>NW_027478386.1:0-643076 GCF_051014685.1 Ptiloglossa arizonensis
TTTGCGGATTGGTCAGTCCCGTTCGCGAGATATGGCAGTTTGGAAGTAAGAAACGCTTGAGAAACTCAAAATTTTCGCAGTTCTGATGCTCGAAACGATAACTAGAACGGCCTAGGGGAAAAGTACGCATACCGTTGATATCGGGTGAGTTTCTACTTTCAGATGCAACAGAAATTTGCGGATTAGTCAATCCGTTCGCGAGATATGGCAGTTTGGAGGTAAGAAACGCTTGAGAAACTCAAAATTTTCGCAGTTCTGATGCTCGACCAGCATAACTAGAACGTTCTAGGGGAAAAGTACGCATACCGTTGTAATCGGGCGACTTTCTACTTTCAGATGCAACAGAAATTTTGCAGATTGGTCAATCCGTTCGCGAGATATGGCAGTTTGGGAGTAAGAAACGGTTGAGAAACTCAAAATTTTCACAGTTCTGATGCTCGAAACGAATAACCAGAACGGCCTAGGGGAAAAGTACGCATACCGTTGTAATCGGGCGAGTTTCTACTTTCAGATGCATCAGAAATTTTGCGGATTGGTCAGTCCGTTCGCGAGATATGGCAGTTTGGAAGTAAGAAACGCTTGAGAAACTCAAAATTTTCGCAGTTCTGATGCTCGAAACGATTAACCAGAACGGCCTAGGGGAAAAGTACGCATACCGTTGTAAACGGGCGTGTTTCTACCTTCAGATGCAACAGAAATTTTGCGGATTGCTCAATCCGTTCGCGAGGTATGGCAATTTGGAAGTAAGAAACGCTTGAAAAACTCAAAATTTTCGCAGTTCTGATGCTCGAAACGAATAACTAGAACGGACTAGGGGAAAAGTACGCATACCGTTGTAATCGGGCGAGTTTCTACTTTCAGATGCAACAGAAATTTTGAGGATTGGTCAATCCGTTCGCGAGATATGCAGTTTGGAGGTAAGAAACGCTTGAGAAACTCAAAATTTTCGCAGTTCTGATGCTCGACAAGCATAACAAGAACGTTCTAGGGGAAAAGTACGCATACCGTTGTAATCGGGCGACTTTCTACTTTCAGATGCATCAGAACTTTTGCGGATTGGTCAATCCGTTCGCGAGATATGGCAGTTTGGAAGTAAGAAACGGCTTGAGAAGAACTCAAAATTTTCGCAGTTCTGATGCTCGAAACGATTAACCAGAACGGCCAAGGGGGAAAAGTACGCATACCGTTGTAATCGGGCGAGTTCTACCTTCAGATGCATCAGAAATTTTGCGGATTGGTCAATCGTTCGCGAGATATGGCAGTAGTGGAAGTAAGAAACGCTTGAGAAACTCAAATTTTCGCAGTTCTGATGCTCGAAACGATTAACTAGAACGGCCTAGGGGAAAAGTACGCATACCGTTGTAATCGGGCGAGTTTTCTACTTTCAGATGCAACAGAAATTTTGGCGGATTGGTCAATCCGTTCGCGAGATATGGCAGTTTGTAGGTAAGAAACGCTTGAGAAACTCAAAATTTTCGCAGTTCTGATGCTCGAACGAATAACTAGAGCGGCCTAGGGGAAAAGTACGCATACCGTTGTAATCGGGCGAGTTTCTACTTTCAAGATGCAACAGAAATTTTGAGGATTGGTCAATCCGTTCGCGAGATATGGCAGTTTGGAGGTAAGAAACGCTTGAGAAACTCAAAATTTTCGCAGTTCTGATGCTCGACAAGCATAACTAGAACGTTCTAGGGGAAAAGTACGCATACCGTTGTAATCGGGCGACTTTCTACTTTCAGATGCATCAGAAATTTTGCGGATTGGTCAATCCGTTCGCGAGATATGGCGGTTTGGAAGTAAGAAACGCTTGAGAACTCAAAATTTTAGCAGTTCTGATGCCTCGAAACGAATAACTAGAACGGCCTAGGGGAAAAGTACGCATACCGTTGTAATCGGGCGAGTTTCTACTTTCAGATGCAACAGAAATTTTGCGGATTGGTCAATCCGTTCGCGAGATATGGCGGTTTGGAAGTAAGAAACGCTTGAGAAACTCAAAATTTTCGCAGTTCTGATGCTCGAAACGAATAACTAGAACGGCCTAGGGGAAAGTACGCATACCGTTGTAATTCGGGCGAGTTTCTACTTTCAGATGCAACAGAAATTTTGCGGATTGGTCAATCCGTTCGCGAGATATGGCAGTTTGTAGGTAAGGAAACGCTTGAGAAACTCAACATTTTCGCAGTTCTGTTGCTCGAAACGAATAACTAGAGCGGCCTAGGGGAAAAGTAAGCATACCGTTGTAATCGGGCGACTTTCTACTTTCAGATGCATCAGAAATTTTGCGGATTGGTCAATCCGTTCGCGAGATATGGCAGTTTGGAAGTAAGGAAACGCTTGAGAAACTCAAAATTTTCGCAGTTCTGATGCTCCGACAAGCATAACCTAGAACGATCTAGGGGGAAAAGCACGCATACCGTTGTAATCGGGCGACTTTCTACTTTCAGATGCAACAGAAATTTTGCGGATTGGTCAATCCGTTCGCGAGATATTGCAGTTTGGAAGTAAGAAACGCTTGAGAAACTCAAAATTTTCGCAGTTCTGATGCTCGAAACGATTAACTAGAACGGCCTAGGGGAAAAGTACGCATACCGTTGTAATCGGGCGAGTTTCTACTTCAGATGCAACAGAAATTTTGCGGATTGGTCAATCCGTTCGCGAGATATGGCGGTTTGGAAGTAAGAAACCGCTTGAGAAACTCAAAATTTTAGCAGTCTGATGCTCGAAACGAATAACTAGAACGGCCTAGGGGAAAGTACGCATACCGTTGTAATCGGGCGAGTTTCTACTTCAGATGCAACAGAAATTTTGCGGATTGGTCAATCCGTTCGCGAGATATGGCGGTTTGGAAGTAAGAAACGCTTGAGAAACTCAAAATTTTCGCAGTTCTGATGCTCGAAACGAATAACTAGAACGGCCTAGGGGAAAAGTACGCATACCGTTGTAATCGGGCGAGTTTCTACTTTCAGATGCAACAGAAATTTTGCGGATTGGTCAATCCGTTCGCGAGATATGGCAGTTTGTAGGTAAGAAACGCTTGAGAAACTCAAGATTTTCGCAGTTCTGTTGCTCGAAACGAATAACTAGAGCGGCCTAGGGGAAAAGTACGCATACCGTTGTAATCGGGAGAGTTTCTACTTTCAGATGCATCAGAAATTTTGCGGATTGGTCAATCCGTTCGCGAGATATGGCAGTTTGGAAGTAAGAAACGCTTGAGAAACTCAAAATTTTCGCAGTTCTGATGCTCGACAAGCATAACTAGAACGTTCTAGGGGAAAAGTACGCATACCGTTGTAATCGGGCGACTTTCTACTTTCAGATGCATCAGAAATTTTGCGGATTGGTCAATCCGTTCGCGAGATATGGCAGTTTGGGAAGTAAGAAACGCTTGAGAAACTCAAAATTTTCGCAGTTCTGATGCTCGACAAGCATAACTAGAACGATCTAGGGGAAAAGCACGCATACCGTTGTAATCGGGCGACTTTCTACTTTCAGATGCATCAGAAATTTTGCGGATTGGTCAATCCGTTCGCGAGATATGGCAGTTTGGAGGTAAGAAACGCTTGAGAAACTCAAAATTTTCGCAGTTCTGATGCTCGACAAGCATAACTAGAACGTTCTAGGGGAAAAGTACGCATACCGTTGTAATCGGGGCGACTTTCTACTTTCAGATGCATCAGAAATTTTGCGGATTGGTCAATCCGTTCGCGAGATATGGCGGTTTGGAAGTAAGAAACGCTTGAGAAACTCAAAATTTTAGCAGTTCTGATGCTCGAAACGAATAACTAGAACGGCCTAGGGGAAAAGTACGCATACCGTTGTAATCGGGCGAGTTTCTACTTTCAGATGCAACAGAAATTTTGCGGATTGGTCAATCCGTTCGCGAGATATGGCGTTTGGAAGTAAGAAACGCTTGAGAAACTCAAAATTTTCGCAGTTCTGATGCTCGAAACGAATAACTAGAACGGCCTAGGGGAAAAGTACGCATACCGTTGTAATCGGGCGAGTTTTCTACTTTCAGATGCAACAGAAATTTTTGCGGATTGTCAATCCGTTCGCGAGATATGGCAGTTTGTAGGTAAGAAACGCTTGAGAAACTCAACATTTTCGCAGTTCTGTTGCTCGAAACGAATAACTAGAGCGGCCTAGGGGAAAAGTAAGCATACGTTGTAATTCGGTGCGACTTTCTACTTTCAGATGCATCAGAAATTTTGCGGATTGGTCAATCCGTTCGCGAGATATGGCAGTTTGGAAGTAAGAAACCGCTTGAGAAACTCAAATTTTCGCAGTTCTGATGCTCGACAAGCATAACTAGAACGATCTAGGGGAAAAGCACGCATACCGTTGTAATCGGGCGACTTTCTACTTTCAGATGCAACAGAAATTTTGCGGATTGGTCAATCCGTTCGCGAGATATTGCAGTTTGGAAGTAAGAAACGCTTGAGAAACTCAAAATTTTCGCAGTTCTGATGCTCGAAACGATTAACTAGAACGGCCTAGGGGAAAAAGTACGCATACCGTTGTAATCGGGCGAGTTTCTACTTTCAGATGCAACAGAAATTTTGCGGATTGGTCAATCCGTTCGCGAGATATGGCGGTTTGGAAGTAAGAAACGCTTGAGAAACTCAAATTTTAGCCAGTTCGATGCTCGAAACGAATAACTAGAACGGCCTAGGGGAAAAGTACGCATACCGTTGTAATCGGGCGAGTTTCTACTTTCAGATGCAACAGAAATTTTGCGGATTGGTCAATCCGTTCGCGAGATATGGCGGTTTGGAAGTAAGAAACGCTTGAGAAACTCAAAATTTTCGCAGTTCTGATGCTCGAAACGAATAACTAGAACGGCCTAGGGGAAAAGTACGCATACCGTTGTAATCGGGCGAGTTTCTACTTTCAGATGCAACAGAAATTTTGCGATTGGTCAATCCGTTCGCGAGATATGGCAGTTTGTAGGTAAGAAACGCTTGAGAAACTCAAGATTTTCGCAGTTCTGTTGCTCGAAACGAATAACTAGAGCGGCCTAGGGGAAAAGTACGCATACCGTTGTAATCGGGAGAGTTTCTACTTTCAGATGCATCAGAAATTTTGCGGATTGGTCAATCCGTTCGCGAGATATGCAGTTGGAAGTAAGAAACGCTTGAGAAACTCAAATTTTCGCAGTTCTGATGCTCGACAAGCATAACTAGAACGTTCTAGGGGAAAAGTACGCATACCGTTGTAATCGGGCGACTTTCTACTTTCAGATGCATCAGAAATTTTGCGGATTGGTCAATCGTCGCGAGATATGGCAGTTTGGAAGTAAGAAAACGCTTGAGAAACTCAAAATTTTCGCAGTTCTGATGCTCGACAAGCATAACTAGAACGATCTAGGGGAAAAGCACGCATACCGTTGTAATCGGGCGACTTTCTACTTTCAGATGCAACAGAAATTTTGCGGATTGGTCAATCCGTTCGCGAGATATGGCAGTTTGGAGGTAAGAAACGGTTGAGAAACTCAAAATTTTCACAGTTCTGATGCTCGAAACGAATAACCAGAACGGCCTAGGGGAAAAGTACGCATACCGTTGTAATCGGGCGAGTTTCTACTTTCAGATGCAACAGAAATTTTGCGGATTGGTCAATCCGTTCGCGAGATATGGCAGTTTGGAAGTATGAAACACTTGAGAAACACAAAATTTTCGCAGTTCTGATGCTCGAAACGAATAACTAGAGCGGCCTAGGGGAAAAGTACGCATACCGTTGTAATCGGGCGAGTTTCTACTTTCAGATGCATCAGAAATTTTGCGGATTGGTCAATCCGTTCGCGAGATATGGCAGTTTGGAAGTAAGAAACGCTTGAGAAACTCAAAATTTTCGCAGTTCTGATGCTCGAAACGATTAACTAGAACGGCCTAGGGGAAAAGTACGCATACCGTTGATATCGGGTGAGTTTCTACTTTCAGATGCAACAGAAATTTTGCGGATTAGTCAATCCGTTCGCGAGATATGGCAGTTTGGAGGTAAGAAACGCTTGAGAAACTCAAAATTTTCGCAGTTCTGATGCTCGACCAGCATAACTAGAACGTTCTAGGGGAAAAGTACGCATACCGTTGTAATCGGGCGACTTTCTACTTTCAGATGCAACAGAAATTTTGCAGATTGGTCAATCCGTTCGCGAGATATGGCAGTTTGGAGGTAAGAAACGGTTGAGAAACTCAAAATTTTCACAGTTCTGATGCTCGAAACGAATAACCAGAACGGCCTAGGGGAAAAGTACGCATACCGTTGTAATCGGGCGAGTTTCTACTTTCAGATGCATCAGAAATTTTGCGGATTGGTCAGTCCGTTCGCGAGATATGGCAGTTTGGAAGTAAGAAACGCTTGAGAAACTCAAAATTTTCGCAGTTCTGATGCTCGAAACGATTAACCAGAACGGCCTAGGGGAAAAGTACGCATACCGTTGTAAACGGGCGTGTTTCTACCTTCAGATGCAACAGAAATTTTGCGGATTGCTCAATCCGTTCGCGAGGTATGGCAATTTGGAAGTAAGAAACGCTTGAAAAACTCAAAATTTTCGCAGTTCTGATGCTCGAAACGAATAACTAGAACGGACTAGGGGAAAAGTACGCATACCGTTGTAATCGGGCGAGTTTCTACTTTCAGATGCAACAGAAATTTTGAGGATTGGTCAATCCGTTCGCGAGATATGGCAGTTTGGAGGTAAGAAACGCTTGAGAAACTCAAAATTTTCGCAGTTCTGATGCTCGACAAGCATAACAAGAACGTTCTAGGGGAAAAGTACGCATACCGTTGTAATCGGGCGACTTTCTACTTTCAGATGCATCAGAAATTTTGCGGATTGGTCAATCCGTTCGCGAGATATGGCAGTTTGGAAGTAAGAAACGCTTGAGAAACTCAAAATTTTCGCAGTTCTGATGCTCGAAACGATTAACCAGAACGGCCAAGGGGAAAAGTACGCATACCGTTGTAATCGGGCGAGTTTCTACCTTCAGATGCATCAGAAATTTTGCGGATTGGTCAATCCGTTCGCGAGATATGGCAGTTTGGAAGTAAGAAACGCTTGAGAAACTCAAAATTTTCGCAGTTCTGATGCTCGAAACGATTAACTAGAACGGCCTAGGGGAAAAGTACGCATACCGTTGTAATCGGGCGAGTTTCTACTTTCAGATGCAACAGAAATTTTGCGGATTGGTCAATCCGTTCGCGAGATATGGCAGTTTGTAGGTAAGAAACGCTTGAGAAACTCAAAATTTTCGCAGTTCTGATGCTCGAAACGAATAACTAGAGCGGCCTAGGGGAAAAGTACGCATACCGTTGTAATCGGGCGAGTTTCTACTTTCAGATGCAACAGAAATTTTGAGGATTGGTCAATCCGTTCGCGAGATATGGCAGTTTGGAGGTAAGAAACGCTTGAGAAACTCAAAATTTTCGCAGTTCTGATGCTCGACAAGCATAACTAGAACGTTCTAGGGGAAAAGTACGCATACCGTTGTAATCGGGCGACTTTCTACTTTCAGATGCATCAGAAATTTTGCGGATTGGTCAATCCGTTCGCGAGATATGGCGGTTTGGAAGTAAGAAACGCTTGAGAAACTCAAAATTTTAGCAGTTCTGATGCTCGAAACGAATAACTAGAACGGCCTAGGGGAAAAGTACGCATACCGTTGTAATCGGGCGAGTTTCTACTTTCAGATGCAACAGAAATTTTGCGGATTGGTCAATCCGTTCGCGAGATATGGCGGTTTGGAAGTAAGAAACGCTTGAGAAACTCAAAATTTTCGCAGTTCTGATGCTCGAAACGAATAACTAGAACGGCCTAGGGGAAAAGTACGCATACCGTTGTAATCGGGCGAGTTTCTACTTTCAGATGCAACAGAAATTTTGCGGATTGGTCAATCCGTTCGCGAGATATGGCAGTTTGTAGGTAAGAAACGCTTGAGAAACTCAACATTTTCGCAGTTCTGTTGCTCGAAACGAATAACTAGAGCGGCCTAGGGGAAAAGTAAGCATACCGTTGTAATCGGGCGACTTTCTACTTTCAGATGCATCAGAAATTTTGCGGATTGGTCAATCCGTTCGCGAGATATGGCAGTTTGGAAGTAAGAAACGCTTGAGAAACTCAAAATTTTCGCAGTTCTGATGCTCGACAAGCATAACTAGAACGATCTAGGGGAAAAGCACGCATACCGTTGTAATCGGGCGACTTTCTACTTTCAGATGCAACAGAAATTTTGCGGATTGGTCAATCCGTTCGCGAGATATTGCAGTTTGGAAGTAAGAAACGCTTGAGAAACTCAAAATTTTCGCAGTTCTGATGCTCGAAACGATTAACTAGAACGGCCTAGGGGAAAAGTACGCATACCGTTGTAATCGGGCGAGTTTCTACTTTCAGATGCAACAGAAATTTTGCGGATTGGTCAATCCGTTCGCGAGATATGGCGGTTTGGAAGTAAGAAACGCTTGAGAAACTCAAAATTTTAGCAGTTCTGATGCTCGAAACGAATAACTAGAACGGCCTAGGGGAAAAGTACGCATACCGTTGTAATCGGGCGAGTTTCTACTTTCAGATGCAACAGAAATTTTGCGGATTGGTCAATCCGTTCGCGAGATATGGCGGTTTGGAAGTAAGAAACGCTTGAGAAACTCAAAATTTTCGCAGTTCTGATGCTCGAAACGAATAACTAGAACGGCCTAGGGGAAAAGTACGCATACCGTTGTAATCGGGCGAGTTTCTACTTTCAGATGCAACAGAAATTTTGCGGATTGGTCAATCCGTTCGCGAGATATGGCAGTTTGTAGGTAAGAAACGCTTGAGAAACTCAAGATTTTCGCAGTTCTGTTGCTCGAAACGAATAACTAGAGCGGCCTAGGGGAAAAGTACGCATACCGTTGTAATCGGGAGAGTTTCTACTTTCAGATGCATCAGAAATTTTGCGGATTGGTCAATCCGTTCGCGAGATATGGCAGTTTGGAAGTAAGAAACGCTTGAGAAACTCAAAATTTTCGCAGTTCTGATGCTCGACAAGCATAACTAGAACGTTCTAGGGGAAAAGTACGCATACCGTTGTAATCGGGCGACTTTCTACTTTCAGATGCATCAGAAATTTTGCGGATTGGTCAATCCGTTCGCGAGATATGGCAGTTTGGAAGTAAGAAACGCTTGAGAAACTCAAAATTTTCGCAGTTCTGATGCTCGACAAGCATAACTAGAACGATCTAGGGGAAAAGCACGCATACCGTTGTAATCGGGCGACTTTCTACTTTCAGATGCAACAGAAATTTTGCGGATTGGTCAATCCGTTCGCGAGATATGGCAGTTTGGAGGTAAGAAACGGTTGAGAAACTCAAAATTTTCACAGTTCTGATGCTCGAAACGAATAACCAGAACGGCCTAGGGGAAAAGTACGCATACCGTTGTAATCGGGCGAGTTTCTACTTTCAGATGCAACAGAAATTTTGCGGATTGGTCAATCCGTTCGCGAGATATGGCAGTTTGGAAGTATGAAACACTTGAGAAACACAAAATTTTCGCAGTTCTGATGCTCGAAACGAATAACTAGAGCGGCCTAGGGGAAAAGTACGCATACCGTTGTAATCGGGCGAGTTTCTACTTTCAGATGCATCAGAAATTTTGCGGATTGGTCAATCCGTTCGCGAGATATGGCAGTTTGGAAGTAAGAAACGCTTGAGAAACTCAAAATTTTCGCAGTTCTGATGCTCGAAACGATTAACCAGAACGGCCTAGGGGAAAAGTACGCATACCGTTGTAATCGGGCGAGTTTCTACTTTCAGATGCATCAGAAATTTTGCGGATTGGTCAGTCCGTTCGCGAGATATGGCAGTTTGGAAGTAAGAAACGCTTGAGAAACTCAAAATTTTCGCAGTTCTGATGCTCGAAACGATTAACTAGAACGGCCTAGGGGAAAAGTACGCATACCGTTGATATCGGGTGAGTTTCTACTTTCAGATGCAACAGAAATTTTGCGGATTAGTCAATCCGTTCGCGAGATATGGCAGTTTGGAGGTAAGAAACGCTTGAGAAACTCAAAATTTTCGCAGTTCTGATGCTCGACCAGCATAACTAGAACGTTCTAGGGGAAAAGTACGCATACCGTTGTAATCGGGCGACTTTCTACTTTCAGATGCAACAGAAATTTTGCAGATTGGTCAATCCGTTCGCGAGATATGGCAGTTTGGAGGTAAGAAACGGTTGAGAAACTCAAAATTTTCACAGTTCTGATGCTCGAAACGAATAACCAGAACGGCCTAGGGGAAAAGTACGCATACCGTTGTAATCGGGCGAGTTTCTACTTTCAGATGCATCAGAAATTTTGCGGATTGGTCAGTCCGTTCGCGAGATATGGCAGTTTGGAAGTAAGAAACGCTTGAGAAACTCAAAATTTTCGCAGTTCTGATGCTCGAAACGATTAACCAGAACGGCCTAGGGGAAAAGTACGCATACCGTTGTAAACGGGCGTGTTTCTACCTTCAGATGCAACAGAAATTTTGCGGATTGCTCAATCCGTTCGCGAGGTATGGCAATTTGGAAGTAAGAAACGCTTGAAAAACTCAAAATTTTCGCAGTTCTGATGCTCGAAACGAATAACTAGAACGGACTAGGGGAAAAGTACGCATACCGTTGTAATCGGGCGAGTTTCTACTTTCAGATGCAACAGAAATTTTGAGGATTGGTCAATCCGTTCGCGAGATATGGCAGTTTGGAGGTAAGAAACGCTTGAGAAACTCAAAATTTTCGCAGTTCTGATGCTCGACAAGCATAACAAGAACGTTCTAGGGGAAAAGTACGCATACCGTTGTAATCGGGCGACTTTCTACTTTCAGATGCATCAGAAATTTTGCGGATTGGTCAATCCGTTCGCGAGATATGGCAGTTTGGAAGTAAGAAACGCTTGAGAAACTCAAAATTTTCGCAGTTCTGATGCTCGAAACGATTAACCAGAACGGCCAAGGGGAAAAGTACGCATACCGTTGTAATCGGGCGAGTTTCTACCTTCAGATGCATCAGAAATTTTGCGGATTGGTCAATCCGTTCGCGAGATATGGCAGTTTGGAAGTAAGAAACGCTTGAGAAACTCAAAATTTTCGCAGTTCTGATGCTCGAAACGATTAACTAGAACGGCCTAGGGGAAAAGTACGCATACCGTTGTAATCGGGCGAGTTTCTACTTTCAGATGCAACAGAAATTTTGCGGATTGGTCAATCCGTTCGCGAGATATGGCAGTTTGTAGGTAAGAAACGCTTGAGAAACTCAAAATTTTCGCAGTTCTGATGCTCGAAACGAATAACTAGAGCGGCCTAGGGGAAAAGTACGCATACCGTTGTAATCGGGCGAGTTTCTACTTTCAGATGCAACAGAAATTTTGAGGATTGGTCAATCCGTTCGCGAGATATGGCAGTTTGGAGGTAAGAAACGCTTGAGAAACTCAAAATTTTCGCAGTTCTGATGCTCGACAAGCATAACTAGAACGTTCTAGGGGAAAAGTACGCATACCGTTGTAATCGGGCGACTTTCTACTTTCAGATGCATCAGAAATTTTGCGGATTGGTCAATCCGTTCGCGAGATATGGCGGTTTGGAAGTAAGAAACGCTTGAGAAACTCAAAATTTTAGCAGTTCTGATGCTCGAAACGAATAACTAGAACGGCCTAGGGGAAAAGTACGCATACCGTTGTAATCGGGCGAGTTTCTACTTTCAGATGCAACAGAAATTTTGCGGATTGGTCAATCCGTTCGCGAGATATGGCGGTTTGGAAGTAAGAAACGCTTGAGAAACTCAAAATTTTCGCAGTTCTGATGCTCGAAACGAATAACTAGAACGGCCTAGGGGAAAAGTACGCATACCGTTGTAATCGGGCGAGTTTCTACTTTCAGATGCAACAGAAATTTTGCGGATTGGTCAATCCGTTCGCGAGATATGGCAGTTTGTAGGTAAGAAACGCTTGAGAAACTCAACATTTTCGCAGTTCTGTTGCTCGAAACGAATAACTAGAGCGGCCTAGGGGAAAAGTAAGCATACCGTTGTAATCGGGCGACTTTCTACTTTCAGATGCATCAGAAATTTTGCGGATTGGTCAATCCGTTCGCGAGATATGGCAGTTTGGAAGTAAGAAACGCTTGAGAAACTCAAAATTTTCGCAGTTCTGATGCTCGACAAGCATAACTAGAACGATCTAGGGGAAAAGCACGCATACCGTTGTAATCGGGCGACTTTCTACTTTCAGATGCAACAGAAATTTTGCGGATTGGTCAATCCGTTCGCGAGATATTGCAGTTTGGAAGTAAGAAACGCTTGAGAAACTCAAAATTTTCGCAGTTCTGATGCTCGAAACGATTAACTAGAACGGCCTAGGGGAAAAGTACGCATACCGTTGTAATCGGGCGAGTTTCTACTTTCAGATGCAACAGAAATTTTGCGGATTGGTCAATCCGTTCGCGAGATATGGCGGTTTGGAAGTAAGAAACGCTTGAGAAACTCAAAATTTTAGCAGTTCTGATGCTCGAAACGAATAACTAGAACGGCCTAGGGGAAAAGTACGCATACCGTTGTAATCGGGCGAGTTTCTACTTTCAGATGCAACAGAAATTTTGCGGATTGGTCAATCCGTTCGCGAGATATGGCGGTTTGGAAGTAAGAAACGCTTGAGAAACTCAAAATTTTCGCAGTTCTGATGCTCGAAACGAATAACTAGAACGGCCTAGGGGAAAAGTACGCATACCGTTGTAATCGGGCGAGTTTCTACTTTCAGATGCAACAGAAATTTTGCGGATTGGTCAATCCGTTCGCGAGATATGGCAGTTTGTAGGTAAGAAACGCTTGAGAAACTCAAGATTTTCGCAGTTCTGTTGCTCGAAACGAATAACTAGAGCGGCCTAGGGGAAAAGTACGCATACCGTTGTAATCGGGAGAGTTTCTACTTTCAGATGCATCAGAAATTTTGCGGATTGGTCAATCCGTTCGCGAGATATGGCAGTTTGGAAGTAAGAAACGCTTGAGAAACTCAAAATTTTCGCAGTTCTGATGCTCGACAAGCATAACTAGAACGTTCTAGGGGAAAAGTACGCATACCGTTGTAATCGGGCGACTTTCTACTTTCAGATGCATCAGAAATTTTGCGGATTGGTCAATCCGTTCGCGAGATATGGCAGTTTGGAAGTAAGAAACGCTTGAGAAACTCAAAATTTTCGCAGTTCTGATGCTCGACAAGCATAACTAGAACGATCTAGGGGAAAAGCACGCATACCGTTGTAATCGGGCGACTTTCTACTTTCAGATGCAACAGAAATTTTGCGGATTGGTCAATCCGTTCGCGAGATATGGCAGTTTGGAGGTAAGAAACGGTTGAGAAACTCAAAATTTTCACAGTTCTGATGCTCGAAACGAATAACCAGAACGGCCTAGGGGAAAAGTACGCATACCGTTGTAATCGGGCGAGTTTCTACTTTCAGATGCAACAGAAATTTTGCGGATTGGTCAATCCGTTCGCGAGATATGGCAGTTTGGAAGTATGAAACACTTGAGAAACACAAAATTTTCGCAGTTCTGATGCTCGAAACGAATAACTAGAGCGGCCTAGGGGAAAAGTACGCATACCGTTGTAATCGGGCGAGTTTCTACTTTCAGATGCATCAGAAATTTTGCGGATTGGTCAATCCGTTCGCGAGATATGGCAGTTTGGAAGTAAGAAACGCTTGAGAAACTCAAAATTTTCGCAGTTCTGATGCTCGAAACGATTAACCAGAACGGCCTAGGGGAAAAGTACGCATACCGTTGTAATCGGGCGAGTTTCTACTTTCAGATGCATCAGAAATTTTGCGGATTGGTCAGTCCGTTCGCGAGATATGGCAGTTTGGAAGTAAGAAACGCTTGAGAAACTCAAAATTTTCGCAGTTCTGATGCTCGAAACGATTAACTAGAACGGCCTAGGGGAAAAGTACGCATACCGTTGATATCGGGTGAGTTTCTACTTTCAGATGCAACAGAAATTTTGCGGATTAGTCAATCCGTTCGCGAGATATGGCAGTTTGGAGGTAAGAAACGCTTGAGAAACTCAAAATTTTCGCAGTTCTGATGCTCGACCAGCATAACTAGAACGTTCT
Organism: Ptiloglossa arizonensis; assembly: GCF_051014685.1. Classification (NCBI taxonomy): domain Eukaryota; kingdom Metazoa; phylum Arthropoda; class Insecta; order Hymenoptera; family Colletidae; genus Ptiloglossa; species Ptiloglossa arizonensis. Next base: position 14,116 of record NW_027478386.1, read on the forward strand.
AGGGGAAAAGTACGCATACCGTTGTAATCGGGCGACTTTCTACTTTCAGATGCAACAGAAATTTTGCAGATTGGTCAATCCGTTCGCGAGATATGGCAGTTTGGAGGTAAGAAACGGTTGAGAAACTCAAAATTTTCACAGTTCTGATGCTCGAAACGAATAACCAGAACGGCCTAGGGGAAAAGTACGCATACCGTTGTAATCGGGCGAGTTTCTACTTTCAGATGCATCAGAAATTTTGCGGATTGGTCAGTCCGTTCGCGAGATATGGCAGTTTGGAAGTAAGAAACGCTTGAGAAACTCAAAATTTTCGCAGTTCTGATGCTCGAAACGATTAACCAGAACGGCCTAGGGGAAAAGTACGCATACCGTTGTAAACGGGCGTGTTTCTACCTTCAGATGCAACAGAAATTTTGCGGATTGCTCAATCCGTTCGCGAGGTATGGCAATTTGGAAGTAAGAAACGCTTGAAAAACTCAAAATTTTCGCAGTTCTGATGCTCGAAACGAATAACTAGAACGGACTAGGGGAAAAGTACGCATACCGTTGTAATCGGGCGAGTTTCTACTTTCAGATGCAACAGAAATTTTGAGGATTGGTCAATCCGTTCGCGAGATATGGCAGTTTGGAGGTAAGAAACGCTTGAGAAACTCAAAATTTTCGCAGTTCTGATGCTCGACAAGCATAACTAGAACGATCTAGGGGAAAAGCACGCATACCGTTGTAATCGGGCGACTTTCTACTTTCAGATGCAACAGAAATTTTGCGGATTGGTCAATCCGTTCGCGAGATATTGCAGTTTGGAAGTAAGAAACGCTTGAGAAACTCAAAATTTTCGCAGTTCTGATGCTCGAAACGATTAACTAGAACGGCCTAGGGGAAAAGTACGCATACCGTTGTAATCGGGCGAGTTTCTACTTTCAGATGCAACAGAAATTTTGCGGATTGGTCAATCCGTTCGCGAGATATGGCGGTTTGGAAGTAAGAAACGCTTGAGAAACTCAAAATTTTAGCAGTTCTGATGCTCGAAACGAATAACTAGAACGGCCTAGGGGAAAAGTACGCATACCGTTGTAATCGGGCGAGTTTCTACTTTCAGATGCAACAGAAATTTTGCGGATTGGTCAATCCGTTCGCGAGATATGGCGGTTTGGAAGTAAGAAACGCTTGAGAAACTCAAAATTTTCGCAGTTCTGATGCTCGAAACGAATAACTAGAACGGCCTAGGGGAAAAGTACGCATACCGTTGTAATCGGGCGAGTTTCTACTTTCAGATGCAACAGAAATTTTGCGGATTGGTCAATCCGTTCGCGAGATATGGCAGTTTGTAGGTAAGAAACGCTTGAGAAACTCAAGATTTTCGCAGTTCTGTTGCTCGAAACGAATAACTAGAGCGGCCTAGGGGAAAAGTACGCATACCGTTGTAATCGGGAGAGTTTCTACTTTCAGATGCATCAGAAATTTTGCGGATTGGTCAATCCGTTCGCGAGATATGGCAGTTTGGAAGTAAGAAACGCTTGAGAAACTCAAAATTTTCGCAGTTCTGATGCTCGACAAGCATAACTAGAACGTTCTAGGGGAAAAGTACGCATACCGTTGTAATCGGGCGACTTTCTACTTTCAGATGCATCAGAAATTTTGCGGATTGGTCAATCCGTTCGCGAGATATGGCAGTTTGGAAGTAAGAAACGCTTGAGAAACTCAAAATTTTCGCAGTTCTGATGCTCGACAAGCATAACTAGAACGATCTAGGGGAAAAGCACGCATACCGTTGTAATCGGGCGACTTTCTACTTTCAGATGCAACAGAAATTTTGCGGATTGGTCAATCCGTTCGCGAGATATGGCAGTTTGGAGGTAAGAAACGGTTGAGAAACTCAAAATTTTCACAGTTCTGATGCTCGAAACGAATAACCAGAACGGCCTAGGGGAAAAGTACGCATACCGTTGTAATCGGGCGAGTTTCTACTTTCAGATGCAACAGAAATTTTGCGGATTGGTCAATCCGTTCGCGAGATATGGCAGTTTGGAAGTATGAAACACTTGAGAAACACAAAATTTTCGCAGTTCTGATGCTCGAAACGAATAACTAGAGCGGCCTAGGGGAAAAGTACGCATACCGTTGTAATCGGGCGAGTTTCTACTTTCAGATGCATCAGAAATTTTGCGGATTGGTCAATCCGTTCGCGAGATATGGCAGTTTGGAAGTAAGAAACGCTTGAGAAACTCAAAATTTTCGCAGTTCTGATGCTCGAAACGATTAACCAGAACGGCCTAGGGGAAAAGTACGCATACCGTTGTAATCGGGCGAGTTTCTACTTTCAGATGCATCAGAAATTTTGCGGATTGGTCAGTCCGTTCGCGAGATATGGCAGTTTGGAAGTAAGAAACGCTTGAGAAACTCAAAATTTTCGCAGTTCTGATGCTCGAAACGATTAACTAGAACGGCCTAGGGGAAAAGTACGCATACCGTTGATATCGGGTGAGTTTCTACTTTCAGATGCAACAGAAATTTTGCGGATTAGTCAATCCGTTCGCGAGATATGGCAGTTTGGAGGTAAGAAACGCTTGAGAAACTCAAAATTTTCGCAGTTCTGATGCTCGACCAGCATAACTAGAACGTTCTAGGGGAAAAGTACGCATACCGTTGTAATCGGGCGACTTTCTACTTTCAGATGCAACAGAAATTTTGCAGATTGGTCAATCCGTTCGCGAGATATGGCAGTTTGGAGGTAAGAAACGGTTGAGAAACTCAAAATTTTCACAGTTCTGATGCTCGAAACGAATAACCAGAACGGCCTAGGGGAAAAGTACGCATACCGTTGTAATCGGGCGAGTTTCTACTTTCAGATGCATCAGAAATTTTGCGGATTGGTCAGTCCGTTCGCGAGATATGGCAGTTTGGAAGTAAGAAACGCTTGAGAAACTCAAAATTTTCGCAGTTCTGATGCTCGAAACGATTAACCAGAACGGCCTAGGGGAAAAGTACGCATACCGTTGTAAACGGGCGTGTTTCTACCTTCAGATGCAACAGAAATTTTGCGGATTGCTCAATCCGTTCGCGAGGTATGGCAATTTGGAAGTAAGAAACGCTTGAAAAACTCAAAATTTTCGCAGTTCTGATGCTCGAAACGAATAACTAGAACGGACTAGGGGAAAAGTACGCATACCGTTGTAATCGGGCGAGTTTCTACTTTCAGATGCAACAGAAATTTTGAGGATTGGTCAATCCGTTCGCGAGATATGGCAGTTTGGAGGTAAGAAACGCTTGAGAAACTCAAAATTTTCGCAGTTCTGATGCTCGACAAGCATAACAAGAACGTTCTAGGGGAAAAGTACGCATACCGTTGTAATCGGGCGACTTTCTACTTTCAGATGCATCAGAAATTTTGCGGATTGGTCAATCCGTTCGCGAGATATGGCAGTTTGGAAGTAAGAAACGCTTGAGAAACTCAAAATTTTCGCAGTTCTGATGCTCGAAACGATTAACCAGAACGGCCAAGGGGAAAAGTACGCATACCGTTGTAATCGGGCGAGTTTCTACCTTCAGATGCATCAGAAATTTTGCGGATTGGTCAATCCGTTCGCGAGATATGGCAGTTTGGAAGTAAGAAACGCTTGAGAAACTCAAAATTTTCGCAGTTCTGATGCTCGAAACGATTAACTAGAACGGCCTAGGGGAAAAGTACGCATACCGTTGTAATCGGGCGAGTTTCTACTTTCAGATGCAACAGAAATTTTGCGGATTGGTCAATCCGTTCGCGAGATATGGCAGTTTGTAGGTAAGAAACGCTTGAGAAACTCAAAATTTTCGCAGTTCTGATGCTCGAAACGAATAACTAGAGCGGCCTAGGGGAAAAGTACGCATACCGTTGTAATCGGGCGAGTTTCTACTTTCAGATGCAACAGAAATTTTGAGGATTGGTCAATCCGTTCGCGAGATATGGCAGTTTGGAGGTAAGAAACGCTTGAGAAACTCAAAATTTTCGCAGTTCTGATGCTCGACAAGCATAACTAGAACGTTCTAGGGGAAAAGTACGCATACCGTTGTAATCGGGCGACTTTCTACTTTCAGATGCATCAGAAATTTTGCGGATTGGTCAATCCGTTCGCGAGATATGGCGGTTTGGAAGTAAGAAACGCTTGAGAAACTCAAAATTTTAGCAGTTCTGATGCTCGAAACGAATAACTAGAACGGCCTAGGGGAAAAGTACGCATACCGTTGTAATCGGGCGAGTTTCTACTTTCAGATGCAACAGAAATTTTGCGGATTGGTCAATCCGTTCGCGAGATATGGCGGTTTGGAAGTAAGAAACGCTTGAGAAACTCAAAATTTTCGCAGTTCTGATGCTCGAAACGAATAACTAGAACGGCCTAGGGGAAAAGTACGCATACCGTTGTAATCGGGCGAGTTTCTACTTTCAGATGCAACAGAAATTTTGCGGATTGGTCAATCCGTTCGCGAGATATGGCAGTTTGTAGGTAAGAAACGCTTGAGAAACTCAACATTTTCGCAGTTCTGTTGCTCGAAACGAATAACTAGAGCGGCCTAGGGGAAAAGTAAGCATACCGTTGTAATCGGGCGACTTTCTACTTTCAGATGCATCAGAAATTTTGCGGATTGGTCAATCCGTTCGCGAGATATGGCAGTTTGGAAGTAAGAAACGCTTGAGAAACTCAAAATTTTCGCAGTTCTGATGCTCGACAAGCATAACTAGAACGATCTAGGGGAAAAGCACGCATACCGTTGTAATCGGGCGACTTTCTACTTTCAGATGCAACAGAAATTTTGCGGATTGGTCAATCCGTTCGCGAGATATTGCAGTTTGGAAGTAAGAAACGCTTGAGAAACTCAAAATTTTCGCAGTTCTGATGCTCGAAACGATTAACTAGAACGGCCTAGGGGAAAAGTACGCATACCGTTGTAATCGGGCGAGTTTCTACTTTCAGATGCAACAGAAATTTTGCGGATTGGTCAATCCGTTCGCGAGATATGGCGGTTTGGAAGTAAGAAACGCTTGAGAAACTCAAAATTTTAGCAGTTCTGATGCTCGAAACGAATAACTAGAACGGCCTAGGGGAAAAGTACGCATACCGTTGTAATCGGGCGAGTTTCTACTTTCAGATGCAACAGAAATTTTGCGGATTGGTCAATCCGTTCGCGAGATATGGCGGTTTGGAAGTAAGAAACGCTTGAGAAACTCAAAATTTTCGCAGTTCTGATGCTCGAAACGAATAACTAGAACGGCCTAGGGGAAAAGTACGCATACCGTTGTAATCGGGCGAGTTTCTACTTTCAGATGCAACAGAAATTTTGCGGATTGGTCAATCCGTTCGCGAGATATGGCAGTTTGTAGGTAAGAAACGCTTGAGAAACTCAAGATTTTCGCAGTTCTGTTGCTCGAAACGAATAACTAGAGCGGCCTAGGGGAAAAGTACGCATACCGTTGTAATCGGGAGAGTTTCTACTTTCAGATGCATCAGAAATTTTGCGGATTGGTCAATCCGTTCGCGAGATATGGCAGTTTGGAAGTAAGAAACGCTTGAGAAACTCAAAATTTTCGCAGTTCTGATGCTCGACAAGCATAACTAGAACGTTCTAGGGGAAAAGTACGCATACAGTTGTAATCGGGCGACTTTCTACTTTCAGATGCATCAGAAATTTTGCGGATTGGTCAATCCGTTCGCGAGATATGGCAGTTTGGAAGTAAGAAACGCTTGAGAAACTCAAAATTTTCGCAGTTCTGATGCTCGACAAGCATAACTAGAACGATCTAGGGGAAAAGCACGCATACCGTTGTAATCGGGCGACTTTCTACTTTCAGATGCAACAGAAATTTTGCGGATTGGTCAATCCGTTCGCGAGATATGGCAGTTTGGAGGTAAGAAACGGTTGAGAAACTCAAAATTTTCACAGTTCTGATGCTCGAAACGAATAACCAGAACGGCCTAGGGGAAAAGTACGCATACCGTTGTAATCGGGCGAGTTTCTACTTTCAGATGCAACAGAAATTTTGCGGATTGGTCAATCCGTTCGCGAGATATGGCAGTTTGGAAGTATGAAACACTTGAGAAACACAAAATTTTCGCAGTTCTGATGCTCGAAACGAATAACTAGAGCGGCCTAGGGGAAAAGTACGCATACCGTTGTAATCGGGCGAGTTTCTACTTTCAGATGCATCAGAAATTTTGCGGATTGGTCAATCCGTTCGCGAGATATGGCAGTTTGGAAGTAAGAAACGCTTGAGAAACTCAAAATTTTCGCAGTTCTGATGCTCGAAACGATTAACCAGAACGGCCTAGGGGAAAAGTACGCATACCGTTGTAATCGGGCGAGTTTCTACTTTCAGATGCATCAGAAATTTTGCGGATTGGTCAGTCCGTTCGCGAGATATGGCAGTTTGGAAGTAAGAAACGCTTGAGAAACTCAAAATTTTCGCAGTTCTGATGCTCGAAACGATTAACTAGAACGGCCTAGGGGAAAAGTACGCATACCGTTGATATCGGGTGAGTTTCTACTTTCAGATGCAACAGAAATTTTGCGGATTAGTCAATCCGTTCGCGAGATATGGCAGTTTGGAGGTAAGAAACGCTTGAGAAACTCAAAATTTTCGCAGTTCTGATGCTCGACCAGCATAACTAGAACGTTCTAGGGGAAAAGTACGCATACCGTTGTAATCGGGCGACTTTCTACTTTCAGATGCAACAGAAATTTTGCAGATTGGTCAATCCGTTCGCGAGATATGGCAGTTTGGAGGTAAGAAACGGTTGAGAAACTCAAAATTTTCACAGTTCTGATGCTCGAAACGAATAACCAGAACGGCCTAGGGGAAAAGTACGCATACCGTTGTAATCGGGCGAGTTTCTACTTTCAGATGCATCAGAAATTTTGCGGATTGGTCAGTCCGTTCGCGAGATATGGCAGTTTGGAAGTAAGAAACGCTTGAGAAACTCAAAATTTTCGCAGTTCTGATGCTCGAAACGATTAACCAGAACGGCCTAGGGGAAAAGTACGCATACCGTTGTAAACGGGCGTGTTTCTACCTTCAGATGCAACAGAAATTTTGCGGATTGCTCAATCCGTTCGCGAGGTATGGCAATTTGGAAGTAAGAAACGCTTGAAAAACTCAAAATTTTCGCAGTTCTGATGCTCGAAACGAATAACTAGAACGGACTAGGGGAAAAGTACGCATACCGTTGTAATCGGGCGAGTTTCTACTTTCAGATGCAACAGAAATTTTGAGGATTGGTCAATCCGTTCGCGAGATATGGCAGTTTGGAGGTAAGAAACGCTTGAGAAACTCAAAATTTTCGCAGTTCTGATGCTCGACAAGCATAACAAGAACGTTCTAGGGGAAAAGTACGCATACCGTTGTAATCGGGCGACTTTCTACTTTCAGATGCATCAGAAATTTTGCGGATTGGTCAATCCGTTCGCGAGATATGGCAGTTTGGAAGTAAGAAACGCTTGAGAAACTAAAAATTTTCGCAGTTCTGATGCTCGAAACGAATAACTATAACGGACTAGGGGAAAAGTACGCATACAGTTGTAATCGGGCGAGTTTCTACTTTCAGATGCAACAGAAATTTTGCGGATTGGTCAATCCGTTCGCGAGATATGGCAGTTTGGAGGTAAGAAACGCTTGAGAAACTCAAAATTTTCGCAGTTCTGATGCTCGACCAGCATAACTAGAACGTTCTAGGGGAAAAGTACGCATACCGTTGTAATCGGGCGACTTTCTACTTTCAGATGCAACAGAAATTTTGCAGATTGGTCAATCCGTTCGCGAGATATGGCAGTTTGGAGGTAAGAAACGGTTGAGAAACTCAAAATTTTCACAGTTCTGATGCTCGAAACGAATAACCAGAACGGCCTAGGGGAAAAGTACGCATACCGTTGTAATCGGGCGAGTTTCTACTTTCAGATGCATCAGAAATTTTGCGGATTGGTCAGTCCGTTCGCGAGATATGGCAGTTTGGAAGTAAGAAACGCTTGAGAAACTCAAAATTTTCGCAGTTCTGATGCTCGAAACGATTAACCAGAACGGCCTAGGGGAAAAGTACGCATACCGTTGTAAACGGGCGTGTTTCTACCTTCAGATGCAACAGAAATTTTGCGGATTGCTCAATCCGTTCGCGAGGTATGGCAATTTGGAAGTAAGAAACGCTTGAAAAACTCAAAATTTTCGCAGTTCTGATGCTCGAAACGAATAACTAGAACGGACTAGGGGAAAAGTACGCATACCGTTGTAATCGGGCGAGTTTCTACTTTCAGATGCAACAGAAATTTTGAGGATTGGTCAATCCGTTCGCGAGATATGGCAGTTTGGAGGTAAGAAACGCTTGAGAAACTCAAAATTTTCGCAGTTCTGATGCTCGACAAGCATAACAAGAACGTTCTAGGGGAAAAGTACGCATACCGTTGTAATCGGGCGACTTTCTACTTTCAGATGCATCAGAAATTTTGCGGATTGGTCAATCCGTTCGCGAGATATGGCAGTTTGGAAGTAAGAAACGCTTGAGAAACTCAAAATTTTCGCAGTTCTGATGCTCGAAACGATTAACCAGAACGGCCAAGGGGAAAAGTACGCATACCGTTGTAATCGGGCGAGTTTCTACCTTCAGATGCATCAGAAATTTTGCGGATTGGTCAATCCGTTCGCGAGATATGGCAGTTTGGAAGTAAGAAACGCTTGAGAAACTCAAAATTTTCGCAGTTCTGATGCTCGAAACGATTAACTAGAACGGCCTAGGGGAAAAGTACGCATACCGTTGTAATCGGGCGAGTTTCTACTTTCAGATGCAACAGAAATTTTGCGGATTGGTCAATCCGTTCGCGAGATATGGCAGTTTGTAGGTAAGAAACGCTTGAGAAACTCAAAATTTTCGCAGTTCTGATGCTCGAAACGAATAACTAGAGCGGCCTAGGGGAAAAGTACGCATACCGTTGTAATCGGGCGAGTTTCTACTTTCAGATGCAACAGAAATTTTGAGGATTGGTCAATCCGTTCGCGAGATATGGCAGTTTGGAGGTAAGAAACGCTTGAGAAACTCAAAATTTTCGCAGTTCTGATGCTCGACAAGCATAACTAGAACGTTCTAGGGGAAAAGTACGCATACCGTTGTAATCGGGCGACTTTCTACTTTCAGATGCATCAGAAATTTTGCGGATTGGTCAATCCGTTCGCGAGATATGGCGGTTTGGAAGTAAGAAACGCTTGAGAAACTCAAAATTTTAGCAGTTCTGATGCTCGAAACGAATAACTAGAACGGCCTAGGGGAAAAGTACGCATACCGTTGTAATCGGGCGAGTTTCTACTTTCAGATGCAACAGAAATTTTGCGGATTGGTCAATCCGTTCGCGAGATATGGCGGTTTGGAAGTAAGAAACGCTTGAGAAACTCAAAATTTTCGCAGTTCTGATGCTCGAAACGAATAACTAGAACGGCCTAGGGGAAAAGTACGCATACCGTTGTAATCGGGCGAGTTTCTACTTTCAGATGCAACAGAAATTTTGCGGATTGGTCAATCCGTTCGCGAGATATGGCAGTTTGTAGGTAAGAAACGCTTGAGAAACTCAACATTTTCGCAGTTCTGTTGCTCGAAACGAATAACTAGAGCGGCCTAGGGGAAAAGTAAGCATACCGTTGTAATCGGGCGACTTTCTACTTTCAGATGCATCAGAAATTTTGCGGATTGGTCAATCCGTTCGCGAGATATGGCAGTTTGGAAGTAAGAAACGCTTGAGAAACTCAAAATTTTCGCAGTTCTGATGCTCGACAAGCATAACTAGAACGATCTAGGGGAAAAGCACGCATACCGTTGTAATCGGGCGACTTTCTACTTTCAGATGCAACAGAAATTTTGCGGATTGGTCAATCCGTTCGCGAGATATTGCAGTTTGGAAGTAAGAAACGCTTGAGAAACTCAAAATTTTCGCAGTTCTGATGCTCGAAACGATTAACTAGAACGGCCTAGGGGAAAAGTACGCATACCGTTGTAATCGGGCGAGTTTCTACTTTCAGATGCAACAGAAATTTTGCGGATTGGTCAATCCGTTCGCGAGATATGGCGGTTTGGAAGTAAGAAACGCTTGAGAAACTCAAAATTTTAGCAGTTCTGATGCTCGAAACGAATAACTAGAACGGCCTAGGGGAAAAGTACGCATACCGTTGTAATCGGGCGAGTTTCTACTTTCAGATGCAACAGAAATTTTGCGGATTGGTCAATCCGTTCGCGAGATATGGCGGTTTGGAAGTAAGAAACGCTTGAGAAACTCAAAATTTTCGCAGTTCTGATGCTCGAAACGAATAACTAGAACGGCCTAGGGGAAAAGTACGCATACCGTTGTAATCGGGCGAGTTTCTACTTTCAGATGCAACAGAAATTTTGCGGATTGGTCAATCCGTTCGCGAGATATGGCAGTTTGTAGGTAAGAAACGCTTGAGAAACTCAAGATTTTCGCAGTTCTGTTGCTCGAAACGAATAACTAGAGCGGCCTAGGGGAAAAGTACGCATACCGTTGTAATCGGGAGAGTTTCTACTTTCAGATGCATCAGAAATTTTGCGGATTGGTCAATCCGTTCGCGAGATATGGCAGTTTGGAAGTAAGAAACGCTTGAGAAACTCAAAATTTTCGCAGTTCTGATGCTCGACAAGCATAACTAGAACGTTCTAGGGGAAAAGTACGCATACCGTTGTAATCGGGCGACTTTCTACTTTCAGATGCATCAGAAATTTTGCGGATTGGTCAATCCGTTCGCGAGATATGGCAGTTTGGATGTAAGAAACGCTTGAGAAACTCAAAATTTTCGCAGTTCTGATGCTCGACAAGCATAACTAGAACGATCTAGGGGAAAAGCACGCATACCGTTGTAATCGGGCGACTTTCTACTTTCAGATGCAACAGAAATTTTGCGGATTGGTCAATCCGTTCGCGAGATATGGCAGTTTGGAGGTAAGAAACGGTTGAGAAACTCAAAATTTTCACAGTTCTGATGCTCGAAACGAATAACCAGAACGGCCTAGGGGAAAAGTACGCATACCGTTGTAATCGGGCGAGTTTCTACTTTCAGATGCATCAGAAATTTTGCGGATTGGTCAGTCCGTTCGCGAGATATGGCAGTTTGGAAGTAAGAAACGCTTGAGAAACTCAAAATTTTCGCAGTTCTGATGCTCGAAACGATTAACTAGAACGGCCTAGGGGAAAAGTACGCATACCGTTGATATCGGGTGAGTTTCTACTTTCAGATGCAACAGAAATTTTGCGGATTAGTCAATCCGTTCGCGAGATATGGCAGTTTGGAGGTAAGAAACGCTTGAGAAAATCAAAATTTTCGCAGTTCTGATGCTCGACCAGCATAACTAGAACGTTCTAGGGGAAAAGTACGCATACCGTTGTAATCGGGCGACTTTCTACTTTCAGATGCAACAGAAATTTTGCAGATTGGTCAATCCGTTCGCGAGATATGGCAGTTTGGAGGTAAGAAACGGTTGAGAAACTCAAAATTTTCACAGTTCTGATGCTCGAAACGAATAACCAGAACGGCCTAGGGGAAAAGTACGCATACCGTTGTAATCGGGCGAGTTTCTACTTTCAGATGCATCAGAAATTTTGCGGATTGGTCAGTCCGTTCGCGAGATATGGCAGTTTGGAAGTAAGAAACGCTTGAGAAACTCAAAATTTTCGCAGTTCTGATGCTCGAAACGATTAACCAGAACGGCCTAGGGGAAAAGTACGCATACCGTTGTAAACGGGCGTGTTTCTACCTTCAGATGCAACAGAAATTTTGCGGATTGCTCAATCCGTTCGCGAGGTATGGCAATTTGGAAGTAAGAAACGCTTGAAAAACTCAAAATTTTCGCAGTTCTGATGCTCGAAACGAATAACTAGAACGGACTAGGGGAAAAGTACGCATACCGTTGTAATCGGGCGAGTTTCTACTTTCAGATGCAACAGAAATTTTGAGGATTGGTCAATCCGTTCGCGAGATATGGCAGTTTGGAGGTAAGAAACGCTTGAGAAACTCAAAATTTTCGCAGTTCTGATGCTCGACAAGCATAACAAGAACGTTCTAGGGGAAAAGTACGCATACCGTTGTAATCGGGCGACTTTCTACTTTCAGATGCATCAGAAATTTTGCGGATTGGTCAATCCGTTCGCGAGATATGGCAGTTTGGAAGTAAGAAACGCTTGAGAAACTCAAAATTTTCGCAGTTCTGATGCTCGAAACGATTAACCAGAACGGCCAAGGGGAAAAGTACGCATACCGTTGTAATCGGGCGAGTTTCTACCTTCAGATGCATCAGAAATTTTGCGGATTGGTCAATCCGTTCGCGAGATATGGCAGTTTGGAAGTAAGAAACGCTTGAGAAACTCAAAATTTTCGCAGTTCTGATGCTCGAAACGATTAACTAGAACGGCCTAGGGGAAAAGTACGCATACCGTTGTAATCGGGCGAGTTTCTACTTTCAGATGCAACAGAAATTTTGCGGATTGGTCAATCCGTTCGCGAGATATGGCAGTTTGTAGGTAAGAAACGCTTGAGAAACTCAAAATTTTCGCAGTTCTGATGCTCGAAACGAATAACTAGAGCGGCCTAGGGGAAAAGTACGCATACCGTTGTAATCGGGCGAGTTTCTACTTTCAGATGCAACAGAAATTTTGAGGATTGGTCAATCCGTTCGCGAGATATGGCAGTTTGGAGGTAAGAAACGCTTGAGAAACTCAAAATTTTCGCAGTTCTGATGCTCGACAAGCATAACTAGAACGTTCTAGGGGAAAAGTACGCATACCGTTGTAATCGGGCGACTTTCTACTTTCAGATGCATCAGAAATTTTGCGGATTGGTCAATCCGTTCGCGAGATATGGCAGTTTGGAAGTAAGAAACGCTTGAGAAACTCAAAATTTTCGCAGTTCTGATGCTCGAAACGATTAACCAGAACGGCCAAGGGGAAAAGTACGCATACCGTTGTAATCGGGCGAGTTTCTACCTTCAGATGCATCAGAAATTTTGCGGATTGGTCAATCCGTTCGCGAGATATGGCAGTTTGGAAGTAAGAAACGCTTGAGAAACTCAAAATTTTCGCAGTTCTGATGCTCGAAACGATTAACTAGAACGGCCTAGGGGAAAAGTACGCATACCGTTGTAATCGGGCGAGTTTCTACTTTCAGATGCAACAGAAATTTTGCGGATTGGTCAATCCGTTCGCGAGATATGGCAGTTTGTAGGTAAGAAACGCTTGAGAAACTCAAAATTTTCGCAGTTCTGATGCTCGAAACGAATAACTAGAGCGGCCTAGGGGAAAAGTACGCATACCGTTGTAATCGGGCGAGTTTCTACTTTCAGATGCAACAGAAATTTTGAGGATTGGTCAATCCGTTCGCGAGATATGGCAGTTTGGAGGTAAGAAACGCTTGAGAAACTCAAAATTTTCGCAGTTCTGATGCTCGACAAGCATAACTAGAACGTTCTAGGGGAAAAGTACGCATACCGTTGTAATCGGGCGACTTTCTACTTTCAGATGCATCAGAAATTTTGCGGATTGGTCAATCCGTTCGCGAGATATGGCGGTTTGGAAGTAAGAAACGCTTGAGAAACTCAAAATTTTAGCAGTTCTGATGCTCGAAACGAATAACTAGAACGGCCTAGGGGAAAAGTACGCATACCGTTGTAATCGGGCGAGTTTCTACTTTCAGATGCAACAGAAATTTTGCGGATTGGTCAATCCGTTCGCGAGATATGGCGGTTTGGAAGTAAGAAACGCTTGAGAAACTCAAAATTTTCGCAGTTCTGATGCTCGAAACGAATAACTAGAACGGCCTAGGGGAAAAGTACGCATACCGTTGTAATCGGGCGAGTTTCTACTTTCAGATGCAACAGAAATTTTGCGGATTGGTCAATCCGTTCGCGAGATATGGCAGTTTGTAGGTAAGAAACGCTTGAGAAACTCAACATTTTCGCAGTTCTGTTGCTCGAAACGAATAACTAGAGCGGCCTAGGGGAAAAGTAAGCATACCGTTGTAATCGGGCGACTTTCTACTTTCAGATGCATCAGAAATTTTGCGGATTGGTCAATCCGTTCGCGAGATATGGCAGTTTGGAAGTAAGAAACGCTTGAGAAACTCAAAATTTTCGCAGTTCTGATGCTCGACAAGCATAACTAGAACGTTCTAGGGGAAAAGTACGCATACCGTTGTAATCGGGCGACTTTCTACTTTCAGATGCATCAGAAATTTTGCGGATTGGTCAATCCGTTCGCGAGATATGGCAGTTTGGAAGTAAGAAACGCTTGAGAAACTCAAAATTTTCGCAGTTCTGATGCTCGACAAGCATAACTAGAACGATCTAGGGGAAAAGCACGCATACCGTTGTAATCGGGCGACTTTCTACTTTCAGATGCAACAGAAATTTTGCGGATTGGTCAATCCGTTCGCGAGATATGGCAGTTTGGAGGTAAGAAACGGTTGAGAAACTCAAAATTTTCACAGTTCTGATGCTCGAAACGAATAACCAGAACGGCCTAGGGGAAAAGTACGCATACCGTTGTAATCGGGCGAGTTTCTACTTTCAGATGCAACAGAAATTTTGCGGATTGGTCAATCCGTTCGCGAGATATGGCAGTTTGGAAGTATGAAACACTTGAGAAACACAAAATTTTCGCAGTTCTGATGCTCGAAACGAATAACTAGAGCGGCCTAGGGGAAAAGTACGCATACCGTTGTAATCGGGCGAGTTTCTACTTTCAGATGCATCAGAAATTTTGCGGATTGGTCAATCCGTTCGCGAGATATGGCAGTTTGGAAGTAAGAAACGCTTGAGAAACTCAAAATTTTCGCAGTTCTGATGCTCGGAACGATTAACCAGAACGGCCTAGGGGAAAAGTACGCATACCGTTGTAATCGGGCGAGTTTCTACTTTCAGATGCATCAGAAATTTTGCGGATTGGTCAGTCCGTTCGCGAGATATGGCAGTTTGGAAGTAAGAAACGCTTGAGAAACTCAAAATTTTCGCAGTTCTGATGCTCGAAACGATTAACTAGAACGGCCTAGGGGAAAAGTACGCATACCGTTGATATCGGGTGAGTTTCTACTTTCAGATGCAACAGAAATTTTGCGGATTAGTCAATCCGTTCGCGAGATATGGCAGTTTGGAGGTAAGAAACGCTTGAGAAACTCAAAATTTTCGCAGTTCTGATGCTCGACCAGCATAACTAGAACGTTCTAGGGGAAAAGTACGCATACCGTTGTAATCGGGCGACTTTCTACTTTCAGATGCAACAGAAATTTTGCAGATTGGTCAATCCGTTCGCGAGATATGGCAGTTTGGAGGTAAGAAACGGTTGAGAAACTCATAATTTTCACAGTTCTGATGCTCGAAACGAATAACCAGAACGGCCTAGGGGAAAAGTACGCATACCGTTGTAATCGGGCGAGTTTCTACTTTCAGATGCATCAGAAATTTTGCGGATTGGTCAGTCCGTTCGCGAGATATGGCAGTTTGGAAGTAAGAAACGCTTGAGAAACTCAAAATTTTCGCAGTTCTGATGCTCGAAACGATTAACCAGAACGGCCTAGGGGAAAAGTACGCATACCGTTGTAATCGGGCGAGTTTCTACCTTCAGATGCATCAGAAATTTTGCGGATTGGTCAATCCGTTCGCGAGATATGGCAGTTTGGAAGTAAGAAACGCTTGAGAAACTCAAAATTTTCGCAGTTCTGATGCTCGAAACGATTAACTAGAACGGCCTAGGGGAAAAGTACGCATACCGTTGTAATCGGGCGAGTTTCTACTTTCAGATGCAACAGAAATTTTGCGGATTGGTCAATCAGTTCGCGAGATATGGCGGTTTGGAAGTAAGAAACGCTTGAGAAACTCAAAATTTTCGCAGTTCTGATGCTCGAAACGAATAACTAGAACGGCCTAGGGGAAAAGTACGCATACCGTTGTAAACGGGCGAGTTTCTACCTTCAGATGCAACAGAAATTTTGCGGATTGCTCAATCCGTTCGCGAGGTATGGCAATTTGGAAGTAAGAAACGCTTGAAAAACTCAAAATTTTCGCAGTTCTGATGCTCGAAACGAATAACTAGAACGGACTAGGGGAAAAGTACGCATACCGTTGTAATCGGGCGAGTTTCTACTTTCAGATGCAACAGAAATTTTGAGGATTGGTCAATCCGTTCGCGAGATATGGCAGTTTGGAGGTAAGAAACGCTTGAGAAACTCAAAATTTTCGCAGTTCTGATGCTCGACAAGCATAACAAGAACGTTCTAGGGGAAAAGTACGCATACCGTTGTAATCGGGCGACTTTCTACTTTCAGATGCATCAGAAATTTTGCGGATTGGTCAATCCGTTCGCGAGATATGGCAGTTTGGAAGTAAGAAACGCTTGAGAAACTCAAAATTTTCGCAGTTCTGATGCTCGAAACGATTAACCAGAACGGCCAAGGGGAAAAGTACGCATACCGTTGTAATCGGGCGAGTTTCTACTTTCAGATGCAACAGAAATTTTGCGGATTGGTCAATCCGTTCGCGAGATATGGCGGTTTGGAAGTAAGAAACGCTTGAGAAACTCAAAATTTTCGCAGTTCTGATGCTCGAAACGAATAACTAGAACGGCCTAGGGGAAAAGTACGCATACCGTTGTAAACGGGCGAGTTTCTACCTTCAGATGCAACAGAAATTTTGCGGATTGCTCAATCCGTTCGCGAGGTATGGCAATTTGGAAGTAAGAAACGCTTGAAAAATTCAAAATTTTCGCAGTTCTGATGCTCGAAACGAATAACTAGAACGGACTAGGGGAAAAGTACGCATACCGTTGTAATCGGGCGAGTTTCTACTTTCAGATGCAACAGAAATTTTGAGGATTGGTCAATCCGTTCGCGAGATATGGCAGTTTGGAGGTAAGAAACGCTTGAGAAACTCAAAATTTTCGCAGTTCTGATGCTCGACAAGCATAACTAGAACGTTCTAGGGGAAAAGTACGCATACCGTTGTAATCGGGCGACTTTCTACTTTCAGATGCATCAGAAATTTTGCGGATTGGTCAATCCGTTCGCGAGATGTGGCAGTTTGGAAGTAAGAAACGCTTGAGAAACTCAAAATTTTCGCAGTTCTGATGCTCGAAACGATTAACTAGAACGGCCTAGGGGAAAAGTACGCATACCGTTGTAATCGGGCGAGGTTCTACTTTCAGATGCAACAGAAATTTTGCGGATTGGTCAATCCGTTCGCGAGATATGGCGGTTTGGAAGTAAGAAACGCTTGAGAAACTCAAAATTTTTGCAGTTCTGATGCTCGAAACGAATAACTAGAACGGCCTAGGGGAAAAGTACGCATACCGTTTTAATCGGGCGAGTTTCTACTTTCAGATGCAACAGAAATTTTGCGGATTGGTCAATCCGTTCGCGAGATATGGCAGTTTGTAGGTAAGAAACGCTTGAGAAACTCAACATTTTCGCAGCTCTGTTGCTCGAAACCAATAACTAGAGCGGCCTAGGGGAAAAGTACGCATACCGTTGTAATCGGGCGAGTTTCTACTTTCAGATGCATCAGAAATTTTGCGGATTGGTCAATCCGTTCGCGAGATATGGCAGTTTGGAAGTAAGAAACGCTTGAGAAACTCAAAATTTTCGCAGTTCTGATGCTCGAAACGATTAACTAGAACGGCCTAGGGGAAAAGTACGCATACCGTTGATATCGGGTGAGTTTCTACTTTCAGATGCAACAGAAATTTTGCGGATTAGTCAATCCGTTCGCGATATATGGCAGTTTGGAGGTAAGAAACGCTTGAGAAACTCAAAATTTTCGCAGTTCTGATGCTCGACAAGCATAACTAGAACGTTCTAGGGGAAAAGTACGCATACCGTTGTAATCGGGCGAGTTTCTACTATCAGATGCAACAGAAATTTTGCGGATTGGTCCATCCGTTCGCGAGATATGGCAGTTTGGAAGTAAGAAACGCTTGAGAAACTCAAAATTTTCGCAGTTCTGATGCTCGAAACGAATAACTAGAACGGCCTAGGGGAAAAGTACGCATACCGTTGTAATCGGGCGAGTTTCTACTTTCAGATGCAACAGAAATTTTGCGGATTGGTCAATCCGTTCGCGAGATATGGCGGTTTGGAAGTAAGAAACGCTTGAGAAACTCAAAATTTTCGCAGTTCTGATGCTCGAAACGAATAACTAGAACGGCCTAGGGGAAAAGTACGCATACCGTTGTAATCGGGCGAGTTTCTACTTTCAGATGCAACAGAAATTTTGAGGATTGGTCAATCCGTTCGCGAGATATGGCAGTTTGGAGGTAAGAAACGCTTGAGAAACTCAAAATTTTCGCAGTTCTGATGCTCGACAAGCATAACTAGAACGTTCTAGGGGAAAAGTACGCATACCGTTGTAATCGGGCGACTTTCTACTTTCAGATGCATCAGAAATTTTGCGGATTGGTCAATCCGTTCGCGAGATATTGCAGTTTGGAAGTAAGAAACGCTTGAGAAACTCAAAATTTTCGCAGTTCTGATGCTCGAAACGATTAACTAGAACGGCCTAGGGGAAAAGTACGCATACCGTTGTAATCGGGCGAGTTTCTACTTTCAGATGCAACAGAAATTTTGCGGATTGGTCAATCCGTTCGCGAGATATGGCAGTTTGTAGGTAAGAAACGCTTGAGAAACTCAACATTTTCGCAGCTCTGTTGCTCGAAACCAATAACTAGAGCGGCCTAGGGGAAAAGTACGCATACCGTTGTAATCGGGCGAGTTTCTACTTTCAGATGCATCAGAAATTTTGCGGATTGGTCAATCCGTTCGCGAGATATGGCAGTTTGGAAGTAAGAAACGCTTGAGAAACTCAAAATTTTCGCAGTTCTGATGCTCGAAACGATTAACCAGAACGGCCAAGGGGAAAAGTACGCATACCGTTGTAATCGGGCGAGTTTCTACCTTCAGATGCATCAGAAATTTTGCGGATTGGTCAATCCGTTCGCGAGATATGGCAGTTTGGAAGTAAGAAACGCTTGAGAAACTCAAAATTTTCGCAGTTCTGATGCTCGAAACGATTAACTAGAACGGCCCAGGGGAAAAGTACGCATACCGTTGTAATCGGGCGAGTTTCTACTTTCAGATGCAACAGAAATTTTGCGGATTGGTCAATCCGTTCGCGAGATATGGCAGTTCGGAAGTAAGAAACGCTTGAGAAACTCAAAATTATCGCAGTTCTGATGCTCGAAACGATTAACTAGAACGGCCTAGGGGAAAAGTACGCATACCGTTGTAATCGGGCGAGTTTCTACTTTCAGATGCAACAGAAATTTTGCGGATTGGTCAATCCGTTCGCGAGATATGGCGGTTTGGAAGTAAGAAACGCTTGAGAAACTCAAAATTTTCGCAGTTCTGATGCTCGAAACGAATAACTAGAACGGCCTAGGGGAAAAGTACGCATACCGTTGTAATCGGGCGAGTTTCTACTTTCAGATGCAACAGAAATTTTGCGGATTGGTCAATCCGTTCGCGAGATATGGCGGTTTGGAAGTAAGAAACGCTTGAGAAACTCAAAATTTTCGCAGTTCTGATGCTCGAAACGAATAACTAGAACGGCCTAGGGGAAAAGTACGCATACCGTTGTAATCGGGCGAGTTTCTACTTTCAGATGCAACAGAAATTTTGAGGATTGGTCAATCCGTTCGCGAGATATGGCAGTTTGGAGGTAAGAAACGCTTGAGAAACTCAAAATTTTCGCAGTTCTGATGCTCGACAAGCATAACTAGAACGTTCTAGGGGAAAAGTACGCATACCGTTGTAATCGGGCGACTTTCTACTTTCAGATGCATCAGAAATTTTGCGGATTGGTCAATCCGTTCGCGAGATATTGCAGTTTGGAAGTAAGAAACGCTTGAGAAACTCAAAATTTTCGCAGTTCTGATGCTCGAAACGATTAACTAGAACGGCCTAGGGGAAAAGTACGCATACCGTTGTAATCGGGCGAGTTTCTACTTTCAGATGCAACAGAAATTTTGCGGATTGGTCAATCCGTTCGCGAGATATGGCAGTTTGTAGGTAAGAAACGCTTGAGAAACTCAACATTTTCGCAGTTCTGTTGCTCGAAACGAATAACTAGAGCGGCCTAGGGGAAAAGTACGCATACCGTTGTAATCGGGCGACTTTCTACTTTCAGATGCATCAGAAATTTTGCGGATTGGTCAATCCGTTCGCGAGATATGGCGGTTTGGAAGTAAGAAACGCTTGAGAAACTCAAAATTTTCGCAGTTGTGATGCTCGAAACGAATAACTAGAACGGCCTAGGGGAAAAGTACGCATACCGTTGTAAACGGGCGAGTTTCTACCTTCAGATGCAACAGAAATTTTGCGGATTGCTCAATCCGTTCGCGAGGTATGGCAATTTGGAAGTAAGAAACGCTTGAAAAACTCAAAATTTTCGCAGTTCTGATGCTCGAAACGAATAACTAGAACGGACTAGGGGAAAAGTACGCATACCGTTGTAATCGGGCGAGTTTCTACTTTCAGATGCAACAGAAATTTTGAGGATTGGTCAATCCGTTCGCGAGATATGGCAGTTTGGAAGTAAGAAACGCTGGAGAAACTCAAAATTTTCGCAGTCCTGATGCTCGAAACGATTAACCAGAACGGCCAAGGGGAAAAGTACGCATACCGTTGTAATCGGGCGAGTTTCTACCTTCAGATGCATCAGAAATTTTGCGGATTGGTCAATCCGTTCGCGAGATATGGCAGTTTGGAAGTAAGAAACGCTTGAGAAACTCAAAATTTTCGCAGTTCTGATGCTCGAAACGATTAACTAGAACGGCCTAGGGGAAAAGTACGCATACCGTTGTAATCGGGCGAGTTTCTACTTTCAGATGCAACAGAAATTTTGCGGATTGGTCAATCCGTTCGCGAGATATGGCGGTTTGGAAGTAAGAAACGCTTGAGAAACTCAAAATTTTCGCAGTTGTGATGCTCGAAACGAATAACTAGAACGGCCTAGGGGAAAAGTACGCATACCGTTGTAAACGGGCGAGTTTCTACCTTCAGATGCAACAGAAATTTTGCGGATTGCTCAATCCGTTCGCGAGGTATGGCAATTTGGAAGTAAGAAACGCTTGAAAAACTCAAAATTTTCGCAGTTCTGATGCTCGAAACGAATAACTGGAACGGACTAGGGGAAAAGTACGCATACCGTTGTAATCGGGCGAGTTTCTACTTTCAGATGCAACAGAAATTTTGAGGATTGGTCAATCCGTTCGCGAGATATGGCAGTTTGGAGGTAAGAAACGATTGAGAAACTCAAAATTTTCGCAGTTTTGATGCTCGACAAGCATAACTAGAACGTTCTAGGGGAAAAGTACGCATACCGTTGTAATCGGGCGACTTTCTACTTTCAGAAGCATCAGAAGTTTTCCGGATTGGTCAATCCGTTCGCGAGATATGGCAGTTTGGAAGTAAGAAACGCTTGAGAAACTCGAAATTTTCGCAGTTCTGATGCTCGAAACGATTAACCAGAACTGCCTAGGGGAAAAGTACGCATACCGTTGTAATCGGGCGAGTTTCTACTTTCAGATGCAACAGAAATTTTGCGGATTGGTCAATCCGTTCGCGAGATATGGCGGTTTGGAAGTAAGAAACGCTTGAGAAACTCAAAATTTTCGCAGTTCTGATGCTCGAAACGAATAACTAGAACGGCCTAGGGGGAAAGTACGCATACCGTTGTAATCGGGCGAGTTTCTACTTTCAGATGCAACAGAAATTTTGCGGATTGGTCAATCCGTTCGCGAGATATGGCAGTTTGTAGGTAAGAAACGCTTGAGAAACTCAAAATTTTCGCAGTTCTGATGCTCGAAACGAATAACTAGAGCGGCCTAGGGGAAAAGTACGCATACCGTTGTAATCGGGCGAGTTTCTACTTTCAGATGCAACAGAAATTTTGAGGATTGGTCAATCCGTTCGCGAGATATGGCAGTTTGGAGGTAAGAAACGCTTGAGAAACTCAAAATTTTCGCAGTTCTGATGCTCGACAAGCATAACTAGAACGTTCTAGGGGAAAAGTACGCATACCGTTGTAATCGGGCGACTTTCTACTTTCAGATGCATCAGAAATTTTGCGGATTGGTCAATCCGTTCGCGAGATATGGCAGTTTGGAAGTAAGAAACGCTTGAGAAACTCAAAATTTTCGCAGTTCTGATGCTCGAAACGATTAACCAGAACGGCCAAGGGGAAAAGTACGCATACCGTTGTAATCGGGCGAGTTTCTACCTTCAGATGCATCAGAAATTTTGCGGATTGGTCAATCCGTTCGCGAGATATGGCAGTTTGGAAGTAAGAAACGCTTGAGAAACTCAAAATTTTCGCAGTTCTGATGCTCGAAACGATTAACTAGAACGGCCTAGGGGAAAAGTACGCATACCGTTGTAATCGGGCGAGTTTCTACTTTCAGATGCAACAGAAATTTTGCGGATTGGTCAATCCGTTCGCGAGATATGGCAGTTTGTAGGTAAGAAACGCTTGAGAAACTCAAAATTTTCGCAGTTCTGATGCTCGAAACGAATAACTAGAGCGGCCTAGGGGAAAAGTACGCATACCGTTGTAATCGGGCGAGTTTCTACTTTCAGATGCAACAGAAATTTTGAGGATTGGTCAATCCGTTCGCGAGATATGGCAGTTTGGAGGTAAGAAACGCTTGAGAAACTCAAAATTTTCGCAGTTCTGATGCTCGACAAGCATAACTAGAACGTTCTAGGGGAAAAGTACGCATACCGTTGTAATCGGGCGACTTTCTACTTTCAGATGCATCAGAAATTTTGCGGATTGGTCAATCCGTTCGCGAGATATGGCGGTTTGGAAGTAAGAAACGCTTGAGAAACTCAAAATTTTAGCAGTTCTGATGCTCGAAACGAATAACTAGAACGGCCTAGGGGAAAAGTACGCATACCGTTGTAATCGGGCGAGTTTCTACTTTCAGATGCAACAGAAATTTTGCGGATTGGTCAATCCGTTCGCGAGATATGGCGGTTTGGAAGTAAGAAACGCTTGAGAAACTCAAAATTTTCGCAGTTCTGATGCTCGAAACGAATAACTAGAACGGCCTAGGGGAAAAGTACGCATACCGTTGTAATCGGGCGAGTTTCTACTTTCAGATGCAACAGAAATTTTGCGGATTGGTCAATCCGTTCGCGAGATATGGCAGTTTGTAGGTAAGAAACGCTTGAGAAACTCAACATTTTCGCAGTTCTGTTGCTCGAAACGAATAACTAGAGCGGCCTAGGGGAAAAGTAAGCATACCGTTGTAATCGGGCGACTTTCTACTTTCAGATGCATCAGAAATTTTGCGGATTGGTCAATCCGTTCGCGAGATATGGCAGTTTGGAAGTAAGAAACGCTTGAGAAACTCAAAATTTTCGCAGTTCTGATGCTCGACAAGCATAACTAGAACGTTCTAGGGGAAAAGTACGCATACCGTTGTAATCGGGCGACTTTCTACTTTCAGATGCATCAGAAATTTTGCGGATTGGTCAATCCGTTCGCGAGATATGGCAGTTTGGAAGTAAGAAACGCTTGAGAAACTCAAAATTTTCGCAGTTCTGATGCTCGACAAGCATAACTAGAACGATCTAGGGGAAAAGCACGCATACCGTTGTAATCGGGCGACTTTCTACTTTCAGATGCAACAGAAATTTTGCGGATTGGTCAATCCGTTCGCGAGATATGGCAGTTTGGAGGTAAGAAACGGTTGAGAAACTCAAAATTTTCACAGTTCTGATGCTCGAAACGAATAACCAGAACGGCCTAGGGGAAAAGTACGCATACCGTTGTAATCGGGCGAGTTTCTACTTTCAGATGCAACAGAAATTTTGCGGATTGGTCAATCCGTTCGCGAGATATGGCAGTTTGGAAGTATGAAACACTTGAGAAACACAAAATTTTCGCAGTTCTGATGCTCGAAACGAATAACTAGAGCGGCCTAGGGGAAAAGTACGCATACCGTTGTAATCGGGCGAGTTTCTACTTTCAGATGCATCAGAAATTTTGCGGATTGGTCAATCCGTTCGCGAGATATGGCAGTTTGGAAGTAAGAAACGCTTGAGAAACTCAAAATTTTCGCAGTTCTGATGCTCGGAACGATTAACCAGAACGGCCTAGGGGAAAAGTACGCATACCGTTGTAATCGGGCGAGTTTCTACTTTCAGATGCATCAGAAATTTTGCGGATTGGTCAGTCCGTTCGCGAGATATGGCAGTTTGGAAGTAAGAAACGCTTGAGAAACTCAAAATTTTCGCAGTTCTGATGCTCGAAACGATTAACTAGAACGGCCTAGGGGAAAAGTACGCATACCGTTGATATCGGGTGAGTTTCTACTTTCAGATGCAACAGAAATTTTGCGGATTAGTCAATCCGTTCGCGAGATATGGCAGTTTGGAGGTAAGAAACGCTTGAGAAACTCAAAATTTTCGCAGTTCTGATGCTCGACCAGCATAACTAGAACGTTCTAGGGGAAAAGTACGCATACCGTTGTAATCGGGCGACTTTCTACTTTCAGATGCAACAGAAATTTTGCAGATTGGTCAATCCGTTCGCGAGATATGGCAGTTTGGAGGTAAGAAACGGTTGAGAAACTCATAATTTTCACAGTTCTGATGCTCGAAACGAATAACCAGAACGGCCTAGGGGAAAAGTACGCATACCGTTGTAATCGGGCGAGTTTCTACTTTCAGATGCATCAGAAATTTTGCGGATTGGTCAGTCCGTTCGCGAGATATGGCAGTTTGGAAGTAAGAAACGCTTGAGAAACTCAAAATTTTCGCAGTTCTGATGCTCGAAACGATTAACCAGAACGGCCTAGGGGAAAAGTACGCATACCGTTGTAATCGGGCGAGTTTCTACCTTCAGATGCATCAGAAGTTTTGCGGATTGGTCAATCCGTTCGCGAGATATGGCAGTTTGGAAGTAAGAAACGCTTGAGAAACTCAAAATTTTCGCAGTTCTGATGCTCGAAACGATTAACTAGAACGGCCTAGGGGAAAAGTACGCATACCGTTGTAATCGGGCGAGTTTCTACTTTCAGATGCAACAGAAATTTTGCGGATTGGTCAATCAGTTCGCGAGATATGGCGGTTTGGAAGTAAGAAACGCTTGAGAAACTCAAAATTTTCGCAGTTCTGATGCTCGAAACGAATAACTAGAACGGCCTAGGGGAAAAGTACGCATACCGTTGTAAACGGGCGAGTTTCTACCTTCAGATGCAACAGAAATTTTGCGGATTGCTCAATCCGTTCGCGAGGTATGGCAATTTGGAAGTAAGAAACGCTTGAAAAACTCAAAATTTTCGCAGTTCTGATGCTCGAAACGAATAACTAGAACGGACTAGGGGAAAAGTACGCATACCGTTGTAATCGGGCGAGTTTCTACTTTCAGATGCAACAGAAATTTTGAGGATTGGTCAATCCGTTCGCGAGATATGGCAGTTTGGAGGTAAGAAACGCTTGAGAAACTCAAAATTTTCGCAGTTCTGATGCTCGACAAGCATAACAAGAACGTTCTAGGGGAAAAGTACGCATACCGTTGTAATCGGGCGACTTTCTACTTTCAGATGCATCAGAAATTTTGCGGATTGGTCAATCCGTTCGCGAGATATGGCAGTTTGGAAGTAAGAAACGCTTGAGAAACTCAAAATTTTCGCAGTTCTGATGCTCGAAACGATTAACCAGAACGGCCAAGGGGAAAAGTACGCATACCGTTGTAATCGGGCGAGTTTCTACTTTCAGATGCAACAGAAATTTTGCGGATTGGTCAATCCGTTCGCGAGATATGGCGGTTTGGAAGTAAGAAACGCTTGAGAAACTCAAAATTTTCGCAGTTCTGATGCTCGAAACGAATAACTAGAACGGCCTAGGGGAAAAGTACGCATACCGTTGTAAACGGGCGAGTTTCTACCTTCAGATGCAACAGAAATTTTGCGGATTGCTCAATCCGTTCGCGAGGTATGGCAATTTGGAAGTAAGAAACGCTTGAAAAATTCAAAATTTTCGCAGTTCTGATGCTCGAAACGAATAACTAGAACGGACTAGGGGAAAAGTACGCATACCGTTGTAATCGGGCGAGTTTCTACTTTCAGATGCAACAGAAATTTTGAGGATTGGTCAATCCGTTCGCGAGATATGGCAGTTTGGAGGTAAGAAACGCTTGAGAAACTCAAAATTTTCGCAGTTCTGATGCTCGACAAGCATAACTAGAACGTTCTAGGGGAAAAGTACGCATACCGTTGTAATCGGGCGACTTTCTACTTTCAGATGCATCAGAAATTTTGCGGATTGGTCAATCCGTTCGCGAGATGTGGCAGTTTGGAAGTAAGAAACGCTTGAGAAACTCAAAATTTTCGCAGTTCTGATGCTCGAAACGATTAACTAGAACGGCCTAGGGGAAAAGTACGCATACCGTTGTAATCGGGCGAGGTTCTACTTTCAGATGCAACAGAAATTTTGCGGATTGGTCAATCCGTTCGCGAGATATGGCGGTTTGGAAGTAAGAAACGCTTGAGAAACTCAAAATTTTTGCAGTTCTGATGCTCGAAACGAATAACTAGAACGGCCTAGGGGAAAAGTACGCATACCGTTTTAATCGGGCGAGTTTCTACTTTCAGATGCAACAGAAATTTTGCGGATTGGTCAATCCGTTCGCGAGATATGGCAGTTTGTAGGTAAGAAACGCTTGAGAAACTCAACATTTTCGCAGCTCTGTTGCTCGAAACCAATAACTAGAGCGGCCTAGGGGAAAAGTACGCATACCGTTGTAATCGGGCGAGTTTCTACTTTCAGATGCATCAGAAATTTTGCGGATTGGTCAATCCGTTCGCGAGATATGGCAGTTTGGAAGTAAGAAACGCTTGAGAAACTCAAAATTTTCGCAGTTCTGATGCTCGAAACGATTAACCAGAACGGCCAAGGGGAAAAGTACGCATACCGTTGTAATCGGGCGAGTTTCTACCTTCAGATGCATCAGAAATTTTGCGGATTGGTCAATCCGTTCGCGAGATATGGCAGTTTGGAAGTAAGAAACGCTTGAGAAACTCAAAATTTTCGCAGTTCTGATGCTCGAAACGATTAACTAGAACGGCCCAGGGGAAAAGTACGCATACCGTTGTAATCGGGCGAGTTTCTACTTTCAGATGCAACAGACATTTTGCGGATTGGTCAATCCGTTCGCGAGATATGGCGGTTTGGAAGTAAGAAACGCTCGAGAAACTCAAAATTTTCGTAGTTCTGATGCTCGAAACGAATAACTAGAACGGCCTAGGAGAAAAGTACGCATACCGTTGTAAACGGGCGAGTTTCTACTTTCAGATGCAACAGAAATTTTGAGGATTGGTCAATCCGTTCGCGAGATATGGCAGTTTGGAGGTAAGAAACGCTTGAGAAACTCAAAATTTTCGCAGTTCTGATGCTCGACAAGCATAACTAGAACGTTCTAGGGGAAAAGTACGCATACCGTTGTAATCGGGCGACTTTCTACTTTCAGATGCATCAGAAATTTTGCGGATTGGTCAATCCGTTCGCGAGATATGGCAGTTCGGAAGTAAGAAACGCTTGAGAAACTCAAAATTATCGCAGTTCTGATGCTCGAAACGATTAACTAGAACGGCCTAGGGGAAAAGTACGCATACCGTTGTAATCGGGCGAGTTTCTACTTTCAGATGCAACAGAAATTTTGCGGATTGGTCAATCCGTTCGCGAGATATGGCGGTTTGGAAGTAAGAAACGCTTGAGAAACTCAAAATTTTCGCAGTTCTGATGCTCGAAACGAATAACTAGAACGGCCTAGGGGAAAAGTACGCATACCGTTGTAATCGGGCGAGTTTCTACTTTCAGATGCAACAGAAATTTTGCGGATTGGTCAATCCGTTCGCGAGATATGGCGGTTTGGAAGTAAGAAACGCTTGAGAAACTCAAAATTTTCGCAGTTCTGATGCTCGAAACGAATAACTAGAACGGCCTAGGGGAAAAGTACGCATACCGTTGTAATCGGGCGAGTTTCTACTTTCAGATGCAACAGAAATTTTGAGGATTGGTCAATCCGTTCGCGAGATATGGCAGTTTGGAGGTAAGAAACGCTTGAGAAACTCAAAATTTTCGCAGTTCTGATGCTCGACAAGCATAACTAGAACGTTCTAGGGAAAAAGTACGCATACCGTTGTAATCGGGCGACTTTCTACTTTCAGATGCATCAGAAATTTTGCGGATTGGTCAATCCGTTCGCGAGATATTGCAGTTTGGAAGTAAGAAACGCTTGAGAAACTCAAAATTTTCGCAGTTCTGATGCTCGAAACGATTAACTAGAACGGCCTAGGGGAAAAGTACGCATACCGTTGTAATCGGGCGAGTTTCTACTTTCAGATGCAACAGAAATTTTGCGGATTGGTCAATCCGTTCGCGAGATATGGCAGTTTGTAGGTAAGAAACGCTTGAGAAACTCAACATTTTCGCAGTTCTGTTGCTCGAAACGAATAACTAGAGCGGCCTAGGGGAAAAGTACGCATACCGTTGTAATCGGGCGACTTTCTACTTTCAGATGCATCAGAAATTTTGCGGATTGGTCAATCCGTTCGCGAGATATGGCGGTTTGGAAGTAAGAAACGCTTGAGAAACTCAAAATTTTCGCAGTTGTGATGCTCGAAACGAATAACTAGAACGGCCTAGGGGAAAAGTACGCATACCGTTGTAAACGGGCGAGTTTCTACCTTCAGATGCAACAGAAATTTTGCGGATTGCTCAATCCGTTCGCGAGGTATGGCAATTTGGAAGTAAGAAACGCTTGAAAAACTCAAAATTTTCGCAGTTCTGATGCTCGAAACGAATAACTAGAACGGACTAGGGGAAAAGTACGCATACCGTTGTAATCGGGCGAGTTTCTACTTTCAGATGCAACAGAAATTTTGAGGATTGGTCAATCCGTTCGCGAGATATGGCAGTTTGGAAGTAAGAAACGCTGGAGAAACTCAAAATTTTCGCAGTCCTGATGCTCGAAACGATTAACCAGAACGGCCAAGGGGAAAAGTACGCATACCGTTGTAATCGGGCGAGTTTCTACCTTCAGATGCATCAGAAATTTTGCGGATTGGTCAATCCGTTCGCGAGATATGGCAGTTTGGAAGTAAGAAACGCTTGAGAAACTCAAAATTTTCGCAGTTCTGATGCTCGAAACGATTAACTAGAACGGCCTAGGGGAAAAGTACGCATACCGTTGTAATCGGGCGAGTTTCTACTTTCAGATGCAACAGAAATTTTGCGGATTGGTCAATCCGTTCGCGAGATATGGCGGTTTGGAAGTAAGAAACGCTTGAGAAACTCAAAATTTTCGCAGTTGTGATGCTCGAAACGAATAACTAGAACGGCCTAGGGGAAAAGTACGCATACCGTTGTAAACGGGCGAGTTTCTACCTTCAGATGCAACAGAAATTTTGCGGATTGCTCAATCCGTTCGCGAGGTATGGCAATTTGGAAGTAAGAAACGCTTGAAAAACTCAAAATTTTCGCAGTTCTGATGCTCGAAACGAATAACTGGAACGGACTAGGGGAAAAGTACGCATACCGTTGTAATCGGGCGAGTTTCTACTTTCAGATGCAACAGAAATTTTGAGGATTGGTCAATCCGTTCGCGAGATATGGCAGTTTGGAGGTAAGAAACGATTGAGAAACTCAAAATTTTCGCAGTTTTGATGCTCGACAAGCATAACTAGAACGTTCTAGGGGAAAAGTACGCATACCGTTGTAATCGGGCGACTTTCTACTTTCAGAAGCATCAGAAGTTTTCCGGATTGGTCAATCCGTTCGCGAGATATGGCAGTTTGGAAGTAAGAAACGCTTGAGAAACTCGAAATTTTCGCAGTTCTGATGCTCGAAACGATTAACCAGAACTGCCTAGGGGAAAAGTACGCATACCGTTGTAATCGGGCGAGTTTCTACTTTCAGATGCAACAGAAATTTTGCGGATTGGTCAATCCGTTCGCGAGATATGGCGGTTTGGAAGTAAGAAACGCTTGAGAAACTCAAAATTTTCGCAGTTCTGATGCTCGAAACGAATAACTAGAACGGCCTAGGGGGAAAGTACGCATACCGTTGTAATCGGGCGAGTTTCTACTTTCAGATGCAACAGAAATTTTGCGGATTGGTCAATCCGTTCGCGAGATATGGCAGTTTGGAGGTAAGAAACGCTTGAGAAACTCAAAATTTTCGCAGTTCTGATGCTCGAAACGAATAACTAGAACGGACTAGGGGAAAAGTACGCATACCGTTGTAATCGGGCGACTTTCTACTTTCAGAAGCATCAGAAATTTTGAGGATTGGTCAATCCGTTCGCGAGATATGGCAGTTTGGAAGTAAGAAACGCTGGAGAAACTCAAAATTTTCGCAGTCCTGATGCTCGAAACGAATAACTAGAACGGCCTAGGGGAAAAGTACGCATACCGTTGTAAACGGGCGAGTTTCTACCTTCAGATGCAACAGAAATTTTGCGGATTGCTCAATCCGTTCGCGAGGTATGGCAATTTGGAAGTAAGAAACGCTTGAAAAACTCAAAATTTTCGCAGTTCTGATGCTCGAAACGAATAACTGGAACGGACTAGGGGAAAAGTACGCATACCGTTGTAATCGGGCGAGTTTCTACTTTCAGATGCAACAGAAATTTTGAGGATTGGTCAATCCGTTCGCGAGATATGGCAGTTTGGAGGTAAGAAACGATTGAGAAACTCAAAATTTTCGCAGTTTTGATGCTCGACAAGCATAACTAGAACGTTCTAGGGGAAAAGTACGCATACCGTTGTAATCGGGCGACTTTCTACTTTCAGAAGCATCAGAAATTTTCCGGATTGGTCAATCCGTTCGCGAGATATGGCAGTTTGGAAGTAAGAAACGCTTGAGAAACTCGAAATTTTCGCAGTTCTGATGCTCGAAACGATTAACCAGAACTGCCTAGGGGAAAAGTACGCATACCGTTGTAATCGGGCGAGTTTCTACTTTCAGATGCAACAGAAATTTTGCGGATTGGTCAATCCGTTCGCGAGATATGGCGGTTTGGAAGTAAGAAACGCTTGAGAAACTCAAAATTTTCGCAGTTCTGATGCTCGAAACGAATAACTAGAACGGCCTAGGGGGAAAGTACGCATACCGTTGTAATCGGGCGAGTTTCTACTTTCAGATGCAACAGAAATTTTGCGGATTGGTCAATCCGTTCGCGAGATATGGCAGTTTGGAGGTAAGAAACGCTTGAGAAACTCAAAATTTTCGCAGTTCTGATGCTCGAAACGAATAACTAGAACGGACTAGGGGAAAAGTACGCATACCGTTGTAATCGGGCGAGTTTCTACTATCAGATGCAACAGAAATTTTGCGGATTGGTCCATCCGTTCGCGAGATATGGCAGTTTGGAAGTAAGAAACGCTTGAGAAACTCAAAATTTTCGCAGTTCTGATGCTCGAAACGATTAACTAGAACGGCCTAGGGGAAAAGTACGCATACCGTTGATATCGGGTGAGTTTCTACTTTCAGATGCAACAGAAATTTTGCGGATTAGTCAATCCGTTCGCGATATATGGCAGTTTGGAGGTAAGAAACGCTTGAGAAACTCAAAATTTTCGCAGTTCTGATGCTCGACAAGCATAACTAGAACGTTCTAGGGGAAAAGTACGCATACCGTTGTAATCGGGCGAGTTTCTACTATCAGATGCAACAGAAATTTTGCGGATTGGTCCATCCGTTCGCGAGATATGGCAGTTTGGAAGTAAGAAACGCTTGAGAAACTCAAAATTTTCGCAGTTCTGATGCTCGAAACGATTAACTAGAACGGCCTAGGGGAAAAGTACGCATACCGTTGATATCGGGTGAGTTTCTACTTTCAGATGCAACAGAAATTTTGCGGATTAGTCAATCCGTTCGCGATATATGGCAGTTTGGAGGTAAGAAACGCTTGAGAAACTCAAAATTTTCGCAGTTCTGATGCTCGACCAGCATAACTAGAACGTTCTAGGGGAAAAGTACGCATACCGTTGTAATCGGGCGACTTTCTACTTTCAGATGCAAGAGAAATTTTGCGGATTGGTCAATCCGTTCGCGAGATATGGCAGTTTGGAGGTAAGAAACGGTTGAGAAACTCAAAATTTTCACAGTTCTGATGCGCGAAACGAATAACCAGAACGGCCTACGGGAAAAGTACGCATACCGTTGTAATCGGGCGAGTTTCTACTTTCAGATGCAACAGAAATTTTGCGGATTGGTCAATCCGTTCGCGAGATATGGCAGTTTGGAAGTATGAAACACTTGAGAAACACAAAATTTTCGCAGTTCTGATGCTCGAAACGAATAACTAGAGCGGCCTAGGGGAAAAGTACGCATACCGTTGTAATCGGGCGAGTTTCTACTTTCAGATGCATCAGAAATTTTGCGGATTGGTCAATCCGTTCGCGAGATATGGCAGTTTGGAAGTAAGAAACGCTTGAGAAACTCAAAATTTTCGCAGTTCTGATGCTCGAAACGATTAACCAGAACGGCCTAGGGGAAAAGTACGCATACCGTTGTAAACGGGCGAGTTTCTACCTTCAGATGCAACAGAAATTTTGCGGATTGCTCAATCCGTTCGCGAGGTATGGCAGTTTGGAAGTAAGAAACGCTTGAGAAACTCAAAATTTTCGCAGTTCTGATGCTCGAAACGATTAACTAGAACGGCCTAGGGGAAAAGTACGCATACCGTTGATATCGGGTGAGTTTCTACTTTCAGATGCAACAGAAATTTTGCGGATTAGTCAATCCGTTCGCGATATATGGCAGTTTGGAGGTAAGAAACGCTTGAGAAACTCAAAATTTTCGCAGTTCTGATGCTCGACAAGCATAACTAGAACGTTCTAGGGGAAAAGTACGCATACCGTTGTAATCGGGCGAGTTTCTACTATCAGATGCAACAGAAATTTTGCGGATTGGTCCATCCGTTCGCGAGATATGGCAGTTTGGAAGTATGAAACACTTGAGAAACACAAAATTTTCGCAGTTCTGATGCTCGAAACGAATAACTAGAGCGGCCTAGGGGAAAAGTACGCATACCGTTGTAATCGGGCGAGTTTCTACTTTCAGATGCATCAGAAATTTTGCGGATTGGTCAATCCGTTCGCGAGATATGGCAGTTTGGAAGTATGAAACACTTGAGAAACACAAAATTTTCGCAGTTCTGATGCTCGAAACGAATAACTAGAGCGGCCTAGGGGAAAAGTACGCATACCGTTGTAATCGGGCCAGTTTCTACTTTCAGATGCATCAGAAATTTTGCGGATTGGTCAATCCGTTCGCGAGATATGGCAGTTTGGAAGTAAGAAACGCTTGAGAAACTCAAAATTTTCGCAGTTCTGATGCTCGAAACGATTAACTAGAACGGCCTAGGGGAAAAGTACGCATACCGTTGATATCGGGTGAGTTTCTACTTTCAGATGCAACAGAAATTTTGCGGATTAGTCAATCCGTTCGCGATATATGGCAGTTTGGAGGTAAGAAACGCTTGAGAAACTCAAAATTTTCGCAGTTCTGATGCTCGACAAGCATAACTAGAACGTTCTAGGGGAAAAGTACGCATACCGTTGTAATCGGGCGAGTTTCTACTATCAGATGCAACAGAAATTTTGCGGATTGGTCCATCCGTTCGCGAGATATGGCAGTTTGGAAGTAAGAAACGCTTGAGAAACTCAAAATTTTCGCAGTTCTGATGCTCGAAACGATTAACTAGAACGGCCTAGGGGAAAAGTACGCATACCGTTGATATCGGGTGAGTTTCTACTTTCAGATGCAACAGAAATTTTGCGGATTAGTCAATCCGTTCGCGATATATGGCAGTTTGGAGGTAAGAAACGCTTGAGAAACTCAAAATTTTCGCAGTTCTGATGCTCGACCAGCATAACTAGAACGTTCTAGGGGAAAAGTACGCATACCGTTGTAATCGGGCGACTTTCTACTTTCAGATGCAAGAGAAATTTTGCGGATTGGTCAATCCGTTCGCGAGATATGGCAGTTTGGAGGTAAGAAACGGTTGAGAAACTCAAAATTTTCACAGTTCTGATGCGCGAAACGAATAACCAGAACGGCCTACGGGAAAAGTACGCATACCGTTGTAATCGGGCGAGTTTCTACTTTCAGATGCAACAGAAATTTTGCGGATTGGTCAATCCGTTCGCGAGATATGGCAGTTTGGAAGTATGAAACACTTGAGAAACACAAAATTTTCGCAGTTCTGATGCTCGAAACGAATAACTAGAGCGGCCTAGGGGAAAAGTACGCATACCGTTGTAATCGGGCGAGTTTCTACTTTCAGATGCATCAGAAATTTTGCGGATTGGTCAATCCGTTCGCGAGATATGGCAGTTTGGAAGTAAGAAACGCTTGAGAAACTCAAAATTTTCGCAGTTCTGATGCTCGAAACGATTAACCAGAACGGCCTAGGGGAAAAGTACGCATACCGTTGTAAACGGGCGAGTTTCTACCTTCAGATGCAACAGAAATTTTGCGGATTGCTCAATCCGTTCGCGAGGTATGGCAGTTTGGAAGTAAGAAACGCTTGAGAAACTCAAAATTTTCGCAGTTCTGATGCTCGAAACGATTAACTAGAACGGCCTAGGGGAAAAGTACGCATACCGTTGATATCGGGTGAGTTTCTACTTTCAGATGCAACAGAAATTTTGCGGATTAGTCAATCCGTTCGCGATATATGGCAGTTTGGAGGTAAGAAACGCTTGAGAAACTCAAAATTTTCGCAGTTCTGATGCTCGACAAGCATAACTAGAACGTTCTAGGGGAAAAGTACGCATACCGTTGTAATCGGGCGAGTTTCTACTATCAGATGCAACAGAAATTTTGCGGATTGGTCCATCCGTTCGCGAGATATGGCAGTTTGGAAGTATGAAACACTTGAGAAACACAAAATTTTCGCAGTTCTGATGCTCGAAACGAATAACTAGAGCGGCCTAGGGGAAAAGTACGCATACCGTTGTAATCGGGCGAGTTTCTACTTTCAGATGCATCAGAAATTTTGCGGATTGGTCAATCCGTTCGCGAGATATGGCAGTTTGGAAGTATGAAACACTTGAGAAACACAAAATTTTCGCAGTTCTGATGCTCGAAACGAATAACTAGAGCGGCCTAGGGGAAAAGTACGCATACCGTTGTAATCGGGCCAGTTTCTACTTTCAGATGCATCAGAAATTTTGCGGATTGGTCAATCCGTTCGCGAGATATGGCAGTTTGGAAGTAAGAAACGCTTGAGAAACTCAAAATTTTCGCAGTTCTGATGCTCGAAACGATTAACTAGAACGGCCTAGGGGAAAAGTACGCATACCGTTGATATCGGGTGAGTTTCTACTTTCAGATGCAACAGAAATTTTGCGGATTAGTCAATCCGTTCGCGATATATGGCAGTTTGGAGGTAAGAAACGCTTGAGAAACTCAAAATTTTCGCAGTTCTGATGCTCGACAAGCATAACTAGAACGTTCTAGGGGAAAAGTACGCATACCGTTGTAATCGGGCGAGTTTCTACTATCAGATGCAACAGAAATTTTGCGGATTGGTCCATCCGTTCGCGAGATATGGCAGTTTGGAAGTAAGAAACGCTTGAGAAACTCAAAATTTTCGCAGTTCTGATGCTCGAAACGATTAACTAGAACGGCCTAGGGGAAAAGTACGCATACCGTTGATATCGGGTGAGTTTCTACTTTCAGATGCAACAGAAATTTTGCGGATTAGTCAATCCGTTCGCGATATATGGCAGTTTGGAGGTAAGAAACGCTTGAGAAACTCAAAATTTTCGCAGTTCTGATGCTCGACCAGCATAACTAGAACGTTCTAGGGGAAAAGTACGCATACCGTTGTAATCGGGCGACTTTCTACTTTCAGATGCAAGAGAAATTTTGCGGATTGGTCAATCCGTTCGCGAGATATGGCAGTTTGGAGGTAAGAAACGGTTGAGAAACTCAAGATTTTCACAGTTCTGATGCGCGAAACGAATAACCAGAACGGCCTACGGGAAAAGTACGCATACCGTTGTAATCGGGCGAGTTTCTACTTTCAGATGCAACAGAAATTTTGCGGATTGGTCAATCCGTTCGCGAGATATGGCAGTTTGGAAGTATGAAACACTTGAGAAACACAAAATTTTCGCAGTTCTGATGCTCGAAACGAATAACTAGAGCGGCCTAGGGGAAAAGTACGCATACCGTTGTAATCGGGCGAGTTTCTACTTTCAGATGCATCAGAAATTTTGCGGATTGGTCAATCCGTTCGCGAGATATGGCAGTTTGGAAGTAAGAAACGCTTGAGAAACTCAAAATTTTCGCAGTTCTGATGCTCGAAACGATTAACCAGAACGGCCTAGGGGAAAAGTACGCATACCGTTGTAAACGGGCGAGTTTCTACCTTCAGATGCAACAGAAATTTTGCGGATTGCTCAATCCGTTCGCGAGGTATGGCAATTTGGAAGTAAGAAACGCTTGAAAAACTCAAAATTTTCGCAGTTCTGATGCTCGAAACGAATAACTAGAACGGACTAGGGGAAAAGTACGCATACCGTTGTAATCGGGCGAGTTTCTACTTTCAGATGCAACAGAAATTTTGCGGATTGGTCAATCCGTTCGCGAGATATGGCAGTTTGGAGGTAAGAAATGCTTGAGAAACTCAAAATTTTCGCAGTTCTGATGCTCGACAAGCATAACTAGAACGTTCTAGGGGAAAAGTACGCATACAGTTGTAATCGGGCGACTTTCTACTTTCAGATGCAACAGAAATTTTGCGGATTGGTCAATCCGTTCGCGAGATATGGCAGTTTGGAAGTATGAAACACTTGAGAAACACAAAATTTTCGCAGTTCTGATGCTCGAAACGAATAACTAGAGCGGCCTAGGGGAAAAGTACGCATACCGTTGTAATCGGGCCAGTTTCTACTTTCAGATGCATCAGAAATTTTGCGGATTGGTCAATCCGTTCGCGAGATATGGCAGTTTGGAAGTAAGAAACGCTTGAGAAACTCAAAATTTTCGCAGTTCTGATGCTCGAAACGATTAACCAGAACGGCCTAGGGGAAAAGTACGCATACCGTTGTAATCGGGCGAGTTTCTACCTTCAGATGCATCAGAAATTTTGCGGATTGGTCAATCCGTTCGCGAGATATGGCAGTTTGGAAGTAAGAAACGCTTGAGAAACTCAAAATTTTCGCAGTTCTGATGCTCGAAACGATTAACTAGAACGGCCTAGGGGAAAAGTACGCATACCGTTGTAATCGGGCGAGTTTCTACTTTCAGATGCAACAGAAATTTTGCGGATTGGTCAATCCGTTCGCGAGATATGGCGGTTTGGAAGTAAGAAACGCTTGAGAAACTCAAAATTTTCGCAGTTCTGATGCTCGAAACGAATAACTAGAACGGCCTAGGGGAAAAGTACGCATACCGTTGTAAACGGGCGCGTTTCTACCTTCAGATGCAACAGAAATTTTGCGGATTGCTCAATCCGTTCGCGAGGTATGGCAATTTGGAAGTAAGAAACGCTTGAAAAACTCAAAATTTTCGCAGTTCTGATGCTCGAAACGAATAACTAGAACGGACTAGGGGAAAAGTACGCATACCGTTGTAATCGGGCGAGATTCTACTTTCAGATGCAACAGCAATTTTGAGGATTGGTCAATCCGTTCGCGAGATATGGCAGTTTGGAGGTAAGAAACGCTTGAGAAACTCAAAATTTTCGCAGTTCTGATGCTCGAAACGAATAACTAGAACGGACTAGGGGAAAAGTACGCATACCGTTGTAAACGGGCGAGTTTCTACCTTCAGATGCAACAGAAATTTTGCGGATTGCTCAATCCGTTCGCGAGGTATGGCAATTTGGAAGTAAGAAACGCTTGAAAAACTCAAAATTTTCGCAGTTCTGATGCTCGAAACGAATAACTAGAACGGACTAGGGGAAAAGTACGCATACCGTTGTAATCGGGCGAGTTTCTACTTTCAGATGCAACAGAAATTTTGAGGATTGGTCAATCCGTTCGCGAGATATGGCAGTTTGGAGGTAAGAAACGATTGAGGAACTCAAAATTTTCGCAGTTCTGATGCTCGACAAGCATAACTAGAACGTTCTAGGGGAAAAGTACGCATACCGTTGTAATCGGGCGACTTTCTACTTTCAGAAGCATCAGAAATTTTCCGGATTGGTCAATCCGTTCGCCAGATATGGCAGTTTGGAAGTAAGAAACGCTTGAGAAACTCAAAATTTTCGCAGTTCTGATGCTCGAAACGATTAACCAGAACTGCCTAGGGGAAAAGTACGCATACCGTTGTAATCGGGCGAGTTTCTACTTTCAGATGCAACAGAAATTTTGCGGATTGGTCAATCCGTTCGCGAGATATGGCGGTTTGGAAGTAAGAAACTCTTGAGAAACTCAAAATTTTCGCAGTTCTGATGCTCGAAACGAATAACTAGAACGGCCTAGGGGGAAAGTACGCATACCGTTGTAATCGGGCGAGTTTCTACTTTCAGATGCAACAGAAATTTTGCGGATTGGTCCATCCGTTCGCGAGATATGGCAGTTTGGACGTAAGAAACGCTTGAGAAACTCAAAATTTTCGCAGTTCTGATGCTCGAAACGAATAACTAGAACGGACTAGGGGAAAAGTACGCATACCGTTGTAATCGGGCGAGTTTCTACTATCAGATGCAACAGAAATTTTGCGGATTGGTCCATCCGTTCGCGAGATATGGCAGTTTGGAAGTAAGAAACGCTTGAGAAACTCAAAATTTTCGCAGTTCTGATGCTCGAAACGATTAACTAGGAAGGCCTAGGGGAAAAGTACGCATACCGTTGTAATCGGGCGACTTTCTACTTTCAGATGCAAGAGAAATTTTGCGGATTGGTCAATCCGTTCGCGAGATATGGCAGTTTGGTGGTAAGAAACGTTTGAGAAACTCAAAATTTTCACAGTTCTGATGCGCGAAACGAATAACCAGAACGGCCTACGGGAAAAGTACGCATACCGTTGTAATCGGGCGAGTTTCTACTTTCAGATGCATCAGAAATTTTGCGGATTGGTCAATCCGTTCGCGAGATATGGCGGTTTGGAAGTAAGAAACTCTTGAGAAACTCAAAATTTTCGCAGTTCTGATGCTCGAAACGAATAACTAGAACGGCCTAGGGGGAAAGTACGCATACCGTTGTAATCGGGCGAGTTTCTACTTTCAGATGCAACAGAAATTTTGCGGATTGGTCCATCCGTTCGCGAGATATGGCAGTTTGGAGGTAAGAAACGCTTGAGAAACTCAAAATTTTCGCAGTTCTGATGCTCGAAACGAATAACTAGAACGGACTAGGGGAAAAGTACGCATACCGTTGTAATCGGGCGAGTTTCTACTATCAGATGCAACAGAAATTTTGCGGATTGGTCCATCCGTTCGCGAGATATGGCAGTTTGGAAGTAAGAAACGCTTGAGAAACTCAAAATTTTCGCAGTTCTGATGCTCGAAACGATTAACTAGGAAGGCCTAGGGGAAAAGTACGCATACCGTTGTAATCGGGCGACTTTCTACTTTCAGATGCAAGAGAAATTTTGCGGATTGGTCAATCCGTTCGCGAGATATGGCAGTTTGGTGGTAAGAAACGTTTGAGAAACTCAAAATTTTCACAGTTCTGATGCGCGAAACGAATAACCAGAACGGCCTACGGGAAAAGTACGCATACCGTTGTAATCGGGCGAGTTTCTACTTTCAGATGCAACAGAAATTTTGCGGATTGGTCAATCCGTTCGCGAGATATGGCAGTTTGGAAGTATGAAACACTTGAGAAACACAAAATTTTCGCAGTTCTGATGCTCGAAACGAATAACTAGAGCGGCCTAGGGGAAAAGTACGCATACCGTTGTAATCGGGCGAGTTTCTACTTTCAGATGCATCAGAAATTTTGCGGATTGGTCAATCCGTTCGCGAGATATGGCAGTTTGGAAGTAAGAAACGCTTGAGAAACTCAAAATTTTCGCAGTTCTGATGCTCGAAACGATTAACCAGAACGGCCTAGGGGAAAAGTACGCATACCGTTGTAAACGGGCGAGTTTCTACCTTCAGATGCAACAGAAATTTTGCGGATTGCTCAATCCGTTCGCGAGGTATGGCAATTTGGAAGTAAGAAACGCTTGAAAAACTCAAAATTTTCGCAGTTCTGATGCTCGAAACGAATAACTAGAACGGACTAGGGGAAAAGTACGCATACCGTTGTAATCGGGCGAGTTTCTACTTTCAGATGCAACAGAAATTTTGCGGATTGGTCAATCCGTTCGCGAGATATGGCAGTTTGGAGGTAAGAAATGCTTGAGAAACTCAAAATTTTCGCAGTTCTGATGCTCGACAAGCATAACTAGAACGTTCTAGGGGAAAAGTACGCATACAGTTGTAATCGGGCGACTTTCTACTTTCAGATGCAACAGAAATTTTGCGGATTGGTCAATCCGTTCGCGAGATATGGCAGTTTGGAAGTATGAAACACTTGAGAAACACAAAATTTTCGCAGTTCTGATGCTCGAAACGAATAACTAGAGCGGCCTAGGGGAAAAGTACGCATACCGTTGTAATCGGGCCAGTTTCTACTTTCAGATGCATCAGAAATTTTGCGGATTGGTCAATCCGTTCGCGAGATATGGCAGTTTGGAGGTAAGAAACGCTTGAGAAACTCAAAATTTTCGCAGTTCTGATGCTCGAAACGATTAACCAGAACGGCCTAGGGGAAAAGTACGCATACCGTTGTAATCGGGCGAGTTTCTACCTTCAGATGCATCAGAAATTTTGCGGATTGGTCAATCCGTTCGCGAGATATGGCAGTTTGGAAGTAAGAAACGCTTGAGAAACTCAAAATTTTCGCAGTTCTGATGCTCGAAACGATTAACTAGAACGGCCTAGGGGAAAAGTACGCATACCGTTGTAATCGGGCGAGTTTCTACTTTCAGATGCAACAGAAATTTTGCGGATTGGTCAATCCGTTCGCGAGATATGGCGGTTTGGAAGTAAGAAACGCTTGAGAAACTCAAAATTTTCGCAGTTCTGATGCTCGAAACGAATAACTAGAACGGCCTAGGGGAAAAGTACGCATACCGTTGTAAACGGGCGCGTTTCTACCTTCAGATGCAACAGAAATTTTGCGGATTGCTCAATCCGTTCGCGAGGTATGGCAATTTGGAAGTAAGAAACGCTTGAAAAACTCAAAATTTTCGCAGTTCTGATGCTCGAAACGAATAACTAGAACGGACTAGGGGAAAAGTACGCATACCGTTGTAATCGGGCGAGATTCTACTTTCAGATGCAACAGCAATTTTGAGGATTGGTCAATCCGTTCGCGAGATATGGCAGTTTGGAGGTAAGAAACGCTTGAGAAACTCAAAATTTTCGCAGTTCTGATGCTCGAAACGAATAACCAGAACGGCCTACGGGAAAAGTACGCATACCGTTGTAATCGGGCGAGTTTCTACTTTCAGATGCAACAGAAATTTTGCGGATTGGTCAATCCGTTCGCGAGATATGGCAGTTTGGACGTATGAAACACTTGAGAAACACAAAATTTTCGCAGTTCTGATGCTCGAAACGAATAACTAGAGCGGCCTAGGGGAAAAGTACGCATACCGTTGTAACGGGCGAGTTTCTACTTTCAGATGCATCAGAAATTTTGCGGATTGGTCAATCCGTTCGCGAGATATGGCAGTTTGGAAGTAAGAAACGCTTGAGAAACTCAAAATTTTCGCAGTTCTGATGCTCGAAACGAATAACTAGAGCGGCCTAGGGGAAAAGTACGCATACCGTTGTAATCGGGCGAGTTTCTACTTTCAGATGCATCAGAAATTTTGCGGATTGGTCAATCCGTTCGCGAGATATGGCAGTTTGGAAGTAAGAAACGCTTGAGAAACTCAAAATTTTCGC
Source organism: Ptiloglossa arizonensis (assembly GCF_051014685.1). NCBI lineage: Eukaryota > Metazoa > Arthropoda > Insecta > Hymenoptera > Colletidae > Ptiloglossa > Ptiloglossa arizonensis. The sequence goes on from NW_027478386.1 coordinate 56,079, forward strand.
AGTTCTGATGCTCGAAACGATTCACCAGAACGGCCTAGGGGAAAAGTACGCATACCGTTGTAATCGGGCGAGTTTCTACTTTCAGATGCATCAGAAATTTTGCGGATTGGTCAGTCCGTTCGCGAGATATGGCAGTTTGGAAGTAAGAAACGCTTGAGAAACTCAAAATTTTCGCAGTTCTGATGCTCGAAACGATTAACTAGAACGGCCTAGGGGAAAAGTACGCATACCGTTGTAATCGGGCGAGTTTCTACTTTCAGATGCAACAGAAATTTTGCGGATTGGTCAATCCGTTCGCGAGATATGGCGGTTTGGAAGTAAGAAACGCTTGAGAAACTCAAAATTTTCGCAGTTCTGATGCTCGAAACGAATAACTAGAACGGCCTAGGGGAAAAGTACGCATACCGTTGTAAACGGGCGAGTTTCTACCTTCAGATGGAACAGAAATTTTGCGGATTGCACAATCCGTTCGCGAGGTATGGCAATTTGGAAGTATGAAACACTTGAGAAACACAAAATTTTCGCAGTTCTGATGCTCGAAACGAATAACTAGAGCGGCCTAGGGGAAAAGTACGCATACCGTTGTAATCGGGCGAGTTTCTACTTTCAGATGCATCAGAAATTTTGCGGATTGGTCAATCCGTTCGCGAGATATGGCAGTTTGGAAGTAAGAAACGCTTGAGAAACTCAAAATTTTCGCAGTTCTGATGTTCGAAACGATTAACCAGAACGGCCTAGGGGAAAAGTACGCATACCGTTGTAATCGGGCGAGTTTCTACCTTCAGATGCATCAGAAATTTTGCGGATTGGTCAATCCGTTCGCGAGATATGGCAGTTTGGAAGTAAGAAACGCTTGAGAAACTCAAAATTTTCGCAGTTCTGATGCTCGAAACGATTAACTAGAACGGCCTAGGGGAAAAGTACGCATACCGTTGTAATCGGGCGAGTTTCTACTTTCAGATGCAACAGAAATTTTGCGGATTGGTCAATCCGTTCGCGAGATATGGCGGTTTGGAAGTAAGAAACGCTTGAGAAACTCAAAATTTTCGCAGTTCTGATGCTCGAAACGAATAACTAGAACGGACTAGGGGAAAAGTACGCATACCGTTGTAAACGGGCGAGTTTCTACCTTCAGATGCAACAGAAATTTTGCGGATTGCTCAATCCGTTCGCGAGGTATGGCAATTTGGAAGTAAGAAACGCTTGAAAAACTCAAAATTTTCGCAGTTCTGATGCTCGAAACGAATAACTAGAACGGACTAGGGGAAAAGTACGCATACCGTTGTAATCGGGCGAGTTTCTACTTTCAGATGCAACAGAAATTTTGAGGATTGGTCAATCCGTTCCCGAGATATGGCAGTTTGGAGGTAAGAAACGATTGAGAAACTCAAAATTTTCGCAGTTCTGATGCTCGACAAGCATAACTAGAACGTTCTAGGGGAAAAGTACGCATACCGTTGTAATCGGGCGACTTTCTACTTTCAGAAGCATCAGAAATTTTCCGGATTGGTCAATCCGTTCGCGAGATATGGCAGTTTGGAAGTAAGAAACGCTTGAGAAACTCAAAATTTTCGCAGTTCTGATGCTCGAAACGATTAACCAGAACTGCCTAGGGGAAAAGTACGCATACCGTTGTAATCGGGCGAGTTTCTACTTTCAGATGCAACAGAAATTTTGCGGATTGGTCAATCCGTTCGCGAGATATGGCGGTTTGGAAGTAAGAAACTCTTGAGAAACTCAAAATTTTCGCAGTTCTGATGCTCGAAACGAATAACTAGAACGGCCTAGGGGGAAAGTACGCATACCGTTGTAATCGGGCGAGTTTCTACTTTCAGATGCAACAGAAATTTTGCGGATTGGTCAATCCGTTCGCGAGATATGGCAGTTTGGAGGTAAGAAACGCTTGAGAAACTCAAAATTTTCGCAGTTCTGATGCTCGAAACGAATAACTAGAACGGACTAGGGGAAAAGTACGCATACCGTTGTAATCGGGCGAGTTTCTACTATCAGATGCAACAGAAATTTTGCGGATTGGTCCATCCGTTCGCGAGATATGGCAGTTTGGAAGTAAGAAACGCTTGAGGAACTCAAAATTTTCGCAGTTCTGATGCTCGAAACGAATAACTAGAACGGACTAGGGGAAAAGTACGCATACCGTTGTAATCGGGCGAGATTCTACTTTCAGATGCAACAGCAATTTTGAGGATTGGTCAATCCGTTCGCGAGATATGGCAGTTTGGAGGTAAGAAACGCTTGAGAAACTCAAAATTTTCGCAGTTCTGATGCTCGAAACGAATAACCAGAACGGCCTACGGGAAAAGTACGCATACCGTTGTAATCGGGCGAGTTTCTACTTTCAGATGCAACAGAAATTTTGCGGATTGGTCAATCCGTTCGCGAGATATGGCAGTTTGGAAGTATGAAACACTTGAGAAACACAAAATTTTCGCAGTTCTGATGCTCGAAACGAATAACTAGAGCGGCCTAGGGGAAAAGTACGCATACCGTTGTAACGGGCGAGTTTCTACTTTCAGATGCATCAGAAATTTTGCGGATTGGTCAATCCGTTCGCGAGATATGGCAGTTTGGAAGTAAGAAACGCTTGAGAAACTCAAAATTTTCGCAGTTCTGATGCTCGAAACGATTAACCAGAACGGCCTAGGGGAAAAGTACACATACCGTTGTAATCGGGCGAGTTTCTACCTTCAGATGCATCAGAAATTTTGCGGATTGGTCAATCCGTTCGCGAGATATGGCAGTTTGGAGGTAAGAAACGCTTGAGAAACTCAAAATTTTCGCAGTTCTGATGCTCGACAAGCATAACTAGACCGGACTAGGGGAAAAGTACGCATACCGTTGTAATCGGACGACATTCTACTTTCAGATGCAACAGAAATTTTGCGGATTGGTCAATCCGTTCGCGAGATATGGCAGTTTGGAGGTAAGAAACGCTTGAGAAACTCAAAATTTTCGCAGTTCTGATGCTCGACAAGCATAACTAGAACGGCCTAGGGGAAAAGTACGCATACCGTTGTAAACGGGCGAGTTTCTACCTTCAGATGCAACAGAAATTTTGCGGATTGCTCAATCCGTTCGCGAGGTATGGCAATTTGGAAGTAAGAAACGCTTGAAAAACTCAAAATTTTCGCAGTTCTGATGCTCGAAACGAATAACTAGAACGGACTAGGGGAAAAGTACGCATACCGTTGTAATCGGGCGAGTTTCTACTTTCAGATGCAACAGAAATTTTGCGGATTGGTCAATCCGTTCGCGAGATATGGCAGTTTGGAGGTAAGAAATGCTTGAGAAACTCAAAATTTTCGCAGTTCTGATGCTCGACAAGCATAACTAGAACGTTCTAGGGGAAAAGTACGCATACAGTTGTAATCGGGCGACTTTCTACTTTCAGATGCAACAGAAATTTTGCGGATTGGTCAATCCGTTCGCGAGATATGGCAGTTTGGAAGTATGAAACACTTGAGAAACACAAAATTTTCGCAGTTCTAATGCTCGAAACGAATAACTAGAGCGGCCTAGGGGAAAAGTACGCATACCGTTGTAATCGGGCCAGTTTCTACTTTCAGATGCATCAGAAATTTTGCGGATTGGTCAATCCGTTCGCGAGATATGGCAGCTTGGAAGTAAGAAACGCTTGAGAAACTCAAAATTTTCGCAGTTCTGATGCTCGAAACGATTAACCAGAACGGCCTAGGGGAAAAGTACGCATACCGTTGTAATCGGGCGAGTTTCTACCTTCAGATGCATCAGAAATTTTGCGGATTGGTCAATCCGTTCGCGAGATATGGCAGTTTGGAAGTAAGAAACGCTTGAGAAACTCAAAATTTTCGCAGTTCTGATGCTCGAAACGATTAACTAGAACGGCCTAGGGGAAAAGTACGCATACCGTTGTAATCGGGCGAGTTTCTACTTTCAGATGCAACAGAAATTTTGCGGATTGGTCAATCCGTTCGCGAGATATGGCGGTTTGGAAGTAAGAAACGCTTGAGAAACTCAAAATTTTCGCAGTTCTGATGCTCGAAACGAATAACTAGAACGGCCTAGGGGAAAAGTACGCATACCGTTGTAAACGGGCGCGTTTCTACCTTCAGATGCAACAGAAATTTTGCGGATTGCTCAATCCGTTCGCGAGGTATGGCAATTTGGAAGTAAGAAACGCTTGAAAAACTCAAAATTTTCGCAGTTCTGATGCTCGAAACGAATAACTAGAACGGACTAGGGGAAAAGTACGCATACCGTTGTAATCGGGCGAGATTCTACTTTCAGATGCAACAGCAATTTTGAGGATTGGTCAATCTGTTCGCGAGATATGGCAGTTTGGAGGTAAGAAACGCTTGAGAAACTCAAAATTTTCGCAGTTCTGATGCTCGAAACGAATAACCAGAACGGCCTACGGGAAAAGTACGCATACCGTTGTAATCGGGCGAGTTTCTACTTTCAGATGCAACAGAAATTTTGCGGATTGGTCAATCCGTTCGCGAGATATGGCAGTTTGGAAGTATGAAACACTTGAGAAACACAAAATTTTCGCAGTTCTGATGCTCGAAACGAATAACTAGAGCGGCCTAGGGGAAAAGTACGCATACCGTTGTAACGGGCGAGTTTCTACTTTCAGATGCATCAGAAATTTTGCGGATTGGTCAATCCGTTCGCGAGATATGGCAGTTTGGAAGTAAGAAACGCTTGAGAAACTCAAAATTTTCGCAGTTCTGATGCTCGAAACGATTAACCAGAACGGCCTAGGGGAAAAGTACGCATACCGTTGTAATCGGGCGAGTTTCTACCTTCAGATGCATCAGAAATTTTGCGGATTGGTCAATCCGTTCGCGAGATATGGCAGTTTGGATGTAAGAAACGGTTGAGAAACTCAAAATTTTCACAGTTCTGATGCTCGAAACGAATAACCAGAACAGCCTAGGGGAAAAGTACGCATACCGTTGTAATCGGGCGAGTTTCTACTTTCAGATGCAACAGAAATTTTGCGGATTGGTCAATCCGTTCGCGAGATATGGCAGTTTGGAAGTATGAAACACTTGAGAAACACAAAATTTTCGCAGTTCTGATGCTCGAAACGAATAACTAGAGCGGCCTAGGGGAAAAGTACGCATACCGTTGTAATCGGGCGAGTTTCTACTTTCAGATGCATCAGAAATTTTGCGGATTGGTCAATCCGTTCGCGAGATATGGCAGTTTGGAAGTAAGAAACGCTTGAGAAACTCAAAATTTTCGCAGTTCTGATGCTCGAAACGATTAACCAGAACGGCCTAGGGGAAAAGTACGCATACCGTTGTAATCGGGCGAGTTTCTACCTTCAGATGCATCAGAAATTTTGCGGATTGGTCCATCCGTTCGCGAGATATGGCAGTTTGGAAGTAAGAAACGCTTGAGAAACTCAAAATTTTCGCAGTTCTGATGCTCGAAACGATTAACTAGAACGGCCTAGGGGAAAAGTACGCATACCGTTGTAATCGGGCGAGTTTCTACTTTCAGATGCAACAGAAATTTTGCGGATTGGTCAATCCGTTCGCGAGATATGGCGGTTTGGAAGTAAGAAACGCTTGAGAAACTCAAAATTTTCGCAGTTCTGATGCTCGAAACGAATAACTAGAACGGCCTAGGGGAAAAGTACGCATACCGTTGTAAACGGGCGTGTTTCTACCTTCAGATGCAACAGAAATTTTGCGGATTGCTCAATCCGTTCGCGAGGTATGGCAATTTGGAAGTAAGAAACGCTTGAAAAACTCAAAATTTTCGCAGTTCTGATGCTCGAAACGAATAACTAGAACGGACTAGGGGAAAAGTACGCATACCGTTGTAATCGGGCGAGTTTCTACTTTCAGATGCAACAGCAATTTTGGGGATTGGTCAATCCGTTCGCGAGATATGGCAGTTTGGAGGTAAGAAACGCTTGAGAAACTCAAAATTTTCGCAGTTCTGATGCTCGAAACGATTAACCAGAACGGCCTAGGGGAAAAGTACGCATACCGTTTTAATCGGGCGAGTTTCTACTTTCAGATGCATCAGAAATTTTGCGGATTGGTCAATCCGTTCGCGAGATATGGCAGTTTGTAGGTAAGAAACGCTTGAGAAACTCAACATTTTCGCAGTTCTGATGCGCGAAACGAATAACTAGAACGGCCTAGGGGAAAAGTAGGCATACCGTTGTAATCGGGCGAGTTTGTACTTTCAGATGCAACAGAAATTTTGCGGATTGGTCAATCCGTTCGCGAGATATGGCAGTTTGGAGGTAAGAAACGCTTGAGAAACTCAAAATTTTCGCAGTTCTGATGCTCGAAACGAATAACTAGAGCGGCCTAGGGGAAAAGTACGCATACCGTTGTAATCGGGCGAGTTTCTACTTTCAGATGCATCAGAAATTTTGCGGATTGGTCAATCCGTTCGCGAGATATGGCAGTTTGGAAGTAAGAAACGCTTGAGAAACTCAAAATTTTCGCAGTTCTGATGCTCGAAACGATTCACCAGAACGGCCTAGGGGAAAAGTACGCATACCGTTGTAATCGGGCGAGTTTCTACTTTCAGATGCATCAGAAATTTTGCGGATTGGTCAGTCCGTTCGCGAGATATGGCAGTTTGGAAGTAAGAAACGCTTGAGAAACTCAAAATTTTCGCAGTTCTGATGCTCGAAACGATTAACTAGAACGGCCTAGGGGAAAAGTACGCATACCGTTGTAATCGGGCGAGTTTCTACTTTCAGATGCAACAGAAATTTTGCGGATTGGTCAATCCGTTCGCGAGATATGGCGGTTTGGAAGTAAGAAACGCTTGAGAAACTCAAAATTTTCGCAGTTCTGATGCTCGAAACGAATAACTAGAACGGCCTAGGGGAAAAGTACGCATACCGTTGTAAACGGGCGAGTTTCTACCTTCAGATGGAACAGAAATTTTGCGGATTGCACAATCCGTTCGCGAGGTATGGCAATTTGGAAGTATGAAACACTTGAGAAACACAAAATTTTCGCAGTTCTGATGCTCGAAACGAATAACTAGAGCGGCCTAGGGGAAAAGTACGCATACCGTTGTAATCGGGCGAGTTTCTACTTTCAGATGCATCAGAAATTTTGCGGATTGGTCAATCCGTTCGCGAGATATGGCAGTTTGGAAGTAAGAAACGCTTGAGAAACTCAAAATTTTCGCAGTTCTGATGTTCGAAACGATTAACCAGAACGGCCTAGGGGAAAAGTACGCATACCGTTGTAATCGGGCGAGTTTCTACCTTCAGATGCATCAGAAATTTTGCGGATTGGTCAATCCGTTCGCGAGATATGGCAGTTTGGAAGTAAGAAACGCTTGAGAAACTCAAAATTTTCGCAGTTCTGATGCTCGAAACGATTAACTAGAACGGCCTAGGGGAAAAGTACGCATACCGTTGTAATCGGGCGAGTTTCTACTTTCAGATGCAACAGAAATTTTGCGGATTGGTCAATCCGTTCGCGAGATATGGCGGTTTGGAAGTAAGAAACGCTTGAGAAACTCAAAATTTTCGCAGTTCTGATGCTCGAAACGAATAACTAGAACAGACTAGGGGAAAAGTACGCATACCGTTGTAATCGGGCGAGATTCTACTTTCAGATGCAACAGCAATTTTGAGGATTGGTCAATCCGTTCGCGAGATATGGCAGTTTGGAGGTAAGAAACGCTTGAGAAACTCAAAATTTTCGCAGTTCTGATGCTCGAAACGAATAACTAGAACGGACTAGGGGAAAAGTACGCATACCGTTGTAAACGGGCGAGTTTCTACCTTCAGATGCAACAGAAATTTTGCGGATTGCTCAATCCGTTCGCGAGGTATGGCAATTTGGAAGTAAGAAACGCTTGAAAAACTCAAAATTTTCGCAGTTCTGATGCTCGAAACGAATAACTAGAACGGACTAGGGGAAAAGTACGCATACCGTTGTAATCGGGCGAGTTTCTACTTTCAGATGCAACAGAAATTTTGAGGATTGGTCAATCCGTTCCCGAGATATGGCAGTTTGGAGGTAAGAAACGATTGAGAAACTCAAAATTTTCGCAGTTCTGATGCTCGACAAGCATAACTAGAACGTTCTAGGGGAAAAGTACGCATACCGTTGTAATCGGGCGACTTTCTACTTTCAGAAGCATCAGAAATTTTCCGGATTGGTCAATCCGTTCGCGAGATATGGCAGTTTGGAAGTAAGAAACGCTTGAGAAACTCAAAATTTTCGCAGTTCTGATGCTCGAAACGATTAACCAGAACTGCCTAGGGGAAAAGTACGCATACCGTTGTAATCGGGCGAGTTTCTACTTTCAGATGCAACAGAAATTTTGCGGATTGGTCAATCCGTTCGCGAGATATGGCGGTTTGGAAGTAAGAAACTCTTGAGAAACTCAAAATTTTCGCAGTTCTGATGCTCGAAACGAATAACTAGAACGGCCTAGGGGGAAAGTACGCATACCGTTGTAATCGGGCGAGTTTCTACTTTCAGATGCAACAGAAATTTTGCGGATTGGTCAATCCGTTCGCGAGATATGGCAGTTTGGAGGTAAGAAACGCTTGAGAAACTCAAAATTTTCGCAGTTCTGATGCTCGAAACGAATAACTAGAACGGACTAGGGGAAAAGTACGCATACCGTTGTAATCGGGCGTGTTTCTACTATCAGATGCAACAGAAATTTTGCGGATTGGTCCATCCGTTCGCGAGATATGGCAGTTTGGAAGTAAGAAACGCTTGAGAAACTCAAAATTTTCGCAGTTCTGATGCTCGAAACGATTAACTAGAACGGCCTAGGGGAAAAGTACGCATACCGTTGATATCGGGTGGGTTTCTACTTTCAGATGCAACAGAAATTTTGCGGATTAGTCAATCCGTTCGCGAGATATGGCAGTTTGGAGGTAAGAAACGCTTGAGAAACTCAAAATTTTCGCAGTTCTGATGCTCGACCAGCATAACTAGAACGTTCTAGGGGAAAAGTACGCATACCGTTGAAATCGGGCGACTTTCTACTTTCAGATGCAAGAGAAATTTTGCGGATTGGTCAATCCGTTCGCGAGATATGGCAGTTTGGAGGTAAGAAACGTTTGAGAAACTCAAAATTTTCACAGTTCTGATGCGCGAAACGAATAACCAGAACGGCCTACGGGAAAAGTACGCATACCGTTGTAATCGGGCGAGTTTCTACTTTCAGATGCAACAGAAATTTTGCGGATTGGTCAATCCGTTCGCGAGATATGGCAGTTTGGAAGTATGAAACACTTGAGAAACACAAAATTTTCGCAGTTCTGATGCTCGAAACGAATAACTAGAGCGGCCTAGGGGAAAAGTACGCATACCGTTGTAATCGGGCGAGTTTCTACTTTCAGATGCATCAGAAATTTTGCGGATTGGTCAATCCGTTCGCGAGATATGGCAGTTTGGAAGTAAGAAACGCTTGAGAAACTCAAAATTTTCGCAGTTCTGATGCTCGAAACGATTAACCAGAACGGCCTAGGGGAAAAGTACGCATACCGTTGTAAACGGGCGAGTTTCTACCTTCAGATGCAACAGAAATTTTGCGGATTGCTCAATCCGTTCGCGAGGTATGGCAATTTGGAAGTAAGAAACGCTTGAAAAACTCAAAATTTTCATAGTTCTGATGCTCGAAACGAATAACTAGAACGGACTAGGGGAAAAGTACGCATACCGTTGTAATCGGGCGAGTTTCTACTTTCAGATGCAACAGAAATTTTGCGGATTGGTCAATCCGTTCGCGAGATATGGCAGTTTGGAGGTAAGAAATGCTTGAGAAACTCAAAATTTTCGCAGTTCTGATGCTCGACAAGCATAACTAGAACGTTCTAGGGGAAAAGTACGCATACAGTTGTAATCGGGCGACTTTCTACTTTCAGATGCAACAGAAATTTTGCGGATTGGTCAATCCGTTCGCGAGATATGGCAGTTTGGAAGTATGAAACACTTGAGAAACACAAAATTTTCGCAGTTCTGATGCTCGAAACGAATAACTAGAGCGGCCTAGGGGAAAAGTACGCATACCGTTGTAATCGGGCCAGTTTCTACTTTCAGATGCATCAGAAATTTTGCGGATTGGTCAATCCGTTCGCGAGATATGGCAGTTTGGAAGTAAGAAACGCTTGAGAAACTCAAAATTTTCGCAGTTCTGATGCTCGAAACGATTAACCAGAACGGCCTAGGGGAAAAGTACGCATACCGTTGTAATCGGGCGAGTTTCTACCTTCAGATGCATCAGAAATTTTGCGGATTGGTCAATCCGTTCGCGAGATATGGCAGTTTGGAAGTAAGAAACGCTTGAGAAACTCAAAATTTTCGCAGTTCTGATGCTCGAAACGATTAACTAGAACGGCCTAGGGGAAAAGTACGCATACCGTTGTAATCGGGCGAGTTTCTACTTTCAGATGCAACAGAAATTTTGCGGATTGGTCAATCCGTTCGCGAGATATGGCGGTTTGGAAGTAAGAAACGCTTGAGAAACTCAAAATTTTCGCAGTTCTGATGCTCGAAACGAATAACTAGAACGGCCTAGGGGAAAAGTACGCATACCGTTGTAAACGGGCGCGTTTCTACCTTCAGATGCAACAGAAATTTTGCGGATTGCTCAATCCGTTCGCGAGGTATGGCAATTTGGAAGTAAGAAACGCTTGAAAAACTCAAAATTTTCGCAGTTCTGATGCTCGAAACGAATAACTAGAACGGACTAGGGGAAAAGTACGCATACCGTTGTAATCGGGCGAGATTCTACTTTCAGATGCAACAGCAATTTTGAGGATTGGTCAATCCGTTCGCGAGATATGGCAGTTTGGAGGTAAGAAACGCTTGAGAAACTCAAAATTTTCGCAGTTCTGATGCTCGAAACGAATAACCAGAACGGCCTACGGGAAAAGTACGCATACCGTTGTAATCGGGCGAGTTTCTACTTTCAGATGCAACAGAAATTTTGCGGATTGGTCAATCCGTTCGCGAGATATGGCAGTTTGGAAGTATGAAACACTTGAGAAACACAAAATTTTCGCAGTTCTGATGCTCGAAACGAATAACTAGAGCGGCCTAGGGGAAAAGTACGCATACCGTTGTAACGGGCGAGTTTCTACTTTCAGATGCATCAGAAATTTTGCGGATTGGTCAATCCGTTCGCGAGATATGGCAGTTTGGAAGTAAGAAACGCTTGAGAAACTCAAAATTTTCGCAGTTCTGATGCTCGAAACGATTAACCAGAACGGCCTAGGGGAAAAGTACGCATACCGTTGTAATCGGGCGAGTTTCTACCTTCAGATGCATCAGAAATTTTGCGGATTGGTCAATCCGTTCGCGAGATATGGCAGTTTGGAAGTAAGAAACGCTTGAGAAACTCAAAATTTTCGCAGTTCTGATGCTCGAAACGATTAACTAGAACGGCCTAGGGGAAAAGTACGCATACCGTTGTAATCGGGCGAGTTTCTACTTTCAGATGCAACAGAAATTTTGCGGATTGGTCCATCCGTTCGCGAGATATGGCAGTTTGGAGGTAAGAAATGCTTGAGAAACTCAAAATTTTCGCAGTTCTTATGCTCTACAAGCATAACTAGAACGTTCTAGGGGAAAAGTACGCATACCGTTGTAATCGGGCGTCTTTCTACTTTCAGATGCATCAGAAATTTTGCGGATTGGTCAAACCGTTCGCGAGATATGGCAGTTTGGAAGTAAGAAACGCTTGAGAAACTCAAAATTTTCGCAGTTCTGATGCTCGAAACGAATAACTAGAACGGCCTAGGGGAAAAGTACGCATACCGTTGTAATCGGGCGAGTTTCTACTTTCAGATGCAACAGAAATTTTGCGGATTGGTCAATCCGTTCGCGAGATATGGCGGTTTGGAAGTAAGAAACGCTTGAGAAACTCAAAATTTTCGCAGTTCTGATGCTCGAAACGAATAACTAGAACGGCCTAGGGGAAAAGTACGCATACCGTTGTAATCGGGCGAGTTTCTACTTTCAGATGCAACAGAAATTTTGCGGATTGGTCAATCCGTTCGCGAGATGTGGCAGTTTGTAGGTAAGAAACGCTTGAGAAACTCAACATTTTCGCAGTTCTGATGCTCGAAACGAATAACTAGAACGGCCTAGGGGAAAAGTAGGCATACCGTTGTAATCGGGCGAGTTTGTACTTTCAGATGCAACAGAAATTTTGCGTATTGGTCAATCCGTTCGCGAGATATGGCAGTTTGGAGGTAAGAAACGCTTGAGAAACTCAAAATTTTCGCAGTTCTGTTGCTCGAAACGAATAACTAGAACGGACTAGGGGAAAAGTACGCATACCGTTGTAATCGGGCGAGTTTCTACTTTCAGATGCAACAGAAATTTTGCGGATTGGTCAATCTGTTCGCGAGATATGGCAGTTTGGAGGTAAGAAACGCTTGAGAAACTCCAAATTTTCGCAGTTCTGATGCTCGAAAAGAATAACTAGAACGGCCTAGGGGAAAAGTACGCATACCGTTGTAATCGGGTGAGTTTCTACTTTCAGATGCAACAGAAATTTTGCGGATTAGTCAATCCGTTCGCGAGATATGGCAGTTTGGAGGTAAGAAACGCTTGAGAAACTCAAAATTTTCGCAGTTCTGATGCTCGAAACGAATAACTAGAACGGACTAGGGGAAAAGTACGCATACCGTTGTAATCGGGCGAGTTTCTACTTTCAGATGCAACAGAAATTTTGCGGATTGGTCAATCCGTTCGCGAGATATGGCGGTTTGGAAGTAAGAAACGCTTGAGAAACTCAAAATTTTCGCAGTTCTGATGCTCGAAACGATTAACTAGAACGGCCTAGGGGAAAAGTACGCATACCGTTGATATCGGGTGGGTTTCTACTTTCAGATGCAACAGAAATTTTGCGGATTAGTCAATCCGTTCGCGAGATATGGCAGTTTGGAGGTAAGAAACGCTTGAGAAACTCAAAATTTTCGCAGTTCTGATGCTCGACCAGCATAACTAGAACGTTCTAGGGGAAAAGTACGCATACCGTTGAAATCGGGCGACTTTCTACTTTCAGATGCAAGAGAAATTTTGCGGATTGGTCAATCCGTTCGCGAGATATGGCAGTTTGGAGGTAAGAAACGTTTGAGAAACTCAAAATTTTCACAGTTCTGATGCGCGAAACGAATAACCAGAACGGCCTACGGGAAAAGTACGCATACCGTTGTAATCGGGCGAGTTTCTACTTTCAGATGCAACAGAAATTTTGCGGATTGGTCAATCCGTTCGCGAGATATGGCAGTTTGGAAGTATGAAACACTTGAGAAACACAAAATTTTCGCAGTTCTGATGCTCGAAACGAATAACTAGAGCGGCCTAGGGGAAAAGTACGCATACCGTTGTAATCGGGCGAGTTTCTACTTTCAGATGCATCAGAAATTTTGCGGATTGGTCAATCCGTTCGCGAGATATGGCAGTTTGGAAGTAAGAAACGCTTGAGAAACTCAAAATTTTCGCAGTTCTGATGCTCGAAACGATTAACCAGAACGGCCTAGGGGAAAAGTACGCATACCGTTGTAAACGGGCGAGTTTCTACCTTCAGATGCAACAGAAATTTTGCGGATTGCTCAATCCGTTCGCGAGGTATGGCAATTTGGAAGTAAGAAACGCTTGAAAAACTCAAAATTTTCATAGTTCTGATGCTCGAAACGAATAACTAGAACGGACTAGGGGAAAAGTACGCATACCGTTGTAATCGGGCGAGTTTCTACTTTCAGATGCAACAGAAATTTTGCGGATTGGTCAATCCGTTCGCGAGATATGGCAGTTTGGAGGTAAGAAATGCTTGAGAAACTCAAAATTTTCGCAGTTCTGATGCTCGACAAGCATAACTAGAACGTTCTAGGGGAAAAGTACGCATACAGTTGTAATCGGGCGACTTTCTACTTTCAGATGCAACAGAAATTTTGCGGATTGGTCAATCCGTTCGCGAGATATGGCAGTTTGGAAGTATGAAACACTTGAGAAACACAAAATTTTCGCAGTTCTGATGCTCGAAACGAATAACTAGAGCGGCCTAGGGGAAAAGTACGCATACCGTTGTAATCGGGCCAGTTTCTACTTTCAGATGCATCAGAAATTTTGCGGATTGGTCAATCCGTTCGCGAGATATGGCAGTTTGGAAGTAAGAAACGCTTGAGAAACTCAAAATTTTCGCAGTTCTGATGCTCGAAACGATTAACCAGAACGGCCTAGGGGAAAAGTACGCATACCGTTGTAATCGGGCGAGTTTCTACCTTCAGATGCATCAGAAATTTTGCGGATTGGTCAATCCGTTCGCGAGATATGGCAGTTTGGAAGTAAGAAACGCTTGAGAAACTCAAAATTTTCGCAGTTCTGATGCTCGAAACGATTAACTAGAACGGCCTAGGGGAAAAGTACGCATACCGTTGTAATCGGGCGAGTTTCTACTTTCAGATGCAACAGAAATTTTGCGGATTGGTCAATCCGTTCGCGAGATATGGCGGTTTGGAAGTAAGAAACGCTTGAGAAACTCAAAATTTTCGCAGTTCTGATGCTCGAAACGAATAACTAGAACGGCCTAGGGGAAAAGTACGCATACCGTTGTAAACGGGCGCGTTTCTACCTTCAGATGCAACAGAAATTTTGCGGATTGCTCAATCCGTTCGCGAGGTATGGCAATTTGGAAGTAAGAAACGCTTGAAAAACTCAAAATTTTCGCAGTTCTGATGCTCGAAACGAATAACTAGAACGGACTAGGGGAAAAGTACGCATACCGTTGTAATCGGGCGAGATTCTACTTTCAGATGCAACAGCAATTTTGAGGATTGGTCAATCCGTTCGCGAGATATGGCAGTTTGGAGGTAAGAAACGCTTGAGAAACTCAAAATTTTCGCAGTTCTGATGCTCGAAACGAATAACCAGAACGGCCTACGGGAAAAGTACGCATACCGTTGTAATCGGGCGAGTTTCTACTTTCAGATGCAACAGAAATTTTGCGGATTGGTCAATCCGTTCGCGAGATATGGCAGTTTGGAAGTATGAAACACTTGAGAAACACAAAATTTTCGCAGTTCTGATGCTCGAAACGAATAACTAGAGCGGCCTAGGGGAAAAGTACGCATACCGTTGTAACGGGCGAGTTTCTACTTTCAGATGCATCAGAAATTTTGCGGATTGGTCAATCCGTTCGCGAGATATGGCAGTTTGGAAGTAAGAAACGCTTGAGAAACTCAAAATTTTCGCAGTTCTGATGCTCGAAACGATTAACCAGAACGGCCTAGGGGAAAAGTACGCATACCGTTGTAATCGGGCGAGTTTCTACCTTCAGATGCATCAGAAATTTTGCGGATTGGTCAATCCGTTCGCGAGATATGGCAGTTTGGAAGTAAGAAACGCTTGAGAAACTCAAAATTTTCGCAGTTCTGATGCTCGAAACGATTAACTAGAACGGCCTAGGGGAAAAGTACGCATACCGTTGTAATCGGGCGAGTTTCTACTTTCAGATGCAACAGAAATTTTGCGGATTGGTCCATCCGTTCGCGAGATATGGCAGTTTGGAGGTAAGAAATGCTTGAGAAACTCAAAATTTTCGCAGTTCTTATGCTCTACAAGCATAACTAGAACGTTCTAGGGGAAAAGTACGCATACCGTTGTAATCGGGCGTCTTTCTACTTTCAGATGCATCAGAAATTTTGCGGATTGGTCAAACCGTTCGCGAGATATGGCAGTTTGGAAGTAAGAAACGCTTGAGAAACTCAAAATTTTCGCAGTTCTGATGCTCGAAACGAATAACTAGAACGGCCTAGGGGAAAAGTACGCATACCGTTGTAATCGGGCGAGTTTCTACTTTCAGATGCAACAGAAATTTTGCGGATTGGTCAATCCGTTCGCGAGATATGGCGGTTTGGAAGTAAGAAACGCTTGAGAAACTCAAAATTTTCGCAGTTCTGATGCTCGAAACGAATAACTAGAACGGCCTAGGGGAAAAGTACGCATACCGTTGTAATCGGGCGAGTTTCTACTTTCAGATGCAACAGAAATTTTGCGGATTGGTCAATCCGTTCGCGAGATGTGGCAGTTTGTAGGTAAGAAACGCTTGAGAAACTCAACATTTTCGCAGTTCTGATGCTCGAAACGAATAACTAGAACGGCCTAGGGGAAAAGTAGGCATACCGTTGTAATCGGGCGAGTTTGTACTTTCAGATGCAACAGAAATTTTGCGTATTGGTCAATCCGTTCGCGAGATATGGCAGTTTGGAGGTAAGAAACGCTTGAGAAACTCAAAATTTTCGCAGTTCTGTTGCTCGAAACGAATAACTAGAACGGACTAGGGGAAAAGTACGCATACCGTTGTAATCGGGCGAGTTTCTACTTTCAGATGCAACAGAAATTTTGCGGATTGGTCAATCCGTTCGCGAGATATGGCGGTTTGGAAGTAAGAAACGCTTGAGAAACTCAAAATTTTCGCAGTTCTGATGCTCGAAACGATTAACTAGAACGGCCTAGGGGAAAAGTACGCATACCGTTGTAATCGGGCGAGTTTCTACTTTCAGATGCAACAGAAATTTTGCGGATTGGTCAATCCGTTCGCGAGATATGGCGGTTTGGAAGTAAGAAACGCTTGAGAAACTCAAAATTTTCGCAGTTCTGATGCTCGAAACGAATAACTAGAACGGCCTAGGGGAAAAGTACGCATACCGTTGTAAACGGGCGCGTTTCTACCTTCAGATGCAACAGAAATTTTGCGGATTGCTCAATCCGTTCGCGAGGTATGGCAATTTGGAAGTAAGAAACGCTTGAAAAACTCAAAATTTTCGCAGTTCTGATGCTCGAAACGAATAACTAGAACGGACTAGGGGAAAAGTACGCATACCGTTGTAATCGGGCGAGTTTCTACTTTCAGATGCAACAGAAATTTTGCGGATTGGTCAATCCGTTCGCGAGATATGGCAGTTTGGAGGTAAGAAATGCTTGAGAAACTCAAAATTTTCGCAGTTCTGATGCTCGAAACGAATAACTAGAGCGGCCTAGGGGAAAAGTACGCATACCGTTGTAATCGGGCCAGTTTCTACTTTCAGATGCATCAGAAATTTTGCGGATTGGTCAATCCGTTCGCGAGATATGGCAGTTTGGAAGTAAGAAACGCTTGAGAAACTCAAAATTTTCGCAGTTCTGATGCTCGAAACGATTAACCAGAACGGCCTAGGGGAAAAGTACGCATACCGTTGTAATCGGGCGAGTTTCTACCTTCAGATGCATCAGAAATTTTGCGGATTGGTCAATCCGTTCGCGAGATATGGCAGTTTGGAAGTAAGAAACGCTTGAGAAACTCAAAATTTTCGCAGTTCTGATGCTCGAAACGATTAACTAGAACGGCCTAGGGGAAAAGTACGCATACCGTTGTAATCGGGCGAGTTTCTACTTTCAGATGCAACAGAAATTTTGCGGATTGGTCAATCCGTTCGCGAGATATGGCGGTTTGGAAGTAAGAAACGCTTGAGAAACTCAAAATTTTCGCAGTTCTGATGCTCGAAACGAATAACTAGAACGGCCTAGGGGAAAAGTACGCATACCGTTGTAAACGGGCGCGTTTCTACCTTCAGATGCAACAGAAATTTTGCGGATTGCTCAATCCGTTCGCGAGGTATGGCAATTTGGAAGTAAGAAACGCTTGAAAAACTCAAAATTTTCGCAGTTCTGATGCTCGAAACGAATAACTAGAACGGACTAGGGGAAAAGTACGCATACCGTTGTAATCGGGCGAGATTCTACTTTCAGATGCAACAGCAATTTTGAGGATTGGTCAATCCGTTCGCGAGATATGGCAGTTTGGAGGTAAGAAACGCTTGAGAAACTCAAAATTTTCGCAGTTCTGATGCTCGAAACGAATAACCAGAACGGCCTACGGGAAAAGTACGCATACCGTTGTAATCGGGCGAGTTTCTACTTTCAGATGCAACAGAAATTTTGCGGATTGGTCAATCCGTTCGCGAGATATGGCAGTTTGGAAGTATGAAACACTTGAGAAACACAAAATTTTCGCAGTTCTGATGCTCGAAACGAATAACTAGAGCGGCCTAGGGGAAAAGTACGCATACCGTTGTAACGGGCGAGTTTCTACTTTCAGATGCATCAGAAATTTTGCGGATTGGTCAATCCGTTCGCGAGATATGGCAGTTTGGAAGTAAGAAACGCTTGAGAAACTCAAAATTTTCGCAGTTCTGATGCTCGAAACGATTAACCAGAACGGCCTAGGGGAAAAGTACGCATACCGTTGTAAACGGGCGAGTTTCTACCTTCAGATGCAACAGAAATTTTGCGGATTGCTCAATCCGTTCGCGAGGTATGGCAATTTGGAAGTAAGAAACGCTTGAAAAACTCAAAATTTTCATAGTTCTGATGCTCGAAACGAATAACTAGAACGGACTAGGGGAAAAGTACGCATACCGTTGTAATCGGGCGAGTTTCTACTTTCAGATGCAACAGAAATTTTGCGGATTGGTCAATCCGTTCGCGAGATATGGCAGTTTGGAGGTAAGAAATGCTTGAGAAACTCAAAATTTTCGCAGTTCTGATGCTCGACAAGCATAACTAGAACGTTCTAGGGGAAAAGTACGCATACAGTTGTAATCGGGCGACTTTCTACTTTCAGATGCAACAGAAATTTTGCGGATTGGTCAATCCGTTCGCGAGATATGGCAGTTTGGAAGTATGAAACACTTGAGAAACACAAAATTTTCGCAGTTCTGATGCTCGAAACGAATAACTAGAGCGGCCTAGGGGAAAAGTACGCATACCGTTGTAATCGGGCCAGTTTCTACTTTCAGATGCATCAGAAATTTTGCGGATTGGTCAATCCGTTCGCGAGATATGGCAGTTTGGAAGTAAGAAACGCTTGAGAAACTCAAAATTTTCGCAGTTCTGATGCTCGAAACGATTAACCAGAACGGCCTAGGGGAAAAGTACGCATACCGTTGTAATCGGGCGAGTTTCTACCTTCAGATGCATCAGAAATTTTGCGGATTGGTCAATCCGTTCGCGAGATATGGCAGTTTGGAAGTAAGAAACGCTTGAGAAACTCAAAATTTTCGCAGTTCTGATGCTCGAAACGATTAACTAGAACGGCCTAGGGGAAAAGTACGCATACCGTTGTAATCGGGCGAGTTTCTACTTTCAGATGCAACAGAAATTTTGCGGATTGGTCAATCCGTTCGCGAGATATGGCGGTTTGGAAGTAAGAAACGCTTGAGAAACTCAAAATTTTCGCAGTTCTGATGCTCGAAACGAATAACTAGAACGGCCTAGGGGAAAAGTACGCATACCGTTGTAAACGGGCGCGTTTCTACCTTCAGATGCAACAGAAATTTTGCGGATTGCTCAATCCGTTCGCGAGGTATGGCAATTTGGAAGTAAGAAACGCTTGAAAAACTCAAAATTTTCGCAGTTCTGATGCTCGAAACGAATAACTAGAACGGACTAGGGGAAAAGTACGCATACCGTTGTAATCGGGCGAGATTCTACTTTCAGATGCAACAGCAATTTTGAGGATTGGTCAATCCGTTCGCGAGATATGGCAGTTTGGAGGTAAGAAACGCTTGAGAAACTCAAAATTTTCGCAGTTCTGATGCTCGAAACGAATAACCAGAACGGCCTACGGGAAAAGTACGCATACCGTTGTAATCGGGCGAGTTTCTACTTTCAGATGCAACAGAAATTTTGCGGATTGGTCAATCCGTTCGCGAGATATGGCAGTTTGGAAGTATGAAACACTTGAGAAACACAAAATTTTCGCAGTTCTGATGCTCGAAACGAATAACTAGAGCGGCCTAGGGGAAAAGTACGCATACCGTTGTAACGGGCGAGTTTCTACTTTCAGATGCATCAGAAATTTTGCGGATTGGTCAATCCGTTCGCGAGATATGGCAGTTTGGAAGTAAGAAACGCTTGAGAAACTCAAAATTTTCGCAGTTCTGATGCTCGAAACGATTAACCAGAACGGCCTAGGGGAAAAGTACGCATACCGTTGTAATCGGGCGAGTTTCTACCTTCAGATGCATCAGAAATTTTGCGGATTGGTCAATCCGTTCGCGAGATATGGCAGTTTGGAAGTAAGAAACGCTTGAGAAACTCAAAATTTTCGCAGTTCTGATGCTCGAAACGATTAACTAGAACGGCCTAGGGGAAAAGTACGCATACCGTTGTAATCGGGCGAGTTTCTACTTTCAGATGCAACAGAAATTTTGCGGATTGGTCCATCCGTTCGCGAGATATGGCAGTTTGGAGGTAAGAAATGCTTGAGAAACTCAAAATTTTCGCAGTTCTTATGCTCTACAAGCATAACTAGAACGTTCTAGGGGAAAAGTACGCATACCGTTGTAATCGGGCGTCTTTCTACTTTCAGATGCATCAGAAATTTTGCGGATTGGTCAAACCGTTCGCGAGATATGGCAGTTTGGAAGTAAGAAACGCTTGAGAAACTCAAAATTTTCGCAGTTCTGATGCTCGAAACGAATAACTAGAACGGCCTAGGGGAAAAGTACGCATACCGTTGTAATCGGGCGAGTTTCTACTTTCAGATGCAACAGAAATTTTGCGGATTGGTCAATCCGTTCGCGAGATATGGCGGTTTGGAAGTAAGAAACGCTTGAGAAACTCAAAATTTTCGCAGTTCTGATGCTCGAAACGAATAACTAGAACGGCCTAGGGGAAAAGTACGCATACCGTTGTAATCGGGCGAGTTTCTACTTTCAGATGCAACAGAAATTTTGCGGATTGGTCAATCCGTTCGCGAGATGTGGCAGTTTGTAGGTAAGAAACGCTTGAGAAACTCAACATTTTCGCAGTTCTGATGCTCGAAACGAATAACTAGAACGGCCTAGGGGAAAAGTAGGCATACCGTTGTAATCGGGCGAGTTTGTACTTTCAGATGCAACAGAAATTTTGCGTATTGGTCAATCCGTTCGCGAGATATGGCAGTTTGGAGGTAAGAAACGCTTGAGAAACTCAAAATTTTCGCAGTTCTGTTGCTCGAAACGAATAACTAGAACGGACTAGGGGAAAAGTACGCATACCGTTGTAATCGGGCGAGTTTCTACTTTCAGATGCAACAGAAATTTTGCGGATTGGTCAATCCGTTCGCGAGATATGGCGGTTTGGAAGTAAGAAACGCTTGAGAAACTCAAAATTTTCGCAGTTCTGATGCTCGAAACGATTAACTAGAACGGCCTAGGGGAAAAGTACGCATACCGTTGTAATCGGGCGAGTTTCTACTTTCAGATGCAACAGAAATTTTGCGGATTGGTCAATCCGTTCGCGAGATATGGCGGTTTGGAAGTAAGAAACGCTTGAGAAACTCAAAATTTTCGCAGTTCTGATGCTCGAAACGAATAACTAGAACGGCCTAGGGGAAAAGTACGCATACCGTTGTAAACGGGCGCGTTTCTACCTTCAGATGCAACAGAAATTTTGCGGATTGCTCAATCCGTTCGCGAGGTATGGCAATTTGGAAGTAAGAAACGCTTGAAAAACTCAAAATTTTCGCAGTTCTGATGCTCGAAACGAATAACTAGAACGGACTAGGGGAAAAGTACGCATACCGTTGTAATCGGGCGAGATTCTACTTTCAGATGCAACAGCAATTTTGAGGATTGGTCAATCCGTTCGCGAGATATGGCAGTTTGGAGGTAAGAAACGCTTGAGAAACTCAAAATTTTCGCAGTTCTGATGCTCGAAACGAATAACCAGAACGGCCTACGGGAAAAGTACGCATACCGTTGTAATCGGGCGAGTTTCTACTTTCAGATGCAACAGAAATTTTGCGGATTGGTCAATCCGTTCGCGAGATATGGCAGTTTGGAAGTATGAAACACTTGAGAAACACAAAATTTTCGCAGTTCTGATGCTCGAAACGAATAACTAGAGCGGCCTAGGGGAAAAGTACGCATACCGTTGTAACGGGCGAGTTTCTACTTTCAGATGCATCAGAAATTTTGCGGATTGGTCAATCCGTTCGCGAGATATGGCAGTTTGGAAGTAAGAAACGCTTGAGAAACTCAAAATTTTCGCAGTTCTGATGCTCGAAACGATTAACCAGAACGGCCTAGGGGAAAAGTACGCATACCGTTGTAATCGGGCGAGTTTCTACCTTCAGATGCATCAGAAATTTTGCGGATTGGTCAATCCGTTCGCGAGATATGGCAGTTTGGAAGTAAGAAACGCTTGAGAAACTCAAAATTTTCGCAGTTCTGATGCTCGAAACGATTAACTAGAACGGCCTAGGGGAAAAGTACGCATACCGTTGTAATCGGGCGAGTTTCTACTTTCAGATGCAACAGAAATTTTGCGGATTGGTCCATCCGTTCGCGAGATATGGCAGTTTGGAGGTAAGAAATGCTTGAGAAACTCAAAATTTTCGCAGTTCTTATGCTCTACAAGCATAACTAGAACGTTCTAGGGGAAAAGTACGCATACCGTTGTAATCGGGCGTCTTTCTACTTTCAGATGCATCAGAAATTTTGCGGATTGGTCAAACCGTTCGCGAGATATGGCAGTTTGGAAGTAAGAAACGCTTGAGAAACTCAAAATTTTCGCAGTTCTGATGCTCGAAACGAATAACTAGAACGGCCTAGGGGAAAAGTACGCATACCGTTGTAATCGGGCGAGTTTCTACTTTCAGATGCAACAGAAATTTTGCGGATTGGTCAATCCGTTCGCGAGATATGGCGGTTTGGAAGTAAGAAACGCTTGAGAAACTCAAAATTTTCGCAGTTCTGATGCTCGAAACGAATAACTAGAACGGCCTAGGGGAAAAGTACGCATACCGTTGTAATCGGGCGAGTTTCTACTTTCAGATGCAACAGAAATTTTGCGGATTGGTCAATCCGTTCGCGAGATGTGGCAGTTTGTAGGTAAGAAACGCTTGAGAAACTCAACATTTTCGCAGTTCTGATGCTCGAAACGAATAACTAGAACGGCCTAGGGGAAAAGTAGGCATACCGTTGTAATCGGGCGAGTTTGTACTTTCAGATGCAACAGAAATTTTGCGTATTGGTCAATCCGTTCGCGAGATATGGCAGTTTGGAGGTAAGAAACGCTTGAGAAACTCAAAATTTTCGCAGTTCTGTTGCTCGAAACGAATAACTAGAACGGACTAGGGGAAAAGTACGCATACCGTTGTAATCGGGCGAGTTTCTACTTTCAGATGCAACAGAAATTTTGCGGATTGGTCAATCCGTTCGCGAGATATGGCAGTTTGGAGGTAAGAAACGCTTGAGAAACTCCAAATTTTCGCAGTTCTGATGCTCGAAAAGAATAACTAGAACGGCCTAGGGGAAAAGTACGCATACCGTTGTAATCGGGTGAGTTTCTACTTTCAGATGCAACAGAAATTTTGCGGATTAGTCAATCCGTTCGCGAGATATGGCAGTTTGGAGGTAAGAAACGCTTGAGAAACTCAAAATTTTCGCAGTTCTGATGCTCGAAACGAATAACTAGAACGGACTAGGGGAAAAGTACGCATACCGTTGTAATCGGGCGAGTTTCTACTTTCAGATGCAACAGAAATTTTGCGGATTGGTCAATCCGTTCGCGAGATATGGCGGTTTGGAAGTAAGAAACGCTTGAGAAACTCAAAATTTTCGCAGTTCTGATGCTCGAAACGAATAACTAGAACGGCCTAGGGGAAAAGTACGCATACCGTTGTAAACGGGCGAGTTTCTACCTTCAGATGCAACAGAAATTTTGCGGATTGCTCAATCCGTTCGCGAGGTATGGCAATTTGGAAGTAAGAAACGCTTGAAAAACTCAAAATTTTCGCAGTTCTGATGCTCGAAACGAATAACTAGAACGGACTAGGGGAAAAGTACGCATACCGTTGTAATCGGGCGAGTTTCTACTTTCAGATGCAACAGAAATTTTGCGGATTGGTCAATCCGTTCGCGAGATATGGCAGTTTGTAGGTAAGAAACTCTTGAGAAACTCAACATTTTCGCAGTTCTGATGCTCGAAACGAATAACTAGAACGGCCTAGGGGAAAAGTAGGCATACCGTTGTAATCGGGCGAGTTTGTACTTTCAGATGCAACAGAAATTTTGCGGATTGGTCAATCCGTTCGCGAGATATGGCAGTTTGGAGGTAAGAAACGCTTGAGAAACTCAAAATTTTCGCAGTTCTGATGCTCGAAACGAATAACTAGAACGGACTAGGGGAAAAGTACGCATACCGTTGTAATCGGGCGAGTTTCTACTTTCAGATGCAACAGAAATTTTGCGGATTGGTCAATCCGTTCGCGAGATATGGCGGTTTGGAAGTAAGAAACGCTTGAGAAACTCAAAATTTTCGCAGTTCTGATGCTCGAAACGAATAACTAGAACGGCCTAGGGGAAAAGTACGCATACCGTTGTAATCGGGCGAGTTTCTACTTTCAGATGCAACAGAAATTTTGCGGATTGGTCCATCCGTTCGCGAGATATGGCAGTTTGGAGGTAAGAAATGCTTGAGAAACTCAAAATTTTCGCAGTTCTTATGCTCTACAAGCATAACTAGAACGTTCTAGGGGAAAAGTACGCATACCGTTGTAATCGGGCGTCTTTCTACTTTCAGATGCATCAGAAATTTTGCGGATTGGTCAAACCGTTCGCGAGATATGGCAGTTTGGAAGTAAGAAACGCTTGAGAAACTCAAAATTTTCGCAGTTCTGATGCTCGAAACGAATAACTAGAACGGCCTAGGGGAAAAGTACGCATACCGTTGTAATCGGGCGAGTTTCTACTTTCAGATGCAACAGAAATTTTGCGGATTGGTCAATCCGTTCGCGAGATATGGCGGTTTGGAAGTAAGAAACGCTTGAGAAACTCAAAATTTTCGCAGTTCTGATGCTCGAAACGAATAACTAGAACGGCCTAGGGGAAAAGTACGCATACCGTTGTAATCGGGCGAGTTTCTACTTTCAGATGCAACAGAAATTTTGCGGATTGGTCAATCCGTTCGCGAGATGTGGCAGTTTGTAGGTAAGAAACGCTTGAGAAACTCAACATTTTCGCAGTTCTGATGCTCGAAACGAATAACTAGAACGGCCTAGGGGAAAAGTAGGCATACCGTTGTAATCGGGCGAGTTTGTACTTTCAGATGCAACAGAAATTTTGCGTATTGGTCAATCCGTTCGCGAGATATGGCAGTTTGGAGGTAAGAAACGCTTGAGAAACTCAAAATTTTCGCAGTTCTGTTGCTCGAAACGAATAACTAGAACGGACTAGGGGAAAAGTACGCATACCGTTGTAATCGGGCGAGTTTCTACTTTCAGATGCAACAGAAATTTTGCGGATTGGTCAATCCGTTCGCGAGATATGGCAGTTTGGAGGTAAGAAACGCTTGAGAAACTCCAAATTTTCGCAGTTCTGATGCTCGAAAAGAATAACTAGAACGGCCTAGGGGAAAAGTACGCATACCGTTGTAATCGGGTGAGTTTCTACTTTCAGATGCAACAGAAATTTTGCGGATTAGTCAATCCGTTCGCGAGATATGGCAGTTTGGAGGTAAGAAACGCTTGAGAAACTCAAAATTTTCGCAGTTCTGATGCTCGAAACGAATAACTAGAACGGACTAGGGGAAAAGTACGCATACCGTTGTAATCGGGCGAGTTTCTACTTTCAGATGCAACAGAAATTTTGCGGATTGGTCAATCCGTTCGCGAGATATGGCGGTTTGGAAGTAAGAAACGCTTGAGAAACTCAAAATTTTCGCAGTTCTGATGCTCGAAACGAATAACTAGAACGGCCTAGGGGAAAAGTACGCATACCGTTGTAAACGGGCGAGTTTCTACCTTCAGATGCAACAGAAATTTTGCGGATTGCTCAATCCGTTCGCGAGGTATGGCAATTTGGAAGTAAGAAACGCTTGAAAAACTCAAAATTTTCGCAGTTCTGATGCTCGAAACGAATAACTAGAACGGACTAGGGGAAAAGTACGCATACCGTTGTAATCGGGCGAGTTTCTACTTTCAGATGCAACAGAAATTTTGCGGATTGGTCAATCCGTTCGCGAGATATGGCAGTTTGTAGGTAAGAAACTCTTGAGAAACTCAACATTTTCGCAGTTCTGATGCTCGAAACGAATAACTAGAACGGCCTAGGGGAAAAGTAGGCATACCGTTGTAATCGGGCGAGTTTGTACTTTCAGATGCAACAGAAATTTTGCGGATTGGTCAATCCGTTCGCGAGATATGGCAGTTTGGAGGTAAGAAACGCTTGAGAAACTCAAAATTTTCGCAGTTCTGATGCTCGAAACGAATAACTAGAACGGACTAGGGGAAAAGTACGCATACCGTTGTAATCGGGCGAGTTTCTACTTTCAGATGCAACAGAAATTTTGCGGATTGGTCAATCCGTTCGCGAGATATGGCAGTTTGGAGGTAAGAAACGCTTGAGAAACTCAAAATTTTCGCAGTTCTGATGCTCGAAACGAATAACTAGAACGGACTAGGGGAAAAGTACGCATACAGTTGTAATCGGGCGAGTTTCTACTTTCAGATGCAACAGAAATTTTGCGGATTGGTCAATCCGTTCGCGAGATATGGCGGTTTGGAAGTAAGAAACGCTTGAGAAACTCAAAATTTTCGCAGTTCTTATGCTCGACAAGCATAACTAGAACGTTCTAGGGGAAAAGTACGCATACCGTTGTAATCGGGCGTCTTTCTACTTTCAGATGCATCAGAAATTTTGCGGATTGGTCAAACCGTTCGCGAGATATGGCAGTTTGGAAGTAAGAAACGCTTGAGAAACTCAAAATTTTCGCAGTTCTGATGCTCGAGACGAATAACTAGAACGGCCTAGGGGAAAAGTACGCATAGCGTTGTAATCGGGCGAGTTTCTACTTTCAGATGCAACAGAAATTTTGCGGATTGGTCAATCCGTTCGCGAGATATGGCGGTTTGGAAGTAAGAAACGCTTGAGAAACTCAAAATTTTCGCAGTTCTGATGCTCGAAACGAATAACTAGAACGGCCTAGGGGAAAAGTACGCATACCGTTGTAATCGGGCGAGTTTCTACTTTCAGATGCAACAGAAATTTTGCGGATTGGTCAATCCGTTCGCGAGATGTGGCAGTTTGTAGGTAAGAAACGCTTGAGAAACTCAATATTTTCGCAGTTCTGATGCTCGAAGCGAATAACTAGAACGGCCTAGGGGAAAAGTAGGCATACCGTTGTAATCGGGCGAGTTTGTACTTTCAGATGCAACAGAAATTTTGCGTATTGGTCAATCCGTTCGCGAGATATGGCAGTTTGGAGGTAAGAAACGCTTGAGAAACTCAAAATTTTCGCAGTTCTGTTGCTCGAAACGAATAACTAGAACGGACTAGGGGAAAAGTACGCATACCGTTGTAATCGGGCGAGTTTCTACTTTCAGATGCAACAGAAATTTTGCGGATTGGTCAATCCGTTCGCGAGATATGGCAGTTTGGAGGTAAGAAACGCTTGAGAAACTCCAAATTTTCGCAGTTCTGATGCTCGAAAAGAATAACTAGAACGGCCTAGGGGAAAAGTACGCATACCGTTGTAATCGGGTGAGTTTCTACTTTCAGATGCAACAGAAATTTTGCGGATTAGTCAATCCGTTCGCGAGATATGGCAGTTTGGAGGTAAGAAACGCTTGAGAAACTCAAAATTTTCGCAGTTCTGATGCTCGAAACGAATAACTAGAACGGACTAGGGGAAAAGTACGCGTACCGTTGTAATCGGGCGAGTTTCTACTTTCAGATGCAACAGAAATTTTGCGGATTGGTCAATCCGTTCGCGAGATATGGCGGTTTGGAAGTAAGAAACGCTTGAGAAACTCAAAATTTTCGCAGTTCTGATGCTCGAAACGAATAACTAGAACGGCCTAGGGGAAAAGTACGCATACCGTTGTAAACGGGCGAGTTTCTACCTTCAGATGCAACAGAAATTTTGCGGATTGCTCAATCCGTTCGCGAGGTATGGCAATTTGGAAGTAAGAAACGCTTGAAAAACTCAAAATTTTCGCAGTTCTGATGCTCGAAACGAATAACTAGAACGGACTAGGGGAAAAGTACGCATACCGTTGTAATCGGGCGAGTTTCTACTTTCAGATGCAACAGAAATTTTGCGGATTGGTCAATCCGTTCGCGAGATATGGCAGTTTGTAGGTAAGAAACTCTTGAGAAACTCAACATTTTCGCAGTTCTGATGCTCGAAACGAATAACTAGAACGGCCTAGGGGAAAAGTAGGCATACCGTTGTAATCGGGCGAGTTTGTACTTTCAGATGCAACAGAAATTTTGCGGATTGGTCAATCCGTTCGCGAGATATGGCAGTTTGGAGGTAAGAAACGCTTGAGAAACTCAAAATTTTCGCAGTTCTGATGCTCGAAACGAATAACTAGAACGGACTAGGGGAAAAGTACGCATACCGTTGTAATCGGGCGAGTTTCTACTTTCAGATGCAACAGAAATTTTGCGGATTGGTCAATCCGTTCGCGAGATATGGCAGTTTGGAGGTAAGAAACGCTTGAGAAACTCAAAATTTTCGCAGTTCTGATGCTCGAAACGAATAACTAGAACGGACTAGGGGAAAAGTACGCATACATTTGTAATCGGGCGAGTTTCTACTTTCAGATGCAACAGAAATTTTGCGGATTGGTCATTCCGTTCGCGAGATATGGCGGTTTGGAAGTAAGAAACGCTTGAGAAACTCAAAATTTTCGCAGTTCTTATGCTCGACAAGCATAACTAGAACGTTCTAGGGGAAAAGTACGCATACCGTTGTAATCGGGCGTCTTTCTACTTTCAGATGCATCAGAAATTTTGCGGATTGGTCAAACCGTTCGCGAGATATGGCAGTTTGGAAGTAAGAAACGCTTGAGAAACTCAAAATTTTCGCAGTTCTGATGCTCGAAACGAATAACTAGAACGGCCTAGGGGAAAAGTACGCATACCGTTGTAATCGGGCGAGTTTCTACTTTCAGATGCAACAGAAATTTTGCGGATTGGTCAATCCGTTCGCGAGATATGGCGGTTTGGAAGTAAGAAACGCTTGAGAAACTCAAAATTTTCGCAGTTCTGATGCTCGAAACGAATAACTAGAACGGCCTAGGGGAAAAGTACGCATACCGTTGTAATCGGGCGAGTTTCTACTTTCAGATGCAACAGAAATTTTGCGGATTGGTCAATCCGTTCGCGAGATATGGCAGTTTGTAGGTAAGAAACGCTTGAGAAACTCAACATTTTCGCAGTTCTGATGCTCGAAACGAATAACTAGAACGGCCTAGGGGAAAAGTAGGCATACCGTTGTAATCGGGCGAGTTTGTACTTTCAGATGCAACAGAAATTTTGCGTATTGGTCAATCCGTTCGCGAGATATGGCAGTTTGGAGGTAAGAAACGCTTGAGAAACTCAAAATTTTCGCAGTTCTGTTGCTCGAAACGAATAACTAGAACGGACTAGGGGAAAAGTACGCATACCGTTGTAATCGGGCGAGTTTCTACTTTCAGATGCAACAGAAATTTTGCGGATTGGTCAATCCGTTCGCGAGATATGGCAGTTTGGAGGTAAGAAACGCTTGAGAAACTCAAAATTTTCGCAGTTCTGATGCTCGAAACGAATAACTAGAACGGCCTAGGGGAAAAGGACGCATACCGTTGTAATCGGGCGAGTTTCTACTTTCAGATGCAACAGAAATTTTGCGGATTAGTCAATCCGTTCGCGAGATATGGCAGTTTGGAGGTAAGAAACGCTTGAGAAACTCAAAATTTTCGCAGTTCTGATGCTCGACAAGCATAACTAGACCGGTCTAGGGGAAAAGTACGCATACCGTTGTAATCGGACGACATTCTACTTTCAGATGCAACAGAAATTTTGCGGATTGGTCAATCCGTTCGCGAGATATGGCAGTTTGGAGGTAAGAAACGCTTGAGAAACTCAAAATTTTCGCAGTTCTGATGCTCGACAAGCATAACTAGAACGGCCTAGGGGAAAAGTACGCATACCGTTGTAAACGGGCGAGTTTCTACCTTCAGATGCAACAGAAATTTTGCGGATTGCTCAATCCGTTCGCGAGGTATGGCAATTTGGAAGTAAGAAACGCTTGAAAAACTCAAAATTTTCGCAGTTCTGATGCTCGAAACGAATAACTAGAACGGACTAGGGGAAAATTACGCATACCGTTGTAATCGGGCGAGTTTCTACTTTCAGATGCAACAGAAATTTTGCGGATTGGTCAATCCGTTCGCGAGATATGGCAGTTTGGAGGTAAGAAACGCTTGAGAAACTCAAAATTTTCGCAGTTCTGATGCTCGAAACGAATAACTAGAACGGCCTAGGGGAAAAGTACGCATACCGTTGTAATCGGGTGAGTTTCTACTTTCAGATGCAACAGAAATTTTGCGGATTAGTCAATCCGTTCGCGAGATATGGCAGTTTGGAGGTAAGAAACGCTTGAGAAACTCAAAATTTTCGCAGTTCTGATGCTCGAAACGAATAACTAGAACGGCCTAGGGGAAAAGGACGCATACCGTTGTAATCGGGCGAGTTTCTACTTTCAGATGCAACAGAAATTTTGCGGATTAGTCAATCCGTTCGCGAGATATGGCAGTTTGGATGTAAGAAACGCTTGAGAAACTCAAAATTTTCGCAGTTCTGATGCTCGACAAGCATAACTAGACCGGACTAGGGGAAAAGTACGCATACCGTTGTAATCGGACGACATTCTACTTTCAGATGCAACAGAAATTTTGCGGATTGGTCAATCCGTTCGCGAGATATGGCAGTTTGGAGGTAAGAAACGCTTGAGAAACTCAAAATTTTCGCAGTTCTGATGCTCGACAAGCATAACTAGAACGGCCTAGGGGAAAAGTACGCATACCGTTGTAAACGGGCGAGTTTCTACCTTCAGATGCAACAGAAATTTTGCGGATTGCTCAATCCGTTCGCGAGGTATGGCAATTTGGAAGTAAGAAACGCTTGAAAAACTCAAAATTTTCGCAGTTCTGATGCTCGAAACGAATAACTAGAACGGCCTAGGGGAAAAGTACGCATACCGTTGTAATCGGGCGAGTTTCTACTTTCAGATGCAACAGAAATTTTGCGGATTGGTCAATCCGTTCGCGAGATATGGCAGTTTGTAGGTAAGAAACGCTTGAGAAACTCAACATTTTCGCAGTTCTGATGCTCGAAACGAATAACTAGAACGGCCTAGGGGAAAAGTAGGCATACCGTTGTAATCGGGCGAGTTTGTACTTTCAGATGCAACAGAAATTTTGCGTATTGGTTAATCCGTTCGCGAGATATGGCAGTTTGGAGGTAAGAAACGCTTGAGAAACTCAAAATTTTCGCAGTTCTGTTGCTCGAAACGAATAACTAGAACGGACTAGGGGAAAAGTACGCATACCGTTGTAATCGGGCGAGTTTCTACTTTCAGATGCAACAGAAATTTTGCGGATTGGTCAATCCGTTCGCGAGATATGGCAGTTTGGAGGTAAGAAACGCTTGAGAAACTCAAAATTTTCGCAGTTCTGATGCTCGAAACGAATAACTAGAACGGCCTAGGGGAAAAGGACGCATACCGTTGTAATCGGGCGAGTTTCTACTTTCAGATGCAACAGAAATTTTGCGGATTAGTCAATCCGTTCGCGAGATATGGCAGTTTGGAGGTAAGAAACGCTTGAGAAACTCAAAATTTTCGCAGTTCTGATGCTCGACAAGCATAACTAGACCGGTCTAGGGGAAAAGTACGCATACCGTTGTAATCGGACGACATTCTACTTTCAGATGCAACAGAAATTTTGCGGATTGGTCAATCCGTTCGCGAGATATGGCAGTTTGGAGGTAATAAACGCTTGAGAAACTCAAAATTTTCGCAGTTCTGATGCTCGACAAGCATAACTAGAACGGCCTAGGGGAAAAGTACGCATACCGTTGTAAACGGGCGAGTTTCTACTTTCAGATGCAACAGAAATTTTGCGGATTGGTCAATCCGTTCGCGAGATATGGCAGTTTGGAGGTAAGAAACGCTTGAGAAACTCAACATTTTCGCAGTTCTGATGCTCGAAACGAATAACTAGAACGGCCTAGGGGAAAAGTAGGCATACCGTTGTAATCGGGCGAGTTTGTACTTTCAGATGCAACAGAAATTTTGCGTATTGGTCAATCCGTTCGCGAGATATGGCAGTTTGGAGGTAAGAAACGCTTGAGAAACTCAAAATTTTCGCAGTTCTCTTGCTCGAAACGAATAACTAGAACGGACTAGGGGAAAAGTACGCATACCGTTGTAATCGGGCGAGTTTCTACTTTCAGATGCAACAGAAATTTTGCGGATTGGTCAATCCGTTCGCGAGATATGGCAGTTTGGAGGTAAGAAACGCTTGAGAAACTCAAAATTTTCGCAGTTCTGATGCTCGAAACGAATAACTAGAACGGCCTAGGGGAAAAGGACGCATACCGTTGTAATCGGGCGAGTTTCTACTTTCAGATGCAACAGAAATTTTGCGGATTAGTCAATCCGTTCGCGAGATATGGCAGTTTGGAGGTAAGAAACGCTTGAGAAACTCAAAATTTTCGCAGTTCTGATGCTCGACAAGCATAACTAGACCGGTCTAGGGGAAAAGTACGCATACCGTTGTAATCGGACGACATTCTACTTTCAGATGCAACAGAAATTTTGCGGATTGGTCAATCCGTTCGCGAGATATGGCAGTTTGGAGGTAAGAAACGCTTGAGAAACTCAAAATTTTCGCAGTTCTGATGCTCGACAAGCATAACTAGAACGGCCTAGGGGAAAAGTACGCATACCGTTGTAAACGGGCGAGTTTCTACCTTCAGATGCAACAGAAATTTTGCGGATTGCTCAATCCGTTCGCGAGGTATGGCAATTTGGAAGTAAGAAACGCTTGAAAAACTCAAAATTTTCGCAGTTCTGATGCTCGAAACGAATAACTAGAACGGACTAGGGGAAAAGTACGCATACCGTTGTAATCGGGTGAGTTTCTACTTTCAGATGCAACAGAAATTTTGCGGATTAGTCAATCCGTTCGCGAGATATGGCAGTTTGGAGGTAAGAAACGCTTGAGAAACTCAAAATTTTCGCAGTTCTGATGCTCGAAACGAATAACTAGAACGGCCTAGGGGAAAAGGACGCATACCGTTGTAATCGGGCGAGTTTCTACTTTCAGATGCAACAGAAATTTTGCGGATTAGTCAATCCGTTCGCGAGATATGGCAGTTTGGAGGTAAGAAACGCTTGAGAAACTCAAAATTTTCGCAGTTCTGATGCTCGACAAGCATAACTAGACCGGACTAGGGGAAAAGTACGCATACCGTTGTAATCGGACGACATTCTACTTTCAGATGCAACAGAAATTTTGCGGATTGGTCAATCCGTTCGCGAGATATGGCAGTTTGGAGGTAAGAAACGCTTGAGAAACTCAAAATTTTCGCAGTTCTGATGCTCGACAAGCATAACTAGAACGGCCTAGGGGAAAAGTACGCATACCGTTGTAAACGGGCGAGTTTCTACCTTCAGATGCAACAGAAATTTTGCGGATTGCTCAATCCGTTCGCGAGGTATGGCAATTTGGAAGTAAGAAACGCTTGAAAAACTCAAAATTTTCGCAGTTCTGATGCTCGAAACGAATAACTAGAACGGCCTAGGGGAAAAGTACGCATACCGTTGTAATCGGGCGAGTTTCTACTTTCAGATGCAACAGAAATTTTGCGGATTGGTCAATCCGTTCGCGAGATATGGCAGTTTGTAGGTAAGAAACGCTTGAGAAACTCAACATTTTCGCAGTTCTGATGCTCGAAACGAATAACTAGAACGGCCTAGGGGAAAAGTAGGCATACCGTTGTAATCGGGCGAGTTTGTACTTTCAGATGCAACAGAAATTTTGCGTATTGGTCAATCCGTTCGCGAGATATGGCAGTTTGGAGGTAAGAAACGCTTGAGAAACTCAAAATTTTCGCAGTTCTCTTGCTCGAAACGAATAACTAGAACGGACTAGGGGAAAAGTACGCATACCGTTGTAATCGGGCGAGTTTCTACTTTCAGATGCAACAGAAATTTTGCGGATTGGTCAATCCGTTCGCGAGATATGGCAGTTTGGAGGTAAGAAACGCTTGAGAAACTCAAAATTTTCGCAGTTCTGATGCTCGAAACGAATAACTAGAACGGCCTAGGGGAAAAGGACGCATACCGTTGTAATCGGGCGAGTTTCTACTTTCAGATGCAACAGAAATTTTGCGGATTAGTCAATCCGTTCGCGAGATATGGCAGTTTGGAGGTAAGAAACGCTTGAGAAACTCAAAATTTTCGCAGTTCTGATGCTCGACAAGCATAACTAGACCGGTCTAGGGGAAAAGTACGCATACCGTTGTAATCGGACGACATTCTACTTTCAGATGCAACAGAAATTTTGCGGATTGGTCAATCCGTTCGCGAGATATGGCAGTTTGGATGTAAGAAACGCTTGAGAAACTCAAAATTTTCGCAGTTCTGATGCTCGACAAGCATAACTAGAACGGCCTAGGGGAAAAGTACGCATACCGTTGTAAACGGGCGAGTTTCTACCTTCAGATGCAACAGAAATTTTGCGGATTGCTCAATCCGTTCGCGAGGTATGGCAATTTGGAAGTAAGAAACGCTTGAAAAACTCAAAATTTTCGCAGTTCTGATGCTCGAAACGAATAACTAGAACGGACTAGGGGAAAAGTACGCATACCGTTGTAATCGGGCGAGTTTCTACTTTCAGATGCAACAGAAATTTTGCGGATTGGTCAATCCGTTCGCGAGATATGGCAGTTTGGAGGTAAGAAACGCTTGAGAAACTCAAAATTTTCGCAGTTCTGATGCTCGAAACGAATAACTAGAACGGCCTAGGGGAAAAGTACGCATACCGTTGTAATCGGGTGAGTTTCTACTTTCAGATGCAACAGAAATTTTGCGGATTAGTCAATTCGTTCGCGAGATATGGCAGTTTGGAGGTAAGAAACGCTTGAGAAACTCAAAATTTTCGCAGTTCTGATGCTCGAAACGAATAACTAGAACGGCCTAGGGGAAAAGGACGCATACCGTTGTAATCGGGCGAGTTTCTACTTTCAGATGCAACAGAAATTTTGCGGATTAGTCAATCCGTTCGCGAGATATGGCAGTTTGGAGGTAAGAAACGCTTGAGAAACTCAAAATTTTCGCAGTTCTGATGCTCGACAAGCATAACTAGACCGGACTAGGGGAAAAGTACGCATACCGTTGTAATCGGACGACATTCTACTTTCAGATGCAACAGAAATTTTGCGGATTGGTCAATCCGTTCGCGAGATATGGCAGTTTGGAGGTAAGAAACGCTTGAGAAACTCAAAATTTTCGCAGTTCTGATGCTCGACAAGCATAACTAGAACGGCCTAGGGGAAAAGTACGCATACCGTTGTAAACGGGCGAGTTTCTACCTTCAGATGCAACAGAAATTTTGCGGATTGCTCAATCCGTTCGCGAGGTATGGCAATTTGGAAGTAAGAAACGCTTGAAAAACTCAAAATTTTCGCAGTTCTGATGCTCGAAACGAATAACTAGAACGGACTAGGGGAAAAGTACGCATACCGTTGTAATCGGGCGAGTTTCTACTTTCAGATGCAACAGAAATTTTGCGGATTGGTCAATCCGTTCGCGAGATATGGCAGTTTGGAGGTAAGAAACGCTTGAGAAACTCAAAATTTTCGCAGTTCTGATGCTCGAAACGAATAACTAGAACGGCCTAGGGGAAAAGTACGCATACCGTTGTAATCGGGTGAGTTTCTACTTTCAGATGCAACAGAAATTTTGCGGATTGGTCAATCCGTTCGCGAGATATGGCAGTTTGTAGGTAAGAAACGCTTGAGAAACTCAACATTTTCGCAGTTCTGATGCTCGAAACGAATAACTAGAACGGCCTAGGGGAAAAGTAGGCATACCGTTGTAATCGGGCGAGTTTGTACTTTCAGATGCAACAGAAATTTTGCGTATTGGTCAATCCGTTCGCGAGATATGGCAGTTTGGAGGTAAGAAACGCTTGAGAAACTCAAAATTTTCGCAGTTCTCTTGCTCGAAACGAATAACTAGAACGGACTAGGGGAAAAGTACGCATACCGTTGTAATCGGGCGAGTTTCTACTTTCAGATGCAACAGAAATTTTGCGGATTGGTCAATCCGTTCGCGAGATATGGCAGTTTGGAGGTAAGAAACGCTTGAGAAACTCAAAATTTTCGCAGTTCTGATGCTCGAAACGAATAACTAGAACGGCCTAGGGGAAAAGGA
Source organism: Ptiloglossa arizonensis (assembly GCF_051014685.1). Lineage (NCBI taxonomy): Eukaryota > Metazoa > Arthropoda > Insecta > Hymenoptera > Colletidae > Ptiloglossa > Ptiloglossa arizonensis. The sequence goes on from NW_027478386.1 coordinate 92,345, forward strand.
CGCATACCGTTGTAATCGGGCGAGTTTCTACTTTCAGATGCAACAGAAATTTTGCGGATTAGTCAATCCGTTCGCGAGATATGGCAGTTTGGAGGTAAGAAACGCTTGAGAAACTCAAAATTTTCGCAGTTCTGATGCTCGACAAGCATAACTAGACCGGTCTAGGGGAAAAGTACGCATACCGTTGTAATCGGACGACATTCTACTTTCAGATGCAACAGAAATTTTGCGGATTGGTCAATCCGTTCGCGAGATATGGCAGTTTGGATGTAAGAAACGCTTGAGAAACTCAAAATTTTCGCAGTTCTGATGCTCGACAAGCATAACTAGAACGGCCTAGGGGAAAAGTACGCATACCGTTGTAAACGGGCGAGTTTCTACCTTCAGATGCAACAGAAATTTTGCGGATTGCTCAATCCGTTCGCGAGGTATGGCAATTTGGAAGTAAGAAACGCTTGAAAAACTCAAAATTTTCGCAGTTCTGATGCTCGAAACGAATAACTAGAACGGACTAGGGGAAAAGTACGCATACCGTTGTAATCGGGCGAGTTTCTACTTTCAGATGCAACAGAAATTTTGCGGATTGGTCAATCCGTTCGCGAGATATGGCAGTTTGGAGGTAAGAAACGCTTGAGAAACTCAAAATTTTCGCAGTTCTGATGCTCGAAACGAATAACTAGAACGGCCTAGGGGAAAAGTACGCATACCGTTGTAATCGGGTGAGTTTCTACTTTCAGATGCAACAGAAATTTTGCGGATTAGTCAATTCGTTCGCGAGATATGGCAGTTTGGAGGTAAGAAACGCTTGAGAAACTCAAAATTTTCGCAGTTCTGATGCTCGAAACGAATAACTAGAACGGCCTAGGGGAAAAGGACGCATACCGTTGTAATCGGGCGAGTTTCTACTTTCAGATGCAACAGAAATTTTGCGGATTAGTCAATCCGTTCGCGAGATATGGCAGTTTGGAGGTAAGAAACGCTTGAGAAACTCAAAATTTTCGCAGTTCTGATGCTCGACAAGCATAACTAGACCGGACTAGGGGAAAAGTACGCATACCGTTGTAATCGGACGACATTCTACTTTCAGATGCAACAGAAATTTTGCGGATTGGTCAATCCGTTCGCGAGATATGGCAGTTTGGAGGTAAGAAACGCTTGAGAAACTCAAAATTTTCGCAGTTCTGATGCTCGACAAGCATAACTAGAACGGCCTAGGGGAAAAGTACGCATACCGTTGTAAACGGGCGAGTTTCTACCTTCAGATGCAACAGAAATTTTGCGGATTGCTCAATCCGTTCGCGAGGTATGGCAATTTGGAAGTAAGAAACGCTTGAAAAACTCAAAATTTTCGCAGTTCTGATGCTCGAAACGAATAACTAGAACGGACTAGGGGAAAAGTACGCATACCGTTGTAATCGGGCGAGTTTCTACTTTCAGATGCAACAGAAATTTTGCGGATTGGTCAATCCGTTCGCGAGATATGGCAGTTTGGAGGTAAGAAACGCTTGAGAAACTCAAAATTTTCGCAGTTCTGATGCTCGAAACGAATAACTAGAACGGCCTAGGGGAAAAGTACGCATACCGTTGTAATCGGGTGAGTTTCTACTTTCAGATGCAACAGAAATTTTGCGGATTAGTCAATTCGTTCGCGAGATATGGCAGTTTGGAGGTAAGAAACGCTTGAGAAACTCAAAATTTTCGCAGTTCTGATGCTCGAAACGAATAACTAGAACGGCCTAGGGGAAAAGGACGCATACCGTTGTAATCGGGCGAGTTTCTACTTTCAGATGCAACAGAAATTTTGCGGATTAGTCAATCCGTTCGCAAGATATGGCAGTTTGGAGGTAAGAAACGCTTGAGAAACTCAAAATTTTCGCAGTTCTGATGCTCGACAAGCATAACTAGACCGGACTAGGGGAAAAGTACGCATACCGTTGTAATCGGACGACATTCTACTTTCAGATGCAACAGAAATTTTGCGGATTGGTCAATCCGTTCGCGAGATATGGCAGTTTGGAGGTAAGAAACGCTTGAGAAACTCAAAATTTTCGCAGTTCTGATGCTCGACAAGCATAACTAGAACGGCCTAGGGGAAAAGTACGCATACCGTTGTAAACGGGCGAGTTTCTACCTTCAGATGCAACAGAAATTTTGCGGATTGCTCAATCCGTTCGCGAGGTATGGCAATTTGGAAGTAAGAAACGCTTGAAAAACTCAAAATTTTCGCAGTTCTGATGCTCGAAACGAATAACTAGAACGGACTAGGGGAAAAGTACGCATACCGTTGTAATCGGGCGAGTTTCTACTTTCAGATGCAACAGAAATTTTGCGGATTGCTCAATCCGTTCGCGAGGTATGGCAATTTGGAAGTAAGAAACGCTTGAAAAACTCAAAATTTTCGCAGTTCTGATTCTCGAAACGAATAACTAGAACGGCCTAGGGGAAAAGTACGCATACCGTTGTAATCGGGCGAGTTTCTACTTTCAGATGCAACAGAAATTTTGCGGATTGGTCAATCCGTTCGCGAGATATGGCAGTTTGGAGGTAAGAAACGCTTGAGAAACTCAAAATTTTCGCAGTTCTGATGCTCGAAACGAATAACTAGAACGGCCTAGGGGAAAAGTACGCATACCGTTGTAATCGGGTGAGTTTCTACTTTCAGATGCAACAGAAATTTTGCGGATTAGTCAATCCGTTCGCGAGATATGGCAGTTTGGAGGTAAGAAACGCTTGAGAAACTCAAAATTTTCGCAGTTCTGATGCTCGAAACGAATAACCAGAACGGACTAGGGGAAAAGTACGCATACCGTTGTAATCGGGCGTGTTTCTACTTTCAGATGCAACAGAAATTTTGCGGATTGGTCAATCCGTTCGCGAGATATGGCAGTTTGTAGGTAAGAAACGCTTGAGAAACTCAACATTTTCGCAGTTCTGATGCTCGAAACGAATAACTAGAACGGCCTAGGGGAAAAGTAGGCATACCGTTGCAATCGGGCGAGTTTCTACTTTCAGATGCAACAGAAATTTTGCGGATTGGTCAATCCGTTCGCGAGATATGGCAGTTTGGAGGTAAGAAACGCTTGAGAAACTCAAAATTTTCGCAGTTCTGATGCTCGAAACGAATAACTAGAACGGCCTAGGGGAAAAGTACGCATACCGTTGTAATCGGGTGAGTTTCTACTTTCAGATGCAACAGAAATTTTGCGGATTAGTCAATCCGTTCGCGAGATATGGCAGTTTGGAGGTAAGAAACGCTTGAGAAACTCAAAATTTTCGCAGTTCTGATGCTCGACAAGCATAACTAGACCGGACTAGGGGAAAAGTACGCATACCGTTGTAATCGGACGACATTCTACTTTCAGATGCAACAGAAATTTTGCGGATTGGTCAATCCGTTCGCGAGATATGGCAGTTTGGAGGTAAGAAACGCTTGAGAAACTCAAAATTTTCGCAGTTCTGATGCTCGACAAGCATAACTAGAACGGCCTAGGGGAAAAGTACGCATACCGTTGTAAACGGGCGAGTTTCTACCTTCAGATGCAACAGAAATTTTGCGGATTGCTCAATCCGTTCGCGAGGTATGGCAATTTGGAAGTAAGAAACGCTTGAAAAACTCAAAATTTTCGCAGTTCTGATGCTCGAAACGAATAACTAGAACGGACTAGGGGAAAAGTACGCATACCGTTGTAATCGGGCGAGTTTCTACTTTCAGATGCAACAGAAATTTTGCGGATTAGTCAATCCGTTCGCGAGATATGGCAGTTTGGAGGTAAGAAACGCTTGAGAAACTCAAAATTTTCGCAGTTCTGATGCTCGACAAGCATAACTAGACCGGACTAGGGGAAAAGTACGCATACCGTTGTAATCGGACGACATTCTACTTTCAGATGCAACAGAAATTTTGCGGATTGGTCAATCCGTTCGCGAGATATGGCAGTTTGGAGGTAAGAAACGCTTGAGAAACTCAAAATTTTCGCAGTTCTGATGCTCGACAAGCATAACTAGAACGGCCTAGGGGAAAAGTACGCATACCGTTGTAAACGGGCGAGTTTCTACCTTCAGATGCAACAGAAATTTTGCGGATTGCTCAATCCGTTCGCGAGGTATGGCAATTTGGAAGTAAGAAACGCTTGAAAAACTCAAAATTTTCGCAGTTCTGATGCTCGAAACGAATAACTAGAACGGACTAGGGGAAAAGTACGCATACCGTTGTAATCGGGCGAGTTTCTACTTTCAGATGCAACAGAAATTTTGCGGATTGGTCAATCCGTTCGCGAGATATGGCAGTTTGGAGGTAAGAAACGCTTGAGAAACTCAAAATTTTCGCAGTTCTGATGCTCGAAACGAATAACTAGAACGGCCTAGGGGAAAAGTACGCATACCGTTGTAATCGGGTGAGTTTCTACTTTCAGATGCAACAGAAATTTTGCGGATTAGTCAATTCGTTCGCGAGATATGGCAGTTTGGAGGTAAGAAACGCTTGAGAAACTCAAAATTTTCGCAGTTCTGATGCTCGAAACGAATAACTAGAACGGCCTAGGGGAAAAGGACGCATACCGTTGTAATCGGGCGAGTTTCTACTTTCAGATGCAACAGAAATTTTGCGGATTAGTCAATCCGTTCGCGAGATATGGCAGTTTGGAGGTAAGAAACGCTTGAGAAACTCAAAATTTTCGCAGTTCTGATGCTCGACAAGCATAACTAGACCGGACTAGGGGAAAAGTACGCATACCGTTGTAATCGGACGACATTCTACTTTCAGATGCAACAGAAATTTTGCGGATTGGTCAATCCGTTCGCGAGATATGGCAGTTTGGAGGTAAGAAACGCTTGAGAAACTCAAAATTTTCGCAGTTCTGATGCTCGACAAGCATAACTAGAACGGCCTAGGGGAAAAGTACGCATACCGTTGTAAACGGGCGAGTTTCTACCTTCAGATGCAACAGAAATTTTGCGGATTGCTCAATCCGTTCGCGAGGTATGGCAATTTGGAAGTAAGAAACGCTTGAAAAACTCAAAATTTTCGCAGTTCTGATGCTCGAAACGAATAACTAGAACGGACTAGGGGAAAAGTACGCATACCGTTGTAATCGGGCGAGTTTCTACTTTCAGATGCAACAGAAATTTTGCGGATTGCTCAATCCGTTCGCGAGGTATGGCAATTTGGAAGTAAGAAACGCTTGAAAAACTCAAAATTTTCGCAGTTCTGATTCTCGAAACGAATAACTAGAACGGCCTAGGGGAAAAGTACGCATACCGTTGTAATCGGGCGAGTTTCTACTTTCAGATGCAACAGAAATTTTGCGGATTGGTCAATCCGTTCGCGAGATATGGCAGTTTGGAGGTAAGAAACGCTTGAGAAACTCAAAATTTTCGCAGTTCTGATGCTCGAAACGAATAACTAGAACGGCCTAGGGGAAAAGTACGCATACCGTTGTAATCGGGTGAGTTTCTACTTTCAGATGCAACAGAAATTTTGCGGATTAGTCAATCCGTTCGCGAGATATGGCAGTTTGGAGGTAAGAAACGCTTGAGAAACTCAAAATTTTCGCAGTTCTGATGCTCGAAACGAATAACCAGAACGGACTAGGGGAAAAGTACGCATACCGTTGTAATCGGGCGTGTTTCTACTTTCAGATGCAACAGAAATTTTGCGGATTGGTCAATCCGTTCGCGAGATATGGCAGTTTGTAGGTAAGAAACGCTTGAGAAACTCAACATTTTCGCAGTTCTGATGCTCGAAACGAATAACTAGAACGGCCTAGGGGAAAAGTAGGCATACCGTTGCAATCGGGCGAGTTTCTACTTTCAGATGCAACAGAAATTTTGCGGATTGGTCAATCCGTTCGCGAGATATGGCAGTTTGGAGGTAAGAAACGCTTGAGAAACTCAAAATTTTCGCAGTTCTGATGCTCGAAACGAATAACTAGAACGGCCTAGGGGAAAAGTACGCATACCGTTGTAATCGGGTGAGTTTCTACTTTCAGATGCAACAGAAATTTTGCGGATTAGTCAATCCGTTCGCGAGATATGGCAGTTTGGAGGTAAGAAACGCTTGAGAAACTCAAAATTTTCGCAGTTCTGATGCTCGACAAGCATAACTAGACCGGACTAGGGGAAAAGTACGCATACCGTTGTAATCGGACGACATTCTACTTTCAGATGCAACAGAAATTTTGCGGATTGGTCAATCCGTTCGCGAGATATGGCAGTTTGGAGGTAAGAAACGCTTGAGAAACTCAAAATTTTCGCAGTTCTGATGCTCGACAAGCATAACTAGAACGGCCTAGGGGAAAAGTACGCATACCGTTGTAAACGGGCGAGTTTCTACCTTCAGATGCAACAGAAATTTTGCGGATTGCTCAATCCGTTCGCGAGGTATGGCAATTTGGAAGTAAGAAACGCTTGAAAAACTCAAAATTTTCGCAGTTCTGATGCTCGAAACGAATAACTAGAACGGACTAGGGGAAAAGTACGCATACCGTTGTAATCGGGCGAGTTTCTACTTTCAGATGCAACAGAAATTTTGCGGATTGGTCAATCCGTTCGCGAGATATGGCAGTTTGGAGGTAAGAAACGCTTGAGAAACTCAAAATTTTCGCAGTTCTGATGCTCGAAACGAATAACTAGAACGGCCTAGGGGAAAAGTACGCATACCGTTGTAATCGGGTGAGTTTCTACTTTCAGATGCAACAGAAATTTTGCGGATTAGTCAATTCGTTCGCGAGATATGGCAGTTTGGAGGTAAGAAACGCTTGAGAAACTCAAAATTTTCGCAGTTCTGATGCTCGAAACGAATAACTAGAACGGCCTAGGGGAAAAGGACGCATACCGTTGTAATCGGGCGAGTTTCTACTTTCAGATGCAACAGAAATTTTGCGGATTAGTCAATCCGTTCGCGAGATATGGCAGTTTGGAGGTAAGAAACGCTTGAGAAACTCAAAATTTTCGCAGTTCTGATGCTCGACAAGCATAACTAGACCGGACTAGGGGAAAAGTACGCATACCGTTGTAATCGGACGACATTCTACTTTCAGATGCAACAGAAATTTTGCGGATTGGTCAATCCGTTCGCGAGATATGGCAGTTTGGAGGTAAGAAACGCTTGAGAAACTCAAAATTTTCGCAGTTCTGATGCTCGACAAGCATAACTAGAACGGCCTAGGGGAAAAGTACGCATACCGTTGTAAACGGGCGAGTTTCTACCTTCAGATGCAACAGAAATTTTGCGGATTGCTCAATCCGTTCGCGAGGTATGGCAATTTGGAAGTAAGAAACGCTTGAAAAACTCAAAATTTTCGCAGTTCTGATGCTCGAAACGAATAACTAGAACGGACTAGGGGAAAAGTACGCATACCGTTGTAATCGGGCGAGTTTCTACTTTCAGATGCAACAGAAATTTTGCGGATTGCTCAATCCGTTCGCGAGGTATGGCAATTTGGAAGTAAGAAACGCTTGAAAAACTCAAAATTTTCGCAGTTCTGATTCTCGAAACGAATAACTAGAACGGCCTAGGGGAAAAGTACGCATACCGTTGTAATCGGGCGAGTTTCTACTTTCAGATGCAACAGAAATTTTGCGGATTGGTCAATCCGTTCGCGAGATATGGCAGTTTGGAGGTAAGAAACGCTTGAGAAACTCAAAATTTTCGCAGTTCTGATGCTCGAAACGAATAACTAGAACGGCCTAGGGGAAAAGTACGCATACCGTTGTAATCGGGTGAGTTTCTACTTTCAGATGCAACAGAAATTTTGCGGATTAGTCAATCCGTTCGCGAGATATGGCAGTTTGGAGGTAAGAAACGCTTGAGAAACTCAAAATTTTCGCAGTTCTGATGCTCGAAACGAATAACCAGAACGGACTAGGGGAAAAGTACGCATACCGTTGTAATCGGGCGTGTTTCTACTTTCAGATGCAACAGAAAGTTTGCGGATTGGTCAATCCGTTCGCGAGATATGGCAGTTTGTAGGTAAGAAACGCTTGAGAAACTCAACATTTTCGCAGTTCTGATGCTCGAAACGAATAACTAGAACGGCCTAGGGGAAAAGTAGGCATACCGTTGCAATCGGGCGAGTTTCTACTTTCAGATGCAACAGAAATTTTGCGGATTGGTCAATCCGTTCGCGAGATATGGCAGTTTGGAGGTAAGAAACGCTTGAGAAACTCAAAATTTTCGCAGTTCTGATGCTCGAAACGAATAACTAGAACGGCCTAGGGGAAAAGTACGCATACCGTTGTAATCGGGTGAGTTTCTACTTTCAGATGCAACAGAAATTTTGCGGATTAGTCAATCCGTTCGCGAGATATGGCAGTTTGGAGGTAAGAAACGCTTGAGAAACTCAAAATTTTCGCAGTTCTGATGCTCGACAAGCATAACTAGACCGGTCTAGGGGAAAAGTACGCATACCGTTGTAATCGGACGACATTCTACTTTCAGATGCAACAGAAATTTTGCGGATTGGTCAATCCGTTCGCGAGATATGGCAGTTTGGAGGTAAGAAACGCTTGAGAAACTCAAAATTTTCGCAGTTCTGATGCTCGACAAGCATAACTAGAACGGCCTAGGGGAAAAGTACGCATACCGTTGTAAACGGGCGAGTTTCTACCTTCAGATGCAACAGAAATTTTGCGGATTAGTCAATCCGTTCGCGAGATATGGCAGTTTGGAGGTAAGAAACGCTTGAGAAACTCAAAATTTTCGCAGTTCTGATGCTCGACAAGCATAACTAGACCGGACTAGGGGAAAAGTACGCATACCGTTGTAATCGGACGACATTCTACTTTCAGATGCAACAGAAATTTTGCGGATTGGTCAATCCGTTCGCGAGATATGGCAGTTTGGAGGTAAGAAACGCTTGAGAAACTCAAAATTTTCGCAGTTCTGATGCTCGACAAGCATAACTAGAACGGCCTAGGGGAAAAGTACGCATACCGTTGTAAACGGGCGAGTTTCTACCTTCAGATGCAACAGAAATTTTGCGGATTGCTCAATCCGTTCGCGAGGTATGGCAATTTGGAAGTAAGAAACGCTTGAAAAACTCAAAATTTTCGCAGTTCTGATGCTCGAAACGAATAACTAGAACGGACTAGGGGAAAAGTACGCATACCGTTGTAATCGGGCGAGTTTCTACTTTCAGATGCAACAGAAATTTTGCGGATTAGTCAATTCGTTCGCGAGATATGGCAGTTTGGAGGTAAGAAACGCTTGAGAAACTCAAAATTTTCGCAGTTCTGATGCTCGACAAGCATAACTAGACCGGACTAGGGGAAAAGTACGCATACCGTTGTAATCGGACGACATTCTACTTTCAGATGCAACAGAAATTTTGCGGATTGGTCAATCCGTTCGCGAGATATGGCAGTTTGGAGGTAAGAAACGCTTGAGAAACTCAAAATTTTCGCAGTTCTGATGCTCGAAACGAATAACTAGAACGGCCTAGGGGAAAAGTACGCATACCGTTGTAATCGGGTGAGTTTCTACTTTCAGATGCAACAGAAATTTTGCGGATTAGTCAATTCGTTCGCGAGATATGGCAGTTTGGAGGTAAGAAACGCTTGAGAAACTCAAAATTTTCGCAGTTCTGATGCTCGAAACGAATAACTAGAACGGCCTAGGGGAAAAGGACGCATACCGTTGTAATCGGGCGAGTTTCTACTTTCAGATGCAACAGAAATTTTGCGGATTAGTCAATCCGTTCGCGAGATATGGCAGTTTGGAGGTAAGAAACGCTTGAGAAACTCAAAATTTTCGCAGTTCTGATGCTCGACAAGCATAACTAGACCGGACTAGGGGAAAAGTACGCATACCGTTGTAATCGGACGACATTCTACTTTCAGATGCAACAGAAATTTTGCGGATTGGTCAATCCGTTCGCGAGATATGGCAGTTTGGAGGTAAGAAACGCTTGAGAAACTCAAAATTTTCGCAGTTCTGATGCTCGACAAGCATAACTAGAACGGCCTAGGGGAAAAGTACGCATACCGTTGTAAACGGGCGAGTTTCTACCTTCAGATGCAACAGAAATTTTGCGGATTGCTCAATCCGTTCGCGAGGTATGGCAATTTGGAAGTAAGAAACGCTTGAAAAACTCAAAATTTTCGCAGTTCTGATGCTCGAAACGAATAACTAGAACGGACTAGGGGAAAAGTACGCATACCGTTGTAATCGGGCGAGTTTCTACTTTCAGATGCAACAGAAATTTTGCGGATTGCTCAATCCGTTCGCGAGGTATGGCAATTTGGAAGTAAGAAACGCTTGAAAAACTCAAAATTTTCGCAGTTCTGATTCTCGAAACGAATAACTAGAACGGCCTAGGGGAAAAGTACGCATACCGTTGTAATCGGGCGAGTTTCTACTTTCAGATGCAACAGAAATTTTGCGGATTGGTCAATCCGTTCGCGAGATATGGCAGTTTGGAGGTAAGAAACGCTTGAGAAACTCAAAATTTTCGCAGTTCTGATGCTCGAAACGAATAACTAGAACGGCCTAGGGGAGAAGTACGCATACCGTTGTAATCGGGTGAGTTTCTACTTTCAGATGCAACAGAAATTTTGCGGATTAGTCAATCCGTTCGCGAGATATGGCAGTTTGGAGGTAAGAAACGCTTGAGAAACTCAAAATTTTCGCAGTTCTGATGCTCGAAACGAATAACCAGAACGGACTAGGGGAAAAGTACGCATACCGTTGTAATCGGGCGTGTTTCTACTTTCAGATGCAACAGAAATTTTGCGGATTGGTCAATCCGTTCGCGAGATATGGCAGTTTGTAGGTAAGAAACGCTTGAGAAACTCAACATTTTCGCAGTTCTGATGCTCGAAACGAATAACTAGAACGGCCTAGGGGAAAAGTAGGCATACCGTTGCAATCGGGCGAGTTTCTACTTTCAGATGCAACAGAAATGTTGCGGATTGGTCAATCCGTTCGCGAGATATGGCAGTTTGGAGGTAAGAAACGCTTGAGAAACTCAAAATTTTCGCAGTTCTGATGCTCGAAACGAATAACTAGAACGGCCTAGGGGAAAAGTACGCATACCGTTGTAATCGGGTGAGTTTCTACTTTCAGATGCAACAGAAATTTTGCGGATTAGTCAATCCGTTCGCGAGATATGGCAGTTTGGAGGTAAGAAACGCTTGAGAAACTCAAAATTTTCGCAGTTCTGATGCTCGACAAGCATAACTAGGCCGGTCTAGGGGAAAAGTACGCATACCGTTGTAATCGGACGACATTCTACTTTCAGATGCAACAGAAATTTTGCGGATTGGTCAATCCGTTCGCGAGATATGGCAGTTTGGAGGTAAGAAACGCTTGAGAAACTCAAAATTTTCGCAGTTCTGATGCTCGACAAGCATAACTAGAACGGCCTAGGGGAAAAGTACGCATACCGTTGTAAACGGGCGAGTTTCTACCTTCAGATGCAACAGAAATTTTGCGGATTGCTCAATCCGTTCGCGAGGTATGGCAATTTGGAAGTAAGAAACGCTTGAAAAACTCAAAATTTTCGCAGTTCTGATGCTCGAAACGAATAACTAGAACGGCCTAGGGGAAAAGTACGCATACCGTTGTAATCGGGCGAGTTTCTACTTTCAGATGCAACAGAAATTTTGCGGATTGGTCAATCCGTTCGCGAGATATGGCAGTTTGGAGGTAAGAAACGCTTGAGAAACTCAAAATTTTCGCAGTTCTGATGCTCGAAACGAATAACTAGAACGGCCTAGGGAAAAGTACGCATACCGTTGTAATCGGGTGAGTTTCTACTTTCAGATGCAACAGAAATTTTGCGGATTAGTCAATCCGTTCGCGAGATATGGCAGTTTGGAGGTAAGAAACGCTTGAGAAACTCAAAATTTTCGCAGTTCTGATGCTCGAAACGAATAACTAGAACGGCCTAGGGGAAAAGGACGCATACCGTTGTAATCGGGCGAGTTTCTACTTTCAGATGCAACAGAAATTTTGCGGATTAGTCAATCCGTTCGCGAGATATGGCAGTTTGGAGGTAAGAAACGCTTGAGAAACTCAAAATTTTCGCAGTTCTGATGCTCGACAAGCATAACTAGACCGGTCTAGGGGAAAAGTACGCATACCGTTGTAATCGGACGACATTCTACTTTCAGATGCAACAGAAATTTTGCGGATTGGTCAATCCGTTCGCGAGATATGGCAGTTTGGAGGTAAGAAACGCTTGAGAAACTCAAAATTTTCGCAGTTCTGATGCTCGACAAGCATAACTAGAACGGCCTAGGGGAAAAGTACGCATACCGTTGTAAACGGGCGAGTTTCTACCTTCAGATGCAACAGAAATTTTGCGGATTGCTCAATCCGTTCGCGAGGTATGGCAATTTGGAAGTAAGAAACGCTTGAAAAACTCAAAATTTTCGCAGTTCTGATGCTCGAAACGAATAACTAGAACGGACTAGGGGAAAAGTACGCATACCGTTGTAATCGGGCGAGTTTCTACTTTCAGATGCAACAGAAATTTTGCGGATTGGTCAATCCGTTCGCGAGATATGGCAGTTTGGATGTAAGAAACGCTTGAGAAACTCAAAATTTTCGCAGTTCTGATGCTCGAAACGAATAACTAGAACGGCCTAGGGGAAAAGTACGCATACCGTTGTAATCGGGTGAGTTTCTACTTTCAGATGCAACAGAAATTTTGCGGATTAGTCAATCCGTTCGCGAGATATGGCAGTTTGGAGGTAAGAAACGCTTGAGAAACTCAAAATTATCGCAGTTCTGATGCTCGAAACGAATAACTAGAACGGCCTAGGGGAAAAGGACGCATACCGTTGTAATCGGGCGAGTTTCTACTTTCAGATGCAACAGAAATTTTGCGGATTAGTCAATCCGTTCGCGAGATATGGCAGTTTGGAGGTAAGAAACGCTTGAGAAACTCAAAATTTTCGCAGTTCTGATGCTCGACAAGCATAACTAGACCGGACTAGGGGAAAAGTACGCATACCGTTGTAATCGGACGACATTCTACTTTCAGATGCAACAGAAATTTTGCGGATTGGTCAATCCGTTCGCGAGATATGGCAGTTTGGAGGTAAGAAACGCTTGAGAAACTCAAAATTTTCGCAGTTCTGATGCTCGACAAGCATAACTAGAACGGCCTAGGGGAAAAGTACGCATACCGTTGTAAACGGGCGAGTTTCTACCTTCAGATGCAACAGAAATTTTGCGGATTGCTCAATCCGTTCGCGAGGTATGGCAATTTGGAAGTAAGAAACGCTTGAAAAACTCAAAATTTTCGCAGTTCTGATGCTCGAAACGAATAACTAGAACGGACTAGGGGAAAAGTACGCATACCGTTGTAATCGGGCGAGTTTCTACTTTCAGATGCAACAGAAATTTTGCGGATTGGTCAATCCGTTCGCGAGATATGGCAGTTTGGAGGTAAGAAACGCTTGAGAAACTCAAAATTTTCGCAGTTCTGATGCTCGACAAGCATAACTAGACCGGTCTAGGGGAAAAGTACGCATACCGTTGTAATCGGACGACATTCTACTTTCAGATGCAACAGAAATTTTGCGGATTGGTCAATCCGTTCGCGAGATATGGCAGTTTGGAGGTAAGAAACGCTTGAGAAACTCAAAATTTTCGCAGTTCTGATGCTCGACAAGCATAACTAGAACGGCCTAGGGGAAAAGTACGCATACCGTTGTAAACGGGCGAGTTTCTACCTTCAGATGCAACAGAAATTTTGCGGATTGCTCAATCCGTTCGCGAGGTATGGCAATTTGGAAGTAAGAAACGCTTGAAAAACTCAAAATTTTCGCAGTTCTGATGCTCGAAACGAATAACTAGAACGGACTAGGGGAAAAGTACGCATACCGTTGTAATCGGGCGAGTTTCTACTTTCAGATGCAACAGAAATTTTGCGGATTCGTCAATCCGTTCGCGAGATATGGCAGTTTGGAGGTAAGAAACGCTTGAGAAACTCAAAATTTTCGCAGTTCTGATGCTCGAAACGAATAACTAGAACGGACTAGGGGAAAAGTACGCATAACGTTGTAATCGGGCGAGTTTCTACTTTCAGATGCAACAGAAATTTTGCGGATTTGTCAATCCGTTCGCGAGATATGGCAGTTTGGAGGTAAGAAACGCTTGAGAAACTCAAAATTTTCGCAGTTCTGATGCTCGAAACGAATAACTAGAACGGCCTAGGGGAAAAGTACGCATACCGTTGTAATCGGGCGAGTTTCTACTTTCAGATGCAACAGAAATTTTGCTGATTAGTCAATCCGTTCGCGAGATATGGCAGTTTGGAGGTAAGAAACGCTTGAGAAACTCAAAATTTTCGCAGTTCTGATGCTCGACAAGCATAACTAGAACGGTCTAGGGGAATAGTACGCATACCGTTCTAATCGGACGACATTCTACTTTCAGATGCAACAGAAATTTTGCGGATTGGTCAATCCGTTCGCGAGATATGGCAGTTTGGAGGTAAGAAACGGTTGAGAAACTCAAAATTTTCACAGTTCTGATGCTCGAAACGAATAACCAGTACGGCCTAGGGGAAAAGTACGCATACCGTTGTAATTGGGCGAGTTTCTACTTTCAGATGCAATAGAAATTTTGCGGATTGGTCAATCCGTTCGCGAGATATGGCAGTTTGGAGGTAAGAAACGGTTGAGAAACTCAAAATTTTCACAGTTCTGATGCTCGAAACGAATAACTAGAACGGACTAGGGGAAAAGTACGCATAACGTTGTAATCGGGCGAGTTTCTACTTTCAGATGCAACAGAAATTTTGCGGATTTGTCAATCCGTTCGCGAGATATGGCAGTTTGGAGGTAAGAAACGCTTGAGAAACTCAAAATTTTCGCAGTTCTGATGCTCGAAACGAATAACTAGAACGGCCTAGGGGAAAAGTACGCATACCGTTGTAATCGGGCGAGTTTCTACTTTCAGATGCAACAGAAATTTTGCTGATTAGTCAATCCGTTCGCGAGATATGGCAGTTTGGAGGTAAGAAACGCTTGAGAAACTCAAAATTTTCGCAGTTCTGATGCTCGACAAGCATAACTAGAACGGTCTAGGGGAATAGTACGCATACCGTTCTAATCGGACGACATTCTACTTTCAGATGCAACAGAAATTTTGCGGATTGGTCAATCCGTTCGCGAGATATGGCAGTTTGGAGGTAAGAAACGGTTGAGAAACTCAAAATTTTCACAGTTCTGATGCTCGAAACGAATAACCAGTACGGCCTAGGGGAAAAGTACGCATACCGTTGTAATTGGGCGAGTTTCTACTTTCAGATGCAATAGAAATTTTGCGGATTGGTCAATCCGTTCGCGAGATATGGCAGTTTGGAGGTAAGAAACGCTTGAGAAACTCAAAATTTTCGCAGTTCTGATGCTCGAAACGAGTAACTAGAACCGACTAGGGGAAAAGTGCGCATACCCTTGTAATTGGGCGAATTTCTACTTTCAGATGCAACAGAAATTTTGCGGATTGGTCAATCCGTTCGCGAGATATGGCAGTTTGTAGGTAAGAAACGCTTGAGAAACTCAACATTTTCGCAGTTCTGATGCTCGAAACGAATAACTAGAACGGCCTAGGGGAAAACTACACCTACCGTTGTAATCGGGCGACTTTCTGCTTTCAGATGCAACAGAAATTTTGAGGATTGGTCAATCCGTTCGCGAGATATGGCAGTTTGTAGGTAAGAAACGCTTGAGAAACTCAACATTTTCGCAGTTCTGATGCTCGAAACGAATAACTAGAACGGCCTAGGGGAAAACTACACCTACCGTTGTAATCGGGCGACTTTCTACTTTCAGATGCAACAGAAATTTTGCGGATTGGTCAATCCGTTCGCGAGATATGGCATTTTGTAGGTAAGGAACGCTTGAGAAACTCAACATTTTCGCAGTTCTGATGCTCGAAACGAATAACTAGAACGGCCTAGGGGAAAAGTACGCATACCGTTGTAATCGGGCGAGTTTCTACTTTCAGATGCAACAGAAATTTTACGGATTGGTCAATCCGTTCGCGAGATATGGCAGTTTGGAGGTAAGAAACGCTTGAGAAACTCAAAATTTTCGCAGTTCTAATGCTCGACAAGCATAACTAGAACGTTCTAGGGGAAAAGTACGCATACCGTTGTAATCGGGCGACTTTCTACTTTCAGATGCAACAGAAATTTTGCGGATTGGTCAATCCGTTCGCGAGATATGGCAGTTTGGAGGTAAAAAACGCTTGAGAAACTCAAAATTTTCGCAGTTCTGATGCTCGACAAGCATAACTAGAGCGGTCTAGGGGAAAAGTACGCATACCGTTGTAATCGGGCGACTTTCTACTTTCAGATGCAACAGAAATTTTGCGGATTGGTCAATCCGTTCGCGAGATATGGCAGTTTGGAGGTAAGAAACGGTTGAGAAACTCAAAATTTTCGCAGTTCTGATGCTCGAAACGAGTAACTAGAACCGACTAGGGGAAAAGTGCGCATACCGTTGTAATCGGGCGAATTTCTACTTTCAGATGCAACAGAAATTTTGCGGATTGATCAATCCGTTCGCGAGATATGGCAGTTTGTAGGTAAGAAACGCTTGAGAAACTCAACATTTTCGCAGTTCTGATGCTCGAAACGAATAACTAGAACGGCCTAGGGAAAAACTACATCTACCGTTGTAATCGGGCGAGTTTCTACTTTCAGATGCAACAGAAATTTTGCGGATTGGTCAATCCGTTCGCGAGATATGGCAGTTTGGAGGTAAGAAACGCTTGAGAAACTCAAAATTTTCGCAGTTCTGATGCTCGACAAGCATAACTAGAACGGTCTAGGGGAAAAGTACGCATACCGTTGTAATCGGGCGAATTTCTACTTTCAGATGCAACAGAAATTTTGAGGATTGGTCAATCCGTTCGCGAGATATGGCAGTTTGTATGTAAGAAACGCTTGAGAAACTCAACATTTTCGCAGTTCTGATGCTCGAAACGAGTAACTAGAACCGACTAGGGGAAAAGTGCGCATACCGTTGTAATCGGGCGAATTTCTACTTTCAGATGCAACAGAAATTTTGCGGATTGGTCAATCCGTTCGCGAGATATGGCAGTTTGTAGGTAAGAAACGCTTGAGAAACTCAAAATTTTCGCAGTTCTGATGCTCGACAAGCATAACTAGAACGGCCTAGGGGAAAAGTACGCATACCGTTGTAAACGGGCGAGTTTCTACCTTCAGATGCAACAGAAATTTTGCGGATTGCTCAATCCGTTCGCGAGGTATGGCAATTTGGAAGTAAGAAACGCTTGAAAAACTCAAAATTTTCGCAGTTCTGATGCTCGAAACGAATAACTAGAACGGACTAGGGGAAAAGTACGCATACCGTTGTAATCGGGCGAGTTTCTACTTTCAGATGCAACAGAAATTTTGCGGATTTGTCAATCCGTTCGCGAGATATGGCAGTTTGGAGGTAAGAAACGCTTGAGAAACTCAAAATTTTCGCAGTTCTGATGCTCGAAACGAATAACTAGAACGGCCTAGGGGAAAAGTACGCATACCGTTGTAATCGGGCGAGTTTCTACTTTCAGATGCAACAGAAATTTTGCTGATTAGTCAATCCGTTCGCGAGATATGGCAGTTTGGAGGTAAGAAACGCTTGAGAAACTCAAAATTTTCGCAGTTCTGATGCTCGACAAGCATAACTAGAACGGTCTAGGGGAATAGTACGCATACCGTTCTAATCGGACGACATTCTACTTTCAGATGCAACAGAAATTTTGCGGATTGGTCAATCCGTTCGCGAGATATGGCAGTTTGGAGGTAAGAAACGCTTGAGAAACTCAAAATTTTCGCAGTTCTGATGCTCGACAAGCATAACTAGAACGGTCTAGGGGAAAAGTACGCATACCGTTGTAATCGGGCGAATTTCTACTTTCAGATGCAACAGAAATTTTGAGGATTGGTCAATCCGTTCGCGAGATATGGCAGTTTGTAGGTAAGAAACGCTTGAGAAACTCAACATTTTCGCAGTTCTGATGCTCGAAACGAATAACTAGAACGGCCTAGGGGAAAAGTACGCATACCGTTGTAATCGGGCGAGTTTCTACTTTCAGATGCAACAGAAATTTTACGGATTGGTCAATCCGTTCGCGAGATATGGCAGTTTGGAGGTAAGAAACGCTTGAGAAACTCAAAATTTTCGCAGTTCTGATGCTCGACAAGCATAACTAGAGCGGTCTAGGGGAAAAGTACGCATACCGTTGTAATCGGGCGACTTTCTACTTTCAGATGCAACAGAAATTTTGCGGATTGGTCAATCCGTTCGCGAGATATGGCAATTTGGAAGTAAGAAACGCTTGAAAAACTCAAAATTTTCGCAGTTCTGATGCTCGAAACGAATAACTAGAACGGACTAGGGGAAAAGTACGCATACCGTTGTAATCGGGCGAGTTTCTACTTTCAGATGCAACAGAAATTTTGCGGATTCGTCAATCCGTTCGCGAGATATGGCAGTTTGGAGGTAAGAAACGCTTGAGAAACTCAAAATTTTCGCAGTTCTGATGCTCGAAACGAATAACTAGAACGGACTAGGGGAAAAGTACGCATAACGTTGTAATCGGGCGAGTTTCTACTTTCAGATGCAACAGAAATTTTGCGGATTGGTCAATCCGTTCGCGAGATATGGCAGTTTGGAGGTAAGAAACGCTTGAGAAACTCAAAATTTTCGCAATTCTGATGCTCGAAACGAATAACTAGAACGGCCTAGGGGAAAAGTACGCATACCGTTGTAATCGGGCGAGTTTCTACTTTCAGATGCAACAGAAATTTTGCTGATTAGTCAATCCGTTCGCGAGATATGGCAGTTTGGAGGTAAGAAACGCTTGAGAAACTCAAAATTTTCGCAGTTCTGATGCTCGACAAGCATAACTAGAACGGTCTAGGGGAATAGTACGCATACCGTTCTAATCGGACGACATTCTACTTTCAGATGCAACAGAAATTTTGCGGATTGGTCAATCCGTTCGCGAGATATGGCAGTTTGGAGGTAAGAAACGCTTGAGAAACTCAAAATTTTCGCAGTTCTGATGCTCGACAAGCATAACTAGAACGGTCTAGGGGAAAAGTACGCATACCGTTGTAATCGGGCGAATTTCTACTTTCAGATGCAACAGAAATTTTGAGGATTGGTCAATCCGTTCGCGAGATATGGCAGTTTGTAGGTAAGAAACGCTTGAGAAACTCAACATTTTCGCAGTTCTGATGCTCGAAACGAATAACTAGAACGGCCTAGGGGAAAAGTACGCATACCGTTGTAATCGGGCGAGTTTCTACTTTCAGATGCAACAGAAATTTTACGGATTGGTCAATCCGTTCGCGAGATATGGCAGTTTGGAGGTAAGAAACGCTTGAGAAACGCAAAATTTTCGCAGTTCTGATGCTCGAAACGAATAACTAGAACGGACTAGGGGAAAAGTACGCATACCGTTGTAATCGGGCGAGTTTCTACTTTCAGATGCAACAGAAATTTTGCGGATTCGTCAATCCGTTCGCGAGATATGGCAGTTTGGAGGTAAGAAACGCTTGAGAAACTCAAAATTTTCGCAGTTCTGATGCTCGACAAGCATAACTAGAACGGCCTAGGGGAAAAGTACGCATACCGTTGTAAACGGGCGAGTTTCTACCTTCAGATGCAACAGAAATTTTGCGGATTGCTCAATCCGTTCGCGAGGTATGGCAATTTGGAAGTAAGAAACGCTTGAAAAACGCAAAATTTTCGCAGTTCTGATGCTCGAAACGAATAACTAGAACGGACTAGGGGAAAAGTACGCATACCGTTGTAATCGGGCGAGTCTCTACTTTCAGATGCAACAGAAATTTTGCGGATTCGTCAATCCGTTCGCGAGATATGGCAGTTTGGAGGTAAGAAACGCTTGAGAAACTCAAAATTTTCGCAGTTCTGATGCTCGAAACGAATAACTAGAACGGACTAGGGGAAAAGTACGCATAACGTTGTAATCGGGCGAGTTTCTACTTTCAGATGCAACAGAAATTTTGCGGATTTGTCAATCCGTTCGCGAGATATGGCAGTTTGGAGGTAAGAAACGCTTGAGAAACTCAAAATTTTCGCAGTTCTGATGCTCGAAACGAATAACTAGAACGGCCTAGGGGAAAAGTACGCATACCGTTGTAATCGGGCGAGTTTCTACTTTCAGATGCAACAGAAATTTTGCTGATTAGTCAATCCGTTCGCGAGATATGGCAGTTTGGAGGTAAGAAACGCTTGAGAAACTCAAAATTTTCGCAGTTCTGATGCTCGACAAGCATAACTAGAACGGTCTAGGGGAATAGTACGCATACCGTTCTAATCGGACGACATTCTACTTTCAGATGCAACAGAAATTTTGCGGATTGGTCAATCCGTTCGCGAGATATGGCAGTTTGGAGGTAAGAAACGGTTGAGAAACTCAAAATTTTCACAGTTCTGAAGCTCGAAACGAATAACCAGTACGGCCTAGGGGAAAAGTACGCATACCGTTGTAATTGGGCGAGTTTCTACTTTCAGATGCAACAGAAATTTTGCGGATTGGTCAATCCGTTCGCGAGATATGGCAGTTTGGAGGTAAGAAACGCTTGAGAAACTCAAAATTTTCGCAGTTCTGATGCTCGAAACGAGTAACTAGAACCGACTAGGGGAAAAGTGCGCATACCCTTGTAATTGGGCGAATTTCTACTTTCAGATGCAACAGAAATTTTGCGGATTGGTCAATCCGTTCGCGAGATATGGCAGTTTGGAGGTAAGAAACGGTTGAGAAACTCAAAATTTTCGCAGTTCTGATGCTCGAAACGAATAACTAGAACGGCCTAGAGGAAAAGTACGCATACCGTTGTAATCGGGCGAGTTTCTACTTTCAGATGCAACAGAAATTTTACGGATTGGTCAATCCGTTCGCGAGATATGGCAGTTTGGAGGTAAGAAACGCTTGAGAAACTCAAAATTTTCGCAGTTCTGATGCTCGACAAGCATAACTAGAACGTTCTAGGGGAAAAGTACGCATACCGTTGTAATCGGGCGACTTTCTACTTTCAGATGCAACAGAAATTTTGCGGATTGGTCAATCCGTTCGCGAGATATGGCAGTTTGGAGGTAAAAAACGCTTGAGAAACTCAAAATTTTCGCAGTTCTGATGCTCGACAAGCATAACTAGAGCGGTCTAGGGGAAAAGTACGCATACCGTTGTAATCGGGCGACTTTCTACTTTCAGATGCAACAGAAATTTTGCGGATTGGTCAATCCGTTCGCGAGATATGGCAGTTTGGAGGTAAGAAACGGTTGAGAAACTCAAAATTTTCGCAGTTCTGGTGCTCGAAACGAGTAACTAGAACCGACTAGGGGAAAAGTGCGCATACCGTTGTAATCGGGCGAATTTCTACTTTCAGATGCAACAGAAATTTTGCGGATTGGTCAATCCGTTCGCGAGATATGGCAGTTTGTAGGTAAGAAACGCTTGAGAAACTCAACATTTTCGCAGTTCTGATGCTCGAAACGAATAACTAGAACGGCCTAGGGAAAAACTACATCTACCGTTGTAATCGGGCGAGTTTCTACTTTCAGATGCAACAGAAATTTTGCGGATTGGTCAATCCGTTCGCGAGATATGGCAGTTTGGAGGTAAGAAACGCTTGAGAAACTCAAAATTTTCGCAGTTCTGATGCTCGACAAGCATAACTAGAACGGTCTAGGGGAAAAGTACGCATACCGTTGTAATCGGGCGAATTTCTACTTTCAGATGCAACAGAAATTTTGAGGATTGGTCAATCCGTTCGCGAGATATGGCAGTTTGTAGGTAAGAAACGCTTGAGAAACTCAACATTTTCGCAGTTCTGATGCTCGAAACGAATAACTAGAACGGCCTAGGGGAAAAGTACGCATACCGTTGTAATCGGGCGAGTTTCTACTTTCAGATGCAACAAAAATTTTACGGATTGGTCAATCCGTTCGCGAGATATGGCAGTTTGGAGGTAAGAAACGCTTGAGAAACTCAAAATTTTCGCAGTTCTGATGCTCGACAAGCATAACCAGAACGTTCTAGGGGAAAAGTACGCATACCGTTGTAATCGGGCGAGTTTCTACCTTCAGATGCAACAGAAATTTTGCGGATTGGTCAATCCGTTCGCGAGGTATGGCAGTTTGGAGGTAAGAAACGCTTGAGAAACTCAAAATTTTCGCAGTTCTGGTGCTCGACAAGCATAACTAGAGCGGTCTAGGGGAAAAGTACGCATACCGTTGTAATCGGGCGAATTTCTACTTTCAGATGCAACAGAAATTTTGCGGATTGGTCAATCCGTTCGCGAGATATGGCTGTTTGGAGGTAAGAAACGGTTGAGAAACTCAAAATTTTCACAGTTCTGATGCTCGAAACGAATAACCAGTACGGCCTAGGGGAAAAGTACGCATACCGTTGTAATCGGGCGAGTTTCTACTTTCAGATGCAACAGAAATTTTGCGGATTGGTCAATCCGTTCGCGAGATATGGCAGTTTGTAGGTAAGAAACGCTTGAGAAACTCAACATTTTCGCAGTTCTGATGCTCGAAACGAATAACTAGAACGGCCTAGGGGAAAACTACACCTACCGTTGTAATCGGGCGAGTTTCTACTTTCAGATGCAACAGAAATTTTGGGAATTGGTCAATCCGTTCGCGAGATATGGCAGTTTGGAAGTAAGAAACGCTTGAGAAACTCAAAATTTTCGCAGTTCTGATGCTCGACAAGCATAACTAGAACGGTCTAGGGGAAAAGTACGCATACCGTTGTATATCGGGCCAATTTCTACTTTCAGATGCAACAGAAATTTTGCGGATTGGTCAATCCGTTCGCGAGATATGGCAGTTTGTATGTAAGAAACGCTTGAGAAACTCAACATTTTCGCAGTTCTGATGCTCGAAACGAATACCTAGAACGGCCTAGGGGAAAAGTACGCATACCGTTGTAATCGGGCGAGTTTCTACTTTCAGATGCAACAGAAATTTTGCGGATTGGTCAATCCGTTCGCGAGATATGGCAGTTTGGAGGTAAGAAACGGTTGAGAAACTCAAAATTTTCACAGTTCTGATGCTCGAAACGAATAACCAGTACGGCCTAGGGGAAAAGTACGCATACCGTTGTAATTGGGCGAGTTTCTACTTTCAGATGCAACAGAAATTTTGCGGATTGGTCAATCCGTTCGCGAGATATGGCAGTTTGGAGGTAAAAAACGCTTGAGAAACTCAAAATTTTCGCAGTTCTGATGCTCGACAAGCATAACTAGAGCGGTCTAGGGGAAAAGTACGCATACCGTTGTAATCGGGCGACTTTCTACTTTCAGATGCAACAGAAATTTTGCGGATTGGTCAATCCGTTCGCGAGATATGGCAGTTTGGAGGTAAGAAACGGTTGAGAAACTCAAAATTTTCGCAGTTCTGATGCTCGAAACGAGTAACTAGAACCGACTAGGGGAAAAGTGCGCATACCGTTGTAATCGGGCGAATTTCTACTTTCAGATGCAACAGAAATTTTGCGGATTGGTCAATCCGTTCGCGAGATATGGCAGTTTGTAGGTAAGAAACGCTTGAGAAACTCAACATTTTCGCAGTTCTGATGCTCGAAACGAATAACTAGAACGGCCTAGGGAAAAACTACATCTACCGTTGTAATCGGGCGAGTTTCTACTTTCAGATGCAACAGAAATTTTGCGGATTGGTCAATCCGTTCGCGAGATATGGCAGTTTGGAGGTAAGAAACGCTTGAGAAACTCAAAATTTTCGCAGTTCTGATGCTCGACAAGCATAACTAGAACGGTCTAAGGGAAAAGTACGCATACCGTTGTAATCGGGCGAATTTCTACTTTCAGATGCAACAGAAATTTTGAGGATTGGTCAATCCGTTCGCGAGATATGGCAGTTTGTAGGTAAGAAACGCTTGAGAAACTCAACATTTTCGCAGTTCTGATGCTCGAAACGAATAACTAGAACGGCCAAGGGGAAAAGTACGCATACCGTTGTAATCGGGCGAGTTTCTACTTTCAGATGCAACAGAAATTTTACGGATTGGTCAATCCGTTCGCGAGATATGGCAGTTTGGAGGTAAGAAACGCTTGAGAAACTCAAAATTTTCGCAGTTCTGATGCTCGACAAGCATAACTAGAGCGGTCTAGGGGAAAAGTACGCATACCGTTGTAATCGGGCGACTTTCTACTTTCAGATGCAACAGAAATTTTGCGGATTGGTCAATCCGTTCGCGAGATATGGCAGTTTGGAGGTAAGAAACGGTTGAGAAACTCAAAATTTTCGCAGTTCTGATGCTCGAAACGAGTAACTAGAACCGACTAGGGGAAAAGTGCGCATACCGTTGTAATCGGGCGAATTTCTACTTTCAGATGCAACAGAAATTTTGCGGATTGGTCAATCCGTTCGCGAGATATGGCAGTTTGTAGGTAAGAAACGCTTGAGAAACTCAACATTTTCGCAGTTCTGATGCTCGAAACGAATAACTAGAACGGCCTAGGGAAAAACTACATCTACCGTTGTAATCGGGCGAGTTTCTACTTTCAGATGCAACAGAAATTTTGCGGATTGGTCAATCCGTTCGCGAGATATGGCAGTTTGGAGGTAAGAAACGCTTGAGAAACTCAAAATTTTCGCAGTTCTGATGCTCGACAAGCATAACTAGAACGGTCTAGGGGAAAAGTACGCATACCGTTGTATATCGGGCCAATTTCTACTTTCAGATGCAACAGAAATTTTGCGGATTGGTCAATCCGTTCGCGAGATATGGCAGTTTGTATGTAAGAAACGCTTGAGAAACTCAACATTTTCGCAGTTCTGATGCTCGAAACGAATACCTAGAACGGCCTAGGGGAAAAGTACGCATACCGTTGTAATCGGGCGAGTTTCTACTTTCAGATGCAACAGAAATTTTGCGGATTGGTCAATCCGTTCGCGAGATATGGCAGTTTGGAGGTAAGAAACGGTTGAGAAACTCAAAATTTTCACAGTTCTGATGCTCGAAACGAATAACCAGTACGGCCTAGGGGAAAAGTACGCATACCGTTGTAATTGGGCGAGTTTCTACTTTCAGATGCAACAGAAATTTTGCGGATTGGTCAATCCGTTCGCGAGATATGGCAGTTTGGAGGTAAAAAACGCTTGAGAAACTCAAAATTTTCGCAGTTCTGATGCTCGACAAGCATAACTAGAGCGGTCTAGGGGAAAAGTACGCATACCGTTGTAATCGGGCGACTTTCTACTTTCAGATGCAACAGAAATTTTGCGGATTGGTCAATCCGTTCGCGAGATATGGCAGTTTGGAGGTAAGAAACGGTTGAGAAACTCAAAATTTTCGCAGTTCTGATGCTCGAAACGAGTAACTAGAACCGACTAGGGGAAAAGTGCGCATACCGTTGTAATCGGGCGAATTTCTACTTTCAGATGCAACAGAAATTTTGCGGATTGGTCAATCCGTTCGCGAGATATGGCAGTTTGTAGGTAAGAAACGCTTGAGAAACTCAACATTTTCGCAGTTCTGATGCTCGAAACGAATAACTAGAACGGCCTAGGGAAAAACTACATCTACCGTTGTAATCGGGCGAGTTTCTACTTTCAGATGCAACAGAAATTTTGCGGATTGGTCAATCCGTTCGCGAGATATGGCAGTTTGGAGGTAAGAAACGCTTGAGAAACTCAAAATTTTCGCAGTTCTGATGCTCGACAAGCATAACTAGAACGGTCTAAGGGAAAAGTACGCATACCGTTGTAATCGGGCGAATTTCTACTTTCAGATGCAACAGAAATTTTGAGGATTGGTCAATCCGTTCGCGAGATATGGCAGTTTGTAGGTAAGAAACGCTTGAGAAACTCAACATTTTCGCAGTTCTGATGCTCGAAACGAATAACTAGAACGGCCAAGGGGAAAAGTACGCATACCGTTGTAATCGGGCGAGTTTCTACTTTCAGATGCAACAGAAATTTTACGGATTGGTCAATCCGTTCGCGAGATATGGCAGTTTGGAGGTAAGAAACGCTTGAGAAACTCAAAATTTTCGCAGTTCTGATGCTCGACAAGCATAACTAGAGCGGTCTAGGGGAAAAGTACGCATACCGTTGTAATCGGGCGACTTTCTACTTTCAGATGCAACAGAAATTTTGCGGATTGGTCAATCCGTTCGCGAGATATGGCAGTTTGGAGGTAAGAAACGGTTGAGAAACTCAAAATTTTCGCAGTTCTGATGCTCGAAACGAGTAACTAGAACCGACTAGGGGAAAAGTGCGCATACCGTTGTAATCGGGCGAATTTCTACTTTCAGATGCAACAGAAATTTTGCGGATTGGTCAATCCGTTCGCGAGATATGGCAGTTTGTAGGTAAGAAACGCTTGAGAAACTCAACATTTTCGCAGTTCTGATGCTCGAAACGAATAACTAGAACGGCCTAGGGAAAAACTACATCTACCGTTGTAATCGGGCGAGTTTCTACTTTCAGATGCAACAGAAATTTTGCGGATTGGTCAATCCGTTCGCGAGATATGGCAGTTTGGAGGTAAGAAACGCTTGAGAAACTCAAAATTTTCGCAGTTCTGATGCTCGACAAGCATAACTAGAACGGTCTAGGGGAAAAGTACGCATACCGTTGTAATCGGGCGAATTTCTACTTTCAGATGCAACAGAAATTTTGAGGATTGGTCAATCCGTTCGCGAGATATGGCAGTTTGTAGGTAAGAAACGCTTGAGAAACTCAACATTTTCGCAGTTCTGATGCTCGAAACGAATAACTAGAACGGCCTAGGGGAAAAGTACGCATACCGTTGTAATCGGGCGAGTTTCTACTTTCAGATGCAACAGAAATTTTACGGATTGGTCAATCCGTTCGCGAGATATGGCAGTTTGGAGGTAAGAAACGCTTGAGAAACTCAAAATTTTCGCAGTTCTGATGCTCGACAAGCATAACTAGAGCGGTCTAGGGGAAAAGTACGCATACCGTTGTAATCGGGCGACTTTCTACTTTCAGATGCAACAGAAATTTTGCGGATTGGTCAATCCGTTCGCGAGATATGGCAGTTTGGAGGTAAGAAACGGTTGAGAAACTCAAAATTTTCGCAGTTCTGATGCTCGAAACGAGTAACTAGAACCGACTAGGGGAAAAGTGCGCATACCGTTGTAATCGGGCGAATTTCTACTTTCAGATGCAATAGAAATTTTGCGGATTGGTCAATCCGTTCGCGAGATATGGCAGTTTGTAGGTAAGAAACGCTTGAGAAACTCAACATTTTCGCAGTTCTGATGCTCGAAACGAATAACTAGAACGGCCTAGGGAAAAACTACATCTACCGTTGTAATCGGGCGAGTTTCTACTTTCAGATGCAACAGAAATTTTGCGGATTGGTCAATCCGTTCGCGAGATATGGCAGTTTGGAGGTAAGAAACGCTTGAGAAACTCAAAATTTTCGCAGTTCTGATGCTCGACAAGCATAACTAGAACGGTCTAAGGGAAAAGTACGCATACCGTTGTAATCGGGCGAATTTCTACTTTCAGATGCAACAGAAATTTTGAGGATTGGTCAATCCGTTCGCGAGATATGGCAGTTTGTAGGTAAGAAACGCTTGAGAAACTCAACATTTTCGCAGTTCTGATGCTCGAAACGAATAACTAGAACGGCCAAGGGGAAAAGTACGCATACCGTTGTAATCGGGCGAGTTTCTACTTTCAGATGCAACAGAAATTTTACGGATTGGTCAATCCGTTCGCGAGATATGGCAGTTTGGAGGTAAGAAACGCTTGAGAAACTCAAAATTTTCGCAGTTCTGATGCTCGACAAGCATAACTAGAGCGGTCTAGGGGAAAAGTACGCATACCGTTGTAATCGGGCGACTTTCTACTTTCAGATGCAACAGAAATTTTGCGGATTGGTCAATCCGTTCGCGAGATATGGCAGTTTGGAGGTAAGAAACGGTTGAGAAACTCAAAATTTTCGCAGTTCTGATGCTCGAAACGAGTAACTAGAACCGACTAGGGGAAAAGTGCGCATACCGTTGTAATCGGGCGAATTTCTACTTTCAGATGCAACAGAAATTTTGCGGATTGGTCAATCCGTTCGCGAGATATGGCAGTTTGTAGGTAAGAAACGCTTGAGAAACTCAACATTTTCGCAGTTCTGATGCTCGAAACGAATAACTAGAACGGCCTAGGGGAAAACTACACCTACCGTTGTAATCGGGCGACTTTCTACTTTCAGATGCAACAGAAATTTTGCGGATTGGTCAATCCGTTCGCGAGATATGGCATTTTGTAGGTAAGGAACGCTTGAGAAACTCAACATTTTCGCAGTTCTGATGCTCGAAACGAATAACTAGAACGGCCTAGGGGAAAAGTACGCATACCGTTGTAATCGGGCGAGTTTCTACTTTCAGATGCAACAGAAATTTTACGGATTGGTCAATCCGTTCGCGAGATATGGCAGTTTGGAAGTAAGAAACGCTTGAGAAACTCAAAATTTTCGCAGTTCTGATGCTCGACAAGCATAACTAGAACGGTCTAGGGGAAAAGTACGCATACCGTTGTATATCGGGCCAATTTCTACTTTCAGATGCAACAGAAATTTTGCGGATTGGTCAATCCGTTCGCGAGATATGGCAGTTTGTATGTAAGAAACGCTTGAGAAACTCAACATTTTCGCAGTTCTGATGCTCGAAACGAATACCTAGAACGGCCTAGGGGAAAAGTACGCATACCGTTGTAATCGGGCGAGTTTCTACTTTCAGATGCAACAGAAATTTTGCGGATTGGTCAATCCGTTCGCGAGATATGGCAGTTTGGAGGTAAGAAACGGTTGAGAAACTCAAAATTTTCACAGTTCTGATGCTCGAAACGAATAACCAGTACGGCCTAGGGGAAAAGTACGCATACCGTTGTAATTGGGCGAGTTTCTACTTTCAGATGCAACAGAAATTTTGCGGATTGGTCAATCCGTTCGCGAGATATGGCAGTTTGGAGGTAAAAAACGCTTGAGAAACTCAAAATTTTCGCAGTTCTGATGCTCGACAAGCATAACTAGAGCGGTCTAGGGGAAAAGTACGCATACCGTTGTAATCGGGCGACTTTCTACTTTCAGATGCAACAGAAATTTTGCGGATTGGTCAATCCGTTCGCGAGATATGGCAGTTTGGAGGTAAGAAACGGTTGAGAAACTCAAAATTTTCGCAGTTCTGATGCTCGACAAGCATAACTAGAACGGTCTAAGGGAAAAGTACGCATACCGTTGTAATCGGGCGAATTTCTACTTTCAGATGCAACAGAAATTTTGAGGATTGGTCAATCCGTTCGCGAGATATGGCAGTTTGTAGGTAAGAAACGCTTGAGAAACTCAACATTTTCGCAGTTCTGATGCTCGAAACGAATAACTAGAACGGCCAAGGGGAAAAGTACGCATACCGTTGTAATCGGGCGAGTTTCTACTTTCAGATGCAACAGAAATTTTACGGATTGGTCAATCCGTTCGCGAGATATGGCAGTTTGGAGGTAAGAAACGCTTGAGAAACTCAAAATTTTCGCAGTTCTGATGCTCGACAAGCATAACTAGAGCGGTCTAGGGGAAAAGGACGCATACCGTTGTAATCGGGCGAGTTTCTACTTTCAGATGCAACAGAAATTTTGCGGATTGGTCAATCCGTTCGCGAGATATGGCAGTTTGGAGGTAAGAAACGCTTGAGAAACTCAAAATTTTCGCAGTTCTGATGCTCGAAACGAATAACTAGAACGGACTAGGGGAAAAGTACGCATACCGTTGTAATCGGGCGAGTTTCTACGTTCAGATGCAACAGAAATTTTGCGGATTGGTCAATCCGTTCGCGAGATACGGCAGTTTGGAGGTAAGAAACGGTTGAGAAACTCAAAATTTTCACAGTTCTGATGCTCGAAACGAATAACCAGAACGGCCTAGGGGAAAAGTACGCATACCGTTGTAATCGGGCGAGTTTCTACTTTCAGATGCAACAGAAATTTTGCGGATTGGTCAATCCGTTCGCGAGATATGGCGGTTTGGAGGTAAGAAACGCTTGAGAAACTCAAAATTTTCGCAGTTCTGATGCTCGAAACGAATAACTAGAACGGCCTAGGGGAAAAGTACGCATACCGTTGTAAACGGGCGAGTTTCTACCTTCAGATGCAACAGAAATTTTGCGGATTGCTCAATCCGTTCGCGAGGTATGGCAATTTGGAAGTAAGAAACGCTTGAAAAACTCAAAATTTTCGCAGTTCTGATGCTCGAAACGAATAACTAGAACGGACTAGGGGAAAAGTACGCATACCGTTGTAATCGGGCGAGTTTCTACTTTCAGATGCAACAGAAATTTTACGGATTGGTCAATCCGTTCGCGAGATATGGCAGTTTGGAGGTAAGAAACGCTTGAGAAACTCAAAATTTTCGCAGTTCTGATGCTCGAAACGAGTAACTAGAACCGACTAGGGGAAAAGTGCGCATACCCTTGTAATTGGGCGAATTTCTACTTTCAGATGCAACAGAAATTTTGCGGATTGGTCAATCCGTTCGCGAGATATGGCAGTTTGTAGGTAAGAAACGCTTGAGAAACTCAACATTTTCGCAGTTCTGATGCTCGAAACGAATAACTAGAACGGCCTAGGGGAAAACTACACCTACCGTTGTAATCGGGCGACTTTCTACTTTCAGATGCAACAGAAATTTTGCGGATTGGTCAATCCGTTCGCGAGATATGGCATTTTGTAGGTAAGGAACGCTTGAGAAACTCAACATTTTCGCAGTTCTGATGCTCGAAACGAATAACTAGAACGGCCTAGGGGAAAAGTACGCATACCGTTGTAATCGGGCGAGTTTCTACTTTCAGATGCAACAGAAATTTTACGGATTGGTCAATCCGTTCGCGAGATATGGCAGTTTGGATGTAAGAAACGCTTGAGAAACCAAAATTTTCGCAGTTCTAATGCTCGACAAGCATAACTAGAACGTTCTAGGGGAAAAGTACGCATACCGTTGTAATCGGGCGACTTTCTACTTTCAGATGCAACAGAAATTTTGCGGATTGGTCAATCCGTTCGCGAGATATGGCAGTTTGGAGGTAAAAAACGCTTGAGAAACTCAAAATTTTCGCAGTTCTGATGCTCGACAAGCATAACTAGAGCGGTCCAGGGGAAAAGTACGCATACCGTTGTAATCGGGCGACTTTCTACTTTCAGATGCAACAGAAATTTTGCGGATTGGTCAATCCGTTCGCGAGATATGGCAGTTTGGAGGTAAGAAACGGTTGAGAAACTCAAAATTTTCGCAGTTCTGATGCTCGAAACGAGTAACTAGAACCGACTAGGGGAAAAGTGCGCATACCGTTGTAATCGGGCGAATTTCTACTTTCAGATGCAACAGAAATTTTGCGGATTGGTCAATCCGTTCGCGAGATATGGCAGTTTGTAGGTAAGAAACGCTTGAGAAACTCAACATTTTCGCAGTTCTGATGCTCGAAACGAATAACTAGAACGGCCTAGGGAAAAACTACATCTACCGTTGTAATCGGGCGAGTTTCTACTTTCAGATGCAACAGAAATTTTGCGGATTGGTCAATCCGTTCGCGAGATATGGCAGTTTGGAGGTAAGAAACGCTTGAGAAACTCAAAATTTTCGCAGTTCTGATGCTCGACAAGCATAACTAGAACGGTCTAGGGGAAAAGTACGCATACCGTTGTAATCGGGCGAATTTCTACTTTCAGATGCAACAGAAATTTTGAGGATTGGTCAATCCGTTCGCGAGATATGGCAGTTTGTAGGTAAGAAACGCTTGAGAAACTCAACATTTTCGCAGTTCTGATGCTCGAAACGAATAACTAGAACGGCCTAGGGGAAAAGTACGCATACCGTTGTAATCGGGCGAGTTTCTACTTTCAGATGCAACAGAAATTTTACGGATTGGTCAATCCGTTCGCGAGATATGGCAGTTTGGAGGTAAGAAACGCTTGAGAAACTCAAAATTTTCGCAGTTCTGATGCTCGACAAGCATAACTAGAGCGGTCTAGGGGAAAAGTACGCATACCGTTGTAATCGGGCGACTTTCTACTTTCAGATGCAACAGAAATTTTGCGGATTGGTCAATCCGTTCGCGAGATATGGCAGTTTGGAGGTAAGAAACGGTTGAGAAACTCAAAATTTTCGCAGTTCTGATGCTCGAAACGAGTAACTAGAACCGACTAGGGGAAAAGTGCGCATACCGTTGTAATCGGGCGAATTTCTACTTTCAGATGCAACAGAAATTTTGCGGATTGGTCAATCCGTTCGCGAGATATGGCAGTTTGTAGGTAAGAAACGCTTGAGAAACTCAAAATTTTCGCAGTTCTGATGCTCGACAAGCATAACTAGAACGGCCTAGGGGAAAAGTACGCATACCGTTGTAAACGGGCGAGTTTCTACCTTCAGATGCAACAGAAATTTTGCGGATTGCTCAATCCGTTCGCGAGGTATGGCAATTTGGAAGTAAGAAACGCTTGAAAAACTCAAAATTTTCGCAGTTCTGATGCTCGAAACGAATAACTAGAACGGACTAGGGGAAAAGTACGCATACCGTTGTAATCGGGCGAGTTTCTACTTTCAGATGCAACAGAAATTTTGCGGATTGGTCAATCCGTTCGCGAGATATGGCAGTTTGGAGGTAAGAAACGCTTGAGAAACTCAAAATTTTCGCAGTTCTGATGCTCGACAAGCATAACTAGACCGGTCTAGGGGAAAAGTACGCATACCGTTGTAATCGGACGACATTCTACTTTCAGATGCAACAGAAATTTTGCGGATTGGTCAATCCGTTCGCGAGATATGGCAGTTTGGAGGTAAGAAACGCTTGAGAAACTCAAAATTTTCGCAGTTCTGATGCTCGACAAGCATAACTAGAACGGCCTAGGGGAAAAGTACGCATACCGTTGTAAACGGGCGAGTTTCTACCTTCAGATGCAACAGAAATTTTGCGGATTGCTCAATCCGTTCGCGAGGTATGGCAATTTGGAAGTAAGAAACGCTTGAAAAACTCAAAATTTTCGCAGTTCTGATGCTCGAAACGAATAACTAGAACGGACTAGGGGAAAAGTACGCATACCGTTGTAATCGGGCGAGTTTCTACTTTCAGATGCAACAGAAATTTTGCGGATTCGTCAATCCGTTCGCGAGATATGGCAGTTTGGAGGTAAGAAACGCTTGAGAAACTCAAAATTTTCGCAGTTCTGATGCTCGAAACGAATAACTAGAACGGACTAGGGGAAAAGTACGCATAACGTTGTAATCGGGCGAGTTTCTACTTTCAGATGCAACAGAAATTTTGCGGATTTGTCAATCCGTTCGCGAGATATGGCAGTTTGGAGGTAAGAAACGCTTGAGAAACTCAAAATTTTCGCAGTTCTGATGCTCGAAACGAATAACTAGAACGGCCTAGGGGAAAAGTACGCACACCGTTGTAATCGGGCGAGTTTCTACTTTCAGATGCAACAGAAATTTTGCTGATTAGTCAATCCGTTCGCGAGATATGGCAGTTTGGAGGTAAGAAACGCTTGAGAAACTCAAAATTTTCGCAGTTCTGATGCTCGACAAGCATAACTAGAGCGGTCTAGGGGAAAAGTACGCATACCGTTGTAATCGGGCGACTTTCTACTTTCAGATGCAACAGAAATTTTGCGGATTGGTCAATCCGTTCGCGAGATATGGCAGTTTGGAGGTAAGAAACGGTTGAGAAACTCAAAATTTTCGCAGTTCTGATGCTCGAAACGAGTAACTAGAACGGCCTAGGGGAAAAGTACGCATACCGTTGTAAACGGGCGAGTTTCTACCTTCAGATGCAACAGAAATTTTGCGGATTGCTCAATCCGTTCGCGAGGTATGGCAATTTGGAAGTAAGAAACGCTTGAAAAACTCAAAATTTTCGCAGTTCTGATGCTCGAAACGAATAACTAGGACGGACTAGGGGAAAAGTACGCATACCGTTGTAATCGGGCGAGTTTCTACTTTCAGATGCAACAGAAATTTTGCGGATTGGTCAATCCGTTCGCGAGATATGGCAGTTTGGAGGTAAGAAACGCTTGAGAAACTCAAAATTTTCGCAGTTCTGATGCTCGACAAGCATAACTAGACCGGTCTAGGGGAAAAGTACGCATACCGTTGTAATCGGACGACATTCTACTTTCAGATGCAACAGAAATTTTGCGGATTGGTCAATCCGTTCGCGAGATATGGCAGTTTGGAGGTAAGAAACGCTTGAGAAACTCAAAATTTTCGCAGTTCTGATGCTCGACAAGCATAACTAGAACGGCCTAGGGGAAAAGTACGCATACCGTTGTAAACGGGCGAGTTTCTACCTTCAGATGCAACAGAAATTTTGCGGATTGCTCAATCCGTTCGCGAGGTATGGCAATTTGGAAGTAAGAAACGCTTGAAAAACTCAAAATTTTCGCAGTTCTGATGCTCGAAACGAATAAATAGAACGGACTAGGGGAAAAGTACGCATACCGTTGTAATCGGGCGAGTTTCTACTTTCAGATGCAACAGAAATTTTGCGGATTCGTCAATCCGTTCGCGAGATATGGCAGTTTGGAGGTAAGAAACGCTTGAGAAACTCAAAATTTTCGCAGTTCTGATGCTCGAAACGAATAACTAGAACGGACTAGGGGAAAAGTACGCATAACGTTGTAATCGGGCGAGTTTCTACTTTCAGATGCAACAGAAATTTTGCGGATTCGTCAATCCGTTCGCGAGATATGGCAGTTTGGAGGTAAGAAACGCTTGAGAAACTCAAAATTTTCGCAGTTCTGATGCTCGAAACGAATAACTAGAACGGCCTAGGGGAAAAGTACGCATACCGTTGTAATCGGGCGAGTTTCTACTTTCAGATGCAACAGAAATTTTGCTGATTAGTCAATCCGTTCGCGAGATATGGCAGTTTGGAGGTAAGAAACGCTTGAGAAACTCAAAATTTTCGCAGTTCTGATGCTCGACAAGCATAACTAGAACGGTCTAGGGGAATAGTACGCATACCGTTCTAATCGGACGACATTCTACTTTCAGATGCAACAGAAATTTTGCGGATTGGTCAATCCGTTCGCGAGATATGGCAGTTTGGAGGTAAGAAACGGTTGAGAAACTCAAAATTTTCGCAGTTCTGATGCTCGAAACGAGTAACTAGAACCGACTAGGGGAAAAGCGCGCATACCGTTGTAATCGGGCGAATTTCTACTTTCAGATGCAACAGAAATTTTGCGGATTGGTCAATCCGTTCGCGAGATATGGCAGTTTGTAGGTAAGAAACGCTTGAGAAACTCAACATTTTCGCAGTTCTGATGCTCGAAACGAATAACTAGAACGGCCTAGGGAAAAACTACATCTACCGTTGTAATCGGGCGAGTTTCTACTTTCAGATGCAACAGAAATTTTGCGGATTGGTCAATCCGTTCGCGAGATATGGCAGTTTGGAGGTAAGAAACGCTTGAGAAACTCAAAATTTTCGCAGTTCTGATGCTCGAAACGAATAACTAGAACGGCCTAGGGGAAAAGTACGCATACCGTTGTAATCGGGCGAGTTTCTACTTTCAGATGCAACAGAAATTTTACGGATTGGACAATCCGTTCGCGAGATATGGCAGTTTGGAGGTAAGAAACGCTTGAGAAACTCAAAATTTTCGCAGTTCTGATGCTCGACAAGCATAACTAGAGCTGTCTAGGGGAAAAGTACGCATACCGTTGTAATCGGGCGACTTTCTAGTTTCAGATGCAACAGAAATTTTGCGGATTGGTCAATCCGTTCGCGAGATATGGCAGTTTGGAGGTAAGAAACGGTTGAGAAACTCAACATTTTCGCAGTTCTGATGCTCGAAACGAATAACTAGAACGGCCTAGGGGAAAAGTACGCATACCGTTGTAATCGGGCGAGTTTCTACTTTCAGATGCAACAGAAATTTTACGGATTGGACAATCCGTTCGCGAGATATGGCAGTTTGGAGGTAAGAAACGCTTGAGAAACTCAAAATTTTCGCAGTTCTGATGCTCGACAAGCATAACTAGAGCTGTCTAGGGGAAAAGTACGCATACCGTTGTAATCGGGCGACTTTCTAGTTTCAGATGCAACAGAAATTTTGCGGATTGGTCAATCCGTTCGCGAGATATGGCAGTTTGGAGGTAAGAAACGGTTGAGAAACTCAAAATTTTCGCAGTTCTGATGCTCGAAACGAGTAACTAGAACCGACTAGGGGAAAAGTGCGCATACCGTTGTAATCGGGCGAATTTCTACTTTCAGATGCAACAGAAATTTTGCGGATTGGTCAATCCGTTCGCGAGATATGGCAGTTTGTAGGTAAGAAACGCTTGAGAAACTCAACATTTTCGCAGTTCTGATGCTCGAAACGAATAACTAGAACGGCCTAGGGAAAAACTACATCTACCGTTGTAATCGGGCGAGTTTCTACTTTCAGATGCAACAGAAATTTTGCGGATTGGTCAATCCGTTCGCGAGATATGGCAGTTTGGAGGTAAGAAACGCTTGAGAAACTCAAAATTTTCGCAGTTCTGATGCTCGACAAGCATAACTAGAACGGTCTAGGGGAAAAGTACGCATACCGTTGTAATCGGGCGAATTTCTACTTTCAGATGCAACAGAAATTTTGAGGATTGGTCAATCCGTTCGCGAGATATGGCAGTTTGTAGGTAAGAAACGCTTGAGAAACTCAACATTTTCGCAGTTCTGATGCTCGAAACGAATAACTAGAACGGCCTAGGGGAAAAGTACGCATACCGTTGTAATCGGGCGAGTTTCTACTTTCAGATGCAACAGAAATTTTACGGATTGGTCAATCCGTTCGCGAGATATGGCAGTTTGGAGGTAAGAAACGCTTGAGAAACTCAAAATTTTCGCAGTTCTGATGCTCGACAAGCATAACCAGAACGTTCTAGGGGAAAAGTACGCATACCGTTGTAATCGGGCGAGTTTCTACCTTCAGATGCAACAGAAATTTTGCGGATTGGTCAATCCGTTCGCGAGGTATGGCAGTTTGGAGGTAAGAAACGCTTGAGAAACTCAAAATTTTCGCAGTTCTGGTGCTCGACAAGCATAACTAGAGCGGTCTAGGGGAAAAGTACGCATACCGTTGTAATCGGGCGAATTTCTACTTTCAGATGCAACAGAAATTTTGCGGATTGGTCAATCCGTTCGCGAGATATGGCAGTTTGGAGGTAAGAAACGGTTGAGAAACTCAAAATTTTCACAGTTCTGATGCTCGAAACGAATAACCAGTACGGCCTAGGGGAAAAGTACGCATACCGTTGTAATCGGGCTAGTTTCTACTTTCAGATGCAACAGAAATTTTGCGGATTGGTCAATCCGTTCGCGAGATATGGCAGTTTGTAGGTAAGAAACGCTTGAGAAACTCAACATTTTCGCAGTTCTGATGCTCGAAACGAATAACTAGAACGGCCTAGGGGAAAACTACGCATACCGTTGTAATCGGGCGAGTTTCTACTTTCAGATGCAACAGAAATTTTACGGATTGGTCAATCCGTTCGCGAGATATGGCAGTTTGGAGGTAAGAAACGCTTGAGAAACTCAAAATTTTCGCAGTTCTGATGCTCGACAAGCATAACTAGAGCGGTCTAGGGGAAAAGTACGCATACCGTTGTAATCGGGCGACTTTCTACTTTCAGATGCAACAGAAATTTTGCGGATTGGTCAATCCGTTCGCGAGATATGGCAGTTTGGAGGTAAGAAACGGTTGAGAAACTCAAAATTTTCGCAGTTCTGATGCTCGAAACGAGTAACTAGAACCGACTAGGGGAAAAGTGCGCATACCGTTGTAATCGGGCGAATTTCTACTTTCAGATGCAACAGAACTTTTGCGGATTGGTCAATCCGTTCGCGAGATATGGCAGTTTGTAGGTAAGAAACGCTTGAGAAACTCAAAATTTTCGCAGTTCTGATGCTCGACAAGCATAACTAGAGCTGTCTAGGGGAAAAGTACGCATACCGTTGTAATCGGGCGACTTTCTACTTTCAGATGCAACAGAAATTTTGCGGATTGGTCAATCCGTTCGCGAGATATGGCAGTTTGGAGGTAAGAAACGGTTGAGAAACTCAAAATTTTCGCAGTTCTGATGCTCGAAACGAGTAACTAGAACCGACTAGGGGAAAAGTGCGCATACCGTTGTAATCGGGCGAATTTCTACTTTCAGATGCAACAGAAATTTTGCGGATTGGTCAATCCGTTCGCGAGATATGGCAGTTTGTAGGTAAGAAACGCTTGAGAAACTCAACATTTTCGCAGTTCTGATGCTCGAAACGAATAACTAGAACGGCCTAGGGAAAAACTACATCTACCGTTGTAATCGGGCGAGTTTCTACTTTCAGATGCAACAGAAATTTTGCGGATTGGTCAATCCGTTCGCGAGATATGGCAGTTTGGAGGTAAGAAACGCTTGAGAAACTCAAAATTTTCGCAGTTCTGATGCTCGACAAGCATAACTAGAACGGTCTAGGGGAAAAGTACGCATACCGTTGTAATCGGGCGAATTTCTACTTTCAGATGCAACAGAAATTTTGAGGATTGGTCAATCCGTTCGCGAGATATGGCAGTTTGTAGGTAAGAAACGCTTGAGAAACTCAACATTTTCGCAGTTCTGATGCTCGAAACGAATAACTAGAACGGCCTAGGGGAAAAGTACGCATACCGTTGTAATCGGGCGAGTTTCTACTTTCAGATGCAACAGAAATTTTACGGATTGGTCAATCCGTTCGCGAGATATGGCAGTTTGGAGGTAAGAAACGCTTGAGAAACTCAAAATTTTCGCAGTTCTGATGCTCGACAAGCATAACCAGAACGTTCTAGGGGAAAAGTACGCATACCGTTGTAATCGGGCGAGTTTCTACCTTCAGATGCAACAGAAATTTTGCGGATTGGTCAATCCGTTCGCGAGGTATGGCAGTTTGGAGGTAAGAAACGCTTGAGAAACTCAAAATTTTCGCAGTTCTGGTGCTCGACAAGCATAACTAGTGCGGTCTAGGGGAAAAGTACGCATACCGTTGTAATCGGGCGAATTTCTACTTTCAGATGCAACAGAAATTTTGCGGATTGGTCAATCCGTTCGCGAGATATGGCAGTTTGGAGGTAAGAAACGGTTGAGAAACTCAAAATTTTCACAGTTCTGATGCTCGAAACGAATAACCAGTACGGCCTAGGGGAAAAGTACGCATACCGTTGTAATCGGGCGAGTTTCTACTTTCAGATGCAACAGAAATTTTGCGGATTGGTCAATCCGTTCGCGAGATATGGCAGTTTGTAGGTAAGAAACGCTTGAGAAACTCAACATTTTCGCAGTTCTGATGCTCGAAACGAATAACTAGAACGGCCTAGGGGAAAACTACACCTACCGTTGTAATCGGGCGAGTTTCTACTTTCAGATGCAACAGAAATTTTGGGAATTGGTCAATCCGTTCGCGAGATATGGCAGTTTGGAAGTAAGAAACGCTTGAGAAACTCAAAATTTTCGCAGTTCTGATGCTCGACAAGCATAACTAGAACGGTCTAGGGGAAAAGTACGCATACCGTTGTAATCGGGCCAATTTCTACTTTCAGATGCAACAGAAGTTTTGCGGATTGGTCAATCCGTTCGCGAGATATGGCAGTTTGTATGTAAGAAACGCTTGAGAAACTCAACATTTTCGCAGTTCTGATGCTCGAAACGAATAACTAGAACGGCCTAGGGGAAAAGTACGCATACCGTTGTAATCGGGCGAGTTTCTACTTTCAGATGCAACAGAAATTTTACGGATTGGTCAATCCGTTCGCGAGATATGGCAGTTTGGAGGTAAGA
This sequence comes from Ptiloglossa arizonensis, assembly GCF_051014685.1. Classification (NCBI taxonomy): domain Eukaryota; kingdom Metazoa; phylum Arthropoda; class Insecta; order Hymenoptera; family Colletidae; genus Ptiloglossa; species Ptiloglossa arizonensis. Next base: position 132,171 of record NW_027478386.1, read on the forward strand.
AACGCTTGAGAAACTCAAAATTTTCGCAGTTCTGATGCTCGACAAGCATAACTAGAACGTTCTAGGGGAAAAGTACGCATACCGTTGTAATCGGGCGACTTTCTACTTTCAGATGCAACAGAAATTTTGCGGATTGGTCAATCCGTTCGCGAGATACGGCAGTTTGGAGGTAAGAAACGGTTGAGAAACTCAAAATTTTCACAGTTCTGATGCTCGAAACGAATAACCAGAACGGCCTAGGGGAAGAGTACGCATACCGTTGTAATCGGGCGAGTTTCTACTTTCAGATGCAACAGAAATTTTGCGGATTGGTCAATCCGTTCGCGAGATATGGCGGTTTGGAAGTAAGAAACGCTTGAGAAACTCAAAATTTTCGCAGTTCTGATGCTCGAAACGAATAACTAGAACGGCCTAGGGGAAAAGTACGCATACCGTTGTAATCGGGCGAGTTTCTACTTTCAGATGCAACAGAAATTTTGCGGATTGGTCAATCCGTTCGCGAGATATGGCAGTTTGGAGGAAAGAAACGCTTGAGAAACTCAAAATTTTCGCAGTTCTGATGCTCGAAACGAATAACTAGAACGGACTAGGGGAAAAGTACGCATACCGTTGTAATCGGGCGAGTTTCTACTTTCAGATGCAACAGAAATTTTGCGGATTGGTCAATCCGTTCGCGTGATATGGCAGTTTGGAGGTAAGAAACGCTTGAGAAACTCAAAATTTTCGCAGTTCTGATGCTCGCAACGAATAACTAGAACGGCCTAGGGGAAAAGTACGCATACCGTTGTAATCGGGCGAGTTTCTACTTTCAGATGCAACAGAAATTTTGCGGATTAGTCAATCCGTTCGCGAGATATGGCAGTTTGGAGGTAAGAAACGGTTGAGAAACTCAAAATTTTCGCAGTTCTGATGCTCGACAAGCATAACTAGAACGGTCTAGGGGAAAAGTACGCATACCGTTGTAATCGGGCGAGTTTCTACTTTCAGATGCAACAGAAATTTTGCGGATTGGTCAATCCGTTCGCGAGATATGGCAGTTTGGAGGAAAGAAACGCTTGAGAAACTCAAAATTTTCGCAGTTCTGATGCTCGAAACGAATAACTAGAACGGACTAGGGGAAAAGTACGCATACCGTTGTAATCGGGCGAGTTTCTACTTTCAGATGCAACAGAAATTTTGCGGATTGGTCAATCCGTTCGCGTGATATGGCAGTTTGGAGGTAAGAAACGCTTGAGAAACTCAAAATTTTCGCAGTTCTGATGCTCGCAACGAATAACTAGAACGGCCTAGGGGAAAAGTACGCATACCGTTGTAATCGGGCGAGTTTCTACTTTCAGATGCAACAGAAATTTTGCGGATTAGTCAATCCGTTCGCGAGAAATGGCAGTTTGGAGGTAAGAAACGCTTGAGAAACTCAAAATTTTCGCAGTTCTGATGCTCGACAAGCATAACTAGAACGGTCTAGGGGAAAAGTACGCATACCGTTGTAATCGGGCGACTTTCTACTTTCAGATGCAACAGAAATTTTGCGGATTGGTCAATCCGTTCGCGAGATATGGCAGTTTGGAGGTAAGAAACGGTCGAGAAACTCAAAATTATCACAGTTCTGATACTCGAAACGAACAACCAGAACGGCCCAGGGGAAAAGTACGCATACCGTTGTAATCGGGCGAGTTTCTACTTTCAGATGCAACAGAAATTTTGCGGATTGGTCAATCCGTTCGCGTGATATGGCAGTTTGGAGGTAAGAAACGCTTGAGAAACTCAAAATTTTCGCAGTTCTGATGCTCGCAACGAATAACTAGAACGGCCTAGGGGAAAAGTACGCATACCGTTGTAATCGGGCGAGTTTCTACTTTCAGATGCAACAGAAATTTTGCGGATTAGTCAATCCGTTCGCGAGAAATGGCAGTTTGGAGGTAAGAAACGCTTGAGAAACTCAAAATTTTCGCAGTTCTGATGCTCGACAAGCATAACTAGAACGGTCTAGGGGAAAAGTACGCATACCGTTGTAATCGGGCGACTTTCTACTTTCAGATGCAACAGAAATTTTGCGGATTGGTCAATCCGTTCGCGAGATATGGCAGTTTGGAGGTAAGAAACGGTCGAGAAACTCAAAATTATCACAGTTCTGATACTCGAAACGAATAACCAGAACGGCCCAGGGGAAAAGTACGCATACCGTTGTAATCGGGCGAGTTTCTACTTTCAGATGCAACAGAAATTTTGCGGATTGGTCAATCCGTTCGCGAGATATGGCAGTTTGGAGGTAAGCAACGCTTGAGAAACCCAAAATTTTCGCAGTTCTCATGCTCGAAACGAATAACTACAACGGCCTACGGGAAAAGTACGCATACCGTTGTAATCGGGCGAGTTTCTACTTTCAGATGCAACAGAAATTTTGCGGATTGTTCAATCCGTTCGCGAGATATGGCAGTTTGGAAGTAAGAAACGCTTGAGAAACTCAAAATTTTCGCAGTTCTGATGCTCGAAACGAATAACTAGAACGGCCTAGGGGAAAAGTACGCATACCGTTGTAATCGGGCGAGTTTCTACTTTCAGATGCAACAGAAATTTTGCGGATTGGTCAATCCGTTCGCGAGATATGGCAGTTTGGAGGTAAGAAACGCTTGAGAAACTCAAAATTTTGGCAGTTCTGATGCTCGACAAGCATAACTAGAGCGGTCTAGGGGAAAAGTACGCATACCGTTGTAATCGGGCGACTTTCTACTTTCAGATGCAACAGAAATTTTGCGGATTGGTCAATCCGTTCGCGAGATATGGCAGTTTGGAGGTAAGAAACGCTTGAGAAACTCAAAATTTTCGCAGTTCTGATGCTCGACAAGCATAACTAGAACGGTCTAGGTGAGAAGTACGCATACCGTTGTAATCGGGCGAATTTCTACTTTCAGATGCAACAGAAATTTTGCGGATTGGTCAATCCGTTCGCGAGATATGGCAGTTTGTAGGTAAGAAACGCTTGAGAAACTCAACATTTTCGCAGTTCTGATGCTCGAAACGAATAACCAGAACGGCCGAGTGGAAAAGTACGCATACCGTTGTAATCGGGCGAGCTTCTACTTTCAGATGCATCAGAAATTTTGCGGATTGGTCAATCCGTTCGCGAGATATGGCAGTTTGGAAGTAAGAAACGCTTGAGAAACTCAAAATTTTCGCAGTTCTGATGCTCGAAACGATTAACTAGAACGGCCTAGGGTAAAAGTACGCATACCGTTGTAATCGGGCGAGTTTCTACTTTCAGATGCAACAGAAATTTTGCGGATTTGTTCAATCCGTTCGCGAGATATGGCAGTTTGGAGGTAAGAAACGCTTGAGAAACTCAAAATTTTCGCAGTTCTGATGCTCGACAAGCATAACTAGAACGGTCTAGGGGAAAAGTACGCAAACCGTTGTAATCGGGCGACTTTGTACTTTCAGATGCAACTAAAATTTTGCGGATTGGTCAATCCGTTCGCGAGATATGGCAGTTTGGAGGTAAGAAACGCTTGAGAAACTCAACATTTTCGCAGTTCTGATGCTCGAAACGAATAACCAGAACGGCCGAAGGGAAGAGTAGGCATACCGTTGTAATCGGGCGAGTTTCTACTTTCAGATGCATCAGAAATTTTGCGGATTGGTCAATCCGTTCGCGAGATATGGCAGTTTGGAAGTAAGAAACGCTTGAGAAACTCAAAATTTTCGCAGTTCTGATGCTCGAAACGATTAACTAGAACGGCCTAGGGGAAAAGCACGCATACCGTTGTAATCGGGCGAGTTTCTACTTTCAGATGCAATAGAAATTTTGCGGATTGATCAATCCGTTCGCGAGATATGGCGGTTTGGAAGTAAGAAACGCTTGAGAAACTCAAAATTTTCGCAGTTCTGATGCTCGAAACGAATAACTAGAACGGCCTAGGGGAAAAGTACGCATACCGTTGTAATCGGGCGAGTTTCTACTTTCAGATGCAACAGAAATTTTGCGGATTGGTCAATCCGTTCGCGAGATATAGCAGTTTGGAGGTAAGAAACGCTTGAGAAACTCAAAATTTTCGCAGTTCTGATGCTCGAAACGAATAACTAGAACGGCCTAGGGGAAAAGTACGCATACCGTTGTAATCGGGCGAGTTTCTACTTTCAGATGCAACAGAAATTTTGCGGATTAGTCAATCCGTTCGCGAGATATGGCAGTTTGGAGGTAAGAAACGCTTGAGAAACTCAAAATTTTCGCAGTTCTGATGCTCGACAAGCATAACTAGAGCGGTCTAGGGGAAAAGTACGCATACCGTTGTAATCGGGCGACTTTCTACTTTCAGATGCAACAGAAATTTTGCGGATTGGTCAATCCGTTCGCGAGATATGGCAGTTTGGAGGTATGAAACGGTTGAGAAACTCAAAATTTTCACAGTTCTGATGCTCGAAACGAATAACCAGTACGGCCTAGGGGAAAAGTACGCATACCGTTGTAATCGGGCGAGTTTCTACTTTCAGATGCAACAGAAATTTTGCGGATTGGTCAATCCGTTCGCGAGATATGGCAGTTTGGAAGTATGAAACACTTGAGAAACACAAAATTTTCGCAGTTCTCATGCTCGAAACGAATAACTACAACGGCCGACGGGAAAAGTACGCATACCGTTGTAATCGGGCGAGTTTCTACTTTCAGATGCAACAGAAATTTTGCGGATTGGTCAATCCGTTCGCGAGATATGGCAGTTTGGAGGTAAGAAACGCTTGAGAAACTCAAAATTTTCGCAGTTCTGATGCTCGACAAGCATAACTAGAGCGGTCTAGGGGAAAAGTACGCATACCGTTGTAATCGGGCGACTTTCTACTTTCAGATGCAACAGAAATTTTGCGGATTGGTCAATCCGTTCGCGAGGTATGGCAGTTTGGAGGTATGAAACGGTTGAGAAACTCAAAATTTTCACAGTTCTGATGCTCGAAACGATTAACTAGAACGGCCTAGGGTAAAAGTACGCATACCGTTGTAATCGGGCGAGTTTCTACTTTCAGATGCAACAGAAATTTTGCGGATTGTTCAATCCGTTCGCGAGATATGGCAGTTTGGAGGTAAGAAACGGTTGAGAAACTCAAAATTTTCGCAGTTCTGATGCTCGACAAGCATAACTAGAACGGTCTAGGGGAAAAGTACGCAAACCGTTGTAATCGGGCGACTTTCTACTTTCAGATGCAACTAAAATTTTGCGGATTGGTCAATCCGTTCGCGAGATATGGCAGTTTGGAGGTAAGAAACGGTTGAGATACTCAAAATTTTCACAGTTCTGATGCTCGAAACGAATAACGAGAACGGCCTAGGGGAAAAGTACGCATACCGTTGTAATCGGGCGAGTTTCTACTTTCAGATGCATCAGAAATTTTGTGGATTGGTCAATCCGTTCGCGAGATATGGCAGTTTGGAAGTAAGAAACGCTTGAGAAACTCAAAATTTTCGCAGTTCTGATGCTCGACAAGCATAACTAGAACGGTCTAGGGGAAAAGTACGCATACCGTTGTAATCGGGCGACTTTCTACTTTCAGATGCAACAGAAATTTTGAGGATTGGTCAATCCGTTCGCGAGATATGGCAGTTTGGAAGTAAGAAACGCTTGAGAAACTCAAATTTTTCGCAGTTCTGATGCTCGAAACGAATAACTAGAACGGTCTAGGGGAAAAGTACGCATACCGTTGTAATCGGGCGAGTTTCTACTTTCAGATGCAACAGAAATTTTGCGGATTGGTCAATCCGTTCGCGAGATATGGCAGTTTGGAGGTAAGAAACGCTTGAGAAACTCAACATTTTCGCAGTTCTGATGCTCGAAACGAATAACTAGAACGGCCTAGGGGAAAAGTAGGCATACCGTTGTAATCGGGCGAGTTTGTACTTTCAGATGCAACAGAAATTTTGCGGACTGGTCAATCCGATCGCGAGATATGGCAGTTTGGAGGTAAGAAACGCTTGAGAAACTCAAAATTTTCGCAGTTCTGATGCTCGAAACGAATAACTAGAACGGACTAGGGGAAAAGTACGCATACCGTTGTAATCGGGCGAGTTTCTACTTTCAGATGCAACAGAAATTTTGCGGATTGGTCAATCCGTTCGCGAGATATGGCAGTTTGGAGGTAAGAAACGCTTGAGAAACTCAAAATTTTCGCAGTTCTGATGCTCGAAACGAATAACTAGAACGGCCTAGGGGAAAAGTACGCATACCGTTGTAATCGGGTGAGTATCTACTTTCAGATGCAACAGAAATTTTGCGGATTGGTCAATCCGTTCGCGAGATATGGCAGTTTGTAGGTAAGAAACGCTTGAGAAACTCAACATTTTCGCAGTTCTGATGCTCGAAACGAATAACCAGAACGGCCGAAGGGAAAAGTACGCATACCGTTGTAATCGGGCGAGTTTCTACTTTCAGATGCAACAGAAATTTTGCGGATTGGTCAATCCGTTCGCGAGATATGGCAGTTTGAAGGTAAGAAACGCTTGAGAAACTCAAAATTTTCGCAGTTCTGATGCTCGACAAGCATAACTAGAGCGGTCTAGGGGAAAAGTACGCATACCGTTGTAATCGGGCGACTTTCTACTTTCAGATGCAACAGAAATTTTGCGGATTGGTCAATCCGTTCGCGAGATATGGCAGTTTGGAGGTATGAAACGGTTGAGAAACTCAAAATTTTCACAGTTCTGATGCTCGAAACGAATAACCAGTACGGCCTAGGGGAAAAGTACGCATACCGTTGTAATCGGGCGAGTTTCTACTTTCAGATGCAACAGAAATTTTGCGGATTGGTCAATCCGTTCGCGAGATATGGCAGTTTGGAAGTATGAAACACTTGAGAAACACAAAATTTTCGCAGTTCTCATGCTCGAAACGAATAACTACAACGGCCGACGGGAAAAGTACGCATACCGTTGTAATCGGGCGAGTTTCTACTTTCAGATGCAACAGAAATTTTGCGGATTGGTCAATCCGTTCGCGAGATATGGCAGTTTGGAGGAAAGAAACGCTTGAGAAACTCAAAATTTTCGCAGTTCTGATGCTCGACAAGCATAACTAGAACGGTCTAGGTGAGAAGTACGCATACCGTTGTAATCGGGCGAATTTCTACTTTCAGATGCAACAGAAATTTTGCGGATTGGTCAATCCGTTCGCGAGATATGGCAGTTTGTAGGTAAGAAACGCTTGAGAAACTCAACATTTTCGCAGTTCTGATGCTCGAAACGAATAACCAGAACGGCCGAGGGGAAAAGTACGCATACCGTTGTAATCGGGCGAGTTTCTACTTTCAGATGCATCAGAAATTTTGCGGATTGGTCAATCCTTTCGCGAGATATGGCAGTTTGGAAGTAAGAAACGCTTGAGAAACTCAAAATTTTCGCAGTTCTGATGCTCGAAACGATTAACTAGAACGGCCTAGGGTAAAAGTACGCATACCGTTGTAATCGGGCGAGTTTCTACTTTCAGATGCAACAGAAATTTTGCGGATTGTTCAATCCGTTCGCGAGATATGGCAGTTTGGAGGTAAGAAACGCTTGAGAAACTCAAAATTTTCGCAGTTCTGATGCTCGACAAGCATAACTAGAACGGTCTAGGGGAAAAGTACGCAAACCGTTGTAATCGGGCGACTTTCTACTTTCAGATGCAACTAAAATTTTGCGGATTGGTCAATCCGTTCGCGAGATATGGCAGTTTGGATGTAAGAAACGGTTGAGATACTCAAAATTTTCACAGTTCTGATGCTCGAAACGAATAACGAGAACGGCCTAGGGGAAAAGTACGCATACCGTTGTAATCGGGCGAGTTTCTACTTTCAGATGCATCAGAAATTTTGTGGATTGGTCAATCCGTTCGCGAGATATGGCAGTTTGGAAGTAAGAAACGCTTGAGAAACTCAAAATTTTCGCAGTTCTGATGCTCGACAAGCATAACTAGAACGGTCTAGGGGAAAAGTACGCATACCGTTGTAATCGGGCGACTTTCTACTTTCAGATGCAACAGAAATTTTGAGGATTGGTCAATCCGTTCGCGAGATATGGCAGTTTGGAAGTAAGAAACGCTTGAGAAACTCAAATTTTTCGCAGTTCTGATGCTCGAAACGAATAACTAGAACGGTCTAGGGGAAAAGTACGCATACCGTTGTAATCGGGCGAGTTTCTACTTTCAGATGCAACAGAAATTTTGCGGATTGGTCAATCCGTTCGCGAGATATGGCAGTTTGGAGGTAAGAAACGCTTGAGAAACTCAACATTTTCGCAGTTCTGATGCTCGAAACGAATAACTAGAACGGCCTAGGGGAAAAGTAGGCATACCGTTGTAATCGGGCGAGTTTGTACTTTCAGATGCAACAGAAATTTTGCGGACTGGTCAATCCGATCGCGAGATATGGCAGTTTGGAGGTAAGAAACGCTTGAGAAACTCAAAATTTTCGCAGTTCTGATGCTCGAAACGAATAACTAGAACGGACTAGGGGAAAAGTACGCATACCGTTGTAATCGGGCGAGTTTCTACTTTCAGATGCAACAGAAATTTTGCGGATTGGTCAATCCGTTCGCGAGATATGGCAGTTTGGAGGTAAGAAACGCTTGAGAAACTCAAAATTTTCGCAGTTCTGATGCTCGAAACGAATAACTAGAACGGCCTAGGGGAAAAGTACGCATACCGTTGTAATCGGGTGAGTATCTACTTTCAGATGCAACAGAAATTTTGCGGATTGGTCAATCCGTTCGCGAGATATGGCAGTTTGTAGGTAAGAAACGCTTGAGAAACTCAACATTTTCGCAGTTCTGATGCTCGAAACGAATAACCAGAACGGCCGAAGGGAAAAGTACGCATACCGTTGTAATCGGGCGAGTTTCTACTTTCAGATGCAACAGAAATTTTGCGGATTGGTCAATCCGTTCGCGAGATATGGCAGTTTGGAGGTAAGAAACGCTTGAGAAACTCAAAATTTTCGCAGTTCTGATGCTCGACAAGCATAACTAGAGCGGTCTAGGGGAAAAGTACGCATACCGTTGTAATCGGGCGACTTTCTACTTTCAGATGCAACAGAAATTTTGCGGATTGGTCAATCCGTTCGCGAGATATGGCAGTTTGGAGGTATGAAACGGTTGAGAAACTCAAAATTTTCACAGTTCTGATGCTCGAAACGAATAACCAGTACGGCCTAGGGGAAAAGTACGCATACCGTTGTAATCGGGCGAGTTTCTACTTTCAGATGCAACAGAAATTTTGCGGATTGGTCAATCCGTTCGCGAGATATGGCAGTTTGGAAGTATGAAACACTTGAGAAACACAAAATTTTCGCAGTTCTCATGCTCGAAACGAATAACTACAACGGCCGACGGGAAAAGTACGCATACCGTTGTAATCGGGCGAGTTTCTACTTTCAGATGCAACAGAAATTTTGCGGATTGGTCAATCCGTTCGCGAGATATGGCAGTTTGGAGGAAAGAAACGCTTGAGAAACTCAAAATTTTCGCAGTTCTGATGCTCGACAAGCATAACTAGAACGGTCTAGGTGAGAAGTACGCATACCGTTGTAATCGGGCGAATTTCTACTTTCAGATGCAACAGAAATTTTGCGGATTGGTCAATCCGTTCGCGAGATATGGCAGTTTGTAGGTAAGAAACGCTTGAGAAACTCAACATTTTCGCAGTTCTGATGCTCGAAACGAATAACCAGAACGGCCGAGGGGAAAAGTACGCATACCGTTGTAATCGGGCGAGTTTCTACTTTCAGATGCATCAGAAATTTTGCGGATTGGTCAATCCTTTCGCGAGATATGGCAGTTTGGAAGTAAGAAACGCTTGAGAAACTCAAAATTTTCGCAGTTCTGATGCTCGAAACGATTAACTAGAACGGCCTAGGGTAAAAGTACGCATACCGTTGTAATCGGGCGAGTTTCTACTTTCAGATGCAACAGAAATTTTGCGGATTGTTCAATCCGTTCGCGAGATATGGCAGTTTGGAGGTAAGAAACGCTTGAGAAACTCAAAATTTTCGCAGTTCTGATGCTCGACAAGCATAACTAGAACGGTCTAGGGGAAAAGTACGCAAACCGTTGTAATCGGGCGACTTTCTACTTTCAGATGCAACTAAAATTTTGCGGATTGGTCAATCCGTTCGCGAGATATGGCAGTTTGGATGTAAGAAACGGTTGAGATACTCAAAATTTTCACAGTTCTGATGCTCGAAACGAATAACGAGAACGGCCTAGGGGAAAAGTACGCATACCGTTGTAATCGGGCGAGTTTCTACTTTCAGATGCATCAGAAATTTTGTGGATTGGTCAATCCGTTCGCGAGATATGGCAGTTTGGAAGTAAGAAACGCTTGAGAAACTCAAAATTTTCGCAGTTCTGATGCTCGACAAGCATAACTAGAACGGTCTAGGGGAAAAGTACGCATACCGTTGTAATCGGGCGACTTTCTACTTTCAGATGCAACAGAAATTTTGAGGATTGGTCAATCCGTTCGCGAGATATGGCAGTTTGGAAGTAAGAAACGCTTGAGAAACTCAAATTTTTCGCAGTTCTGATGCTCGAAACGAATAACTAGAACGGTCTAGGGGAAAAGTACGCATACCGTTGTAATCGGGCGAGTTTCTACTTTCAGATGCAACAGAAATTTTGCGGATTGGTCAATCCGTTCGCGAGATATGGCAGTTTGGAAGTATGAAACACTTGAGAAACACAAAATTTTCGCAGTTCTCATGCTCGAAACGAATAACTACAACGGCCTACGGGAAAAGTACGCATACCGTTGTAATCGGGCGAGTTTCTACTTTCAGATGCAACAGAAATTTTGCGGATTGGTCAATCCGTTCGCGAGATATGGCAGTTTGGAGGTAAGAAACGCTTGAGAAACTCAAAATTTTCGCAGTTCTGATGCTCGAAACGAATAACTAGAACGGCCTAGGGGAAAAGTACGCATACCGTTGTAATCGGGTGAGTATCTACTTTCAGATGCAACAGAAATTTTGCGGATTGGTCAATCCGTTCGCGAGATATGGCAGTTTGTAGGTAAGAAACGCTTGAGAAACTCAACATTTTCGCAGGTCTGATGCTCGAAACGAATAACCAGAACGGCCGAAGGGAAAAGTACGCATACCGTTGTAATCGGGCGAGTTTCTACTTTCAGATGCAACAGAAATTTTGCGGATTGGTCAATCCATTCGCGAGATATGGCAGTTTGGAGGTAAGAAACGCTTGAGAAACTCAAAATTTTCGCAGTTCTGATGCTCGACAAGCATAACTAGAGCGGTCTAGGGGAAAAGTACGCATACCGTTGTAATCGGGCGACTTTCTACTTTCAGATGCAACAGAAATTTTGCGGATTGGTCAATCCGTTCGCGAGATATGGCAGTTTGGAGGTATGAAACGGTTGAGAAACTCAAAATTTTCACAGTTCTGATGCTCGAAACGAATAACCAGTACGGCCTAGGGGAAAAGTACGCATACCGTTGTAATCGGGCGAGTTTCTACTTTCAGATGCAACAGAAATTTTGCGGATTGGTCAATCCGTTCGCGAGATATGGCAGTTTGGAAGTATGAAACACTTGAGAAACACAAAATTTTCGCAGTTCTCATGCTCGAAACGAATAACTACAACGGCCTACGGGAAAAGTACGCATACCGTTGTAATCGGGCGAGTTTCTACTTTCAGATGCAACAGAAATTTTGCGGATTGGTCAATCCGTTCGCGAGATATGGCAGTTTGGAGGTAAGAAACGCTTGAGAAACTCAAAATTTTCGCAGTTCTGATGCTCGAAACGATTAACTAGAACGGCCTAGGGTAAAAGTACGCATACCGTTGTAATCGGGCGAGTTTCTACTTTCAGATGCAACAGAAATTTTGCGGATTGTTCAATCCGTTCGAGAGATATGGCAGTTTGGAGGTAAGAAACACTTGAGAAACTCAAAATTTTCGCAGTTCTGATGCTCGAAACGAATAACTAGAACGGCCTAGGGCAAAAGTACGCATACCGTTGTAATCGGGCGAGTTTCTACTTTCAGATGCAACAGAAATTTTGCGGATTCGTCAATCCGTTCGCGAGAAATGGCAGTTTGGAGGTAAGAAACGCTTGAGAAACTCAAAATTTTCGCAGTTCTGATGCTCGACAAGCATAACTAGAGCGGTCTAGGGGAAAAGTACGCATACCGTTGTAATCGGGCGACTTTCTACTTTCAGATGCAACAGAAATTTTGCGGATTGGTCAATCCGTTCGCGAGATATGGCAGTTTGGAGGTAAGAAACGCTTGAGAAACTCAAAATTTTCGCAGTTCTGATGCTCGACAAGCATAACTAGAGCGGTCTAGGGGAAAAGTACGCATACCGTTGTAATCGGGCGACTTTCTACTTTCAGATGCAACAGAAATTTTGCGGATTGGTCAATCCGTTCGCGAGATATGGCAGTTTGGAGGTAAGAAACGCTTGAGAAACTCAAAATTTTCGCAGTTCTGATGCTCGACAAGCATAACTAGAGCGGTCTAGGGGAAAAGTACGCATACCGTTGTAATCGGGCGACTTTCTACTTTCAGATGCAATAGAAATTTTGCGGATTGGTCAATCCGTTCGCGAGATATGGCAGTTTGGAGGTAAGAAACGCTTGAGAAACTCAAAATTTTCGCAGTTCTGATGCTCGACAAGCATAACTAGAACGGTCTAGGTGAGAAGTACGCATACCGTTGTAATCGGGCGAATTTCTACTTTCAGATGCAACAGAAATTTTGCGGATTGGTCAATCCGTTCGCGAGATATGGCAGTTTGTAGGTAAGAAACGCTTGAGAAACTCAACATTTTCGCAGTTCTGATGCTCGAAACGAATAACCAGAACGGCCGAGGGGAAAAGTACGCATACCGTTGTAATCGGGCGAGTTTCTACTTTCAGATGCATCAGAAATTTTGCGGATTGGTCAATCCGTTCGCGAGATATGGCAGTTTGTAGGTAAGAAACGCTTGAGAAACTCAACATTTTCGCAGTTCTGATGCTCGAAACGAATAACTAGAACGGCCTAGGGGAAAAGTAGGCATACCGTTGTAAACGGGCGAGTTTCTACCTTCAGATGCAACAGAAATTTTGCGGATTGCTCAATCCGTTCGCGAGGTATGGCAATTTGGAAGTAAGAAACGCTTGAAAAACTCAAAATTTTCGCAGTTCTGATGCTCGAAACGATTAACCAGAACGGCCTAGGGGAAAAGTACGCACACCGTTGTAATCGGGCGAGTTTCTACTTTCAGATGCAACAGAAATTTTGCGGATTGGTCAATCCGTTCGCGAGATATGGCGGTTTGTAGGTAAGAAACGCTTGAGAAACTCAACATTTTCGCAGTTCTGATGCTCGAAACGAATAACTAGAACGGCCTAGGGGAAAAGTAGGCATACCGTTGTAAACGGGCGAGTTTCTACCTTCAGATGCAACAGAAATTTTGCGGATTGCTCAATCCGTTCGCGAGGTATGGCAATTTGGAAGTAAGAAACGCTTGAAAAACTCAAAATTTTCGCAGTTCTGATGCTCGAAACGATTAACCAGAACGGCCTAGGGGAAAAGTACGCACACCGTTGTAATCGGGCGAGTTTCTACTTTCAGATGCAACAGAAATTTTGCGGATTGGTCAATCCGTTCGCGAGATATGGCGGTTTGGAAGTAAGAAACGCTTGAGAAACTCAAAATTTTCGCAGTTCTGATGCTCGAAACGAATAACTAGAACGGCCTACGGGAAAAGTACGCATACCGTTGTAAACGGGCGAGTTTCTACCTTCAGATGCAACAGAAATTTTGCGGATTGCTCAATCCGTTCGCGAGGTATGGCAATTTGGAAGTAAGAAACGCTTGAAGAACTCAAAATTTTCGCAGTTCTGATGCTCGAAACGAATAACTAGAACGGACTAGGGGAAAAGTACGCATACCGTTGCAATCGGGCGAGTTTCTACCTTCAGATGCAACAGAAATTTTGCGGATTGCTCAATCCGTTCGCGAGGTATGGCAATTTGGAAGTAAGAAACGCTTGAGAAACTCAAAATTTTCGCAGTTCTGATGCTCGACAAGCATAACTAGAACGTTCTAGGGGAAAAGTACGCATACCGTTGTAATCGGGCGACTTTCTTCTTTCAGATGCATCAGAAATTTTGCGGATTGGTCAATCCGTTCGCGAGATATGGCAGTTTGGAAGTAAGAAACGCTTGAGAAACTCAAAATTTTCGCAGTTCTGTTGCTCGAAACGATTAACTAGAACGGCCTAGGGGAAAAGTACGCATACCGTTGTAATCGGGCGAGTTTCTACTTTCAGATGCAACAGAAATTTTGCGGATTGGTCAATCCGTTCGCGAGATATGGCGGTTTGGAAGTAAGAAACGCTTGAGAAACTCAAAATTTTCGCAGTTCTGATGCTCGAAACGAATAACTAGAACGGCCTAGGGGGAAAGTACGCATACCGTTGTAATCGGGCGAGTTTCTACTTTCAGATGCAACAGAAATTTTGTGGATTGGTCAATCCGTTCGCGAGATATGGCAGTTTGTAGGTAAGAAACGCTTGAGAAACTCAACATTTTCGCAGTTCTGATGCTCGAAACGAATAACTAGAACGGCCTAGGGGAAAAGTAGGCATACCGTTGTAATCGGGCGAGTTTGTACTTTCAGATGCAACAGAAATTTTGCGGATTGGTCAATCCGTTCGCGAGATATGGCAGTTTGGAGGTAAGAAACGCTTGAGAAACTCAAAATTTTCGCAGTTCTGATGCTCGAAACGAATAACTAGAACGGACTAGGGGAAAAGTACGCATACCGTTGCAATCGGGCGAGTTTCTACTTTCAGATGCAACAGAAATTATGAGGATTGGTCAATCCGTTCGCGAGGTATGGCAATTTGGAAGTAAGAAACGCTTGAGAAACTCAAAATTTTCGCAGTTCTGATGCTCGACAAGCATAACTAGAACGTTCTAGGGGAAAAGTACGCATACCGTTGTAATCGGGCGACTTTCTACTTTCAGATGCATCAGAAATTTTGCGGATTGGTCAATCCGTTCGCGAGATATGGCAGTTTGGAAGTAAGAAACGCTTGAGAAACTCAAAATTTTCGCAGTTCTGTTGCTCGAAACGATTAACTAGAACGGCCTAGGGGAAAAGTACGCATACCGTTGTAATCGGGCGAGTTTCTACTTTCAGATGCAACAGAAATTTTGCGGATTGGTCAATCCGTTCGCGAGATATGGCAGTTTGGAGGTAAGAAACGCTTGAGAAACTCAAAATTTTCGCAGTTCTGATGCTCGAAACGAATAACTAGAACGGACTAGGGGAAAAGTACGCATACCGTTGTAATCGGGCGAGTTTCTACTTTCAGATGCAACAGAAATTATGAGGATTGGTCAATCCGTTCGCGAGATATGGCAGTTTGGAGGTAAGAAACGCTTGAGAAACTCCAAATTTTCGCAGTTCTGATGCTCGACAAGCATAACTAGAACGTTCTAGGGGAAAAGTACGCATACCGTTGTAATCGGGCGACTTTCTACTTTCAGATGCAACAGAAATTTTGCGGATTGGTCAATCCGTTCGCGAGATATGGCAGTTTGGAGGTAAGAAACGGTTGAGAAACTCAAAATTTTCACAGTTCTGATGCTCGAAACGAATAACCAGAACGGCCTAGGGGAAAAGTACGCATACCGTTGTAATCGGGCGAGTTTGTACTTTCAGATGCAACAGAAATTTTGCGGATTGGTCAATCCGTTCGCGAGATATGGCAGTTTGGAAGTATGAAACACTTGAGAAACACAAAATTTTAGCAGTTCTGATGCTCGAAACGAATAACTAGAGCGGCCTAGGGGGAAAGTACGCATACCGTTGTAATCGGGCGACTCTCTACTTTCAGATGCATCAGAAATTTTGCGGATTGGTCAATCCGTTCGCGAGATATGGCAGTTTGGAAGTAAGAAACGCTTGAGAAACTCAAAATTTTCGCAGTTCTGATGCTCGAAACGATTAACCAGAACGGCCTAGGGGAAAGGTACGCATACCGTTTGAATCGGGCGAGTTTCTACTTTCAGATGCATCAGAAATTTTGCGGATTGGTCAGTCCGTTCGCGAGATATGGCAGTTTGGAAGTAAGAAACGCTTGAGAAACTCAAAATTTTCGCAGTTCTGATGCTCGAAACGATTAACTAGAACGGCCTAGGGGAAAAGAACGCACACCGTTGTAATCGGGCGACTTTCTACTTTCAGATGCAACAGAAATTTTGCGGATTGGTCAATCCGTTTGCGAGATATGGCAGTTTGGAGGTAAGAAACGGTTGAGAAACTCAAAATTTTCACAGTTCTGATGCTCGAAACGAATAACCAGAACGGCCTAGGGGAAAAGTACGCATACCGTTGTAATCGGGCGAGTTTCTACTTTCAGATGCAACAGAAATTTTGCGGATTGGTCAATCCGTTCGCGAGATATGGCAGTTTGGAAGTATGAAACATTTGAGAAACACAAAATTTTCGCAGTTCTGATGCCCGAAACGAATAACTAGAGCGGCCTAGGGGAAAAGTACGCATACCGTTGTAATCGGGCGAGTTTCTACTTTCAGATGCATCAGAAATTTTGCGGATTGGTCAATCCGTTCGCGAGATATGGCAGTTTGGAAGTAAGAAACGCTTGAGAAACTCAAAATTTTCGCAGTTCTGATGCTCGAAACGAGTAACTAGAACGGACTAGGGGAAAAGTACGCATACCGTTGTAATCGGGCGAGTTTCTACTTTCAGATGCAACAGAAATTTTGCGGATTGGTCAATCCGTTCGCGAGATATGGCAGTTTGGAGGTAAGAAATGCTTGAGAAACTCAAAATTTTCGCAGTTCTGATGCTCGACAAGCATCACTAGAACGTTCTAGGGGAAAAGTACGCATACCGTTGTAATCGGGCGACTTTCTACTTTCAGATGCATCAGAAATTTTGCGGATTGGTCAATCCGTTCGCGAGATATGGCAGTTTGGATGTAAGAAACGCTTGAGAAACTCAAAATTTTCGCAGTTCTGATGCTCGAAACGATTAACTAGAACGGCCTAGGGGAAAAGTACGCATACCGTTGTAATCGGGCGAGTTTCTACTTTCAGACACAACAGAAATTTTGCGGATTGGTCAATCCGTTCGCGAGATATGGCGGTTTGGAAGTAAGAAACGCTTGAGAAACTCAAAATTTTCGCAGTTCTGATGCTCGAAACGAATAACTAGAACGGCCTAGGGGAAAAGTACGCATACCGTTGTAATCGGGCGAGTTTCTACTTTCAGATGCAACAGAAATTTTGCGGATTGGTCAATCCGTTCGCGAGATATGGCAGTTTGTAGGTAAGAAACGCTTGAGAAACTCAACATTTTCGCAGTTCTGTTGCTCGAAACGAATAACTAGAGCGGCCTAGGGGAAAAGTACGCATACCGTTGTAATCGGGCGAGTTTCTACTTTCAGATGCATCAGAAATTTTGCGGATTGGTCAATCCGTTCGCGAGATATGGCAGTTTGGAAGTAAGAAACGCTTGAGAAACTCAAAATTTTCGCAGTTCTGATGCTCGAAACGATTAACCAGAACGGCCTAGGGGAAAAGTACGCATACCGTTGTAATCGGGCGAGTTTCTACCTTCAGATGCATCAGAAATTTTGCGGATTGGTCAATCCGTTCGCGAGATATGGCAGTTTGGAAGTAAGAAACGCTTGAGAAACTCAAAATTTTCGCAGTTCTGATGCTCGAAACGATTAACTAGAACGGCCTAGGGGAAAAGTACGCATACCGTTGTAATCGGGCGAGTTTCTACTTTCAGATGCATCAGAAATTTTGCGGATTGGTCAATCCGTTCGCGAGATATGGCAGTTTGGAAGTAAGAAACGCTTGAGAAACTCAAAATTTTCGCAGTTCTGATGCTCGAAACGATTAACCAGAACGGCCTAGGGGAAAAGTACGCATACCGTTGTAATCGGGCGAGTTTCTACTTTCAGATGCATCAGAAATTTTGCGGATTGGTCAGTCCGTTCGCGAGATATGGCAGTTTGGAAGTAAGAAACGCTTGAGAAACTCAAAATTTTCGCAGTTCTGATGCTCGAAACGATTAACTAGAACGGCCTAGGGGAAAAGTACGCATACCGTTGATATCGGGTGAGTTTCTACTTTCAGATGCAACAGAAATTTTGCGGATTAGTCAATCCGTTCGCGAGATATGGCAGTTTGGAGGTAAGAAACGCTTGAGAAACTCAAAATTCTCGCAGTTCTGATGCTCGACCAGCATAACTAGAACGTTCTAGGGGAAAAGTACGCATACCGTTGTAATCGGGCGACTTTCTACTTTCAGATGCAACAGAAATTTTGCGGATTGGTCAATCCGTTTGCGAGATATGGCAGTTTGGAGGTAAGAAACGGTTGAGAAACTCAAAATTTTCACAGTTCTGATGCTCGAAACGAATAACCAGAACGGCCTAGGGGAAAAGTACGCATACCGTTGTAATCGGGCGAGTTTCTACTTTCAGATGCAACAGAAATTTTGCGGATTGGTCAATCCGTTCGCGAGATATGGCAGTTTGGAAGTATGAAACACTTGAGAAACACAAAATTTTCGCAGTTCTGATGCCCGAAACGAATAACTAGAGCGGCCTAGGGGAAAAGTACGCATACCGTTGTAATCGGGCGAATTTCTACTTTCAGATGCATCAGAAATTTTGCGGATTGGTCATTCCGTTCGCGAGATATGGCAGTTTGGAAGTAAGAAACGCTTGAGAAACTCAAAATTTTCGCAGTTCTGATGCTCGAAACGATTAACCAGAACGGCCTAGGGGAAAAGTACGCATACCGTTGTAAACGGGCGAGTTTCTACCTTCAGATGCAACAGAAATTTTGCGGATTGCTCAATCCGTTCGCGAGGTATGGCAATTTGGATGTAAGAAACGCTTGAGAAACTCAAAATTTTCGCAGTTCTGATGCTCGAAACGAATAACTAGAACGGACTAGGGGAAAAGTACGCATACCGTTGTAATCGGGCGAGTTTCTACTTTCAGATGCAACAGAAATTTTGCGGATTGGTCAATCCGTTCGCGAGATATGGCAGTTTGGAGGTAAGAAATGCTTGAGAAACTCAAAATTTTCGCAGTTCTGATGCTCGACAAGCATAACTAGAACGTTCTAGGGGAAAAGTACGCATACCGTTGTAATCGGGCGACTTTCTACTTTCAGATGCATCAGAAATTTTGCGGATTGGTCAATCCGTTCGCGAGATATGGCAGTTTGGAAGTAAGAAACGCTTGAGAAACTCAAAATTTTCGCAGTTCTGATGCTCGAAACGATTAACTAGAACGGCCTAGGGGAAAAGTACGCATACCGTTGTAATCGGGCGAGTTTCTACTTTCAGATACAACAGAAATTTTGCGGATTGGTCAATCCGTTCGCGAGATATGGCGGTTTGGAAGTAAGAAACGCTTGAGAAACTCAAAATTTTCGCAGTTCTGATGCTCGAAACGAATAACTAGAACAGCCTAGGGGAAAAGTACGCATACCGTTGTAATCGGGCGAGTTTCTACATTCAGATGAAACAGAAATTTTGCGGATTGGTCAATCCGTTCGCGAGATATGGCAGTTTGTAGGTAAGAAACGCTTGAGAAACTCAACATTTTCGCAGTTCTGTTGCTCGAAACGAATAACTAGAGCGGCCTAGGGGAAAAGTACGCATACCGTTGTAATCGGGCGAGTTTCTACTTTCAGATGCATCAGAAATTTTGCGGATTGGTCAATCCGTTCGCGAGATATGGCAGTTTGGAAGTAAGAAACGCTTGAGAAACTCAAAATTTTCGCAGTTCTGATGCTCGAAACGATTAACCAGAACGGCCTAGGGGAAAAGTACGCATACCGTTGTAATCGGGCGAGTTTCTACTTTCAGATGCATCAGAAATTTTGCGGATTGGTCAATCCGTTCGCGAGATATGGCGGTTTGGAAGTAAGAAACGCTTGAGAAACTCAAAATTTTCGCAGTTCTGATGCTCGAAACGAATAACTAGAACGGCCTAGGGGGAAAGTACGCATACCGTTGTAATCGGGCGAGTTTCTACTTTCAGATGCAACAGAAATTTTGCGCATTGGTCAATCCGTTCGCGAGATATGGCAGTTTGGAGGTAAGAAACGCTTGAGAAACTCCAAATTTTCGCAGTTCTGATGCTCGACAAGCATAACTAGAACGTTCTAGGGGAAAAGTACGCATACCGTTGTAATCGGGCGACTTTCTACTTTCAGATGCAACAGAAATTTTGCGGATTGGTAAATCCGTTCGCGAGATATGGCAGTTTGGAGGTAAGAAACGGTTGAGAAACTCAAAATTTTCACAGTTCTGATGCTCGAAACGAATAACCAGAACGGCCTAGGGGAAAAGTACGCATACCGTTGTAATCGGGCGAGTTTCTACCTTCAGATGCATCAGAAATTTTGCGGATTGGTCAATCCGTTCGCGAGATATGGCAGTTTGGAAGTAAGAAACGCTTGAGAAACTCAAAATTTTCGCAGTTCTGATGCTCGAAACGATTAACCAGAACGGCCTAGGGGAAAAGTACGCATACCGTTGTAAACGGGCGAGTTTCTACCTTCAGATGCAACAGAAATTTTGCGGATTGCTCAATCCGTTCGCGAGGTATGGCAATTTGGAAGTAAGAAACGCTTGAAAAACTCAAAATTTTCGCAGTTCTGATGCTCGACAAGCATAACTAGAACGTTCTAGGGGAAAAGTACGCATACCGTTGTAATCGGGCGACTTTGTACTTTCAGATGCATCAGAAATTTTGCGGATTGGTCAATCCGTTCGCGAGATATGGCAGTTTGGAAGTAAGAAACGCTTGAGAAACTCAAAATTTTCGCAGTTCTGATGCTCGAAACGATTAACTAGAACGGCCTAGGGGAAAAGTACGCATACCGTTGTAATCGGGCGAGTTTCTACTTTCAGATGCAACAGAAATTTTGCGGATTGGTCAACCCGTTCGCGAGATATGGCAGTTTGGAAGTAAGAAACGCTTGAGAAACTCAAAATTTTCGCAGTTCTGATGCCCGAAACGAATAACTAGAGCGGCCTAGGGGAAAAGTACGCATACCGTTGTAATCGGGCGAGTTTCTACTTTCAGATGCATCAGAAATTTTGCGGATTGGTCAATCCGTTCGCGAGATATGGCAGTTTGGAAGTAAGAAACGCTTGAGAAACTCAAAATTTTCGCAGTTCTGATGCTCGAAACGATTAACCAGAACGGCCTAGGGGAAAAGTACGCATACCGTTGTAAACGGGCGAGTTTCTACCTTCAGATGCAACAGAAATTTTGCGGATTGCTCAATCCGTTCGCGAGGTATGGCAATTTGGAAGTAAGAAACGCTTGAAAAACTCAAAATTTTCGCAGTTCTGATGCTCGAAACGAATAACTAGAACGGACTAGGGGAAAAGTACGCATACCGTTGTAATCGGGCGAGTTTCTACTTTCAGATGCAACAGAAATTTTGCGGATTGGTCAATCCGTTCGCGAGATATGGCAGTTTGGAGGTAAGAAATGCTTGAGAAACTCAAAATTTTCGCAGTTCTGATGCTCGACAAGCATAACTAGAACGTTCTAGGGGAAAAGTACGCATACCGTTGTAATCGAGCGACTTTCTACTTTCAGATGCATCAGAAATTTTGCGGATTGGTCAATCCGTTCGCGAGATATGGCAGTTTGGAAGTAAGAAACGCTTGAGAAACTCAAAATTTTCGCAGTTCTGATGCTCGAAACGATTAACTAGAACGGCCTAGGGGAAAAGTACGCATACCGTTGTAATCGGGCGACTTTCTACTTTCAGATGCAACAGAAATTTTGGGGATTGGTCAATCCGTTCGCGAGATGTGGCAGTTTGGAGGTAAGAAACGGTTGAGAAACTCAAAATTTTCACAGTTCTGATGCTCGAAACGAATAACCAGAACGGCCTAGGGGAAAAGTACGCATACCGTTGTAATCGGGCGAGTTTCTACCTTCAGATGCAACAGAAATTTTGCGGATTGGTCAATCCGTTCGCGAGATATGGCAGTTTGGAAGTAAGAAACGCTTGAGAAACTCAAAATTTTCGCAGTTCTGATGCTCGAAACGATTAACTAGAACGGCCTAGGGGAAAAGTACGCATACCGTTGTAATCGGGCGAGTTTCTACTTTCAGATGCAACAGAAATTTTGCGGATTGGTCAATCCGTTCGCGAGATATGGCAGTTTGGAGGTAAGAAATGCTTGAGAAACTCAAAATTTTCGCAGTTCTGATGCTCGACAAGCATAACTAGAACGTTCTAGGGGAAAAGTACGCATACCGTTGTAATCGAGCGACTTTCTACTTTCAGATGCATCAGAAATTTTGCGGATTGGTCAATCCGTTCGCGAGATATGGCAGTTTGGAAGTAAGAAACGCTTGAGAAACTCAAAATTTTCGCAGTTCTGATGCTCGAAACGATTAACTAGAACGGCCTAGGGGAAAAGTACGCATACCGTTGTAATCGGGCGACTTTCTACTTTCAGATGCAACAGAAATTTTGGGGATTGGTCAATCCGTTCGCGAGATGTGGCAGTTTGGAGGTAAGAAACGGTTGAGAAACTCAAAATTTTCACAGTTCTGATGCTCGAAACGAATAACCAGAACGGCCTAGGGGAAAAGTACGCATACCGTTGTAATCGGGCGAGTTTCTACCTTCAGATGCATCAGAAATTTTGCGGATTGGTCAATCCGTTCGCGAGATATGGCAGTTTGGAAGTAAGAAACGCTTGAGAAACTCAAAATTTTCGCAGTTCTGATGCTCGAAACGATTAACTAGAACGGCCTAGGGGAAAAGTACGCATACCGTTGTAATCGGGCGAGTTTCTACTTTCAGATGCATCAGAAATTTTGCGGATTGGTCAATCCGTTCGCGAGATATGGCAGTTTGGAAGTAAGAAACGCTTGAGAAACTCAAAATTTTCGCAGTTCTGATGCTCGAAACGATTAACTAGAACGGCCTAGGGGAAAAGTACGCATACCGTTGTAATCGGGCGAGTTTCTACTTTCAGATGCAACAGAAATTTTGCGGATTGGTCAATCCTTTCGCGAGATGTGGCGGTTTGGAAGTAAGAAACGCTTGAGAAACTCAAAATTTTCGCAGTTCTGATGCTCGAAACGAATAACTAGAACGGCCTAGGGGGAAAGTACGCATACCGTTGTAATCGGGCGAGTTTCTACTTTCAGATGCAACAGAAATTTTGCGGATTGGTCAATCCGTTCGCGAGATATGGCAGTTTGGAAGTATGAAACACTTGAGAAACACAAAATTTTCGCAGTTCTGATGCCCGAAACGAATAACTAGAGCGGCCTAGGGGAAAAGTACGCATACCGTTGTAATCGGGCGAATTTCTACTTTCAGATGCATCAGAAATTTTGCGGATTGGTCATTCCGTTCGCGAGATATGGCAGTTTGGAAGTAAGAAACGCTTGAGAAACTCAAAATTTTCGCAGTTCTGATGCTCGAAACGATTAACCAGAACGGCCTAGGGGAAAAGTACGCATACCGTTGTAAACGGGCGAGTTTCTACCTTCAGATGCAACAGAAATTTTGCGGATTGCTCAATCCGTTCGCGAGGTATGGCAATTTGGATGTAAGAAACGCTTGAGAAACTCAAAATTTTCGCAGTTCTGATGCTCGAAACGAATAACTAGAACGGACTAGGGGAAAAGTACGCATACCGTTGTAATCGGGCGAGTTTCTACTTTCAGATGCAACAGAAATTTTGCGGATTGGTCAATCCGTTCGCGAGATATGGCAGTTTGGAGGTAAGAAATGCTTGAGAAACTCAAAATTTTCGCAGTTCTGATGCTCGACAAGCATAACTAGAACGTTCTAGGGGAAAAGTACGCATACCGTTGTAATCGGGCGACTTTCTACTTTCAGATGCATCAGAAATTTTGCGGATTGGTCAATCCGTTCGCGAGATATGGCAGTTTGGAAGTAAGAAACGCTTGAGAAACTCAAAATTTTCGCAGTTCTGATGCTCGAAACGATTAACTAGAACGGCCTAGGGGAAAAGTACGCATACCGTTGTAATCGGGCGAGTTTCTACTTTCAGATACAACAGAAATTTTGCGGATTGGTCAATCCGTTCGCGAGATATGGCGGTTTGGAAGTAAGAAACGCTTGAGAAACTCAAAATTTTCGCAGTTCTGATGCTCGAAACGAATAACTAGAACAGCCTAGGGGAAAAGTACGCATACCGTTGTAATCGGGCGAGTTTCTACATTCAGATGAAACAGAAATTTTGCGGATTGGTCAATCCGTTCGCGAGATATGGCAGTTTGTAGGTAAGAAACGCTTGAGAAACTCAACATTTTCGCAGTTCTGTTGCTCGAAACGAATAACTAGAGCGGCCTAGGGGAAAAGTACGCATACCGTTGTAATCGGGCGAGTTTCTACTTTCAGATGCATCAGAAATTTTGCGGATTGGTCAATCCGTTCGCGAGATATGGCAGTTTGGAAGTAAGAAACGCTTGAGAAACTCAAAATTTTCGCAGTTCTGATGCTCGAAACGAATAACTAGAACGGCCTAGGGGGAAAGTACGCATACCGTTGTAATCGGGCGAGTTTCTACTTTCAGATGCAACAGAAATTTTGCGCATTGGTCAATCCGTTCGCGAGATATGGCAGTTTGGAGGTAAGAAACGCTTGAGAAACTCCAAATTTTCGCAGTTCTGATGCTCGACAAGCATAACTAGAACGTTCTAGGGGAAAAGTACGCATACCGTTGTAATCGGGCGACTTTCTACTTTCAGATGCAACAGAAATTTTGCGGATTGGTAAATCCGTTCGCGAGATATGGCAGTTTGGAGGTAAGAAACGGTTGAGAAACTCAAAATTTTCACAGTTCTGATGCTCGAAACGAATAACCAGAACGGCCTAGGGGAAAAGTACGCATACCGTTGTAATCGGGCGAGTTTCTACCTTCAGATGCATCAGAAATTTTGCGGATTGGTCAATCCGTTCGCGAGATATGGCAGTTTGGAAGTAAGAAACGCTTGAGAAACTCAAAATTTTCGCAGTTCTGATGCTCGAAACGATTAACCAGAACGGCCTAGGGGAAAAGTACGCATACCGTTGTAAACGGGCGAGTTTCTACCTTCAGATGCAACAGAAATTTTGCGGATTGCTCAATCCGTTCGCGAGGTATGGCAATTTGGAAGTAAGAAACGCTAGAAAAACTCAAAATTTTCGCAGTTCTGATGCTCGACAAGCATAACTAGAACGTTCTAGGGGAAAAGTACGCATACCGTTGTAATCGGGCGACTTTGTACTTTCAGATGCATCAGAAATTTTGCGGATTGGTCAATCCGTTCGCGAGATATGGCAGTTTGGAAGTAAGAAACGCTTGAGAAACTCAAAATTTTCGCAGTTCTGATGCTCGAAACGATTAACTAGAACGGCCTAGGGGAAAAGTACGCATACCGTTGTAATCGGGCGAGTTTCTACTTTCAGATGCAACAGAAATTTTGCGGATTGGTCAACCCGTTCGCGAGATATGGCAGTTTGGAAGTAAGAAACGCTTGAGAAACTCAAAATTTTCGCAGTTCTGATGCCCGAAACGAATAACTAGAGCGGCCTAGGGGAAAAGTACGCATACCGTTGTAATCGGGCGAGTTTCTACTTTCAGATGCATCAGAAATTTTGCGGATTGGTCAATCCGTTCGCGAGATATGGCAGTTTGGAAGTAAGAAACGCTTGAGAAACTCAAAATTTTCGCAGTTCTGATGCTCGAAACGATTAACCAGAACGGCCTAGGGGAAAAGTACGCATACCGTTGTAAACGGGCGAGTTTCTACCTTCAGATGCAACAGAAATTTTGCGGATTGCTCAATCCGTTCGCGAGGTATGGCAATTTGGAAGTAAGAAACGCTTGAAAAACTCAAAATTTTCGCAGTTCTGATGCTCGAAACGAATAACTAGAACGGACTAGGGGAAAAGTACGCATACCGTTGTAATCGGGCGAGTTTCTACTTTCAGATGCAACAGAAATTTTGCGGATTGGTCAATCCGTTCGCGAGATATGGCAGTTTGGAGGTAAGAAATGCTTGAGAAACTCAAAATTTTCGCAGTTCTGATGCTCGACAAGCATAACTAGAACGTTCTAGGGGAAAAGTACGCATACCGTTGTAATCGAGCGACTTTCTACTTTCAGATGCATCAGAAATTTTGCGGATTGGTCAATCCGTTCGCGAGATATGGCAGTTTGGAAGTAAGAAACGCTTGAGAAACTCAAAATTTTCGCAGTTCTGATGCTCGAAACGATTAACTAGAACGGCCTAGGGGAAAAGTACGCATACCGTTGTAATCGGGCGACTTTCTACTTTCAGATGCAACAGAAATTTTGGGGATTGGTCAATCCGTTCGCGAGATGTGGCAGTTTGGAGGTAAGAAACGGTTGAGAAACTCAAAATTTTCACAGTTCTGATGCTCGAAACGAATAACCAGAACGGCCTAGGGGAAAAGTACGCATACCGTTGTAATCGGGCGAGTTTCTACCTTCAGATGCAACAGAAATTTTGCGGATTGGTCAATCCGTTCGCGAGATATGGCAGTTTGGAAGTAAGAAACGCTTGAGAAACTCAAAATTTTCGCAGTTCTGATGCTCGAAACGATTAACTAGAACGGCCTAGGGGAAAAGTACGCATACCGTTGTAATCGGGCGAGTTTCTACTTTCAGATGCAACAGAAATTTTGCGGATTGGTCAATCCGTTCGCGAGATATGGCAGTTTGGAGGTAAGAAATGCTTGAGAAACTCAAAATTTTCGCAGTTCTGATGCTCGACAAGCATAACTAGAACGTTCTAGGGGAAAAGTACGCATACCGTTGTAATCGAGCGACTTTCTACTTTCAGATGCATCAGAAATTTTGCGGATTGGTCAATCCGTTCGCGAGATATGGCAGTTTGGAAGTAAGAAACGCTTGAGAAACTCAAAATTTTCGCAGTTCTGATGCTCGAAACGATTAACTAGAACGGCCTAGGGGAAAAGTACGCATACCGTTGTAATCGGGCGACTTTCTACTTTCAGATGCAACAGAAATTTTGGGGATTGGTCAATCCGTTCGCGAGATGTGGCAGTTTGGAGGTAAGAAACGGTTGAGAAACTCAAAATTTTCACAGTTCTGATGCTCGAAACGAATAACCAGAACGGCCTAGGGGAAAAGTACGCATACCGTTGTAATCGGGCGAGTTTCTACCTTCAGATGCATCAGAAATTTTGCGGATTGGTCAATCCGTTCGCGAGATATGGCAGTTTGGAAGTAAGAAACGCTTGAGAAACTCAAAATTTTCGCAGTTCTGATGCTCGAAACGATTAACTAGAACGGCCTAGGGGAAAAGTACGCATACCGTTGTAATCGGGCGAGTTTCTACTTTCAGATGCATCAGAAATTTTGCGGATTGGTCAATCCGTTCGCGAGATATGGCAGTTTGGAAGTAAGAAACGCTTGAGAAACTCAAAATTTTCGCAGTTCTGATGCTCGAAACGATTAACTAGAACGGCCTAGGGGAAAAGTACGCATACCGTTGTAATCGGGCGAGTTTCTACTTTCAGATGCAACAGAAATTTTGCGGATTGGTCAATCCTTTCGCGAGATGTGGCGGTTTGGAAGTAAGAAACGCTTGAGAAACTCAAAATTTTCGCAGTTCTGATGCTCGAAACGAATAACTAGAACGGCCTAGGGGGAAAGTACGCATACCGTTGTAATCGGGCGAGTTTCTACTTTCAGATGCAACAGAAATTTTGCGGATTGGTCAATCCGTTCGCGAGATATGGCAGTTTGTAGGTAAGAAACGCTTGAGAAACTCAACATTTTCGCAGTTCTGATGCTCGAAACGAATAACTAGAACGGCCTAGGGGAAAAGTAGGCATACCGTTGTAATCGGGCGAGTTTGTACTTTCAGATGCAACAGAAATTTTGCGGATTGGTCGATCCGTTCGCGAGATATGGCAGTTTGGAGGTAAGAAACGCTTGAGAAACTCAAAATTTTCGCAGTTCTGATGCTCGAAACGAATAACTAGAACGGACTAGGGGAAAAGTACGCATACCGTTGTAATCGGGCGAGTTTCTACTTTCAGATGCAACAGAAATTTTGCGGATTGGTCAATCCGTTCGCGAGATATGGCAGTTTGGAGGTAAGAAACGCTTGAGAAACTCAAAATTTTCGCAGTTCTGATGCTCGAAACGATTAACTAGAACGGCCTAGGGGAAAAGTACGCATACCGTTGTAATCGGGCGAGTTTCTACTTTCAGATGCATCAGAAATTTTGCGGATTGGTCAATCCGTTCGCGAGATATGGCAGTTTGGAAGTAAGAAACGCTTGAGAAACTCAAAATTTTCGCAGTTCTGATGCTCGACAAGCATAACTAGAACGATCTAGGGGAAAAGCACGCATACCGTTGTAATCGGGCGACTTTCTACTTTCAGATGCAACAGAAATTTTGCGGATTGGTCAATCCGTTCGCGAGATATGGCAGTTTGGAGGTAAGAAACGGTTGAGAAACTCAAAATTTTCGCAGTTCTGATGCTCGACAAGCATAACTAGAACGTTCTAGGGGAAAAGTACGCATACCGTTGTAATCGGGCGACTTTGTACTTTCAGATGCATCAGAAATTTTGCGGATTGGTCAATCCGTTCGCGAGATATGGCAGTTTGGAGGTAAGAAACGCTTGAGAAACTCAAAATTTTCGCAGTTCTGATGCTCGAAACGAATAACTAGAACGGACTAGGGGAAAAGTACGCATACCGTTGTAATCGGGCGAGTTTCTACTTTCAGATGCAACAGAAATTTTGCGGATTGGTCAATCCGTTCGCGAGATATGGCAGTTTGGAGGTAAGAAACGGTTGAGAAACTCAAAATTTTCACAGTTCTGATGCTCGAAACGAATAACCAGAACGGCCTAGGGGAAAAGTACGCATACCGTTGTAAACGGGCGAGTTTCTACCTTCAGATGCAACAGAAATTTTGCGGATTGCTCAATCCGTTCGCGAGGTATGGCAATTTGGAAGTAAGAAACGCTTGAAAAACTCAAAATTTTCGCAGTTCTGATGCTCGACAAGCATAACTAGAACGTTCTAGGGGAAAAGTACGCATACCGTTGTAATCGGGCGACTTTGTACTTTCAGATGCATCAGAAATTTTGCGGATTGGTCAATCCGTTCGCGAGATATGGCAGTTTGGAAGTAAGAAACGCTTGAGAAACTCAAAATTTTCGCAGTTCTGATGCTCGAAACGATTAACTAGAACGGCCTAGGGGAAAAGTACGCATACCGTTGTAATCGGGCGAGTTTCTACTTTCAGATGCAACAGAAATTTTGCGGATTGGTCAACCCGTTCGCGAGATATGGCAGTTTGGAAGTAAGAAACGCTTGAGAAACTCAAAATTTTCGCAGTTCTGATGCCCGAAACGAATAACTAGAGCGGCCTAGGGGAAAAGTACGCATACCGTTGTAATCGGGCGAGTTTCTACTTTCAGATGCATCAGAAATTTTGCGGATTGGTCAATCCGTTCGCGAGATATGGCAGTTTGGAAGTAAGAAACGCTTGAGAAACTCAAAATTTTCGCAGTTCTGATGCTCGAAACGATTAACCAGAACGGCCTAGGGGAAAAGTACGCATACCGTTGTAAACGGGCGAGTTTCTACCTTCAGATGCAACAGAAATTTTGCGGATTGCTCAATCCGTTCGCGAGGTATGGCAATTTGGAAGTAAGAAACGCTTGAAAAACTCAAAATTTTCGCAGTTCTGATGCTCGAAACGAATAACTAGAACGGACTAGGGGAAAAGTACGCATACCGTTGTAATCGGGCGAGTTTCTACTTTCAGATGCAACAGAAATTTTGCGGATTGGTCAATCCGTTCGCGAGATATGGCAGTTTGGAGGTAAGAAATGCTTGAGAAACTCAAAATTTTCGCAGTTCTGATGCTCGACAAGCATAACTAGAACGTTCTAGGGGAAAAGTACGCATACCGTTGTAATCGAGCGACTTTCTACTTTCAGATGCATCAGAAATTTTGCGGATTGGTCAATCCGTTCGCGAGATATGGCAGTTTGGAAGTAAGAAACGCTTGAGAAACTCAAAATTTTCGCAGTTCTGATGCTCGAAACGATTAACTAGAACGGCCTAGGGGAAAAGTACGCATACCGTTGTAATCGGGCGACTTTCTACTTTCAGATGCAACAGAAATTTTGGGGATTGGTCAATCCGTTCGCGAGATGTGGCAGTTTGGAGGTAAGAAACGGTTGAGAAACTCAAAATTTTCACAGTTCTGATGCTCGAAACGAATAACCAGAACGGCCTAGGGGAAAAGTACGCATACCGTTGTAATCGGGCGAGTTTCTACCTTCAGATGCAACAGAAATTTTGCGGATTGGTCAATCCGTTCGCGAGATATGGCAGTTTGGAAGTAAGAAACGCTTGAGAAACTCAAAATTTTCGCAGTTCTGATGCTCGAAACGATTAACTAGAACGGCCTAGGGGAAAAGTACGCATACCGTTGTAATCGGGCGAGTTTCTACTTTCAGATGCAACAGAAATTTTGCGGATTGGTCAATCCTTTCGCGAGATGTGGCGGTTTGGAAGTAAGAAACGCTTGAGAAACTCAAAATTTTCGCAGTTCTGATGCTCGAAACGAATAACTAGAACGGCCTAGGGGGAAAGTACGCATACCGTTGTAATCGGGCGAGTTTCTACTTTCAGATGCAACAGAAATTTTGCGGATTGGTCAATCCGTTCGCGAGATATGGCAGTTTGTAGGTAAGAAACGCTTGAGAAACTCAACATTTTCGCAGTTCTGATGCTCGAAACGAATAACTAGAACGGCCTAGGGGAAAAGTAGGCATACCGTTGTAATCGGGCGAGTTTGTACTTTCAGATGCAACAGAAATTTTGCGGATTGGTCGATCCGTTCGCGAGATATGGCAGTTTGGAGGTAAGAAACGCTTGAGAAACTCAAAATTTTCGCAGTTCTGATGCTCGAAACGAATAACTAGAACGGACTAGGGGAAAAGTACGCATACCGTTGTAATCGGGCGAGTTTCTACTTTCAGATGCAACAGAAATTTTGCGGATTGGTCAATCCGTTCGCGAGATATGGCAGTTTGGAGGTAAGAAACGCTTGAGAAACTCAAAATTTTCGCAGTTCTGATGCTCGAAACGATTAACTAGAACGGCCTAGGGGAAAAGTACGCATACCGTTGTAATCGGGCGAGTTTCTACTTTCAGATGCATCAGAAATTTTGCGGATTGGTCAATCCGTTCGCGAGATATGGCAGTTTGGAAGTAAGAAACGCTTGAGAAACTCAAAATTTTCGCAGTTCTGATGCTCGACAAGCATAACTAGAACGATCTAGGGGAAAAGCACGCATACCGTTGTAATCGGGCGACTTTCTACTTTCAGATGCAACAGAAATTTTGCGGATTGGTCAATCCGTTCGCGAGATATGGCAGTTTGGAGGTAAGAAACGGTTGAGAAACTCAAAATTTTCGCAGTTCTGATGCTCGACAAGCATAACTAGAACGTTCTAGGGGAAAAGTACGCATACCGTTGTAATCGGGCGACTTTGTACTTTCAGATGCATCAGAAATTTTGCGGATTGGTCAATCCGTTCGCGAGATATGGCAGTTTGGAGGTAAGAAACGCTTGAGAAACTCAAAATTTTCGCAGTTCTGATGCTCGAAACGAATAACTAGAACGGACTAGGGGAAAAGTACGCATACCGTTGTAATCGGGCGAGTTTCTACTTTCAGATGCAACAGAAATTTTGCGGATTGGTCAATCCGTTCGCGAGATATGGCAGTTTGGAGGTAAGAAACGGTTGAGAAACTCAAAATTTTCACAGTTCTGATGCTCGAAACGAATAACCAGAACGGCCTAGGGGAAAAGTACGCATACCGTTGTAAACGGGCGAGTTTCTACCTTCAGATGCAACAGAAATTTTGCGGATTGCTCAATCCGTTCGCGAGGTATGGCAATTTGGAAGTAAGAAACGCTTGAAAAACTCAAAATTTTCGCAGTTCTGATGCTCGACAAGCATAACTAGAACGTTCTAGGGGAAAAGTACGCATACCGTTGTAATCGGGCGACTTTGTACTTTCAGATGCATCAGAAATTTTGCGGATTGGTCAATCCGTTCGCGAGATATGGCAGTTTGGAAGTAAGAAACGCTTGAGAAACTCAAAATTTTCGCAGTTCTGATGCTCGAAACGATTAACTAGAACGGCCTAGGGGAAAAGTACGCATACCGTTGTAATCGGGCGAGTTTCTACTTTCAGATGCAACAGAAATTTTGCGGATTGGTCAACCCGTTCGCGAGATATGGCAGTTTGGAAGTAAGAAACGCTTGAGAAACTCAAAATTTTCGCAGTTCTGATGCCCGAAACGAATAACTAGAGCGGCCTAGGGGAAAAGTACGCATACCGTTGTAATCGGGCGAGTTTCTACTTTCAGATGCATCAGAAATTTTGCGGATTGGTCAATCCGTTCGCGAGATATGGCAGTTTGGAAGTAAGAAACGCTTGAGAAACTCAAAATTTTCGCAGTTCTGATGCTCGAAACGATTAACCAGAACGGCCTAGGGGAAAAGTACGCATACCGTTGTAAACGGGCGAGTTTCTACCTTCAGATGCAACAGAAATTTTGCGGATTGCTCAATCCGTTCGCGAGGTATGGCAATTTGGAAGTAAGAAACGCTTGAAAAACTCAAAATTTTCGCAGTTCTGATGCTCGAAACGAATAACTAGAACGGACTAGGGGAAAAGTACGCATACCGTTGTAATCGGGCGAGTTTCTACTTTCAGATGCAACAGAAATTTTGCGGATTGGTCAATCCGTTCGCGAGATATGGCAGTTTGGAGGTAAGAAATGCTTGAGAAACTCAAAATTTTCGCAGTTCTGATGCTCGACAAGCATAACTAGAACGTTCTAGGGGAAAAGTACGCATACCGTTGTAATCGAGCGACTTTCTACTTTCAGATGCATCAGAAATTTTGCGGATTGGTCAATCCGTTCGCGAGATATGGCAGTTTGGAAGTAAGAAACGCTTGAGAAACTCAAAATTTTCGCAGTTCTGATGCTCGAAACGATTAACTAGAACGGCCTAGGGGAAAAGTACGCATACCGTTGTAATCGGGCGACTTTCTACTTTCAGATGCAACAGAAATTTTGGGGATTGGTCAATCCGTTCGCGAGATGTGGCAGTTTGGAGGTAAGAAACGGTTGAGAAACTCAAAATTTTCACAGTTCTGATGCTCGAAACGAATAACCAGAACGGCCTAGGGGAAAAGTACGCATACCGTTGTAATCGGGCGAGTTTCTACCTTCAGATGCAACAGAAATTTTGCGGATTGGTCAATCCGTTCGCGAGATATGGCAGTTTGGAAGTAAGAAACGCTTGAGAAACTCAAAATTTTCGCAGTTCTGATGCTCGAAACGATTAACTAGAACGGCCTAGGGGAAAAGTACGCATACCGTTGTAATCGGGCGAGTTTCTACTTTCAGATGCAACAGAAATTTTGCGGATTGGTCAATCCGTTCGCGAGATATGGCAGTTTGGAGGTAAGAAATGCTTGAGAAACTCAAAATTTTCGCAGTTCTGATGCTCGACAAGCATAACTAGAACGTTCTAGGGGAAAAGTACGCATACCGTTGTAATCGAGCGACTTTCTACTTTCAGATGCATCAGAAATTTTGCGGATTGGTCAATCCGTTCGCGAGATATGGCAGTTTGGAAGTAAGAAACGCTTGAGAAACTCAAAATTTTCGCAGTTCTGATGCTCGAAACGATTAACTAGAACGGCCTAGGGGAAAAGTACGCATACCGTTGTAATCGGGCGACTTTCTACTTTCAGATGCAACAGAAATTTTGGGGATTGGTCAATCCGTTCGCGAGATGTGGCAGTTTGGAGGTAAGAAACGGTTGAGAAACTCAAAATTTTCACAGTTCTGATGCTCGAAACGAATAACCAGAACGGCCTAGGGGAAAAGTACGCATACCGTTGTAATCGGGCGAGTTTCTACCTTCAGATGCATCAGAAATTTTGCGGATTGGTCAATCCGTTCGCGAGATATGGCAGTTTGGAAGTAAGAAACGCTTGAGAAACTCAAAATTTTCGCAGTTCTGATGCTCGAAACGATTAACTAGAACGGCCTAGGGGAAAAGTACGCATACCGTTGTAATCGGGCGAGTTTCTACTTTCAGATGCATCAGAAATTTTGCGGATTGGTCAATCCGTTCGCGAGATATGGCAGTTTGGAAGTAAGAAACGCTTGAGAAACTCAAAATTTTCGCAGTTCTGATGCTCGAAACGATTAACTAGAACGGCCTAGGGGAAAAGTACGCATACCGTTGTAATCGGGCGAGTTTCTACTTTCAGATGCAACAGAAATTTTGCGGATTGGTCAATCCTTTCGCGAGATGTGGCGGTTTGGAAGTAAGAAACGCTTGAGAAACTCAAAATTTTCGCAGTTCTGATGCTCGAAACGAATAACTAGAACGGCCTAGGGGGAAAGTACGCATACCGTTGTAATCGGGCGAGTTTCTACTTTCAGATGCAACAGAAATTTTGCGGATTGGTCAATCCGTTCGCGAGATATGGCAGTTTGTAGGTAAGAAACGCTTGAGAAACTCAACATTTTCGCAGTTCTGATGCTCGAAACGAATAACTAGAACGGCCTAGGGGAAAAGTAGGCATACCGTTGTAATCGGGCGAGTTTGTACTTTCAGATGCAACAGAAATTTTGCGGATTGGTCGATCCGTTCGCGAGATATGGCAGTTTGGAGGTAAGAAACGCTTGAGAAACTCAAAATTTTCGCAGTTCTGATGCTCGAAACGAATAACTAGAACGGACTAGGGGAAAAGTACGCATACCGTTGTAATCGGGCGAGTTTCTACTTTCAGATGCAACAGAAATTTTGCGGATTGGTCAATCCGTTCGCGAGATATGGCAGTTTGGAGGTAAGAAACGCTTGAGAAACTCAAAATTTTCGCAGTTCTGATGCTCGAAACGATTAACTAGAACGGCCTAGGGGAAAAGTACGCATACCGTTGTAATCGGGCGAGTTTCTACTTTCAGATGCATCAGAAATTTTGCGGATTGGTCAATCCGTTCGCGAGATATGGCAGTTTGGAAGTAAGAAACGCTTGAGAAACTCAAAATTTTCGCAGTTCTGATGCTCGACAAGCATAACTAGAACGATCTAGGGGAAAAGCACGCATACCGTTGTAATCGGGCGACTTTCTACTTTCAGATGCAACAGAAATTTTGCGGATTGGTCAATCCGTTCGCGAGATATGGCAGTTTGGAGGTAAGAAACGGTTGAGAAACTCAAAATTTTCGCAGTTCTGATGCTCGAAACGAATAACTAGAACGGCCTAGGGGGAAAGTACGCATACCGTTGTAATCGGGCGAGTTTCTACTTTCAGATGCAACAGAAATTTTGCGGATTGGTCAATCCGTTCGCGAGATATGGCAGTTTGTAGGTAAGAAACGCTTGAGAAACTCAACATTTTCGCAGTTCTGATGCTCGAAACGAATAACTAGAACGGACTAGGGGAAAAGTACGCATACCGTTGTAATCGGGCGAGTTTCTACTTTCAGATGCAACAGAAATTTTGCGGATTGGTCAATCCGTTCGCGAGATATGGCAGTTTGGAGGTAAGAAACGGTTGAGAAACTCAAAATTTTCACAGTTCTGATGCTCGAAACGAATAACCAGAACGGCCTAGGGGAAAAGTACGCATACCGTTGTAATCGGGCGAGTTTCTACTTTCAGATGCAACAGAAATTTTGCGGATTGGTCAACCCGTTCGCGAGATATGGCAGTTTGGAAGTATGAAACACTTGAGAAACACAAAATTTTCGCAGTTCTGATGCCCGAAACGAATAACTAGAGCGGCCTAGGGGAAAAGTACGCATACCGTTGTAATCGGGCGAGTTTCTACTTTCAGATGCATCAGAAATTTTGCGGATTGGTCAATCCGTTCGCGAGATATGGCAGTTTGGAAGTAAGAAACGCTTGAGAAACTCAAAATTTTCGCAGTTCTGATGCCCGAAACGAATAACTAGAGCGGCCTAGGGGAAAAGTACGCATACCGTTGTAATCGGGCGAGTTTCTACTTTCAGATGCATCAGAAATTTTGCGGATTGGTCAATCCGTTCGCGAGATATGGCAGATTGGAAGTAAGAAACGCTTGAGAAACTCAAAATTTTCGCAGTTCTGATGCTCGAAACGATTAACCAGAACGGCCTAGGGGAAAAGTACGCATACCGTTGTAATCGGGCGAGTTTCTACCTTCAGATGCATCAGAAATTTTGCGGATTGGTCAATCCGTTCGCGAGATATGGCAGTTTGGAAGTAAGAAACGCTTGAGAAACTCAAAATTTTCGCAGTTCTGATGCTCGAAACGATTAACTAGAACGGCCTAGGGGAAAAGTACGCATACCGTTGTAATCGGGCGAGTTTCTACTTTCAGATGCATCAGAAATTTTGCGGATTGGTCAATCCGTTCGCGAGATATGGCAGTTTGGAAGTAAGAAACGCTCGAGAAACTCAAAATTTTCGCAGTTCTGATGCTCGAAACGATTAACTAGAACGGCCTAGGGGAAAAGTACGCATACCGTTGTAATCGGGCGAGTTTCTACTTTCAGATGCAACAGAAATTTTGCGGATTGGTCAATCCTTTCGCGAGATGTGGCGGTTTGGAAGTAAGAAACGCTTGAGAAACTCAAAATTTTCGCAGTTCTGATGCTCGAAACGAATAACTAG
Source organism: Ptiloglossa arizonensis (assembly GCF_051014685.1). Classification (NCBI taxonomy): domain Eukaryota; kingdom Metazoa; phylum Arthropoda; class Insecta; order Hymenoptera; family Colletidae; genus Ptiloglossa; species Ptiloglossa arizonensis. The sequence continues at coordinate 168,977 of NW_027478386.1, forward strand.
AACGGCCTAGGGGGAAAGTACGCATACCGTTGTAATCGGGCGAGTTTCTACTTTCAGATGCAACAGAAATTTTGCGGATTGGTCAATCCGTTCGCGAGATATGGCAGTTTGTAGGTAAGAAACGCTTGAGAAACTCAACATTTTCGCAGTTCTGATGCTCGAAACGAATAACTAGAACGGCCTAGGGGAAAAGTAGGCATACCGTTGTAATCGGGCGAGTTTGTACTTTCAGATGCAACAGAAATTTTGCGGATTGGTCGATCCGTTCGCGAGATATGGCAGTTTGGAGGTAAGAAACGCTTGAGAAACTCAAAATTTTCGCAGTTCTGATGCTCGAAACGAATAACTAGAACGGCCTAGGGGGAAAGTACGCATACCGTTGTAATCGGGCGAGTTTCTACTTTCAGATGCAACAGAAATTTTGCGGATTGGTCAATCCGTTCGCGAGATATGGCAGTTTGGAAGTAAGAAACGCTTGAGAAACTCAAAATTTTCGCAGTTCTGATGCTCGACAAGCATAACTAGAACGATCTAGGGGAAAAGCACGCATACCGTTGTAATCGGGCGACTTTCTACTTTCAGATGCAACAGAAATTTTGCGGATCGGTCAATCCGTTCGCGAGATATGGCAGTTTGGAGGTAAGAAACGGTTGAGAAACTCAAAATTTTCGCAGTTCTGATGCTCGAAACGAATAACTAGAACGGCCTAGGGGGAAAGTACGCATACCGTTGTAATCGGGCGAGTTTCTACTTTCAGATGCAACAGAAATTTTGCGGATTGGTCAATCCGTTCGCGAGATATGGCAGTTTGTAGGTAAGAAACGCTTGAGAAACTCAACATTTTCGCAGTTCTGATGCTCGAAACGAATAACTAGAACGGACTAGGGGAAAAGTACGCATACCGTTGTAATCGGGCGAGTTTCTACTTTCAGATGCAACAGAAATTTTGCGGATTTGTCAATCCGTTCGCGAGATATGGCAGTTTGGAGGTAAGAAACGGTTGAGAAACTCAAAATTTTCACAGTTCTGATGCTCGAAACGAATAACCAGAACGGCCTAGGGGAAAAGTACGCATACCGTTGTAATCGGGCGAGTTTCTACTTTCAGATGCAACAGAAATTTTGCGGATTGGTCAACCCGTTCGCGAGATATGGCAGTTTGGAAGTATGAAACACTTGAGAAACACAAAATTTTCGCAGTTCTGATGCCCGAAACGAATAACTAGAGCGGCCTAGGGGAAAAGTACGCATACCGTTGTAATCGGGCGAGTTTCTACTTTAAGATGCATCAGAAATTTTGCGGATTGGTCAATCCGTTCGCGAGATATGGCAGTTTGGAAGTAAGAAACGCTTGAGAAACTCAAAATTTTCGCAGTTCTGATGCTCGAAAAGATTAACCAGAACGGCCTAGGGGAAAAGTACGCATACCGTTGTAAACGGGCGAGTTTCTACCTTCAGATGCAACAGAAATTTTGCGGATTGCTCAATCCGTTCGCGAGGTATGGCAATTTGGAAGTAAGAAACGCTTGAAAAACTCAAAATTTTCGCAGTTCTGATGCTCGAAACGAATAACTAGAACGGACTAGGGGAAAAGTACGCATACCGTTGTAATCGGGCGAGTTTCTACTTTCAGATGCAACAGAAATTTTGCGGATTGGTCAATCCGTTCGCGAGATATGGCAGTTTGGAGGTAAGAAATGCTTGAGAAACTCAAAATTTTCGCAGTTCTGATGCTCGACAAGCATAACTAGAACGTTCTAGGGGAAAAGTACGCATACCGTTGTAATCGGGCGACTTTCTACTTTCAGATGCATCAGAAATTTTGCGGATTGGTCAATCCGTTCGCGAGATATGGCAGTTTGGAAGTAAGAAACGCTTGAGAAACTCAAAATTTTCGCAGTTCTGATGCTCGAAACGATTAACTAGAACGGCCTAGGGGAAAAGTACGCATACCGTTGTAATCGGTCGAGTTTCTACTTTCAGATGCAACAGAAATTTTGCGGATTGGTCAATCCGTTCGCGAGATATGGCGGTTTGGAAGTAAGAAGCGCTTGAGAAACTCAAAATTTTCGCAGTTCTGATGCTCGAAACGAATAACTAGAACGGACTAGGGGAAAAATACGCATACCGTTGTAATCGGGCGAGTTTCTACTTTCAGATGCAACAGAAATTTTGCGGATTGGTCAATCCGTTCGCGAGATATGGCAGTTTGGAGGTAAGAAATGCTTGAGAAACTCAAAATTTTCGCAGTTCTGATGCTCGACAAGCATAACTAGAACGTTCTAGGGGAAAAGTACGCATACCGTTGTAATCGGGCGACTTTCTACTTTCAGATGCATCAGAAATTTTGCGGATTGGTCAATCCGTTCGCGAGATATGGCAGTTTGGAATTAAGAAACGCTTGAGAAACTCAAAATTTTCGCAGTTCTGATGCTCGAAACGATTAACTAGAACGGCCTAGGGGAAAAGTACGCATACCGTTGTAATCGGTCGAGTTTCTACTTTCAGATGCAACAGAAATTTTGCGGATTGGTCAATCCGTTCGCGAGATATGGCGGTTTGGAAGTAAGAAGCGCTTGAGAAACTCAAAATTTTCGCAGTTCTGATGCTTGAAACGAATAACTAGAACGGCCTAGGGGAAAAGTACGCATACCGTTGTAATCGGGCGAGTTTCTACTTTCAGATGCAACAGAAATTTTGCGGATTGGTCAATCCGTTCGCGAGATATGGCAGTTTGTAGGTAAGAAACGCTTGAGAAACTCAACATTTTCGCAGTTCTGTTGCTCGAAACGAATAACTAGAGCGGCCTAGGGGAAAAGTACGCATACCGTTGTAATCGGGCGAGTTTCTACTTTCAGATGCATCAGAAATTTTGCGGATTGGTCAATCCGTTCGCGAGATATGGCAGTTTGGAAGTAAGAAACGCTTGAGAAACTCAAAATTTTCGCAGTTCTGATGCTCGAAACGATTAACCAGAACGGCCTAGGGGAAAAGTACGCATACCGTTGTAATCGGGCGAGTTTCTACCTTCAGATGCATCAGAAATTTTGCGGATTGGTCAATCCGTTCGCGAGATATGGCAGTTTGGAAGTAAGAAACGCTTGAGAAACTCAAAATTTTCGCAGTTCTGATGCTCGAAACGATTAACTAGAACGGCCTAGGGGAAAAGTACGCATACCGTTGTAATCGGGCGAGTTTCTACTTTCAGATGCAACAGAAATTTTGCGGATTGGTAAATCCTTTCGCGAGATGTGGCGGTTTGGAAGTAAGAAACGCTTGAGAAACTCAAAATTTTCGCAGTTCTGATGCTCGAAACGAATAACTAGAACGGCCTAGGGGGAAAGTACGCATACCGTTGTAATCGGGCGAGTTTCTACTTTCAGATGCAACAGAAATTTTGCGGATTGGTCAATCCGTTCGCGAGATATGGCAGTTTGTAGGTAAGAAACGCTTGAGAAACTCAACATTTTCGCAGTTCTGATGCTCGAAACGAATAACTAGAACGGCCTAGGGGAAAAGTAGGCATACCGTTGTAATCGGGCGAGTTTGTACTTTCAGATGCAACAGAAATTTTGCGGATTGGTCGATCCGTTCGCGAGATATGGCAGTTTGGAGGTAAGAAACGCTTGAGAAACTCAAAATTTTCGCAGTTCTGATGCTCGAAACGAATAACTAGAACGGACTAGGGGAAAAGTACGCATACCGTTGTAATCGGGCGAGTTTCTACTTTCAGATGCAACAGAAATTTTGCGGATTGGTCAATCCGTTCGCGAGATATGGCAGTTTGGAGGTAAGAAATGCTTGAGAAACTCAAAATTTTCGCAGTTCTGATGCTCGACAAGCATAACTAGAACGTTCTAGGGGAGAAGTACGCATACCGTTGTAATCGAGCGACTTTCTACTTTCAGATGCATCAGAAATTTTGCGGATTGGTCAATCCGTTCGCGAGATATGGCAGTTTGGAAGTAAGAAACGCTTGAGAAACTCAAAATTTTCGCAGTTCTGATGCTCGACAAGCATAACTAGAACGATCTAGGGGAAAAGCACGCATACCGTTGTAATCGGGCGAGTTTCTACTTTCAGATGCAACAGAAATTTTGCGGATTGGTCAATCCGTTCGCGAGATATGGCAGTTTGGATGTATGAAACACTTGAGAAACACAAAATTTTCGCAGTTCTGATGCTCGAAACGAATAACTAGAGCGGCCTAGGGGAAAAGTACGCATACCGTTGTAATCGGGCGAGTTTCTACTTTCAGATGCATCAGAAATTTTGCGGATTGGTCAATCCGTTCGCGAGATATGGCAGTTTGGATGTAAGAAACGCTTGAGAAACTCAAAATTTTTGCAGTTCTGATGCTCGAAACGATTAACCAGAACGGCCTAGGGGAAAAGTACGCATACTGTTGTAATCGGGCGAGTTTCTACTTTCAGATGCATCAGAAATTTTGCGGATTGGTCAGTCCGTTCGCGAGATATGGCAGTTTGGAAGTAAGGAACGCTTGAGAAACTCAAAATTTTCGCAGTTCTGATGCTCGAAACGATTAACTAGAACGGCCTAGGGGAAAAGTACGCATACCGTTGATATCGGGTGAGTTTCTACTTTCAGATGCAACAGAAATTTTGCGGATTAGTCAATCCGTTCGCGAGATATGGCAGTTTGGAGGTAAGAAACGCTTGAGAAACTCAAAATTTTCGCAGTTCTGATGCTCGACCAGCATAACTAGAACGTTCTAGGGGAAAGGTACGCATACCGTTGTAATCGGGCGACTATCTACTTTCAGATGCAACAGAAATTTTGCAGATTGGTCAATCCGTTCGCGAGATATGGCAGTTTGGAGGTAAGAAACGGTTGAGAAACTCAAAATTTTCACAGTTCTGATGCTCGAAACGAATAACCAGAACGGCCTAGGGGAAAAGTACGCATACCGTTGTAATCGGGCGAGTTTCTACTTTCAGATGCATCAGAAATTTTGCGGATTGGTCAGTCCGTTCGCGAGATATGGCAGTTTGGAAGTAAGAAACGCTTGAGAAACTCAAAATTTTCGCAGTTCTGATGCTCGAAACGATTAACCAGAACGGCCTAGGGGAAAAGTACGCATACCGTTGTAATCGGGCGAGTTTCTACCTTCAGATGCATCAGAAATTTTGCGGATTGGTCAATCCGTTCGCGAGATATGGCAGTTTGGAAGTAAGAAACGCTTGAGAAACTCAAAATTTTCGCAGTTCTGATGCTCGAAACGATTAACTAGAACGGCCTAGGGGAAAAGTACGCATACCGTTGTAATCGGGCGAGTTTCTACTTTCAGATGCAACAGAAATTTTGCGGATTGGTCAATCCGTTCGCGAGATATGGCGGTTTGGAAGTAAGAAACGCTTGAGAAACTCAAAATTTTCGCAGTTCTGATGCTCGAAACGAATAACTAGAACGGCCTAGGGGAAAAGTACGCATACCGTTGTAATCGGGCGAGTTTCTACTTTCAGATGCAACAGAAATTTTGCGGATTGGTCAATCCGTTCGCGAGATATGGCAGTTTGGAAGTAAGAAACGCTTGAGAAACTCAAAATTTTCGCAGTTCTGATGCTCGACAAGCATAACTAGAACGTTCTAGGGGAAAAGTACGCATACCGTTGTAATCGGGCGACTTTCTACTTTCAGATGCATCAGAAATTTTGCGGATTGGTCAATCCGTTCGCGAGATATTGCAGTTTGGAAGTAAGAAACGCTTGAGAAACTCAAAATTTTCGCAGTTCTGATGCTCGAAACGATTAACTAGAACGGCCTAGGGGAAAAGTACGCATACCGTTGTAATCGGGCGAGTTTCTACTTTCAGATGCAACAGAAATTTTGCGGATTGGTCAATCCGTTCGCGAGATATGGCGGTTTGGAAGTAAGAAACGCTTGAGAAACTCAAAATTTTAGCAGTTCTGATGCTCGAAACGAATAACTAGAACGGCCTAGGGGAAAAGTACGCATACCGTTGTAATCGGGCGAGTTTCTACTTTCAGATGCAACAGAAATTTTGCGGATTGGTCAATCCGTTCGCGAGATATGGCGGTTTGGAAGTAAGAAACGCTTGAGAAACTCAAAATTTTCGCAGTTCTGATGCTCGAAACGAATAACTAGAACGGCCTAGGGGAAAAGTACGCATACCGTTGTAATCGGGCGAGTTTCTACTTTCAGATGCAACAGAAATTTTGCGGATTGGTCAATCCGTTCGCGAGATATGGCAGTTTGTAGGTAAGAAACGCTTGAGAAACTCAACATTTTCGCAGTTCTGTTGCTCGAAACGAATAACTAGAGCGGCCTAGGGGAAAAGTACGCATACCGTTGTAATCGGGCGAGTTTCTACTTTCAGACGCATCAGAAATTTTGCGGATTGGTCAATCCGTTCGCGAGATATGGCAGTTTGGAAGTAAGAAACGCTTGAGAAACTCAAAATTTTCGCAGTTCTGATGCTCGACAAGCATAACTAGAACGTTCTAGGGGAAAAGTACGCATACCGTTGTAATCGGGCGACTTTCTACTTTCAGATGCATCAGAAATTTTGCGGATTGGTCAATCCGTTCGCGAGATATGGCAGTTTGGAAGTAAGAAACGCTTGAGAAACTCAAAATTTTCGCAGTTCTGATGCTCGACAAGCATAATTAGAACGATCTAGGGGAAAAGCACGCATACCGTTGTAATCGGGCGACTTTCTACTTTCAGATGCAACAGAAATTTTGCGGATTGGTCAATCCGTTCGCGAGATATTGCAGTTTGGAAGTAAGAAACGCTTGAGAAACTCAAAATTTTCGCAGTTCTGATGCTCGAAACGATTAACTAGAACGGCCTAGGGGAAAAGTACGCATACCGTTGTAATCGGGCGAGTTTCTACTTTCAGATGCAACAGAAATTTTGCGGATTGGTCTATCCGTTCGCGAGATATGGCGGTTTGGAAGTAAGAAACGCTTGAGAAACTCAAAATTTTAGCAGTTCTGATGCTCGAAACGAATAACTAGAACGGCCTAGGGGAAAAGTACGCATACCGTTGTAATCGGGCGAGTTTCTACTTTCAGATGCAACAGAAATTTTGCGGATTGGTCAATCCGTTCGCGAGATATGGCGGTTTGGAAGTAAGAAACGCTTGAGAAACTCAAAATTTTCGCAGTTCTGATGCTCGAAACGAATAACTAGAACGGCCTAGGGGAAAAGTTCGCATACCGTTGTAATCGGGCGAGTTTCTACTTTCAGATGCAACAGAAATTTTGCGGATTGGTCAATCCGTTCGCGAGATATGGCAGTTTGTAGGTAAGAAACGCTTGAGAAACTCAACATTTTCGCAGTTCTGTTGCTCGAAACGAATAACTAGAGCGGCCTAGGGGAAAAGTACGCATACCGTTGTAATCGGGCGAGTTTCTACTTTCAGATGCATCAGAAATTTTGCGGATTGGTCAATCCGTTCGCGAGATATGGCAGTTTGGAAGTAAGAAACGCTTGAGAAACTCAAAATTTTCGCAGTTCTGATGCTCGACAAGCATAACTAGAACGTTCTAGGGGAAAAGTACGCATACCGTTGTAATCGGGCGACTTTCTACTTTCAGATGCATCAGAAATTTTGCGGATTGGTCAATCCGTTCGCGAGATATGGCAGTTTGGAAGTAAGAAACGCTTGAGAAACTCAAAATTTTCGCAGTTCTGATGCTCGACAAGCATAACTAGAACGATCTAGGGGAAAAGCACGCATACCGTTGTAATCGGGCGACTTTCTACTTTCAGATGCAACAGAAATTTTGCGGATTGGTCAATCCGTTCGCGAGATATGGCAGTTTGGAGGTAAGAAACGGTTGAGAAACTCAAAATTTTCACAGTTCTGATGCTCGAAACGAATAACCAGAACGGCCTAGGGGAAAAGTACGCATACCGTTGTAATCGGGCGAGTTTCTACTTTCAGATGCAACAGAAATTTTGCGGATTGGTCAATCCGTTCGCGAGATATGGCAGTTTGGAAGTATGAAACACTTGAGAAACACAAAATTTTCGCAGTTCTGATGCTCGAAACGAATAACTAGAGCGGCCTAGGGGAAAAGTACGCATACCGTTGTAATCGGGCGAGTTTCTACTTTCAGATGCATCAGAAATTTTGCGGATTGGTCAATCCGTTCGCGAGATATGGCAGTTTGGAAGTAAGAAACGCTTGAGAAACTCAAAATTTTCGCAGTTCTGATGCTCGAAACGATTAACCAGAACGGCCTAGGGGAAAAGTACGCATACCGTTGTAATCGGGCGAGTTTCTACTTTCAGATGCATCAGAAATTTTGCGGATTGGTCAGTCCGTTCGCGAGATATGGCAGTTTGGAAGTAAGAAACGCTTGAGAAACTCAAAATTTTCGCAGTTCTGATGCTCGAAACGATTAACTAGAACGGCCTAGGGGAAAAGTACGCATACCGTTGATATCGGGTGAGTTTCTACTTTCAGATGCAACAGAAATTTTGCGGATTAGTCAATCCGTTCGCGAGATATGGCAGTTTGGAGGTAAGAAACGCTTGAGAAACTCAAAATTTTCGCAGTTCTGATGCTCGACCAGCATAACTAGAACGTTCTAGGGGAAAAGTACGCATACCGTTGTAATCGGGCGACTTTCTACTTTCAGATGCAACAGAAATTTTGCAGATTGGTCAATCCGTTCGCGAGATATGGCAGTTTGGAGGTAAGAAACGGTTGAGAAACTCAAAATTTTCACAGTTCTGATGCTCGAAACGAATAACCAGAACGGCCTAGGGGAAAAGTACGCATACCGTTGTAATCGGGCGAGTTTCTACTTTCAGATGCATCAGAAATTTTGCGGATTGGTCAGTCCGTTCGCGAGATATGGCAGTTTGGAAGTAAGAAACGCTTGAGAAACTCAAAATTTTCGTAGTTCTGATGCTCGAAACGATTAACCAGAACGGCCTAGGGGAAAAGTACGCATACCGTTGTAATCGGGCGAGTTTCTACCTTCAGATGCATCAGAAATTTTGCGGATTGGTCAATCCGTTCGCGAGATATGGCAGTTTGGAAGTAAGAAACGCTTGAGAAACTCAAAATTTTCGCAGTTCTGATGCTCGAAACGATTAACTAGAACGGCCTAGGGGAAAAGTACGCATACCGTTGTAATCGGGCGAGTTTCTACTTTCAGATGCATCAGAAATTTTGCGGATTGGTCAGTCCGTTCGCGAGATATGGCAGTTTGGAAGTAAGAAACGCTTGAGAAACTCAAAATTTTCGCAGTTCTGATGCTCGAAACGATTAACTAGAACGGCCTAGGGGAAAAGTACGCATACCGTTGTAATCGGGCGAGTTTCTACTTTCAGATGCAACAGAAATTTTGCGGATTGGTCAATCCGTTCGCGAGATATGGCGGTTTGGAAGTAAGAAACGCTTGAGAAACTCAAAATTTTCGCAGTTCTGATTCTCGAAACGAATAACTAGAACGGCCTAGGGGAAAAGTACGCATACCGTTGTAAACGGGCGAGTTTCTACCTTCAGATGCAACAGAAATTTTGCGGATTGCTCAATCCGTTCGCGAGGTATGGCAATTTGGAAGTAAGAAACGCTTGAAAAACTCAAAATTTTCGCAGTTCTGATGCTCGAAACGAATAACTAGAACGGACTAGGGGAAAAGTACGCATACCGTTGTAATCGGGCGAGTTTCTACTTTCAGATGCAACAGAAATTTTGAGGATTGGTCAATCCGTTCGCGAGATATGGCAGTTTGGAGGTAAGCAACGCTTGAGAAACTCAAAATTTTCGCAGTTCTGATGCTCGACAAGCATAACAAGAACGTTCTAGGGGAAAAGTACGCATACCGTTGTAATCGGGCGACTTTCTACTTTCAGATGCATCAGAAATTTTGCGGATTGGTCAATCCGTTCGGGAGATATGGCAGTTTGGAAGTAAGAAACGCTTGAGAAACTCAAAATTTTCGCAGTTCTGATGCTCGAAACGATTAACCAGAACGGCCAAGGGGAAAAGTACGCATACCGTTGTAATCGGGCGAGTTTCTACCTTCAGATGCATCAGAAATTTTGCGGATTGGTCAATCCGTTCGCGAGATATGGCAGTTTGGAAGTAAGAAACGCTTGAGAAACTCAAAATTTTCGCAGTTCTGATGCTCGAAACGATTAACTAGAACGGCCTAGGGGAAAAGTACGCATACCGTTGTAATCGGGCGAGTTTCTACTTTCAGATGCAACAGAAATTTTGCGGATTGGTCAATCCGTTCGCGAGATATGGCGGTTTGGAAGTAAGAAACGCTTGAGAAACTCAAAATTTTCGCAGTTCTGATGCTCGAAACGAATAACTAGAACGGCCTAGGGGAAAAGTACGCATACCGTTGTAAACGGGCGAGTTTCTACCTTCAGATGCAACAGAAATTTTGCGGATTGCTCAATCCGTTCGCGAGGTATGGCAATTTGGAAGTAAGAAACGCTTGAAAAATTCAAAATTTTCGCAGTTCTGATGCTCGAAACGAATAACTAGAACGGACTAGGGGAAAAGTACGCATACCGTTGTAATCGGGCGAGTTTCTACTTTCAGATGCAACAGAAATTTTGAGGATTGGTCAATCCGTTCGCGAGATATGGCAGTTTGGAGGTAAGAAACGCTTGAGAAACTCAAAATTTTCGCAGTTCTGATGCTCGACAAGCATAACTAGAACGTTCTAGGGGAAAAGTACGCATACCGTTGTAATCGGGCGACTTTCTACTTTCAGATGCATCAGAAATTTTGCGGATTGGTCAATCCGTTCGCGAGATATGGCAGTTTGTAGGTAAGAAACGCTTGAGAAACTCAACATTTTCGCAGCTCTGTTGCTCGAAACGAATAACTAGAGCGGCCTAGGGGAAAAGTACGCATACCGTTGTAATCGGGCGAGTTTCTACTTTCAGATGCATCAGAAATTTTGCGGATTGGTCAATCCGTTCGCGAGATATGGCAGTTTGGAAGTAAGAAACGCTTGAGAAACTCAAAATTTTCGCAGTTCTGATGCTCGAAACGATTAACCAGAACGGCCAAGGGGAAAAGTACGCATACCGTTGTAATCGGGCGAGTTTCTACCTTCAGATGCATCAGAAATTTTGCGGATTGGTCAATCCGTTCGCGAGATATGGCAGTTTGGAAGTAAGAAACGCTTGAGAAACTCAAAATTTTCGCAGTTCTGATGCTCGAAACGATTAACTAGAACGGCCCAGGGGAAAAGTACGCATACCGTTGTAATCGGGCGAGTTTCTACTTTCAGATGCAACAGACATTTTGCGGATTGGTCAATCCGTTCGCGAGATATGGCGGTTTGGAAGTAAGAAACGCTTGAGAAACTCAAAATTTTCGTAGTTCTGATGCTCGAAACGAATAACTAGAACGGCCTAGGAGAAAAGTACGCATACCGTTGTAAACGGGCGAGTTTCTACCTTCAGATGCAACAGAAATTTTGCGGATTGCTCAATCCGTTCGCGAGGTATGGCAATTTGGAAGTAAGAAACGCTTGAAAAACTCAAAATTTTCGCAGTTCTGATGCTCGAAACGAATAACTAGAACGGACTAGGGGAAAAGTACGCATACCGTTGTAATCGGGCGAGTTTCTACTTTCAGATGCAACAGAAATTTTGAGGATTGGTCAATCCGTTCGCGAGATATGGCAGTTTGGAGGTAAGAAACGCTTGAGAAACTCAAAATTTTCGCAGTTCTGATGCTCGAAACGATTAACCAGAACGGCCAAGGGGAAAAGTACGAATACCGTTGTAATCGGGCGAGTTTCTACCTTCAGATGCATCAGAAATTTTGCGGATTGGTCAATCCGTTCGCGAGATATGGCAGTTTGGAAGTAAGAAACGCTTGAGAAACTCAAAATTTTCGCAGTTCTGATGCTCGAAACGATTAACTAGAACGGCCCAGGGGAAAAGTACGCATACCGTTGTAATCGGGCGAGTTTCTACTTTCAGATGCAACAGACATTTTGCGGATTGGTCAATCCGTTCGCGAGATATGGCGGTTTGGAAGTAAGAAACGCTTGAGAAACTCAAAATTTTCGTAGTTCTGATGCTCGAAACGAATAACTAGAACGGCCTAGGAGAAAAGTACGCATACCGTTGTAAACGGGCGAGTTTCTACCTTCAGATGCAACAGAAATTTTGCGGATTGCTCAATCCGTTCGCGAGGTATGGCAATTTGGAAGTAAGAAACGCTTGAAAAACTCAAAATTTTCGCAGTTCTGATGCTCGAAACGAATAACTAGAACGGACTAGGGGAAAAGTACGCATACCGTTGTAATCGGGCGAGTTTCTACTTTCAGATGCAACAGAAATTTTGAGGATTGGTCAATCCGTTCGCGAGATATGGCAGTTTGGAGGTAAGAAACGCTTGAGAAACTCAAAATTTTCGCAGTTCTGATGCTCGACAAGCATAACTAGAACGTTCTAGGGGAAAAGTACGCATACCGTTGTAATCGGGCGACTTTCTACTTTCAGATGCATCAGAAATTTTGCGGATTGGTCAATCCGTTCGCGAGATATGGCAGTTTGGAAGTAAGAAACGCTTGAGAAACTCAAAATTTTCGCAGTTCTGATGCTCGAAACGATTAACTAGAACGGCCTAGGGGAAAAGTACGCATACCGTTGTAATCGGGCGAGTTTCTACTTTCAGATGCAACAGAAATTTTGCGGATTGGTCAATCCGTTCGCGAGATATGGCGGTTTGGAAGTAAGAAACGCTTGAGAAACTCAAAATTTTCGCAGTTCTGATGCTCGAAACGAATAACTAGAACGGCCTAGGGGAAAAGTACGCATACCGTTGTAATCGGGCGAGTTTCTACTTTCAGATGCAACAGAAATTTTGCGGATTGGTCAATCCGTTCGCGAGATATGGCAGTTTGTAGGTAAGAAACGCTTGAGAAACTCAAAATTTTCGCAGTTCTGATGCTCGAAACGAATAACTAGAGCGGCCTAGGGGAAAAGTACGCATACCGTTGTAATCGGGCGAGTTTCTACTTTCAGATGCAACAGAAATTTTGAGGATTGGTCAATCCGTTCGCGAGATATGGCAGTTTGGAGGTAAGAAACGCTTGAGAAACTCAAAATTTTCGCAGTTCTGATGCTCGACAAGCATAACTAGAACGTTCTAGGGGAAAAGTACGCATACCGTTGTAATCGGGCGACTTTCTACTTTCAGATGCATCAGAAATTTTGCGGATTGGTCAATCCGTTCGCGAGATATTGCAGTTTGGAAGTAAGAAACGCTTGAGAAACTCAAAATTTTCGCAGTTCTGATGCTCGAAACGATTAACTAGAACGGCCTAGGGGAAAAGTACGCATACCGTTGTAATCGGGCGAGTTTCTACTTTCAGATGCAACAGAAATTTTGCGGATTGGTCAATCCGTTCGCGAGATATGGCAGTTTGTAGGTAAGAAACGCTTGAGAAACTCAACATTTTCGCAGTTCTGTTGCTCGAAACGAATAACTAGAGCGGCCTAGGGGAAAAGTACGCATACCGTTGTAATCGGGCGAGTTTCTACTTTCAGATGCATCAGAAATATTGCGGATTGGTCAATCCGTTCGCGAGATATGGCAGTTTGGAAGTAAGAAACGCTTGAGAAACTCAAAATTTTCGCAGTTCTGATGCTCGACAAGCATAACTAGAACGTTCTAGGGGAAAAGTACGCATACCGTTGTAATCGGGCGACTTTCTACTTTCAGATGCATCAGAAATTTTGCGGATTGGTCAATCCGTTCGGGAGATATGGCAGTTTGGAAGTAAGAAACGCTTGAGAAACTCAAAATTTTCGCAGTTCTGATGCTCGAAACGAATAACTAGAACGGCCTAGGGGAAAAGTACGCATACCGTTGTAATCGGGCGAGTTTCTACTTTCAGATGCAACAGAAATTTTGCGGATTGGTCAATCCGTTCGCGAGATATGGCAGTTTGTAGGTAAGAAACGCTTGAGAAACTCAACATTTTCGCAGTTCTGTTGCTCGAAACGAATAACTAGAGCGGCCTAGGGGAAAAGTACGCATACCGTTGTAATCGGGCGAGTTTCTACTTTCAGATGCATCAGAAATTTTGCGGATTGGTCAATCCGTTCGCGAGATATGGCAGTTTGGAAGTAAGAAACGCTGGAGAAACTCAAAATTTTCGCAGTCCTGATGCTCGAAACGATTAACCAGAACGGCCAAGGGGAAAAGTACGCATACCGTTGTAATCGGGCGAGTTTCTACCTTCAGATGCATCAGAAATTTTGCGGATTGGTCAATCCGTTCGCGAGATATGGCAGTTTGGAAGTAAGAAACGCTTGAGAAACTCAAAATTTTCGCAGTTCTGATGCTCGAAACGATTAACTAGAACGGCCTAGGGGAAAAGTACGCATACCGTTGTAATCGGGCGACTTTCTACTTTCAGATGCAACAGAAATTTTGCGGATTGGTCAATCCGTTCGCGAGATATGGCGGTTTGGAAGTAAGAAACGCTTGAGAAACTCAAAATTTTCGCAGTTGTGATGCTCGAAACGAATAACTAGAACGGCCTAGGGGAAAAGTACGCATACCGTTGTAAACGGGCGAGTTTCTACCTTCAGATGCAACAGAAATTTTGCGGATTGCTCAATCCGTTCGCGAGGTATGGCAATTTGGAAGTAAGAAACGCTTGAAAAACTCAAAATTTTCGCAGTTCTGATGCTCGAAACGAATAACTAGAACGGACTAGGGGAAAAGTACGCATACCGTTGTAATCGGGCGAGTTTCTACTTTCAGATGCAACAGAAATTTTGAGGATTGGTCAATCCGTTCGCGAGATATGGCAGTTTGGAGGTAAGAAACGATTGAGAAACTCAAAATTTTCGCAGTTTTGATGCTCGACAAGCATAACTAGAACGTTCTAGGGGAAAAGTACGCATACCGATGTAATCGGGCCACTTTCTACTTTCAGAAGCATCAGAAATTTTCCGGATTGGTCAATCCGTTCGCGAGATATGGCAGTTTGGAAGTAAGAAACGCTTGAGAAACTCGAAATTTTCGCAGTTCTGATGCTCGAAACGATTAACCAGAACTGCCTAGGGGAAAAGTACGCATACCGTTGTAATCGGGCGAGTTTCTACTTTCAGATGCAACAGAAATTTTGCGGATTGGTCAATCCGTTCGCGAGATATGGCGGTTTGGAATTAAGAAACGCTTGAGAAACTCAAAATTTTCGCAGTTCTGATGCTCGAAACGAATAACTAGAACGGCCTAGGGGGAAAGTACGCATACCGTTGTAATCGGGCGAGTTTCTACTTTCAGATGCAACAGAAATTTTGCGGATTGGTCAATCCGTTCGCGAGATATGGCAGTTTGGAGGTAAGAAACGCTTGAGAAACTCAAAATTTTCGCAGTTCTGATGCTCGAAACGAATAACTAGAACGGACTAGGGGAAAAGTACGCATACCGTTGTAATCGGGCGAGTTTCTACTATCAGATGCAACAGAAATTTTGCGGATTGGTCCATCCGTTCGCGAGATATGGCAGTTTGGAAGTAAGAAACGCTTGAGAAACTCAAAATTTTCGCAGTTCTGATGCTCGAAACGATTAACTAGAACGGCCTAGGGGAAAAGTACGCATACCGTTGATATCGGGTGAGTTTCTACTTTCAGATGCAACAGAAATTTTGCGGATTAGTCAATCCGTTCGCGATATATGGCAGTTTGGAGGTAAGAAACGCTTGAGAAACTCAAAATTTTCGCAGTTCTGATGCTCGACAAGCATAACTAGAACGTTCTAGGGGAAAAGTACGCATACCGTTGTAATCGGGCGAGTTTCTACTATCAGATGCAACAGAAATTTTGCGGATTGGTCCATCCGTTCGCGAGATATGGCAGTTTGGAAGTAAGAAACGCTTGAGAAACTCAAAATTTTCGCAGTTCTGATGCTCGAAACGATTAACTAGAACGGCCTAGGGGAAAAGTACGCATACCGTTGTAATCGGGCGAGTTTCTACTTTCAGATGCAACAGAAATTTTGCGGATTGGTCAATCCGTTCGCGAGATATGGCAGTTTGGAAGTATGAAACACTTGAGAAACACAAAATTTTCGCAGTTCTGATGCTCGAAACGAATAACTAGAGCGGCCTAGGGGAAAAGTACGCATACCGTTGTAATCGGGCGAGTTTCTACTTTCAGATGCATCAGAAATTTTGCGGATTGGTCAATCCGTTCGCGAGATATGGCAGTTTGGAAGTAAGAAACGCTTGAGAAACTCAAAATTTTCGCAGTTCTGATGCTCGAAACGATTAACCAGAACGGCCTAGGGGAAAAGTACGCATACCGTTGTAAACGGGCGAGTTTCTACCTTCAGATGCAACAGAAATTTTGCGGATTGCTCAATCCGTTCGCGAGGTATGGCAGTTTGGAGGTAAGAAATGCTTGAGAAACTCAAAATTTTCGCAGTTCTGATGCTCGACAAGCATAACTAGAACGTTCTAGGGGAAAAGTACGCATACAGTTGTAATCGGGCGACTTTCTACTTTCAGATGCAACAGAAATTTTGCGGATTGGTCAATCCGTTCGCGAGATATGGCAGTTTGGAAGTATGAAACACTTGAGAAACACAAAATTTTCGCAGTTCTGATGCTCGAAACGAATAACTAGAGCGGCCTAGGGGAAAAGTACGCATACCGTTGTAATCGGGCCAGTTTCTACTTTCAGATGCATCAGAAATTTTGCGGATTGGTCAATCCGTTCGCGAGATATGGCAGTTTGGAAGTAAGAAACGCTTGAGAAACTCAAAATTTTCGCAGTTCTGATGCTCGAAACGATTAACCAGAACGGCCTCGGGGAAAAGTACGCATACCGTTGTAATCGGGCGAGTTTCTACCTTCAGATGCATCAGAAATTTTGCGGATTGGTCAATCCGTTCGCGAGATATGGCAGTTTGGAAGTAAGAAACGCTTGAGAAACTCAAAATTTTCGCAGTTCTGATGCTCGAAACGATTAACTAGAACGGCCTAGGGGAAAAGTACGCATACCGTTGTAATCGGGCGAGTTTCTACTTTCAGATGCAACAGAAATTTTGCGGATTGGTCAATCCGTTCGCGAGATATGGCGGTTTGGAAGTAAGAAACGCTTGAGAAACTCAAAATTTTCGCAGTTCTGATGCTCGAAACGAATAACTAGAACGGCCTAGGGGAAAAGTACGCATACCGTTGTAAACGGGCGCGTTTCTACCTTCAGATGCAACAGAAATTTTGCGGATTGCTCAATCCGTTCGCGAGGTATGGCAATTTGGAAGTAAGAAACGCTTGAAAAACTCAAAATTTTCGCAGTTCTGATGCTCGAAACGAATAACTAGAACGGACTAGGGGAAAAGTACGCATACCGTTGTAATCGGGCGAGATTCTACTTTCAGATGCAACAGCAATTTTGAGGATTGGTCAATCCGTTCGCGAGATATGGCAGTTTGGAGGTAAGAAACGCTTGAGAAACTCAAAATTTTCGCAGTTCTGATGCTCGAAACGAATAACTAGAACGGACTAGGGGAAAAGTACGCATACCGTTGTAAACGGGCGAGTTTCTACCTTCAGATGCAACAGAAATTTTGCGGACTGCTCAATCCGTTCGCGAGGTATGGCAATTTGGAAGTAAGAAACGCTTGAAAAACTCAAAATTTTCGCAGTTCTGATGCTCGAAACGAATAACTAGAACGGACTAGGGGAAAAGTACGCATACCGTTGTAATCGGGCGAGTTTCTACTTTCAGATGCAACAGAAATTTTGAGGATTGGTCAATCCGTTCGCGAGATATGGCAGTTTGGAGGTAAGAAACGATTGAGGAACTCAAAATTTTCGCAGTTCTGATGCTCGACAAGCATAACTAGAACGTTCTAGGGGAAAAGTACGCATACCGTTGTAATCGGGCGAGTTTCTACTATCAGATGCAACAGAAATTTTGCGGATTGGTCCATCCGTTCGCGAGATATGGCAGTTTGGAAGTAAGAAACGCTTGAGAAACTCAAAATTTTCGCAGTTCTGATGCTCGAAACGATTAACTAGAACGGCCTAGGGGAAAAGTACGCATACCGTTGTAATCGGGCGAGTTTCTACTTTCAGATGCAACAGAAATTTTGCGGATTGGTCAATCCGTTCGCGAGATATGGCAGTTTGGAAGTATGAAACACTTGAGAAACACAAAATTTTCGCAGTTCTGATGCTCGAAACGAATAACTAGAGCGGCCTAGGGGAAAAGTACGCATACCGTTGTAATCGGGCGAGTTTCTACTTTCAGATGCATCAGAAATTTTGCGGATTGGTCAATCCGTTCGCGAGATATGGCAGTTTGGAAGTAAGAAAACGCTTGAGAAACTCAAAATTTTCGCAGTTCTGATGCTCGAAACGATTAACCAGAACGGCCTAGGGGAAAAGTACGCATACCGTTGTAAACGGGCGAGTTTCTACCTTCAGATGCAACAGAAATTTTGCGGATTGCTCAATCCGTTCGCGAGGTATGGCAGTTTGGAGGTAAGAAATGCTTGAGAAACTCAAAATTTTCGCAGTTCTGATGCTCGACAAGCATAACTAGAACGTTCTAGGGGAAAAGTACGCATACAGTTGTAATCGGGCGACTTTCTACTTTCAGATGCAACAGAAATTTTGCGGATTGGTCAATCCGTTCGCGAGATATGGCAGTTTGGAAGTATGAAACACTTGAGAAACACAAAATTTTCGCAGTTCTGATGCTCGAAACGAATAACTAGAGCGGCCTAGGGGAAAAGTACGCATACCGTTGTAATCGGGCCAGTTTCTACTTTCAGATGCATCAGAAATTTTGCGGATTGGTCAATCCGTTCGCGAGATATGGCAGTTTGGAAGTAAGAAACGCTTGAGAAACTCAAAATTTTCGCAGTTCTGATGCTCGAAACGATTAACCAGAACGGCCTCGGGGAAAAGTACGCATACCGTTGTAATCGGGCGAGTTTCTACCTTCAGATGCATCAGAAATTTTGCGGATTGGTCAATCCGTTCGCGAGATATGGCAGTTTGGAAGTAAGAAACGCTTGAGAAACTCAAAATTTTCGCAGTTCTGATGCTCGAAACGATTAACTAGAACGGCCTAGGGGAAAAGTACGCATACCGTTGTAATCGGGCGAGTTTCTACTTTCAGATGCAACAGAAATTTTGCGGATTGGTCAATCCGTTCGCGAGATATGGCGGTTTGGAAGTAAGAAACGCTTGAGAAACTCAAAATTTTCGCAGTTCTGATGCTCGAAACGAATAACTAGAACGGCCTAGGGGAAAAGTACGCATACCGTTGTAAACGGGCGCGTTTCTACCTTCAGATGCAACAGAAATTTTGCGGATTGCTCAATCCGTTCGCGAGGTATGGCAATTTGGAAGTAAGAAACGCTTGAAAAACTCAAAATTTTCGCAGTTCTGATGCTCGAAACGAATAACTAGAACGGACTAGGGGAAAAGTACGCATACCGTTGTAATCGGGCGAGATTCTACTTTCAGATGCAACAGCAATTTTGAGGATTGGTCAATCCGTTCGCGAGATATGGCAGTTTGGAGGTAAGAAACGCTTGAGAAACTCAAAATTTTCGCAGTTCTGATGCTCGAAACGAATAACTAGAACGGACTAGGGGAAAAGTACGCATACCGTTGTAAACGGGCGAGTTTCTACCTTCAGATGCAACAGAAATTTTGCGGACTGCTCAATCCGTTCGCGAGGTATGGCAATTTGGAAGTAAGAAACGCTTGAAAAACTCAAAATTTTCGCAGTTCTGATGCTCGAAACGAATAACTAGAACGGACTAGGGGAAAAGTACGCATACCGTTGTAATCGGGCGAGTTTCTACTTTCAGATGCAACAGAAATTTTGAGGATTGGTCAATCCGTTCGCGAGATATGGCAGTTTGGAGGTAAGAAACGATTGAGGAACTCAAAATTTTCGCAGTTCTGATGCTCGACAAGCATAACTAGAACGTTCTAGGGGAAAAGTACGCATACCGTTGTAATCGGGCGACTTTCTACTTTCAGAAGCATCAGAAATTTTCCGGATTGGTCAATCCGTTCGCGAGATATGGCAGTTTGGAAGTAAGAAACGCTTGAGAAACTCAAAATTTTCGCAGTTCTGATGCTCGAAACGATTAACCAGAACTGCCTAGGGGAAAAGTACGCATACCTTTGTAATCGGGCGAGTTTCTACTTTCAGATGCAACAGAAATTTTGCGGATTGGTCCATCCGTTCGCGAGATATGGCAGTTTGGAGGTAAGAAACGCTTGAGAAACTCAAAATTTTCGCAGTTCTGATGCTCGAAACGAATAACTAGAACGGACTAGGGGAAAAGTACGCATACCGTTGTAATCGGGCGAGTTTCTACTATCAGATGCAACAGAAATTTTGCGGATTGGTCCATCCGTTCGCGAGATATGGCAGTTTGGAAGTAAGAAACGCTTGAGAAACTCAAAATTTTCGCAGTTCTGATGCTCGAAACGATTAACTAGAAAGGCCTAGGGGAAAAGTACGCATACCGTTGATATCGGGTGAGTTTCTACTTTCAGATGCAACAGAAATTTTGCGGATTAGTCAATCCGTTCGCGAGATATGGCAGTTTGGAGGTAAGAAACGCTTGAGAAACTCAAAATTTTCGCAGTTCTGATGCTCGACCAGCATAACTAGAACGTTCTAGGGGAAAAGTACGCATACCGTTGTAATCGGGCGACTTTCTACTTTCAGATGCAAGAGAAATTTTGCGGATTGGTCAATCCGTTCGCGAGATATGGCAGTTTGGAGGTAAGAAACGTTTGAGAAACTCAAAATTTTCACAGTTCTGATGCGCGAAACGAATAACCAGAACGGCCTACGGGAAAAGTACGCATACCGTTGTAATCGGGCGAGTTTCTACTTTCAGATGCAACAGAAATTTTGCGGATTGGTCAATCCGTTCGCGAGATATGGCAGTTTGGAAGTATGAAACACTTGAGAAACACAAAATTTTCGCAGTTCTGATGCTCGAAACGAATAACTAGAGCGGCCTAGGGGAAAAGTACGCATACCGTTGTAATCGGGCGAGTTTCTACTTTCAGATGCATCAGAAATTTTGCGGATTGGTCAATCCGTTCGCGAGATATGGCAGTTTGGAAGTAAGAAACGCTTGAGAAACTCAAAATTTTCGCAGTTCTGATGCTCGAAACGATTAACTAGAACGGCCTAGGGGAAAAGTACGCATACCGTTGATATCGGGTGAGTTTCTACTTTCAGATGCAACAGAAATTTTGCGGATTAGTCAATCCGTTCGCGATATATGGCAGTTTGGAGGTAAGAAACGCTTGAGAAACTCAAAATTTTCGCAGTTCTGATGCTCGACAAGCATAACTAGAACGTTCTAGGGGAAAAGTACGCATACCGTTGTAATCGGGCGAGTTTCTACTATCAGATGCAACAGAAATTTTGCGGATTGGTCCATCCGTTCGCGAGATATGGCAGTTTGGAAGTAAGAAACGCTTGAGAAACTCAAAATTTTCGCAGTTCTGATGCTCGAAACGATTAACTAGAACGGCCTAGGGGAAAAGTACGCATACCGTTGTAATCGGGCGAGTTTCTACTTTCAGATGCAACAGAAATTTTGCGGATTGGTCAATCCGTTCGCGAGATATGGCAGTTTGGAAGTATGAAACACTTGAGAAACACAAAATTTTCGCAGTTCTGATGCTCGAAACGAATAACTAGAGCGGCCTAGGGGAAAAGTACGCATACCGTTGTAATCGGGCGAGTTTCTACTTTCAGATGCATCAGAAATTTTGCGGATTGGTCAATCCGTTCGCGAGATATGGCAGTTTGGAAGTAAGAAACGCTTGAGAAACTCAAAATTTTCGCAGTTCTGATGCTCGAAACGATTAACCAGAACGGCCTAGGGGAAAAGTACGCATACCGTTGTAAACGGGCGAGTTTCTACCTTCAGATGCAACAGAAATTTTGCGGATTGCTCAATCCGTTCGCGAGGTATGGCAGTTTGGAGGTAAGAAATGCTTGAGAAACTCAAAATTTTCGCAGTTCTGATGCTCGACAAGCATAACTAGAACGTTCTAGGGGAAAAGTACGCATACAGTTGTAATCGGGCGACTTTCTACTTTCAGATGCAACAGAAATTTTGCGGATTGGTCAATCCGTTCGCGAGATATGGCAGTTTGGAAGTATGAAACACTTGAGAAACACAAAATTTTCGCAGTTCTGATGCTCGAAACGAATAACTAGAGCGGCCTAGGGGAAAAGTACGCATACCGTTGTAATCGGGCCAGTTTCTACTTTCAGATGCATCAGAAATTTTGCGGATTGGTCAATCCGTTCGCGAGATATGGCAGTTTGGAAGTAAGAAACGCTTGAGAAACTCAAAATTTTCGCAGTTCTGATGCTCGAAACGATTAACCAGAACGGCCTCGGGGAAAAGTACGCATACCGTTGTAATCGGGCGAGTTTCTACCTTCAGATGCATCAGAAATTTTGCGGATTGGTCAATCCGTTCGCGAGATATGGCAGTTTGGAAGTAAGAAACGCTTGAGAAACTCAAAATTTTCGCAGTTCTGATGCTCGAAACGATTAACTAGAACGGCCTAGGGGAAAAGTACGCATACCGTTGTAATCGGGCGAGTTTCTACTTTCAGATGCAACAGAAATTTTGCGGATTGGTCAATCCGTTCGCGAGATATGGCGGTTTGGAAGTAAGAAACGCTTGAGAAACTCAAAATTTTCGCAGTTCTGATGCTCGAAACGAATAACTAGAACGGCCTAGGGGAAAAGTACGCATACCGTTGTAAACGGGCGCGTTTCTACCTTCAGATGCAACAGAAATTTTGCGGATTGCTCAATCCGTTCGCGAGGTATGGCAATTTGGAAGTAAGAAACGCTTGAAAAACTCAAAATTTTCGCAGTTCTGATGCTCGAAACGAATAACTAGAACGGACTAGGGGAAAAGTACGCATACCGTTGTAATCGGGCGAGATTCTACTTTCAGATGCAACAGCAATTTTGAGGATTGGTCAATCCGTTCGCGAGATATGGCAGTTTGGAGGTAAGAAACGCTTGAGAAACTCAAAATTTTCGCAGTTCTGATGCTCGAAACGAATAACTAGAACGGACTAGGGGAAAAGTACGCATACCGTTGTAAACGGGCGAGTTTCTACCTTCAGATGCAACAGAAATTTTGCGGACTGCTCAATCCGTTCGCGAGGTATGGCAATTTGGAAGTAAGAAACGCTTGAAAAACTCAAAATTTTCGCAGTTCTGATGCTCGAAACGAATAACTAGAACGGACTAGGGGAAAAGTACGCATACCGTTGTAATCGGGCGAGTTTCTACTTTCAGATGCAACAGAAATTTTGAGGATTGGTCAATCCGTTCGCGAGATATGGCAGTTTGGAGGTAAGAAACGATTGAGGAACTCAAAATTTTCGCAGTTCTGATGCTCGACAAGCATAACTAGAACGTTCTAGGGGAAAAGTACGCATACCGTTGTAATCGGGCGACTTTCTACTTTCAGAAGCATCAGAAATTTTCCGGATTGGTCAATCCGTTCGCGAGATATGGCAGTTTGGAAGTAAGAAACGCTTGAGAAACTCAAAATTTTCGCAGTTCTGATGCTCGAAACGATTAACCAGAACTGCCTAGGGGAAAAGTACGCATACCGTTGTAATCGGGCGAGTTTCTACTTTCAGATGCAACAGAAATTTTGCGGATTGGTCCATCCGTTCGCGAGATATGGCAGTTTGGAGGTAAGAAACGCTTGAGAAACTCAAAATTTTCGCAGTTCTGATGCTCGAAACGAATAACTAGAACGGACTAGGGGAAAAGTACGCATACCGTTGTAATCGGGCGAGTTTCTACTATCAGATGCAACAGAAATTTTGCGGATTGGTCCATCCGTTCGCGAGATATGGCAGTTTGGAAGTAAGAAACGCTTGAGAAACTCAAAATTTTCGCAGTTCTGATGCTCGAAACGATTAACTAGAAAGGCCTAGGGGAAAAGTACGCATACCGTTGATATCGGGTGAGTTTCTACTTTCAGATGCAACAGAAATTTTGCGGATTAGTCAATCCGTTCGCGAGATATGGCAGTTTGGAGGTAAGAAACGCTTGAGAAACTCAAAATTTTCGCAGTTCTGATGCTCGACCAGCATAACTAGAACGTTCTAGGGGAAAAGTACGCATACCGTTGTAATCGGGCGACTTTCTACTTTCAGATGCAAGAGAAATTTTGCGGATTGGTCAATCCGTTCGCGAGATATGGCAGTTTGGAGGTAAGAAACGTTTGAGAAACTCAAAATTTTCACAGTTCTGATGCGCGAAACGAATAACCAGAACGGCCTACGGGAAAAGTACGCATACCGTTGTAATCGGGCGAGTTTCTACTTTCAGATGCAACAGAAATTTTGCGGATTGGTCAATCCGTTCGCGAGATATGGCAGTTTGGAAGTATGAAACACTTGAGAAACACAAAATTTTCGCAGTTCTGATGCTCGAAACGAATAACTAGAGCGGCCTAGGGGAAAAGTACGCATACCGTTGTAATCGGGCGAGTTTCTACTTTCAGATGCATCAGAAATTTTGCGGATTGGTCAATCCGTTCGCGAGATATGGCAGTTTGGAAGTAAGAAACGCTTGAGAAACTCAAAATTTTCGCAGTTCTGATGCTCGAAACGATTAACCAGAACGGCCTAGGGGAAAAGTACGCATACTGTTGTAAACGGGCGAGTTTCTACCTTCAGATGCAACAGAAATTTTGCGGATTGCTCAATCCGTTCGCGAGGTATGGCAATTTGGAAGTAAGAAACGCTTGAAAAACTCAAAATTTTCGCAGTTCTGATGCTCGAAACGAATAACTAGAACGGACTAGGGGAAAAGTACGCATACCGTTGTAATCGGGCGAGTTTCTACTTTCAGATGCAACAGAAATTTTGCGGATTGGTCAATCCGTTCGCGAGATATGGCAGTTTGGAGGTAAGAAATGCTTGAGAAACTCAAAATTTTCGCAGTTCTGATGCTCGACAAGCATAACTAGAACGTTCTAGGGGAAAAGTACGCATACAGTTGTAATCGGGCGACTTTCTACTTTCAGATGCAACAGAAATTTTGCGGATTGGTCAATCCGTTCGCGAGATATGGCAGCTTGGAAGTATGAAACACTTGAGAAACACAAAATTTTCGCAGTTCTGATGCTCGAAACGAATAACTAGAGCGGCCTAGGGGAAAAGTACGCATACCGTTGTAATCGGGCCAGTTTCTACTTTCAGATGCATCAGAAATTTTGCGGATTGGTCAATCCGTTCGCGAGATATGGCAGTTTGGAGGTAAGAAACGCTTGAGAAACTCAAAATTTTCGCAGTTCTGATGCTCGAAACGATTAACCAGAACGGCCTAGGGGAAAAGTACGCATACCGTTGTAATCGGGCGAGTTTCTACCTTCAGATGCATCAGAAATTTTGCGGATTGGTCAATCCGTTCGCGAGATATGGCAGTTTGGAAGTAAGAAACGCTTGAGAAACTCAAAATTTTCGCAGTTCTGATGCTCGAAACGATTAACTAGAACGGCCTAGGGGAAAAGTACGCATACCGTTGTAATCGGGCGAGTTTCTACTTTCAGATGCAACAGAAATTTTGCGGATTGGTCAATCCGTTCGCGAGATATGGCGGTTTGGAAGTAAGAAACGCTTGAGAAACTCAAAATTTTCGCAGTTCTGATGCTCGAAACGAATAACTAGAACGGCCTAGGGGAAAAGTACGCATACCGTTGTAAACGGGCGCGTTTCTACCTTCAGATGCAACAGAAATTTTGCGGATTGCTCAATCCGTTCGCGAGGTATGGCAATTTGGAAGTAAGAAACGCTTGAAAAACTCAAAATTTTCGCAGTTCTGATGCTCGAAACGAATAACTAGAACGGACTAGGGGAAAAGTACGCATACCGTTGTAATCGGGCGAGATTCTACTTTCAGATGCAACAGCAATTTTGAGGATTGGTCAATCCGTTCGCGAGATATGGCAGTTTGGAGGTAAGAAACGCTTGAGAAACTCAAAATTTTCGCAGTTCTGATGCTCGAAACGAATAACCAGAACGGCCTACGGGAAAAGTACGCATACCGTTGTAATCGGGCGAGTTTCTACTTTCAGATGCAACAGAAATTTTGCGGATTGGTCAATCCGTTCGCGAGATATGGCAGTTTGGAAGTATGAAACACTTGAGACACACAAAATTTTCGCAGTTCTGATGCTCGAAACGAATAACTAGAGCGGCCTAGGGGAAAAGTACGCATACCGTTGTAACGGGCGAGTTTCTACTTTCAGATGCATCAGAAATTTTGCGGATTGGTCAATCCGTTCGCGAGATATGGCAGTTTGGAAGTAAGAAACGCTTGAGAAACTCAAAATTTTCGCAGTTCTGATGCTCGAAACGATTAACCAGAACGGCCTAGGGGAAAAGTACGCATACCGTTGTAATCGGGCGAGTTTCTACCTTCAGATGCATCAGAAATTTTGCGGATTGGTCAATCCGTTCGCGAGATATGGCAGTTTGGAAGTATGAAACACTTGAGAAACACAAAATTTTCGCAGTTCTGATGCTCGAAACGAATAACTAGAGCGGCCTAGGGGAAAAGTACGCATACCGTTGTAATCGGGCGAGTTTCTACTTTCAGATGCATCAGAAATTTTGAGGATTGGTCAATCCGTTCGCGAGATATGGCAGTTTGGAAGTAAGAAACGCTTGAGAAACTCAAAATTTTCGCAGTTCTGATGCTCGAAACGATTAACCAGAACGGCCTAGGGGAAAAGTACGCATACCGTTGTAAACGGGCGAGTTTCTACCTTCAGATGCAACAGAAATTTTGCGGATTGCTCAATCCGTTCGCGAGGTATGGCAATTTGGAAGTAAGAAACGCTTGAAAAACTCAAAATTTTCGCAGTTCTGATGCTCGAAACGAATAACTAGAACGGACTAGGGGAAAAGTACGCATACCGTTGTAATCGGGCGAGTTTCTACTTTCAGATGCAACAGAAATTTTGCGGATTGGTCAATCCGTTCGCGAGATATGGCAGTTTGGAGGTAAGAAATGCTTGAGAAACTCAAAATTTTCGCAGTTCTGATGCTCGACAAGCATAACTAGAACGTTCTAGGGGAAAAGTACGCATACAGTTGTAATCGGGCGACTTTCTACCTTCAGATGCAACAGAAATTTTGCGGATTGGTCAATCCGTTCGCGAGATATGGCAGTTTGGAAGTATGAAACACTTGAGAAACACAAAATTTTCGCAGTTCTGATGCTCGAAACGAATAACTAGAGCTGCCTAGGGGAAAAGTACGCATACCGTTGTAATCGGGCCAGTTTCTACTTTCAGATGCATCAGAAATTTTGCGGATTGGTCAATCCGTTCGCGAGATATGGCAGCTTGGAAGTAAGAAACGCTTGAGAAACTCAAAATTTTCGCAGTTCTGATGCTCGAAACGATTAACCAGAACGGCCTAGGGGAAAAGTACGCATACCGTTGTAATCGGGCGAGTTTCTACCTTCAGATGCATCAGAAATTTTGCGGATTGGTCAATCCGTTCGCGAGATATGGCAATTTGGAAGTAAGAAACGCTTGAAAAACTCAAAATTTTCGCAGTTCTGATGCTCGAAACGAATAACTAGAACGGACTAGGGGAAAAGTACGCATACCGTTGTAATCGGGCGAGATTCTACTTTCAGATGCAACAGCAATTTTGAGGATTGGTCAATCCGTTCGCGAGATATGGCAGTTTGGAGGTAAGAAACGCTTGAGAAACTCAAAATTTTCGCAGTTCTGATGCTCGAAACGAATAACCAGAACGGCCTACGGGAAAAGTACGCATACCGTTGTAATCGGGCGAGTTTCTACTTTCAGATGCAACAGAAATTTTGCTGATTGGTCAATCCGTTCGCGAGATATGGCAGTTTGGAAGTATGAAACACTTGAGAAACACAAAATTTTCGCAGTTCTGATGCTCGAAACGAATAACTAGAGCGGCCTAGGGGAAAAGTACGCATACCGTTGTAACGGGCGAGTTTCTACTTTCAGATGCATCAGAAATTTTGCGGATTGGTCAATCCGTTCGCGAGATATGGCAGTTTGGAAGTAAGAAACGCTTGAGAAACTCAAAATTTTCGCAGTTCTGATGCTCGAAACGATTAACTAGAAAGGCCTAGGGGAAAAGTACGCATACCGTTGATATCGGGTGAGTTTCTACTTTCAGATGCAACAGAAATTTTGCGGATTAGTCAATCCGTTCGCGAGATATGGCAGTTTGGAGGTAAGAAACGCTTGAGAAACTCAAAATTTTCGCAGTTCTGATGCTCGACCAGCATAACTAGAACGTTCTAGGGGAAAAGTACGCATACCGTTGTAATCGGGCGACTTTCTACTTTCAGATGCAAGAGAAATTTTGCGGATTGGTCAATCCGTTCGCGAGATATGGCAGTTTGGAGGTAAGAAACGTTTGAGAAACTCAAAATTTTCACAGTTCTGATGCGCGAAACGAATAACCAGAACGGCCTACGGGAAAAGTACGCATACCGTTGTAATCGGGCGAGTTTCTACTTTCAGATGCAACAGAAATTTTGCGGATTGGTCAATCCGTTCGCGAGATATGGCAGTTTGGAAGTATGAAACACTTGAGAAACACAAAATTTTCGCAGTTCTGATGCTCGAAACGAATAACTAGAGCGGCCTAGGGGAAAAGTACGCATACCGTTGTAATCGGGCGAGTTTCTACTTTCAGATGCATCAGAAATTTTGCGGATTGGTCAATCCGTTCGCGAGATATGGCAGTTTGGAAGTAAGAAACGCTTGAGAAACTCAAAATTTTCGCAGTTCTGATGCTCGAAATGATTAACCAGAACGGCCTAGGGGAAAAGTACGCATACTGTTGTAAACGGGCGAGTTTCTACCTTCAGATGCAACAGAAATTTTGCGGATTGCTCAATCCGTTCGCGAGGTATGGCAATTTGGAAGTAAGAAACGCTTGAAAAACTCAAAATTTTCGCAGTTCTGATGCTCGAAACGAATAACTAGAACGGACTAGGGGAAAAGTACGCATACCGTTGTAATCGGGCGAGTTTCTACTTTCAGATGCAACAGAAATTTTGCGGATTGGTCAATCCGTTCGCGAGATATGGCAGTTTGGAGGTAAGAAATGCTTGAGAAACTCAAAATTTTCGCAGTTCTGATGCTCGACAAGCATAACTAGAACGTTCTAGGGGAAAAGTACGCATACAGTTGTAATCGGGCGACTTTCTACTTTCAGATGCAACAGAAATTTTGCGGATTGGTCAATCCGTTCGCGAGATATGGCAGTTTGGAAGTATGAAACACTTGAGAAACACAAAATTTTCGCAGTTCTGATGCTCGAAACGAATAACTAGAGCGGCCTAGGGGAAAAGTACGCATACCGTTGTAATCGGGCCAGTTTCTACTTTCAGATGCATCAGAAATTTTGCGGATTGGTCAATCCGTTCGCGAGATATGGCAGTTTGGAGGTAAGAAACGCTTGAGAAACTCAAAATTTTCGCAGTTCTGATGCTCGAAACGATTAACCAGAACGGCCTAGGGGAAAAGTACGCATACCGTTGTAATCGGGCGAGTTTCTACCTTCAGATGCATCAGAAATTTTGCGGATTGGTCAATCCGTTTGCGAGATATGGCAGTTTGGAAGTAAGAAACGCTTGAGAAACTCAAAATTTTCGCAGTTCTGATGCTCGAAACGATTAACTAGAACGGCCTAGGGGAAAAGTACGCATACCGTTGTAATCGGGCGAGTTTCTACTTTCAGATGCAACAGAAATTTTGCGGATTGGTCAATCCGTTCGCGAGATATGGCGGTTTGGAAGTAAGAAACGCTTGAGAAACTCAAAATTTTCGCAGTTCTGATGCTCGAAACGAATAACTAGAACGGCCTAGGGGAAAAGTACGCATACCGTTGTAAACGGGCGCGTTTCTACCTTCAGATGCAACAGAAATTTTGCGGATTGCTCAATCCGTTCGCGAGGTATGGCAATTTGGAAGTAAGAAACGCTTGAAAAACTCAAAATTTTCGCAGTTCTGATGCTCGAAACGAATAACTAGAACGGACTAGGGGAAAAGTACGCATACCGTTGTAATCGGGCGAGATTCTACTTTCAGATGCAACAGCAATTTTGAGGATTGGTCAATCCGTTCGCGAGATATGGCAGTTTGGAGGTAAGAAACGCTTGAGAAACTCAAAATTTTCGCAGTTCTGATGCTCGAAACGAATAACCAGAACGGCCTACGGGAAAAGTACGCATACCGTTGTAATCGGGCGAGTTTCTACTTTCAGATGCAACAGAAATTTTGCGGATTGGTCAATCCGTTCGCGAGATATGGCAGTTTGGAAG
Source organism: Ptiloglossa arizonensis (assembly GCF_051014685.1). NCBI lineage: Eukaryota > Metazoa > Arthropoda > Insecta > Hymenoptera > Colletidae > Ptiloglossa > Ptiloglossa arizonensis. The sequence continues at coordinate 199,366 of NW_027478386.1, forward strand.
TATGAAACACTTGAGAAACACAAAATTTTCGCAGTTCTGATGCTCGAAACGAATAACTAGAGCGGCCTAGGGGAAAAGTACGCATACCGTTGTAACGGGCGAGTTTCTACTTTCAGATGCATCAGAAATTTTGCGGATTGGTCAATCCGTTCGCGAGATATGGCAGTTTGGAAGTAAGAAACGCTTGAGAAACTCAAAATTTTCGCAGTTCTGATGCTCGAAACGATTAACCAGAACGGCCTAGGGGAAAAGTACGCATACCGTTGTAATCGGGCGAGTTTCTACCTTCAGATGCATCAGAAATTTTGCGGATTGGTCAATCCGTTCACGAGATATGGCAGTTTGGAAGTATGAAACACTTGAGAAACACAAAATTTTCGCAGTTCTGATGCTCGAAACGAATAACTAGAGCGGCCTAGGGGAAAAGTACGCATACCGTTGTAATCGGGCGAGTTTCTACTTTCAGATGCATCAGAAATTTTGAGGATTGGTCAATCCGTTCGCGAGATATGGCAGTTTGGAAGTAAGAAACGCTTGAGAAACTCAAAATTTTCGCAGTTCTGATGCTCGAAACGATTAACCAGAACGGCCTAGGGGAAAAGTACGCATACCGTTGTAAACGGGCGAGTTTCTACCTTCAGATGCAACAGAAATTTTGCGGATTGCTCAATCCGTTCGCGAGGTATGGCAATTTGGAAGTAAGAAACGCTTGAAAAACTCAAAATTTTCGCAGTTCTGATGCTCGAAACGAATAACTAGAACGGACTAGGGGAAAAGTACGCATACCGTTGTAATCGGGCCAGTTTCTACTTTCAGATGCATCAGAAATTTTGCGGATTGGTCAATCCGTTCGCGAGATATGGCAGCTTGGAAGTAAGAAACGCTTGAGAAACTCAAAATTTTCGCAGTTCTGATGCTCGAAACGATTAACCAGAACGGCCTAGGGGAAAAGTACGCATACCGTTGTAATCGGGCGAGTTTCTACCTTCAGATGCATCAGAAATTTTGCGGATTGGTCAATCCGTTCGCGAGATATGGCAATTTGGAAGTAAGAAACGCTTGAAAAACTCAAAATTTTCGCAGTTCTGATGCTCGAAACGAATAACTAGAACGGACTAGGGGAAAAGTACGCATACCGTTGTAATCGGGCGAGATTCTACTTTCAGATGCAACAGCAATTTTGAGGATTGGTCAATCCGTTCGCGAGATATGGCAGTTTGGAGGTAAGAAACGCTTGAGAAACTCAAAATTTTCGCAGTTCTGATGCTCGAAACGAATAACCAGAACGGCCTACGGGAAAAGTACGCATACCGTTGTAATCGGGCGAGTTTCTACTTTCAGATGCAACAGAAATTTTGCGGATTGGTCAATCCGTTCGCGAGATATGGCAGTTTGGAAGTATGAAACACTTGAGAAACACAAAATTTTCGCAGTTCTGATGCTCGAAACGAATAACTAGAGCGGCCTAGGGGAAAAGTACGCATACCGTTGTAACGGGCGAGTTTCTACTTTCAGATGCATCAGAAATTTTGCGGATTGGTCAATCCGTTCGCGAGATATGGCAGTTTGGAAGTAAGAAACGCTTGAGAAACTCAAAATTTTCGCAGTTCTGATGCTCGAAACGATTAACCAGAACGGCCTAGGGGAAAAGTACGCATACCGTTGTAATCGGGCGAGTTTCTACCTTCAGATGCATCAGAAATTTTGCGGATTGGTCAATCCGTTCGCGAGATATGGCAGTTTGGATGTAAGAAACGGTTGAGAAACTCAAAATTTTCACAGTTCTGATGCTCGAAACGAATAACCAGAACAGCCTAGGGGAAAAGTACGCATACCGTTGTAATCGGGCGAGTTTCTACTTTCAGATGCAACAGAAATTTTGCGGATTGGTCAATCCGTTCGCGAGATATGGCAGTTTGGAAGTATGAAACACTTGAGAAACACAAAATTTTCGCAGTTCTGATGCTCGAAACGAATAACTAGAGCGGCCTAGGGGAAAAGTACGCATACCGTTGTAATCGGGCGAGTTTCTACTTTCAGATGCATCAGAAATTTTGCGGATTGGTCAATCCGTTCGCGAGATATGGCAGTTTGGAAGTAAGAAACGCTTGAGAAACTCAAAATTTTCGCAGTTCTGATGCTCGAAACGATTAACCAGAACGGCCTAGGGGAAAAGTACGCATACCGTTGTAATCGGGCGAGTTTCTACCTTCAGATGCATCAGAAATTTTGCGGATTGGTCCATCCGTTCGCGAGATATGGCAGTTTGGAAGTAAGAAACGCTTGAGAAACTCAAAATTTTCGCAGTTCTGATGCTCGAAACGAATAACTAGAGCGGCCTAGGGGAAAAGTACGCATACCGTTGTAATCGGGCGAGTTTCTACTTTCAGATGCAACAGAAATTTTGCGGATTGATCCATCCGTTCGCGAGATATGGCAGTTTGGAGGTAAGAAATGCTTGAGAAACTCAAAATTTTCGCAGTTCTGATGCTCGACAAGCATAACTAGAAGGTTCTAGGGGAAAAGTAGGCATACCGTTGTAATCGGGCGAGTTTGTACTTTCAGATGCAACAGAAATTTTGCGGATTGGTCAATCCGTTCGCGAGATATGGCAGTTTGGAGGTAAGAAACGCTTGAGAAACTCAAAATTTTCGCAGTTCTGATGCTCGATACGAATAACTAGAGCGGCCTAGGGGAAAAGTACGCATACCGTTGTAATCGGGCGAGTTTCTGCTTTCAGATGCAACAGAAATTTTGCGGATTAGTCAATCCGTTCGCGAGATATGGCAGTTTGGAGGTAAGAAACGCTTGAGAAACTCCAAATTTTCGCAGTTCTGATGCTCGAAACGATTAACTAGAACGGCCTAGGGGAAAAGTACGCATAGAGTTGTAATCGGGCGGGTTTCTACTTTCAGATGCAACAGAAATTTTGCGGATTGGTCAATCCGTTCGCGAGATATGGCAGTTTGGAGGTAAGAAACGCTTGAGAAACTCAAAATTTTCGCAGTTCTGATGCTCGAAACGATTAACTAGAACGGCCTAGGGGAAAAGTACGCATACCGTTGTAATCGGGCGAGTTTCTACTTTCAGATGCAACAGAAATTTTGCGGATTGGTCAATCCGTTCGCGAGATATGGCGGTTTGGAAGTAAGAAACGCTTGAGAAACTCAAAATTTTCGCAGTTCTGATGCTCGAAACGAATAACTAGAACGGCCTAGGGGAAAAGTACGCATACCGTTGTAAACGGGCGCGTTTCTACCTTCAGATGCAACAGAAATTTTGCGGATTGCTCAATCCGTTCGCGAGGTATGGCAATTTGGAAGTAAGAAACGCTTGAGAAACTTAAAATTTTCACAGTTCTGATGCTCGAAACGAATAACTAGAGCGGCCTAGGGGAAAAGTACGCATACCGTTGTAATCGGGCGAGTTTCTACCTTCAGATGCATCAGAAATTTTGCGGATTGGTCAATCCGTTCGCGAGATATGGCAGTTTGGAAGTAAGAAACGCTTGAGAAACTCAAATTTTTCGCAGTTCTGATGCTCGAAACGATTAACCAGAACGGCCTAGTGGAAAAGTACGCATACCGTTGTAATCGGGCGAGTTTCTACCTTCAGATGCATCAGAAATTTTGCGGATTGGTCAATCCGTTCGCGAGATATGGCAGTTTGGAAGTATGAAACACTTGAGAAACACAAAATTTTCGCAGTTCTGATGCTCGAAACGAATAACTAGAGCGGCCTAGGGGAAAAGTACGCATACCGTTGTAATCGGGCCAGTTTCTACTTTCAGATGCATCAGAAATTTTGCGGATTGGTCAATCCGTTCGCGAGATATGGCAGTTTGGAAGTAAGAAACGCTTGAGAAACTCAAAATTTTCGCAGTTCTGATGCTCGAAACGATTAACCAGAACGGCCTAGGGGAAAAGTACGCATACCGTTGTAATCGGGCGAGTTTCTACCTTCAGATGCATCAGAAATTTTGCGGATTGGTCAATCCGTTCGCGAGATATGGCAGTTTGGAAGTAAGAAACGCTTGAGAAACTCAAAATTTTCGCAGTTCTGATGCTCGACAAGCATAACTAGAAGGTTCTAGGGGAAAAGTAGGCATACCGTTGTAATCGGGCGAGTTTGTACTTTCAGATGCAACAGAAATTTTGCGGATTGGTCAATCCGTTCGCGAGATATGGCAGTTTGGAGGTAAGAAACGCTTGAGAAACTCAAAATTTTCGCAGTTCTGATGCTCGAAACGAATAACTAGAGCGGCCTAGGGGAAAAGTACGCATACCGTTGTAACGGGCGAGTTTCTACTTTCAGATGCATCAGAAATTTTGCGGATTGGTCAATCCGTTCGCGAGATATGGCAGTTTGGAAGTAAGAAACGCTTGAGAAACTCAAAATTTTCGCAGTTCTGATGCTCGAAACGATTAACCAGAACGGCCTAGGGGAAAAGTACGCATACCGTTGTAATCGGGCGAGTTTCTACCTTCAGATGCATCAGAAATTTTGCGGATTGGTCAATCCGTTCGCGAGATATGGCAGTTTGGAAGTATGAAACACTTGAGAAACACAAAATTTTCGCAGTTCTGATGCTCGAAACGAATAACTAGAGCGGCCTAGGGGAAAAGTACGCATACCGTTGTAATCGGGCCAGTTTCTACTTTCAGATGCATCAGAAATTTTGCGGATTGGTCAATCCGTTCGCGAGATATGGCAGTTTGGAAGTAAGAAACGCTTGAGAAACTCAAAATTTTCGCAGTTCTGATGCTCGAAACGATTAACCAGAACGGCCTAGGGGAAAAGTACGCATACCGTTGTAATCGGGCGAGTTTCTACCTTCAGATGCATCAGAAATTTTGCGGATTGGTCAATCCGTTCGCGAGATATGGCAGTTTGGAAGTAAGAAACGCTTGAGAAACTCAAAATTTTCGCAGTTCTGATGCTCGAAACGATTAACTAGAACGGCCTAGGGGAAAAGTACGCATACCGTTGTAATCGGGCGAGTTTCTACTTTCAGATGCAACAGAAATTTTGCGGATTGGTCAATCCGTTCGCGAGATATGGCGGTTTGGAAGTAAGAAACGCTTGAGAAACTCAAAATTTTCGCAGTTCTGATGCTCGAAACGAATAACTAGAACGGCCTAGGGGAAAAGTACGCATACCGTTGTAAACGGGCGCGTTTCTACCTTCAGATGCAACAGAAATTTTGCGGATTGCTCAATCCGTTCGCGAGGTATGGCAATTTGGAAGTAAGAAACGCTTGAAAAACTCAAAATTTTCGCAGTTCTGATGCTCGAAACGAATAACTAGAACGGACTAGGGGAAAAGTACGCATACCGTTGTAATCGGGCTAGATTCTACTTTCAGATGCAACAGCAATTTTGAGGATTGGTCAATCCGTTCGCGAGATATGGCAGTTTGGAGGTAAGAAACGCTTGAGAAACTCAAAATTTTCGCAGTTCTGATGCTCGAAACGAATAACCAGAACGGCCTACGGGAAAAGTACGCATACCGTTGTAATCGGGCGAGTTTCTACTTTCAGATGCAACAGAAATTTCGCGGATTGGTCAATCCGTTCGCGAGATATGGCAGTTTGGAAGTATGAAACACTTGAGAAATACAAAATTTTCGCAGTTCTGATGCTCGAAACGAATAACTAGAGCGGCCTAGGGGAAAAGTACGCATACCGTTGTAACGGGCGAGTTTCTACTTTCAGATGCATCAGAAATTTTGCGGATTGGTCAATCCGTTCGCGAGATATGGCAGTTTGGAAGTAAGAAACGCTTGAGAAACTCAAAATTTTCGCAGTTCTGATGCTCGAAACGAATAACTAGAACGGCCTAGGGGAAAAGTACGCATACCGTTGTAAACGGGCGTGTTTCTACCTTCAGATGCAACAGAAATTTTGCGGATTGGTCAATCCGTTCGCGAGATATGGCAGTTTGTAGGTAAGAAACGCTTGAGAAACTCAACATTTTCGCAGTTCTGATGCTCGAAACGAATAACTAGAACGGCCTAGGGGAAAAGTAGGCATACCGTTGTAATCGGGCGAGTTTGTACTTTCAGATGCAACAGAAATTTTGCGGATTGGTCAATCCGTTCGCGAGATATGGCAGTTTGGAGGTAAGAAACGCTTGAGAAACTCAAAATTTTCGCAGTTCTGATGCTCGAAACGATTAACCAGAACGGCCTAGGGGAAAAGTACGCATACCGTTGTAGTCGGGCGAGTTTCTACCTTCAGATGCATCAGAAATTTTGCGGATTGGTCAATCCGTTCGCGAGATATGGCAGTTTGGAAGTAAGAAACGCTTGAGAAACTCAAAATTTTCGCAGTTCTGATGCTCGAAACGATTAACTAGAACGGCCTAGGGGAAAAGTACGCATACCGTTGTAATCGGGCGAGTTTCTACTTTCAGATGCAACAGAAATTTTGCGGATTGGTCAATCCGTTCGCGAGATATGGCGGTTTGGAAGTAAGAAACGCTTGAGAAACTCAAAATTTTCGCAGTTCTGATGCTCGAAACGAATAACTAGAACGGCCTAGGGGAAAAGTACGCATACCGTTGTAAACGGGCGCGTTTCTACCTTCAGATGCAACAGAAATTTTGCGGATTGCTCAATCCGTTCGCGAGGTATGGCAATTTGGAAGTAAGAAACGCTTGAAAAACTCAAAATTTTCGCAGTTCTGATGCTCGAAACGAATAACTAGAACGGACTAGGGGAAAAGTACGCATACCGTTGTAATCGGGCGAGATTCTACTTTCAGATGCAACAGCAATTTTGAGGATTGGTCAATCCGTTCGCGAGATATGGCAGTTTGGAGGTAAGAAACGCTTGAGAAACTCAAAATTTTCGCAGTTCTGATGCTCGAAACGAATAACTAGAACGGCCTACGGGAAAAGTACGCATACCGTTGTAATCGGGCGAGTTTCTACTTTCAGATGCAACAGAAATTTTGCGGATTGGTCAATCCATTCGCGAGATATGGCAGTTTGGAAGTATGAAACACTTGAGAAACACAAAATTTTCGCAGTTCTGATGCTCGAAACGAATAACTAGAGCGGCCTAGGGGAAAAGTACGCATACCGTTGTAACGGGCGAGTTTCTACTTTCAGATGCATCAGAAATTTTGCGGATTGGTCAATCCGTTCGCGAGATATGGCAGTTTGGAAGTAAGAAACGCTTGAGAAACTCAAAATTTTCGCAGTTCTGATGCTCGAAACGAATAACTAGAACGGCCTAGGGGAAAAGTACGCATACCGTTGTAAACGGGCGTGTTTCTACCTTCAGATGCAACAGAAATTTTGCGGATTGGTCAATCCGTTCGCGAGATATGGCAGTTTGTAGGTAAGAAACGCTTGAGAAACTCAACATTTTCGCAGTTCTGATGCTCGAAACGAATAACTAGAGCGGCCTAGGGGAAAAGTACGCATACCGTTGTAATCGGGCGAGTTTCTACTTTCAGATGCAACAGAAATTTTGCGGATTGGTCAATCCGTTCGCGAGATATGGCGGTTTGGAAGTAAGAAACGCTTGAGAAACTCAAAATTTTCGCAGTTCTGATGCTCGAAACGAATAACTAGAACGGCCTAGGGGAAAAGTACGCATACCGTTGTAAACGGGCGAGTTTCTACCTTCAGATGGAACAGAAATTTTGCGGATTGCACAATCCGTTCGCGAGGTATGGCAATTTGGAAGTAAGAAACGCTTGAAAAACTCAAAATTTTCGCAGTTCTGATGCTCGAAACGAATAACTAGAACGGACTAGGGGAAAAGTACGCATACCGTTGTAATCGGGCGAGTTTCTACTTTCAGATGCAACAGAAATTTTGCGGATTGGTCCATCCGTTCGCGAGATATGGCAGTTTGGAGGTAAGAAATGCTTGAGAAACTCAAAATTTTCGCAGTTCTGATGCTCGACAAGCATAACTAGAAGGTTCTAGGGGAAAAGTAGGCATACCGTTGTAATCGGGCGAGCTTGTACTTTCAGATGCAACAGAAATTTTGCGGATTGGTCAATCCGTTCGCGAGATATGGCAGTTTGGAGGTAAGAAACGCTTGAGAAACTCAAAATTTTCGCAGTTCTGATGCTCGATACGAATAACTAGAGCGGCCTAGGGGAAAAGTACGCATACCGTTGTAATCGGGCGAGTTTCTGCTTTCAGATGCAACAGAAATTTTGCGGATTAGTCAATCCGTTCGCGAGATATGGCAGTTTGGAGGTAAGAAACGCTTGAGAAACTCCAAATTTTCGCAGTTCTGATGCTCGAAACGATTAACTAGAACGGCCTAGGGGAAAAGTACGCATAGCGTTGTAATCGGGCGGGTTTCTACTTTCAGATGCAACAGAAATTTTGCGGATTGGTCAATCCGTTCGCGAGATATGGCGGTTTGGAAGTAAGAAACGCTTGAGAAACTCAAAATTTTCGCAGTTCTGATGCTCGAAACGAATAACTAGAACGGCCTAGGGGAAAAGTACGCATACCGTTGTAAACGGGCGCGTTTCTACCTTCAGATGCAACAGAAATTTTGCGGATTGCTCAATCCGTTCGCGAGGTATGGCAATTTGGAAGTAAGAAACGCTTGAGAAACTCAAAATTTTCGCAGTTCTGATGCTCGAAACGATTAACTAGAACGGCCTAGGGGAAAAGTACGCATACCGTTGTAATCGGGCGAGTTTCTACTTTCAGATGCAACAGAAATTTTGCGGATTGGTCAATCCGTTCGCGAGATATGGCGGTTTGGAAGTAAGAAACGCTTGAGAAACTCAAAATTTTCGCAGTTCTGATGCTCGAAACGAATAACTAGAACGGCCTAGGGGAAAAGTACGCATACCGTTGTAAACGGGCGCGTTTCTACCTTCAGATGCAACAGAAATTTTGCGGATTGCTCAATCCGTTCGCGAGGTATGGCAATTTGGAAGTAAGAAACGCTTGAAAAACTCAAAATTTTCGCAGTTCTGATGCTCGAAACGAATAACTAGAACGGACTAGGGGAAAAGTACGCATACCGTTGTAATCGGGCGAGATTCTACTTTCAGATGCAACAGCAATTTTGAGGATTGGTCAATCCGTTCGCGAGATATGGCAGTTTGGAGGTAAGAAACGCTTGAGAAACTCAAAATTTTCGCAGTTCTGATGCTCGAAACGAATAACTAGAACGGCCTACGGGAAAAGTACGCATACCGTTGTAATCGGGCGAGTTTCTACTTTCAGATGCAACAGAAATTTTGCGGATTGGTCAATCCATTCGCGAGATATGGCAGTTTGGAAGTATGAAACACTTGAGAAACACAAAATTTTCGCAGTTCTGATGCTCGAAACGAATAACTAGAGCGGCCTAGGGGAAAAGTACGCATACCGTTGTAACGGGCGAGTTTCTACTTTCAGATGCATCAGAAATTTTGCGGATTGGTCAATCCGTTCGCGAGATATGGCAGTTTGGAAGTAAGAAACGCTTGAGAAACTCAAAATTTTCGCAGTTCTGATGCTCGAAACGAATAACTAGAACGGCCTAGGGGAAAAGTACGCATACCGTTGTAAACGGGCGTGTTTCTACCTTCAGATGCAACAGAAATTTTGCGGATTGGTCAATCCGTTCGCGAGATATGGCAGTTTGTAGGTAAGAAACGCTTGAGAAACTCAACATTTTCGCAGTTCTGATGCTCGAAACGAATAACTAGAGCGGCCTAGGGGAAAAGTACGCATACCGTTGTAATCGGGCGAGTTTCTACTTTCAGATGCAACAGAAATTTTGCGGATTGGTCAATCCGTTCGCGAGATATGGCGGTTTGGAAGTAAGAAACGCTTGAGAAACTCAAAATTTTCGCAGTTCTGATGCTCGAAACGAATAACTAGAACGGCCTAGGGGAAAAGTACGCATACCGTTGTAAACGGGCGAGTTTCTACCTTCAGATGGAACAGAAATTTTGCGGATTGCACAATCCGTTCGCGAGGTATGGCAATTTGGAAGTAAGAAACGCTTGAAAAACTCAAAATTTTCGCAGTTCTGATGCTCGAAACGAATAACTAGAACGGACTAGGGGAAAAGTACGCATACCGTTGTAATCGGGCGAGTTTCTACTTTCAGATGCAACAGAAATTTTGCGGATTGGTCCATCCGTTCGCGAGATATGGCAGTTTGGAGGTAAGAAACGCTTGAGAAACTCAAAATTTTCGCAGTTCTGATGCTCGAAACGAATAACTAGAACGGCCTAGGGGAAAAGTACGCATACCGTTGTAAACGGGCGCGTTTCTACCTTCAGATGCAACAGAAATTTTGCGGATTGCTCAATCCGTTCGCGAGGTATGGCAATTTGGAAGTAAGAAACGCTTGAGAAACTCAAAATTTTCACAGTTCTGATGCTCGAAACGAATAACTAGAGCGGCCTAGGGGAAAAGTACGCATACCGTTGTAATCGGGCGAGTTTCTACTTTCAGATGCATCAGAAATTTTGCGGATTGGTCAATCCGTTCGCGAGATATGGCAGTTTGGAAGTAAGAAACGCTTGAGAAACTCAAAATTTTCGCAGTTCTGATGCTCGAAACGATTCACCAGAACGGCCTAGGGGAAAAGTACGCATACCGTTGTAATCGGGCGAGTTTCTACTTTCAGATGCATCTGAAATTTTGCGGATTGGTCAGTCCGTTCGCGAAATATGGCAGTTTGGAAGTAAGAAACGCTTGAGAAACTCAAAATTTTCGCAGTTCTGATGCTCGAAACGATTAACTAGAACGGCCTAGGGGAAAAGTACGCATACCGTTGTAATCGGGCGAGTTTCTACTTTCAGATGCAACAGAAATTTTGCGGATTGGTCAATCCGTTCGCGAGATATGGCGGTTCGGAAGTAAGAAACGCTTGAGAAACTCAAAATTTTCGCAGTTCTGATGCTCGAAACGAATAACTAGAACGGCCTAGGGGAAAAGTATGCATACCGTTGTAAAGGGGCGAGATTCTACCTTCAGATGGAACAGAAATTTTGCGGATTGCTCAATCCGTTCGCGAGGTATGGCAATTTGGAAGTAAGAAACGCTTGAAAAACTCAAAATTTTCGCAGTTCTGATGCTCGAAACGAATAACTAGAACGGACTAGGGGAAAAGTACGCATACCGTTGTAATCGGGCGAGTTTCTACTTTCAGATGCAACAGAAATTTTGCGGATTGGTCCATCCGTTCGCGAGATATGGCAGTTTGGAGGTAAGAAATGCTTGAGAAACTCAAAATTTTCGCAGTTCTGATGCTCGACAAGCATAACTAGAACGTTCTAGGGGAAAAGTACGCATACCGTTGTAATCGGGCGTCTTTCTACTTTCAGATGCATCAGAAATTTTGCGGATTGGTCAAACCGTTCGCGAGATATGGCAGTTTGGAAGTAAGAAACGCTTGAGAAACTCAAAATTTTCGCAGTTCTGATGCTCGAAACGAATAACTAGAACGGCCTAGGGGAAAAGTACGCATACCGTTGTAATCGGGCGAGTTTCTACTTTCAGATGCAACAGAAATTTTGCGGATTGGTCAATCCGTTCGCGAGATATGGCGGTTTGGAAGTAAGAAACGCTTGAGAAACTCAAAATTTTCGCAGTTCTGATGCTCGAAACGAATAACTAGAACGGCCTAGGGGAAAAGTAGGCATACCGTTGTAATCGGGCGAGTTTGTACTTTCAGATGCAACAGAAATTTTGCGTATTGGTCAATCCGTTCGCGAGATATGGCAGTTTGGAGGTAAGAAACGCTTGAGAAACTCCAAATTTTCGCAGTTCTGATGCTCGAAAAGAATAACTAGAACGGCCTAGGGGAAAAGTACGCATACCGTTGTAATCGGGTGAGTTTCTACTTTCAGATGCAACAGAAATTTTGCGGATTAGTCAATCCGTTCGCGAGATATGGCAGTTTGGAGGTAAGAAACGCTTGAGAAACTCAAAATTTTCGCAGTTCTGATGCTCGAAACGAATAACTAGAACGGACTAGGGGAAAAGTACGCATACCGTTGTAATCGGGCGAGTTTCTACTTTCAGATGCAACAGAAATTTTGCGGATTGGTCCATCCGTTCGCGAGATATGGCAGTTTGGAGGTAAGAAATGCTTGAGAAACTCAAAATTTTCGCAGTTCTGATGCTCGACAAGCATAACTAGAACGTTCTAGGGGAAAAGTACGCATACCGTTGTAATCGGGCGTCTTTCTACTTTCAGATGCATCAGAAATTTTGCGGATTGGTCAAACCGTTCGCGAGATATGGCAGTTTGGAAGTAAGAAACGCTTGAGAAACTCAAAATTTTCGCAGTTCTGATGCTCGAAACGAATAACTAGAACGGCCTAGGGGAAAAGTACGCATACCGTTGTAATCGGGCGAGTTTCTACTTTCAGATGCAACAGAAATTTTGCGGATTGGTCAATCCGTTCGCGAGATATGGCGGTTTGGAAGTAAGAAACGCTTGAGAAACTCAAAATTTTCGCAGTTATGATGCTCGAAACGAATAACTAGAACGGCCTAGGGGAAAAGTACGCATACCGTTGTAATCGGGCGAGTTTCTACTTTCAGATGCAACAGAAATTTTGCGGATTGGTCAATCCGTTCGCGAGATATGGCAGTTTGTAGGTAAGAAACGCTTGAGAAACTCAACATTTTCGCAGTTCTGATGCTCGAAACGAATAACTAGAACGGCCTAGGGGAAAAGTAGGCATACCGTTGTAATCGGGCGAGTTTGTACTTTCAGATGCAACAGAAATTTTGCGTATTGGTCAATCCGTTCGCGAGATATGGCAGTTTGGAGGTAAGAAACGCTTGAGAAACTCAAAATTTTCGCAGTTCTGATGCTCGAAACGAATAACTAGAACGGACTAGGGGAAAAGTACGCATACCGTTGTAATCGGGCGAGTTTCTACTTTCAGATGCAACAGAAATTTTGCGGACTGGTCCATCCGTTCGCGAGATATGGCAGTTTGGAGGTAAGAAATGCTTGAGAAACTCAAAATTTTCGCAGTTCTTATGCTCGACAAGCATAACTAGAACGTTCTAGGGGAAAAGTACGCATACCGTTGTAATCGGGCGTCTTTCTACTTTCAGATGCATCAGAAATTTTGCGGATTGGTCAAACCGTTCGCGAGATATGGCAGTTTGGAAGTAAGAAACGCTTGAGAAACTCAAAATTTTCGCAGTTCTGATGCTCGAAACGAATAACTAGAACGGCCTAGGGGAAAAGTACGCATACCGTTGTAATCGGGCGAGTTTCTACTTTCAGATGCAACAGAAATTTTGCGGATTAGTCAATCCGTTCGCGAGATATGGCAGTTTCGAGGTAAGAAACGCTTGAGAAACTCAAAATTTTCGCAGTTCTGATGCTCGAAACGAATAACTAGAACGGACTAGGGGAAAAGTACGCATACCGTTGTAATCGGGCGAGTTTCTACTTTCAGATGCAACAGAAATTTTGCGGATTGGTCAATCCGTTCGCGAGATATGGCAGTTTGGAGGTAAGAAACGCTTGAGAAACTCCAAATTTTCGCAGTTCTGATGCTCGAAAAGAATAACTAGAACGGCCTAGGGGAAAAGTACGCATACCGTTGTAATCGGGTGAGTTTCTACTTTCAGATGCAACAGAAATTTTGCGGATTAGTCAATCCGTTCGCGAGATATGGCAGTTTGGAGGTAAGAAACGCTTGAGAAACTCAAAATTTTCGCAGTTCTGATGCTCGAAACGAATAACTAGAACGGACTAGGGGAAAAGTACGCATACCGTTGTAATCGGGCGAGTTTCTACTTTCAGATGCAACAGAAATTTTGCGGATTGGTCCATCCGTTCGCGAGATATGGCAGTTTGGAGGTAAGAAATGCTTGAGAAACTCAAAATTTTCGCAGTTCTTATGCTCGACAAGCATAACTAGAACGTTCTAGGGGAAAAGTACGCATACCGTTGTAATCGGGCGTCTTTCTACTTTCAGATGCATCAGAAATTTTGCGGATTGGTCAAACCGTTCGCGAGATATGGCAGTTTGGAAGTAAGAAACGCTTGAGAAACTCAAAATTTTCGCAGTTCTGATGCTCGAAACGAATAACTAGAACGGCCTAGGGGAAAAGTACGCATACCGTTGTAATCGGGCGAGTTTCTACTTTCAGATGCAACAGAAATTTTGCGGATTGGTCAATTCGTTCGCGAGATATGGCGGTTTGGAAGTAAGAAACGCTTGAGAAACTCAAAATTTTCGCAGTTCTGATGCTCGAAACGAATAACTAGAACGGCCTAGGGGAAAAGTAGGCATACCGTTGTAATCGGGCGAGTTTGTACTTTCAGATGCAACAGAAATTTTGCGGATTGGTCCATCCGTTCGCGAGATATGGCAGTTTGGAGGTAAGAAATGCTTGAGAAACTCAAAATTTTCGCAGTTCTGATGCTCGAAACGAATAACTAGAACGGACTAGGGGAAAAGTACGCATACCGTTGTAATCGGGCGAGTTTCTACTTTCAGATGCAACAGAAATTTTGCGGATTGGTCAATCCGTTCGCGAGATATGGCAGTTTGGAGGTAAGAAACGCTTGAGAAACTCCAAATTTTCGCAGTTCTGATGCTCGAAAAGAATAACTAGAACGGCCTAGGGGAAAAGTACGCATACCGTTGTAATCGGGTGAGTTTCTACTTTCAGATGCAACAGAAATTTTGCGGATTAGTCAATCCGTTCGCGAGATATGGCAGTTTGGAGGTAAGAAACGCTTGAGAAACTCAAAATTTTCGCAGTTCTGATGCTCGAAACGAATAACTAGAACGGACTAGGGGAAAAGTACGCATACCGTTGTAATCGGGCGAGTTTCTACTTTCAGATGCAACAGAAATTTTGCGGATTGGTCCATCCGTTCGCGAGATATGGCAGTTTGGAGGTAAGAAATGCTTGAGAAACTCAAAATTTTCGCAGTTCTGATGCTCGACAAGCATAACTAGAACGTTCTAGGGGAAAAGTACGCATACCGTTGTAATCGGGCGTCTTTCTACTTTCAGATGCATCAGAAATTTTGCGGATTGGTCAAACCGTTCGCGAGATATGGCAGTTTGGAAGTAAGAAACGCTTGAGAAACTCAAAATTTTCGCAGTTCTGATGCTCGAAACGAATAACTAGAACGGCCTAGGGGAAAAGTACGCATACCGTTGTAATCGGGCGAGTTTCTACTTTCAGATGCAACAGAAATTTTGCGGATTGGTCAATCCGTTCGCGAGATATGGCGGTTTGGAAGTAAGAAACGCTTGAGAAACTCAAAATTTTCGCAGTTATGATGCTCGAAACGAATAACTAGAACGGCCTAGGGGAAAAGTACGCATACCGTTGTAATCGGGCGAGTTACTACTTTCAGATGCAACAGAAATTTTGCGGATTAGTCAATCCGTTCGCGAGATATGGCAGTTTGGAGGTAAGAAACGCTTGAGAAACTCAAAATTTTCGCGGTTCTGATGCTCGAAACGAATAACTAGAACGGACTAGGGGAAAAGTACGCATACCGTTGTAATCGGGCGAGTTTCTACTTTCAGATGCAACAGAAATTTTGCGGATTGGTCCATCCGTTCGCGAGATATGGCAGTTTGGAGGTAAGAAATGCTTGAGAAACTCAAAATTTTCGCAGTTCTGATGCTCGACAAGCATAACTAGAACGTTCTAGGGGAAAAGTACGCATACCGTTGTAATCGGGCGTCTTTCTACTTTCAGATGCATCAGAAATTTTGCGGATTGGTCAAACCGTTCGCGAGATATGGCAGTTTGGAAGTAAGAAACGCTTGAGAAACTCAAAATTTTCGCAGTTCTGATGCTCGAAACGAATAACTAGAACGGCCTAGGGGAAAAGTACGCATACCGTTGTAATCGGGCGAGTTTCTACTTTCAGATGCAACAGAAATTTTGCGGATTGGTCAATCCGTTCGCGAGATATGGCGGTTTGGAAGTAAGAAACGCTTGAGAAACTCAAAATTTTCGCAGTTATGATGCTCGAAACGAATAACTAGAACGGCCTAGGGGAAAAGTACGCATACCGTTGTAATCGGGCGAGTTTCTACTTTCAGATGCAACAGAAATTTTGCGGATTAGTCAATCCGTTCGCGAGATATGGCAGTTTGGAGGTAAGAAACGCTTGAGAAACTCAAAATTTTCGCAGTTCTGATGCTCGAAACGAATAACTAGAACGGACTAGGGGAAAAGTACGCATACCGTTGTAATCGGGCGAGTTTCTACTTTCAGATGCAACAGAAATTTTGCGGATTGGTCCATCCGTTCGCGAGATATGGCAGTTTGGAGGTAAGAAATGCTTGAGAAACTCAAAATTTTCGCAGTTCTTATGCTCGACAAGCATAACTAGAACGTTCTAGGGGAAAAGTACGCATACCGTTGTAATCGGGCGTCTTTCTACTTTCAGATGCATCAGAAATTTTGCGGATTGGTCAAACCGTTCGCGAGATATGGCAGTTTGGAAGTAAGAAACGCTTGAGAAACTCAAAATTTTCGCAGTTCTGATGCTCGAAACGAATAACTAGAACGGCCTAGGGGAAAAGTACGCATACCGTTGTAATCGGGCGAGTTTCTACTTTCAGATGCAACAGAAATTTTGCGGATTGGTCAATCCGTTCGCGAGATATGGCGGTTTGGAAGTAAGAAACGCTTGAGAAACTCAAAATTTTCGCAGTTCTGATGCTCGAAACGAATAACTAGAACGGCCTAGGGGAAAAGTACGCATACCGTTGTAATCGGGCGAGTTTCTACTTTCAGATGCAACAGAAATTTTGCGGATTGGTCAATCCGTTCGCGAGATGTGGCAGTTTGTAGGTAAGAAACGCTTGAGAAACTCAACATTTTCGCAGTTCTGATGCTCGAAACGAATAACTAGAACGGCCTAGGGGAAAAGTAGGCATACCGTTGTAATCGGGCGAGTTTGTACTTTCAGATGCAACAGAAATTTTGCATATTGGTCAATCCGTTCGCGAGATATGGCAGTTTGGAGGTAAGAAACGCTTGAGAAACTCAAAATTTTCGCAGTTCTGTTGCTCGAAACGAATAACTAGAACGGACTAGGGGAAAAGTACGCATACCGTTGTAATCGGGCGAGTTTCTACTTTCAGATGCAACAGAAATTTTGCGGATTGGTCAATCCGTTCGCGAGATATGGCAGTTTGGAGGTAAGAAACGCTTGAGAAACTCCAAATTTTCGCAGTTCTGATGCTCGAAAAGAATAACTAGAACGGCCTAGGGGAAAAGTACGCATACCGTTGTAATCGGGTGAGTTTCTACTTTCAGATGCAACAGAAATTTTGCGGATTAGTCAATCCGTTCGCGAGATATGGCAGTTTGGAGGTAAGAAACGCTTGAGAAACTCAAAATTTTCGCAGTTCTGATGCTCGAAACGAATAACTAGAACGGACTAGGGGAAAAGTACGCATACCGTTGTAATCGGGCGAGTTTCTACTTTCAGATGCAACAGAAATTTTGCGGATTGGTCAATCCGTTCGCGAGATATGGCGGTTTGGAAGTAAGAAACGCTTGAGAAACTCAAAATTTTCGCAGTTCTGATGCTCGAAACGAATAACTAGAACGGCCTAGGGGAAAAGTACGCATACCGTTGTAAACGGGCGAGTTTCTACCTTCAGATGCAACAGAAATTTTGCGGATTGCTCAATCCGTTCGCGAGGTATGGCAATTTGGAAGTAAGAAACGCTTGAAAAACTCAAAATTTTCGCAGTTCTGATGCTCGAAACGAATAACTAGAACGGACTAGGGGAAAAGTACGCATACCGTTGTAATCGGGCGAGTTTCTACTTTCAGATGCAACAGAAATTTTGCGGATTGGTCAATCCGTTCGCGAGATATGGCAGTTTGTAGGTAAGAAACTCTTGAGAAACTCAACATTTTCGCAGTTCTGATGCTCGAAACGAATAACTAGAACGGCCTAGGGGAAAAGTAGGCATACCGTTGTAATCGGGCGAGTTTGTACTTTCAGATGCAACAGAAATTTTGCGGATTGGTCAATCCGTTCGCGAGATATGGCAGTTTGGAGGTAAGAAACGCTTGAGAAACTCAAAATTTTCGCAGTTCTGATGCTCGAAACGAATAACTAGAACGGACTAGGGGAAAAGTACGCATACCGTTGTAATCGGGCGAGTTTCTACCTTCAGATGCATCAGAAATTTTGCGGATTGGTCAATCCGTTCGCGAGATATGGCAGTTTGGAAGTAAGAAACGCTTGAGAAACTCAAAATTTTCGCAGTTCTGATGCTCGACAAGCATAACTAGAAGGTTCTAGGGGAAAAGTAGGCATACCGTTGTAATCGGGCGAGTTTGTACTTTCAGATGCAACAGAAATTTTGCGGATTGGTCAATCCGTTCGCGAGATATGGCAGTTTGGAGGTAAGAAACGCTTGAGAAACTCAAAATTTTCGCAGTTCTGATGCTCGAAACGAATAACTAGAGCGGCCTAGGGGAAAAGTACGCATACCGTTGTAACGGGCGAGTTTCTACTTTCAGATGCATCAGAAATTTTGCGGATTGGTCAATCCGTTCGCGAGATATGGCAGTTTGGAAGTAAGAAACGCTTGAGAAACTCAAAATTTTCGCAGTTCTGATGCTCGAAACGATTAACCAGAACGGCCTAGGGGAAAAGTACGCATACCGTTGTAATCGGGCGAGTTTCTACCTTCAGATGCATCAGAAATTTTGCGGATTGGTCAATCCGTTCGCGAGATATGGCAGTTTGGAAGTATGAAACACTTGAGAAACACAAAATTTTCGCAGTTCTGATGCTCGAAACGAATAACTAGAGCGGCCTAGGGGAAAAGTACGCATACCGTTGTAATCGGGCCACTTTCTACTTTCAGATGCATCAGAAATTTTGCGGATTGGTCAATCCGTTCGCGAGATATGGCAGTTTGGAAGTAAGAAACGCTTGAGAAACTCAAAATTTTCGCAGTTCTGATGCTCGAAACGATTAACCAGAACGGCCTAGGGGAAAAGTACGCATACCGTTGTAATCGGGCGAGTTTCTACCTTCAGATGCATCAGAAATTTTGCGGATTGGTCAATCCGTTCGCGAGATATGGCAGTTTGGAAGTAAGAAACGCTTGAGAAACTCAAAATTTTCGCAGTTCTGATGCTCGAAACGATTAACTAGAACGGCCTAGGGGAAAAGTACGCATACCGTTGTAATCGGGCGAGTTTCTACTTTCAGATGCAACAGAAATTTTGCGGATTGGTCAATCCGTTCGCGAGATATGGCGGTTTGGAAGTAAGAAACGCTTGAGAAACTCAAAATTTTCGCAGTTCTGATGCTCGAAACGAATAACTAGAACGGCCTAGGGGAAAAGTACGCATACCGTTGTAAACGGGCGCGTTTCTACCTTCAGATGCAACAGAAATTTTGCGGATTGCTCAATCCGTTCGCGAGGTATGGCAATTTGGAAGTAAGAAACGCTTGAAAAACTCAAAATTTTCGCAGTTCTGATGCTCGAAACGAATAACTAGAACGGACTAGGGGAAAAGTACGCATACCGTTGTAATCGGGCTAGATTCTACTTTCAGATGCAACAGCAATTTTGAGGATTGGTCAATCCGTTCGCGAGATATGGCAGTTTGGAGGTAAGAAACGCTTGAGAAACTCAAAATTTTCGCAGTTCTGATGCTCGAAACGAATAACCAGAACGGCCTACGGGAAAAGTACGCATACCGTTGTAATCGGGCGAGTTTCTACTTTCAGATGCAACAGAAATTTCGCGGATTGGTCAATCCGTTCGCGAGATATGGCAGTTTGGAAGTATGAAACACTTGAGAAATACAAAATTTTCGCAGTTCTGATGCTCGAAACGAATAACTAGAGCGGCCTAGGGGAAAAGTACGCATACCGTTGTAACGGGCGAGTTTCTACTTTCAGATGCATCAGAAATTTTGCGGATTGGTCAATCCGTTCGCGAGATATGGCAGTTTGGAAGTAAGAAACGCTTGAGAAACTCAAAATTTTCGCAGTTCTGATGCTCGAAACGAATAACTAGAACGGCCTAGGGGAAAAGTACGCATACCGTTGTAAACGGGCGTGTTTCTACCTTCAGATGCAACAGAAATTTTGCGGATTGGTCAATCCGTTCGCGAGATATGGCAGTTTGTAGGTAAGAAACGCTTGAGAAACTCAACATTTTCGCAGTTCTGATGCTCGAAACGAATAACTAGAACGGCCTAGGGGAAAAGTAGGCATACCGTTGTAATCGGGCGAGTTTGTACTTTCAGATGCAACAGAAATTTTGCGGATTGGTCAATCCGTTCGCGAGATATGGCAGTTTGGAGGTAAGAAACGCTTGAGAAACTCAAAATTTTCGCAGTTCTGATGCTCGAAACGATTAACCAGAACGGCCTAGGGGAAAAGTACGCATACCGTTGTAATCGGGCGAGTTTCTACCTTCAGATGCATCAGAAATTTTGCGGATTGGTCAATCCGTTCGCGAGATATGGCAGTTTGGAAGTAAGAAACGCTTGAGAAACTCAAAATTTTCGCAGTTCTGATGCTCGAAACGATTAACTAGAACGGCCTAGGGGAAAAGTACGCATACCGTTGTAATCGGGCGAGTTTCTACTTTCAGATGCAACAGAAATTTTGCGGATTGGTCAATCCGTTCGCGAGATATGGCGGTTTGGAAGTAAGAAACGCTTGAGAAACTCAAAATTTTCGCAGTTCTGATGCTCGAAACGAATAACTAGAACGGCCTAGGGGAAAAGTACGCATACCGTTGTAAACGGGCGCGTTTCTACCTTCAGATGCAACAGAAATTTTGCGGATTGCTCAATCCGTTCGCGAGGTATGGCAATTTGGAAGTAAGAAACGCTTGAAAAACTCAAAATTTTCGCAGTTCTGATGCTCGAAACGAATAACTAGAACGGACTAGGGGAAAAGTACGCATACCGTTGTAATCGGGCGAGATTCTACTTTCAGATGCAACAGCAATTTTGAGGATTGGTCAATCCGTTCGCGAGATATGGCAGTTTGGAGGTAAGAAACGCTTGAGAAACTCAAAATTTTCGCAGTTCTGATGCTCGAAACGAATAACTAGAACGGCCTACGGGAAAAGTACGCATACCGTTGTAATCGGGCGAGTTTCTACTTTCAGATGCAACAGAAATTTTGCGGATTGGTCAATCCATTCGCGAGATATGGCAGTTTGGAAGTATGAAACACTTGAGAAACACAAAATTTTCGCAGTTCTGATGCTCGAAACGAATAACTAGAGCGGCCTAGGGGAAAAGTACGCATACCGTTGTAACGGGCGAGTTTCTACTTTCAGATGCATCAGAAATTTTGCGGATTGGTCAATCCGTTCGCGAGATATGGCAGTTTGGAAGTAAGAAACGCTTGAGAAACTCAAAATTTTCGCAGTTCTGATGCTCGAAACGAATAACTAGAACGGCCTAGGGGAAAAGTACGCATACCGTTGTAAACGGGCGTGTTTCTACCTTCAGATGCAACAGAAATTTTGCGGATTGGTCAATCCGTTCGCGAGATATGGCAGTTTGTAGGTAAGAAACGCTTGAGAAACTCAACATTTTCGCAGTTCTGATGCTCGAAACGAATAACTAGAGCGGCCTAGGGGAAAAGTACGCATACCGTTGTAATCGGGCGAGTTTCTACTTTCAGATGCAACAGAAATTTTGCGGATTGGTCAATCCGTTCGCGAGATATGGCGGTTTGGAAGTAAGAAACGCTTGAGAAACTCAAAATTTTCGCAGTTCTGATGCTCGAAACGAATAACTAGAACGGCCTAGGGGAAAAGTACGCATACCGTTGTAAACGGGCGAGTTTCTACCTTCAGATGGAACAGAAATTTTGCGGATTGCACAATCCGTTCGCGAGGTATGGCAATTTGGAAGTAAGAAACGCTTGAAAAACTCAAAATTTTCGCAGTTCTGATGCTCGAAACGAATAACTAGAACGGACTAGGGGAAAAGTACGCATACCGTTGTAATCGGGCGAGTTTCTACTTTCAGATGCAACAGAAATTTTGCGGATTGGTCCATCCGTTCGCGAGATATGGCAGTTTGGAGGTAAGAAATGCTTGAGAAACTCAAAATTTTCGCAGTTCTGATGCTCGACAAGCATAACTAGAAGGTTCTAGGGGAAAAGTAGGCATACCGTTGTAATCGGGCGAGTTTGTACTTTCAGATGCAACAGAAATTTTGCGGATTGGTCAATCCGTTCGCGAGATATGGCAGTTTGGAGGTAAGAAACGCTTGAGAAACTCAAAATTTTCGCAGTTCTGATGCTCGATACGAATAACTAGAGCGGCCTAGGGGAAAAGTACGCATACCGTTGTAATCGGGCGAGTTTCTGCTTTCAGATGCAACAGAAATTTTGCGGATTAGTCAATCCGTTCGCGAGATATGGCAGTTTGGAGGTAAGAAACGCTTGAGAAACTCCAAATTTTCGCAGTTCTGATGCTCGAAACGATTAACTAGAACGGCCTAGGGGAAAAGTACGCATAGCGTTGTAATCGGGCGGGTTTCTACTTTCAGATGCAACAGAAATTTTGCGGATTGGTCAATCCGTTCGCGAGATATGGCAGTTTGGAGGTAAGAAACGCTTGAGAAACTCAAAATTTTCGCAGTTCTGATGCTCGAAACGATTAACTAGAACGGCCTAGGGGAAAAGTACGCATACCGTTGTAATCGGGCGAGTTTCTACTTTCAGATGCAACAGAAATTTTGCGGATTGGTCAATCCGTTCGCGAGATATGGCGGTTTGGAAGTAAGAAACGCTTGAGAAACTCAAAATTTTCGCAGTTCTGATGCTCGAAACGAATAACTAGAACGGCCTAGGGGAAAAGTACGCATACCGTTGTAAACGGGCGCGTTTCTACCTTCAGATGCAACAGAAATTTTGCGGATTGCTCAATCCGTTCGCGAGGTATGGCAATTTGGAAGTAAGAAACGCTTGAGAAACTCAAAATTTTCACAGTTCTGATGCTCGAAACGAATAACTAGAGCGGCCTAGGGGAAAAGTACGCATACCGTTGTAATCGGGCGAGTTTCTACTTTCAGATGCATCAGAAATTTTGCGGATTGGTCAATCCGTTCGCGAGATATGGCAGTTTGGAAGTAAGAAACGCTTGAGAAACTCAAAATTTTCGCAGTTCTGATGCTCGAAACGATTCACCAGAACGGCCTAGGGGAAAAGTACGCATACCGTTGTAATCGGGCGAGTTTCTACTTTCAGATGCATCTGAAATTTTGCGGATTGGTCAGTCCGTTCGCGAAATATGGCAGTTTGGAAGTAAGAAACGCTTGAGAAACTCAAAATTTTCGCAGTTCTGATGCTCGAAACGATTAACTAGAACGGCCTAGGGGAAAAGTACGCATACCGTTGTAATCGGGCGAGTTTCTACTTTCAGATGCAACAGAAATTTTGCGGATTGGTCAATCCGTTCGCGAGATATGGCGGTTCGGAAGTAAGAAACGCTTGAGAAACTCAAAATTTTCGCAGTTCTGATGCTCGAAACGAATAACTAGAACGGCCTAGGGGAAAAGTATGCATACCGTTGTAAAGGGGCGAGATTCTACCTTCAGATGGAACAGAAATTTTGCGGATTGCTCAATCCGTTCGCGAGGTATGGCAATTTGGAAGTAAGAAACGCTTGAAAAACTCAAAATTTTCGCAGTTCTGATGCTCGAAACGAATAACTAGAACGGACTAGGGGAAAAGTACGCATACCGTTGTAATCGGGCGAGTTTCTACTTTCAGATGCAACAGAAATTTTGCGGATTGGTCCATCCGTTCGCGAGATATGGCAGTTTGGAGGTAAGAAATGCTTGAGAAACTCAAAATTTTCGCAGTTCTGATGCTCGACAAGCATAACTAGAACGTTCTAGGGGAAAAGTACGCATACCGTTGTAATCGGGCGTCTTTCTACTTTCAGATGCATCAGAAATTTTGCGGATTGGTCAAACCGTTCGCGAGATATGGCAGTTTGGAAGTAAGAAACGCTTGAGAAACTCAAAATTTTCGCAGTTCTGATGCTCGAAACGAATAACTAGAACGGCCTAGGGGAAAAGTACGCATACCGTTGTAATCGGGCGAGTTTCTACTTTCAGATGCAACAGAAATTTTGCGGATTGGTCAATCCGTTCGCGAGATATGGCGGTTTGGAAGTAAGAAACGCTTGAGAAACTCAAAATTTTCGCAGTTCTGATGCTCGAAACGAATAACTAGAACGGCCTAGGGGAAAAGTAGGCATACCGTTGTAATCGGGCGAGTTTGTACTTTCAGATGCAACAGAAATTTTGCGTATTGGTCAATCCGTTCGCGAGATATGGCAGTTTGGAGGTAAGAAACGCTTGAGAAACTCCAAATTTTCGCAGTTCTGATGCTCGAAAAGAATAACTAGAACGGCCTAGGGGAAAAGTACGCATACCGTTGTAATCGGGTGAGTTTCTACTTTCAGATGCAACAGAAATTTTGCGGATTAGTCAATCCGTTCGCGAGATATGGCAGTTTGGAGGTAAGAAACGCTTGAGAAACTCAAAATTTTCGCAGTTCTGATGCTCGAAACGAATAACTAGAACGGACTAGGGGAAAAGTACGCATACCGTTGTAATCGGGCGAGTTTCTACTTTCAGATGCAACAGAAATTTTGCGGATTGGTCCATCCGTTCGCGAGATATGGCAGTTTGGAGGTAAGAAATGCTTGAGAAACTCAAAATTTTCGCAGTTCTGATGCTCGACAAGCATAACTAGAACGTTCTAGGGGAAAAGTACGCATACCGTTGTAATCGGGCGTCTTTCTACTTTCAGATGCATCAGAAATTTTGCGGATTGGTCAAACCGTTCGCGAGATATGGCAGTTTGGAAGTAAGAAACGCTTGAGAAACTCAAAATTTTCGCAGTTCTGATGCTCGAAACGAATAACTAGAACGGCCTAGGGGAAAAGTACGCATACCGTTGTAATCGGGCGAGTTTCTACTTTCAGATGCAACAGAAATTTTGCGGATTGGTCAATCCGTTCGCGAGATATGGCGGTTTGGAAGTAAGAAACGCTTGAGAAACTCAAAATTTTCGCAGTTATGATGCTCGAAACGAATAACTAGAACGGCCTAGGGGAAAAGTACGCATACCGTTGTAATCGGGCGAGTTTCTACTTTCAGATGCAACAGAAATTTTGCGGATTGGTCAATCCGTTCGCGAGATATGGCAGTTTGTAGGTAAGAAACGCTTGAGAAACTCAACATTTTCGCAGTTCTGATGCTCGAAACGAATAACTAGAACGGCCTAGGGGAAAAGTAGGCATACCGTTGTAATCGGGCGAGTTTGTACTTTCAGATGCAACAGAAATTTTGCGTATTGGTCAATCCGTTCGCGAGATATGGCAGTTTGGAGGTAAGAAACGCTTGAGAAACTCAAAATTTTCGCAGTTCTGATGCTCGAAACGAATAACTAGAACGGACTAGGGGAAAAGTACGCATACCGTTGTAATCGGGCGAGTTTCTACTTTCAGATGCAACAGAAATTTTGCGGACTGGTCCATCCGTTCGCGAGATATGGCAGTTTGGAGGTAAGAAATGCTTGAGAAACTCAAAATTTTCGCAGTTCTTATGCTCGACAAGCATAACTAGAACGTTCTAGGGGAAAAGTACGCATACCGTTGTAATCGGGCGTCTTTCTACTTTCAGATGCATCAGAAATTTTGCGGATTGGTCAAACCGTTCGCGAGATATGGCAGTTTGGAAGTAAGAAACGCTTGAGAAACTCAAAATTTTCGCAGTTCTGATGCTCGAAACGAATAACTAGAACGGCCTAGGGGAAAAGTACGCATACCGTTGTAATCGGGCGAGTTTCTACTTTCAGATGCAACAGAAATTTTGCGGATTAGTCAATCCGTTCGCGAGATATGGCAGTTTCGAGGTAAGAAACGCTTGAGAAACTCAAAATTTTCGCAGTTCTGATGCTCGAAACGAATAACTAGAACGGACTAGGGGAAAAGTACGCATACCGTTGTAATCGGGCGAGTTTCTACTTTCAGATGCAACAGAAATTTTGCGGATTGGTCAATCCGTTCGCGAGATATGGCAGTTTGGAGGTAAGAAACGCTTGAGAAACTCCAAATTTTCGCAGTTCTGATGCTCGAAAGGAATAACTAGAACGGCCTAGGGGAAAAGTACGCATACCGTTGTAATCGGGTGAGTTTCTACTTTCAGATGCAACAGAAATTTTGCGGATTAGTCAATCCGTTCGCGAGATATGGCAGTTTGGAGGTAAGAAACGCTTGAGAAACTCAAAATTTTCGCAGTTCTGATGCTCGAAACGAATAACTAGAACGGACTAGGGGAAAAGTACGCATACCGTTGTAATCGGGCGAGTTTCTACTTTCAGATGCAACAGAAATTTTGCGGATTGGTCCATCCGTTCGCGAGATATGGCAGTTTGGAGGTAAGAAATGCTTGAGAAACTCAAAATTTTCGCAGTTCTTATGCTCGACAAGCATAACTAGAACGTTCTAGGGGAAAAGTACGCATACCGTTGTAATCGGGCGTCTTTCTACTTTCAGATGCATCAGAAATTTTGCGGATTGGTCAAACCGTTCGCGAGATATGGCAGTTTGGAAGTAAGAAACGCTTGAGAAACTCAAAATTTTCGCAGTTCTGATGCTCGAAACGAATAACTAGAACGGCCTAGGGGAAAAGTACGCATACCGTTGTAATCGGGCGAGTTTCTACTTTCAGATGCAACAGAAATTTTGCGGATTGGTCAATTCGTTCGCGAGATATGGCGGTTTGGAAGTAAGAAACGCTTGAGAAACTCAAAATTTTCGCAGTTCTGATGCTCGAAACGAATAACTAGAACGGCCTAGGGGAAAAGTAGGCATACTGTTGTAATCGGGCGAGTTTGTACTTTCAGATGCAACAGAAATTTTGCGGATTGGTCCATCCGTTCGCGAGATATGGCAGTTTGGAGGTAAGAAATGCTTGAGAAACTCAAAATTTTCGCAGTTCTGATGCTCGAAACGAATAACTAGAACGGACTAGGGGAAAAGTACGCATACCGTTGTAATCGGGCGAGTTTCTACTTTCAGATGCAACAGAAATTTTGCGGATTGGTCAATCCGTTCGCGAGATATGGCAGTTTGGAGGTAAGAAACGCTTGAGAAACTCCAAATTTTCGCAGTTCTGATGCTCGAAAAGAATAACTAGAACGGCCTAGGGGAAAAGTACGCATACCGTTGTAATCGGGTGAGTTTCTACTTTCAGATGCAACAGAAATTTTGCGGATTAGTCAATCCGTTCGCGAGATATGGCAGTTTGGAGGTAAGAAACGCTTGAGAAACTCAAAATTTTCGCAGTTCTGATGCTCGAAACGAATAACTAGAACGGACTAGGGGAAAAGTACGCATACCGTTGTAATCGGGCGAGTTTCTACTTTCAGATGCAACAGAAATTTTGCGGATTGGTCCATCCGTTCGCGAGATATGGCAGTTTGGAGGTAAGAAATGCTTGAGAAACTCAAAATTTTCGCAGTTCTGATGCTCGACAAGCATAACTAGAACGTTCTAGGGGAAAAGTACGCATACCGTTGTAATCGGGCGTCTTTCTACTTTCAGATGCATCAGAAATTTTGCGGATTGGTCAAACCGTTCGCGAGATATGGCAGTTTGGAAGTAAGAAACGCTTGAGAAACTCAAAATTTTCGCAGTTCTGATGCTCGAAACGAATAACTAGAACGGCCTAGGGGAAAAGTACGCATACCGTTGTAATCGGGCGAGTTTCTACTTTCAGATGCAACAGAAATTTTGCGGATTGGTCAATCCGTTCGCGAGATATGGCGGTTTGGAAGTAAGAAACGCTTGAGAAACTCAAAATTTTCGCAGTTATGATGCTCGAAACGAATAACTAGAACGGCCTAGGGGAAAAGTACGCATACCGTTGTAATCGGGCGAGTTTCTACTTTCAGATGCAACAGAAATTTTGCGGATTAGTCAATCCGTTCGCGAGATATGGCAGTTTGGAGGTAAGAAACGCTTGAGAAACTCAAAATTTTCGCGGTTCTGATGCTCGAAACGAATAACTAGAACGGACTAGGGGAAAAGTACGCATACCGTTGTAATCGGGCGAGTTTCTACTTTCAGATGCAACAGAAATTTTGCGGATTGGTCCATCCGTTCGCGAGATATGGCAGTTTGGAGGTAAGAAATGCTTGAGAAACTCAAAATTTTCGCAGTTCTGATGCTCGACAAGCATAACTAGAACGTTCTAGGGGAAAAGTACGCATACCGTTGTAATCGGGCGTCTTCCTACTTTCAGATGCATCAGAAATTTTGCGGATTGGTCAAACCGTTCGCGAGATATGGCAGTTTGGAAGTAAGAAACGCTTGAGAAACTCAAAATTTTCGCAGTTCTGATGCTCGAAACGAATAAATAGAACGGCCTAGGGGAAAAGTACGCATACCGTTGTAATCGGGCGAGTTTCTACTTTCAGATGCAACAGAAATTTTGCGGATTGGTCAATCCGTTCGCGAGATATGGCGGTTTGGAAGTAAGAAACGCTTGAGAAACTCAAAATTTTCGCAGTTATGATGCTCGAAACGAATAACTAGAACGGCCTAGGGGAAAAGTACGCATACCGTTGTAATCGGGCGAGTTTCTACTTTCAGATGCAACAGAAATTTTGCGGATTAGTCAATCCGTTCGCGAGATATGGCAGTTTGGAGGTAAGAAACGCTTGAGAAACTCAAAATTTTCGCAGTTCTGATGCTCGAAACGAATAACTAGAACGGACTAGGGGAAAAGTACGCATACCGTTGTAATCGGGCGAGTTTCTACTTTCAGATGCAACAGAAATTTTGCGGATTGGTCCATCCGTTCGCGAGATATGGCAGTTTGGAGGTAAGAAATGCTTGAGAAACTCAAAATTTTCGCAGTTCTTATGCTCGACAAGCATAACTAGAACGTTCTAGGGGAAAAGTACGCATACCGTTGTAATCGGGCGTCTTTCTACTTTCAGATGCATCAGAAATTTTGCGGATTGGTCAAACCGTTCGCGAGATATGGCAGTTTGGAAGTAAGAAACGCTTGAGAAACTCAAAATTTTCGCAGTTCTGATGCTCGAAACGAATAACTAGAACGGCCTAGGGGAAAAGTACGCATACCGTTGTAATCGGGCGAGTTTCTACTTTCAGATGCAACAGAAATTTTGCGGATTGGTCAATCCGTTCGCGAGATATGGCGGTTTGGAAGTAAGAAACGCTTGAGAAACTCAAAATTTTCGCAGTTCTGATGCTCGAAACGAATAACTAGAACGGCCTAGGGGAAAAGTACGCATACCGTTGTAATCGGGCGAGTTTCTACTTTCAGATGCAACAGAAATTTTGCGGATTGGTCAATCCGTTCGCGAGATGTGGCAGTTTGTAGGTAAGAAACGCTTGAGAAACTCAACATTTTCGCAGTTCTGATGCTCGAAACGAATAACTAGAACGGCCTAGGGGAAAAGTAGGCATACCGTTGTAATCGGGCGAGTTTGTACTTTCAGATGCAACAGAAATTTTGCATATTGGTCAATCCGTTCGCGAGATATGGCAGTTTGGAGGTAAGAAACGCTTGAGAAACTCAAAATTTTCGCAGTTCTGTTGCTCGAAACGAATAACTAGAACGGACTAGGGGAAAAGTACGCATACCGTTGTAATCGGGCGAGTTTCTACTTTCAGATGCAACAGAAATTTTGCGGATTGGTCAATCCGTTCGCGAGATATGGCAGTTTGGAGGTAAGAAACGCTTGAGAAACTCCAAATTTTCGCAGTTCTGATGCTCGAAAAGAATAACTAGAACGGCCTAGGGGAAAAGTACGCATACCGTTGTAATCGGGTGAGTTTCTACTTTCAGATGCAACAGAAATTTTGCGGATTAGTCAATCCGTTCGCGAGATATGGCAGTTTGGAGGTAAGAAACGCTTGAGAAACTCAAAATTTTCGCAGTTCTGATGCTCGAAACGAATAACTAGAACGGACTAGGGGAAAAGTACGCATACCGTTGTAATCGGGCGAGTTTCTACTTTCAGATGCAACAGAAATTTTGCGGATTGGTCAATCCGTTCGCGAGATATGGCGGTTTGGAAGTAAGAAACGCTTGAGAAACTCAAAATTTTCGCAGTTCTGATGCTCGAAACGAATAACTAGAACGGCCTAGGGGAAAAGTACGCATACCGTTGTAAACGGGCGAGTTTCTACCTTCAGATGCAACAGAAATTTTGCGGATTGCTCAATCCGTTCGCGAGGTATGGCAATTTGGAAGTAAGAAACGCTTGAAAAACTCAAAATTTTCGCAGTTCTGATGCTCGAAACGAATAACTAGAACGGACTAGGGGAAAAGTACGCATACCGTTGTAATCGGGCGAGTTTCTACTTTCAGATGCAACAGAAATTTTGCGGATTTGTCAATCCGTTCGCGAGATATGGCAGTTTGTAGGTAAGAAACTCTTGAGAAACTCAACATTTTCGCAGTTCTGATGCTCGAAACGAATAACTAGAACGGCCTAGGGGAAAAGTAGGCATACCGTTGTAATCGGGCGAGTTTGTACTTTCAGATGCAACAGAAATTTTGCGGATTGGTCAATCCGTTCGCGAGATATGGCAGTTTGGAGGTAAGAAACGCTTGAGAAACTCAAAATTTTCGCAGTTCTGATGCTCGAAACGAATAACTAGAACGGACTAGGGGAAAAGTACGCATACCGTTGTAATCGGGCGAGTTTCTACTTTCAGATGCAACAGAAATTTTGCGGATTGGTCAATCCGTTCGCGAGATATGGCAGTTTGGAGGTAAGAAACGCTTGAGAAACTCAAAATTTTCGCAGTTCTGATGCTCGAAACGAATAACTAGAACGGACTAGGGGAAAAGTAAGCATACCGTTGTAATCGGGCGAGTTTCTACTTTCAGATGCAACAGAAATTTTGCGGATTGGTCAATCCGTTCGCGAGATATGGCGGTTTGGAAGTAAGAAACGCTTGAGAAACTCAAAATTTTCGCAGTTCTTATGCTCGACAAGCATAACTAGAACGTTCTAGGGGAAAAGTACGCATACCGTTGTAATCGGGCGTCTTTCTACTTTCAGATGCATCAGAAATTTTGCGGATTGGTCAAACCGTTCGCGAGATATGGCAGTTTGGAAGTAAGAAACGCTTGAGAAACTCAAAATTTTCGCAGTTCTGATGCTCGAAACGAATAACTAGAACGGCCTAGGGGAAAAGTACGCATACCGTTGTAATCGGGCGAGTTTCTACTTTCAGATGCAACAGAAATTTTGCGGATTGGTCAATCCGTTCGCGAGATATGGCGGTTTGGAAGTAAGAAACGCTTGAGAAACTCAAAATTTTCGCAGTTCTGATGCTCGAAACGAATAACTAGAACGGCCTAGGGGAAAAGTACGCATACCGTTGTAATCGGGCGAGTTTCTACTTTCAGATGCAACAGAAAGTTTGCGGATTGGTCAATCCGTTCGCGAGATATGGCAGTTTGTAGGTAAGAAACGCTTGAGAAACTCAACATTTTCGCAGTTCTGATGCTCGAAACGAATAACTAGAACGGCCTAGGGGAAAAGTAGGCATACCGTTGTAATCGGGCGAGTTTGTACTTTCAGATGCAACAGAAATTTTGCGTATTGGTCAATCCGTTCGCGAGATATGGCAGTTTGGAGGTAAGAAACGCTTGAGAAACTCAAAATTTTCGCAGTTCTGTTGCTCGAAAC
The DNA here is from genome assembly GCF_051014685.1 of Ptiloglossa arizonensis. Taxonomy (NCBI): domain Eukaryota; kingdom Metazoa; phylum Arthropoda; class Insecta; order Hymenoptera; family Colletidae; genus Ptiloglossa; species Ptiloglossa arizonensis. The sequence goes on from NW_027478386.1 coordinate 231,082, forward strand.
GAATAACTAGAACGGACTAGGGGAAAAGTACGCATACCGTTGTAATCGGGCGAGTTTCTAATTTCAGATGCAACAGAAATTTTGCGGATTGGTCAATCCGTTCGCGAGATATGGCGGTTTGGAAGTAAGAAACGCTTGAGAAACTCAAAATTTTCGCAGTTCTGATGCTCGAAACGAATAACTAGAACGGCCTAGGGGAAAAGTACGCATACCGTTGTAAACGGGCGAGTTTCTACCTTCAGATGCAACAGAAATTTTGCGGATTGCTCAATCCGTTCGCGAGGTATGGCAATTTGGAAGTAAGAAACGCTTGAAAAACCCAAAATTTTCGCAGTTCTGATGCTCGAAACGAATAACTAGAACGGACTAGGGGAAAAGTACGCATACCGTTGTAATCGGGCGAGTTTCTACTTTCAGATGCAACAGAAATTTTGCGGATTGGTCAATCCGTTCGCGAGATATGGCAGTTTGTAGGTAAGAAACTCTTGAGAAACTCAACATTTTCGCAGTTCTGATGCTCGAAACGAATAACTAGAACGGCCTAGGGGAAAAGTAGGCATACCGTTGTAATCGGGCGAGTTTGTACTTTCAGATGCAACAGAAATTTTGCGGATTGTTCAATCCGTTCGCGAGATATGGCAGTTTGGAGGTAAGAAACGCTTGAGAAACTCAAAATTTTCGCAGTTCTGATGCTCGAAACGAATAACTAGAACGGACTAGGGGAAAAGTACGCATACCGTTGTAATCGGGCGAGTTTCTACTTTCAGATGCAACAGAAATTTTGCGGATTGGTCAATCCGTTCGCGAGATATGGCAGTTTGGAGGGAAGAAACGCTTGAGAAACTCAAAATTTTCGCAGTTATGATGCTCGACAAGCATAACTAGAACGGTCTAGGGGAAAAGTACGCATACCGTTGTAATCGGGCGAATTTCTACTTTCAGACGCAACAGAAATTTTGCGGATTGGTCAATCCGTTCGCGAGATATGACAGTTTGGAAGTAAGAAACGCTTGAGAAACTCAAAATTTTCGCAGTTCTGATGCTCGAAACGATTAACCAGAACGGCCTAGGGGAAAAGTACGCATACCGTTGTAATCGGGCGAGTTTCTACTTTCAGATGCATCAGAAATTTTGCGGATTGGTCAGTCCATTCGCGAGATATGGCAGTTTGGAAGTAAGAAACGCTTGAGAAACTCAAAATTTTCGCAGTTCTGATTCTCGAAACGATTAACTAGAACGGCCTAGGGGAAAAGTACGCATACCGTTGTAATCGGGCGAGTTTCAACTTTCAGATGCAACAGAAATTTTGCGGATTGGTCAATCCGTTCGCGAGATATGGCAGTTTGGAGGTAAGAAACGCTTGAGAAACTCAAAATTTTCGCAGTTCTGATGCTCGACAAGCATAACTAGAACGGTCTAGGGGAAAAGTACGCATACCGTTGTAATCGGGCGACTTTCTACTTTCAGATGCAACAGACATTTTGCGGATTGGTCAATCCGTTCGCGAGATATGGCAGTTTGGAGGTAAGAAACGGTCGAGAAACTCAAAATTATCACAGTTCTGATACTCGAAACGAATAACCAGAACGGCCCAGGGGAAAAGTACGCATACCGTTGTAATCGGGCGAGTTTCTACTTTCAGATGCAACAGAAATTTTGCGGATTGGTCAATCCGTTCGCGAGATATGGCAGTTTGGAGGTAAGCAACGCTTGAGAAACCCAAAATTTTCGCAGTTCTCATGCTCGAAACGAATAACTACAACGGCCTACGGGAAAAGTACGCATACCGTTGTAATCGGGCGAGTTTCTACTTTCAGATGCAACAGAAATTTTGCGGATTGGTCAATCCGTTCGCGAGATATGGCAGTTTGGAGGTAAGAAACGCTTGAGAAACTCAAAATTTTCGCAGTTCTGATGCTCGACAAGCATAACTAGAACGGTCTAGGGGAAAAGTACGCATACCGTTGTAATCGGGCGAGTTTCTACTTTCAGATGCAACAGAAATTTTGCGGATTGGTCAATCCGTTCGCGAGATATGGCAGTTTGGAGGTACGAAACGCTTGAGAAACTCAAAATTTTCGCAGTTCTGATGCTCGACAAGCATAACTAGAACGGTCCAGGGGAAAAGTACGCATTCCGTTGTAATCGGGCGAATTTCTACTTTCAGATGCAACAGAAATTTTGCGGATTGGTCAATCCGTTCGCGAGATATGGCAGTTTGGAAGTAAGAAACGCTTGAGAAACTCAAAATTTTCGCAGTCTGATGCTCGAAACGAATAACTAGAACGGCCTAGGGGAAAAGTACGCATTCCGTTGTAAACGGGCGAGTTTCTACCTTCAGATGCAACAGAAATTTTGCGGATTGCTCAATCCGTTCGCGAGGTATGGCAATTTGGAAGTAAGAAACGCTTGAAAAACTCAAAATTTTCGCAGTTCTGATGCTCGAAACGAATAACTAGAACGGACTAGGGGAAAAGTACGCATACCGTTGTAATCGGGCGAGTTTCTACTTTCAGATGCAACAGAAATTTTGCGGATTGGTCAATCCGTTCGCGAGATATGGCAGTTTGGAGGTAAGAAACGCTTGAGAAACTCAAAATTTTCGCAGTTCTGATGCTCGAAACGAATAACTAGAACGGCCTAGGGGAAAAGTACGCATTCCGTTGTAAACGGGCGAGTTTCTACCTTCAGATGCAACAGAAATTTTGCGGATTGCTCAATCCGTTCGCGAGGTATGGCAATTTGGAAGTAAGAAACGCTTGAAAAACTCAAAATTTTCGCAGTGCTGATGCTCGAAACGAATAACTAGAACGGACTAGGGGAAAAGTACGCATACCGTTGTAATCGGGCGAGTTTCTACTTTCAGATGCAACAGAAATTTTGCGGATTGGTCAATCCGTTCGCGAGATATGGCAGTTTGGAGGTAAGAAACGCTTGAGAAACTCAAAATTTTCGCAGTTCTGATGCTCGACAAGCATAACTAGAACGTTCTAGGGGAAAAGTACGCATACCGTTGTAATCGGGCGACTTTCTACTTTCAGATGCATCAGAAATTTTGCGGATTGGTCAATCCGTTCGCGAGATATGGCAGTTTGGAGGTACGAAACGCTTGAGAAACTCAAAATTTTCGCAGTTCTGATGCTCGACAAGCATAACTAGAACGGTCCAGGGGAAAAGTACGCATTCCGTTGTAATCGGGCGAATTTCTACTTTCAGATGCAACAGAAATTTTGCGGATTGGTCAATCCGTTCGCGAGATATGGCAGTTTGGAAGTAAGAAACGCTTGAGAAACTCAAAATTTTCGCAGTTCTGATGCTCGAAACGATTAACCAGAACGGCCTAGGGGAAAAGTACGAATACCGCTGTAATCGGGCGAGTTTCTACTTTCAGATGCATCAGAAATTTTGCGGATTGGTCAGTCCATTCGCGAGATATGGCAGTTTGGAAGTAAGAAACGCTTGAGAAACTCAAAATTTTCGCAGTTCTGATTCTCGAAACGATTAACTAGAACGGCCTAGGGGAAAAGTACGCATACCGTTGTAATCGGGCGAATTTCTACCTTCAGATGCAACAGAAATTTTGCGGATTGCTCAATCCGTTCGCGAGGTATGGCAATTTGGAAGTAAGAAACGCTTGAGAAACTCAAAATTTTCGCAGTTCTGATGCTCGAAACGAATAACTACAACGGCCTACGGGAAAAGTACGCATACCGCTGTAATCGGGCGAGTTTCTACTTTCAGATGCATCAGAAATTTTGCGGATTGGTCAGTCCATTCGCGAGATATGGCAGTTTGGAAGTAAGAAACGCTTGAGAAACTCAAAATTTTCGCAGTTCTGATTCTCGAAACGATTAACTAGAACGGCCTAGGGGAAAAGTACGCATACCGTTGTAATCGGGCGAGTTTCAACTTTCAGATGCAACAGAAATTTTGCGGATTGGTCAATCCGTTCGCGAGATATGGCAGTTTGGAGGTAAGAAACGCTTGAGAAACTCAAAATTTTCGCAGTTCTGATGCTCGACAAGCATAACTAGAACGGTCTAGGGGAAAAGTACGCATACCGTTGTAATCGGGCGACTTTCTACTTTCAGATGCAACAGACATTTTGCGGATTGGTCAATCCGTTCGCGAGATATGGCAGTTTGGAGGTAAGAAACGGTCGAGAAACTCAAAATTATCACAGTTCTGATACTCGAAACGAATAACCAGAACGGCCCAGGGGAAAAGTACGCATACCGTTGTAATCGGGCGAGTTTCTACTTTCAGATGCAACAGAAATTTTGCGGATTGGTCAATCCGTTCGCGAGATATGGCAGTTTGGAGGTAAGCAACGCTTGAGAAACCCAAAATTTTCGCAGTTCTCATGCTCGAAACGAATAACTACAACGGCCTACGGGAAAAGTACGCATACCGTTGTAATCGGGCGAGTTTCTACTTTCAGATGCAACAGAAATTTTGCGGATTGGTCAATCCGTTCGCGAGATATGGCAGTTTGGAGGTAAGAAACGCTTGAGAAACTCAAAATTTTCGCAGTTCTGATGCTCGACAAGCATAACTAGAACGGTCTAGGGGAAAAGTACGCATACCGTTGTAATCGGGCGAGTTTCTACTTTCAGATGCAACAGAAATTTTGCGGATTGGTCAATCCGTTCGCGAGATATGGCAGTTTGGAGGTACGAAACGCTTGAGAAACTCAAAATTTTCGCAGTTCTGATGCTCGACAAGCATAACTAGAACGGTCCAGGGGAAAAGTACGCATTCCGTTGTAATCGGGCGAATTTCTACTTTCAGATGCAACAGAAATTTTGCGGATTGGTCAATCCGTTCGCGAGATATGGCAGTTTGGAAGTAAGAAACGCTTGAGAAACTCAAAATTTTCGCAGTTCTGATGCTCGAAACGAATAACTAGAACGGCCTAGGGGAAAAGTACGCATTCCGTTGTAAACGGGCGAGTTTCTACCTTCAGATGCAACAGAAATTTTGCGGATTGCTCAATCCGTTCGCGAGGTATGGCAATTTGGAAGTAAGAAACGCTTGAAAAACTCAAAATTTTCGCAGTTCTGATGCTCGAAACGAATAACTAGAACGGACTAGGGGAAAAGTACGCATACCGTTGTAATCGGGCGAGTTTCTACTTTCAGATGCAACAGAAATTTTGCGGATTGGTCAATCCGTTCGCGAGATATGGCAGTTTGGAGGTAAGAAACGCTTGAGAAACTCAAAATTTTCGCAGTTCTGATGCTCGAAACGAATAACTAGAACGGCCTAGGGGAAAAGTACGCATTCCGTTGTAAACGGGCGAGTTTCTACCTTCAGATGCAACAGAAATTTTGCGGATTGCTCAATCCGTTCGCGAGGTATGGCAATTTGGAAGTAAGAAACGCTTGAAAAACTCAAAATTTTCGCAGTGCTGATGCTCGAAACGAATAACTAGAACGGACTAGGGGAAAAGTACGCATACCGTTGTAATCGGGCGAGTTTCTACTTTCAGATGCAACAGAAATTTTGCGGATTGGTCAATCCGTTCGCGAGATATGGCAGTTTGGAGGTAAGAAACGCTTGAGAAACTCAAAATTTTCGCAGTTCTGATGCTCGACAAGCATAACTAGAACGTTCTAGGGGAAAAGTACGCATACCGTTGTAATCGGGCGACTTTCTACTTTCAGATGCATCAGAAATTTTGCGGATTGGTCAATCCGTTCGCGAGATATGGCAGTTTGGAGGTACGAAACGCTTGAGAAACTCAAAATTTTCGCAGTTCTGATGCTCGACAAGCATAACTAGAACGGTCCAGGGGAAAAGTACGCATTCCGTTGTAATCGGGCGAATTTCTACTTTCAGATGCAACAGAAATTTTGCGGATTGGTCAATCCGTTCGCGAGATATGGCAGTTTGGAGGTAAGAAACGCTTGAGAAACTCAAAATTTTCGCAGTTCTGATGCTCGAAACGAATAACTAGAACGGCCTAGGGGAAAAGTACGCATTCCGTTGTAAACGGGCGAGTTTCTACCTTCAGATGCAACAGAAATTTTGCGGATTGCTCAATCCGTTCGCGAGGTATGGCAATTTGGAAGTAAGAAACGCTTGAAAAACTCAAAATTTTCGCAGTGCTGATGCTCGAAACGAATAACTAGAACGGACTAGGGGAAAAGTACGCATACCGTTGTAATCGGGCGAGTTTCTACTTTCAGATGCAACAGAAATTTTGCGGATTGGTCAATCCGTTCGCGAGATATGGCAGTTTGGAGGTAAGAAACGCTTGAGAAACTCAAAATTTTCGCAGTTCTGATGCTCGACAAGCATAACTAGAACGTTCTAGGGGAAAAGTACGCATACCGTTGTAATCGGGCGACTTTCTACTTTCAGATGCATCAGAAATTTTGCGGATTGGTCAATCCGTTCGCGAGATATGGCAGTTTGGAGGTACGAAACGCTTGAGAAACTCAAAATTTTCGCAGTTCTGATGCTCGACAAGCATAACTAGAACGGTCCAGGGGAAAAGTACGCATTCCGTTGTAATCGGGCGAATTTCTACTTTCAGATGCAACAGAAATTTTGCGGATTGGTCAATCCGTTCGCGAGATATGGCAGTTTGGAAGTAAGAAACGCTTGAGAAACTCAAAATTTTCGCAGTTCTGATGCTCGAAACGATTAACCAGAACGGCCTAGGGGAAAAGTACGAATACCGCTGTAATCGGGCGAGTTTCTACTTTCAGATGCATCAGAAATTTTGCGGATTGGTCAGTCCATTCGCGAGATATGGCAGTTTGGAAGTAAGAAACGCTTGAGAAACTCAAAATTTTCGCAGTTCTGATTCTCGAAACGATTAACTAGAACGGCCTAGGGGAAAAGTACGCATACCGTTGTAATCGGGCGAATTTCTACCTTCAGATGCAACAGAAATTTTGCGGATTGCTCAATCCGTTCGCGAGGTATGGCAATTTGGAAGTAAGAAACGCTTGAGAAACTCAAAATTTTCGCAGTTCTGATGCTCGAAACGAATAACTACAACGGCCTACGGGAAAAGTACGCATACCGCTGTAATCGGGCGAGTTTCTACTTTCAGATGCAACAGAAATTTTGCGGATTGGTCAATCCGTTCGCGAGATATGGCAGTTTGGAGGTAAGAAACGCTTGAGAAACTCAAAATTTTCGCAGTTCTGATGCTCGACAAGCATAACTAGAACGGTCTAGGGGAAAAGTACGCATACCGTTGTAATCGGGCGAGTTTCTACTTTCAGATGCAACAGAAATTTTGCGGATTGGTCAATCCGTTCGCGAGATATGGCAGTTTGGAGGTAAGAAACGCTTGAGAAACTCAAAATTTTCGCAGTTCTGATGCTCGACAAGCATAACTAGAACGGTCTAGGGGAAAAGTACGCATACCGTTGTAATCGGGCGAATTTCTACTTTCAGATGCAACAGAAATTTTGCGGATTGGTCAATCCGTTCGCGAGATATGACAGTTTGGAAGTACGAAACGCTTGAGAAACTCAAAATTTTCGCAGTTCTGATGCTCGAAACGATTAACCAGAACGGCCTAGGGGAAAAGTACGCATACCGTTGTAATCGGGCGAGTTTCTACTTTCAGATGCATCAGAAATTTTGCGGATTGGTCAGTCCATTCGCGAGATATGGCAGTTTGAAAGTAAGAAACGCTTGAGAAACTCAAAATTTTCGCAGTTCTGATTCTCGAAACGATTAACTAGAACGGCCTAGGGGAAAAGTACGCATACCGTTGTAATCGGGCGAGTTTCTAATTTTAGATGCAACAGAAATTTTGCGGATTGGTCAATCCGTTCGCGAGATATGGCAGTTTGGAGGTAAGAAACGCTTGAGAAACTCAAAATTTTCGCAGTTCTGATGCTCGAAACGAATAACTAGAATGGACTAGGGGAAAAGTACGCACACCGTTGTAATCGGGCGAGTTTCTACTTTCAGATGCAACAGAAATTTTGCGGATTGGTCAATCCGTTCGCGAGATATGGCCGTTTGGAGGTAAGAAACGCTTGAGAAACTCCAAATTTTCGCAGTTCTGATGCTCGAAAAGAATAACTAGAACGGCCTAGGGGAAAAGTACGCATACCGTTGTAATCGGGTGAGTTTCTACTTTCAGATGCAACAGAAATTTTGCGGATTAGTCAATCCGTTCGCGAGATATGGCAGTTTGGAGGTAAGAAACGCTTGAGAAACTCAAAATTTTCGCAGTTCTGATGCTCGAAACGAATAACTAGAACGGACTAGGGGAAAAGTACGCATACCGTTGTAATCGGGCGAGTTTCTACTTTCAGATGCAACAGAAATTTTGCGGATTGGTCAATCCGTTCGCGAGATATGGCGGTTTGGAAGTAAGAAACGCTTGAGAAACTCAAAATTTTCGCAGTTCTGATGCTCGAAACGAATAACTAGAACGGCCTAGGGGAAAAGTACGCATTCCGTTGTAAACGGGCGAGTTTCTACCTTCAGATGCAACAGAAATTTTGCGGATTGCTCAATCCGTTCGCGAGGTATGGCGGTTTGGAAGTAAGAAACGCTTGAGAAACTCAAAATTTTCGCAGTTCTGATGCTCGAAACGAATAACTAGAACGGCCTAGGGGAAAAGTACGCATTCCGTTGTAAACGGGCGAGTTTCTACCTTCAGATGCAACAGAAATTTTGCGGATTGCTCAATCCGTTCGCGAGGTATGGCAATTTGGAAGTAAGAAACGCTTGAAAAACTCAAAATTTTCGCAGTTCTGATGCTCGAAACGAATAACTAGAACGGACTAGGGGAAAAGTACGCATACCGTTGTAATCGGGCGAGTTTCTACTTTCAGATGCAACAGAAATTTTGCGGATTGGTCAATCCGTTCGCGAGATATGGCAGTTTGGAGGTAAGAAACGCTTGAGAAACTCAAAATTTTCGCAGTTCTGATGCTCGAAACGAATAACTAGAACGGCCTAGGGGAAAAGTACGCATTCCGTTGTAAACGGGCGAGTTTCTACCTTCAGATGCAACAGAAATTTTGCGGATTGCTCAATCCGTTCGCGAGGTATGGCAATTTGGAAGTAAGAAACGCTTGAAAAACTCAAAATTTTCGCAGTTCTGATGCTCGAAACGAATAACTAGGACGGACTAGGGGAAAAGTACGCATACCGTTGTAATCGGGCGAGTTTCTACTTTCAGATGCAACAGAAATTTTGCGGATTAGTCAATCCGTTCGCGAGATATGGCAGTTTGGAGGTAAGAAACGCTTGAGAAACTCAAAATTTTCGCAGTTCTGATGCTCGAAACGAATAACTAGAACGTTCTAGGGGAAAAGTACGCATACCGTTGTAATCGGGCGAGTTTCTACTTTCAGATGCAACAGAAATTTTGCGGATTGGTCAATCCGTTCGCGAGATATGGCGGTTTGGAAGTAAGAAACGCTTGAGAAACTCAAAATTTTCGCAGTTCTGATGCTCGAAACGAATAACTAGAACGGCCTAGGGGAAAAGTACGCATTCCGTTGTAAACGGGCGAGTTTCTACCTTCAGATGCAACAGAAATTTTGCGGATTGCTCAATCCGTTCGCGAGGTATGGCAATTTGGAAGTAAGAAACGCTTGAAAAACTCAAAATTTTCGCAGTTCTGATGCTCGAAACGAATAACTAGAACGGACTAGGGGAAAAGTACGCATACCGTTGTAATCGGGCGAGTTTCTACTTTCAGATGCAACAGAAATTTTGCGGATTGGTCAATCCGTTCGCGAGATATGGCAGTTTGGAGGTAAGAAACGCTTGAGAAACTCAAAATTTTCGCAGTTCTGATGCTCGAAACGAATAACTAGAACGGCCTAGGGGAAAAGTACGCATTCCGTTGTAAACGGGCGAGTTTCTACCTTCAGATGCAACAGAAATTTTGCGGATTGCTCAATCCGTTCGCGAGGTATGGCAATTTGGAAGTAAGAAACGCTTGAAAAACTCAAAATTTTCGCAGTTCTGATGCTCGAAACGAATAACTAGAACGGACTAGGGGAAAAGTACGCATACCGTTGTAATCGGGCGAGTTTCTACTTTCAGATGCAACAGAAATTTTGCGGATTGGTCAATCCGTTCGCGAGATATGGCAGTTTGGAGGTAAGAAACGCTTGAGAAACTCAAAATTTTCGCAGTTCTGATGCTCGACAAGCATAACTAGAACGTTCTAGGGGAAAAGTACGCATACCGTTGTAATCGGGCGACTTTCTACTTTCAGATGCATCAGAAATTTTGCGGATTGGTCAATCCGTTCGCGAGATATGGCAGTTTGGAGGTAAGAAACGCTTGAGAAACTCAAAATTTTCGCAGTTCTGATGCTCGAAACGAATAACTACAACGGCCTACGGGAAAAGTACGCATACCGCTGTAATCGGGCGAGTTTCTACTTTCAGATGCAACAGAAATTTTGCGGATTGGTCAATCCGTTCGCGAGATATGGCAGTTTGGAGGTAAGAAACGCTTGAGAAACTCAAAATTTTCGCAGTTCTGATGCTCGACAAGCATAACTAGAACGGTCTAGGGGAAAAGTACGCATACCGTTGTAATCGGGCGAGTTTCTACTTTCAGATGCAACAGAAATTTTGCGGATTGGTCAATCCGTTCGCGAGATATGGCAGTTTGGAGGTACGAAACGCTTGAGAAACTCAAAATTTTCGCAGTTCTGATGCTCGACAAGCATAACTAGAACGGTCCAGGGGAAAAGTACGCATTCCGTTGTAATCGGGCGAATTTCTACTTTCAGATGCAACAGAAATTTTGCGGATTGGTCAATCCGTTCGCGAGATATGGCAGTTTGGAAGTAAGAAACGCTTGAGAAACTCAAAATTTTCGCAGTTCTGATGCTCGAAACGATTAACCAGAACGGCCTAGGGGAAAAGTACGAATACCGCTGTAATCGGGCGAGTTTCTACTTTCAGATGCATCAGAAATTTTGCGGATTGGTCAGTCCATTCGCGAGATATGGCAGTTTGGAAGTAAGAAACGCTTGAGAAACTCAAAATTTTCGCAGTTCTGATTCTCGAAACGATTAACTAGGACGGCCTAGGGGAAAAGTACGCATACCGTTGTAATCGGGCGAATTTCTACCTTCAGATGCAACAGAAATTTTGCGGATTGCTCAATCCGTTCGCGAGGTATGGCAATTTGGAAGTAAGAAACGCTTGAGAAACTCAAAATTTTCGCAGTTCTGATGCTCGACAAGCATAACTAGAACGGTCTAGGGGAAAAGTACGCATACCGTTGTAATCGGGCGAGTTTCTACTTTCAGATGCATCAGAAATTTTGCTGATTGGTCAATCCGTTCGCGAGATATGGCAGTTTGGAAGTAAGAAACGCTTGAGAAACTCAAAATTTTCGCAGTTCTGATGCTCGAAACGATTAACTAGAACGGCCTAGGGGAAAAGTACGCATACCGTTGTAATCGGGCGAGTTTCTACTTTCAGATGCAACGGAAATTTTGGGGATTGGTCAATCCGTTCGCGAGATATGGCAGTTTGTAGGTAAGAAACGCTCGATAAACTCAACATTTTCGCAGTTCTGATGCTCGAAACGAATAACTAGAACGGCCTAGGGGAAAAGTAGGCATACCGTTGTAATCGGGCGAGTTTGTACTTTCAGATGCAACAGAAATTTTGCGGATTGGTAAATCCGTTCGCGAGATATGGCAGTTTGGAGGTAAGAAACGCTTGAGAAACTCAAAATTTTCGCAGTTCTGATGCTCGAAACGAATAACTAGAACGGACTAGGGGAAAAGTACGCATACCGTTGTAATCGGGCGAGTTTCTACTTTCAGATGCAACAGAAATTTTGCGGATTGGTCAATCCGTTCGCGAGATATGGCAGTTTGGAGGTAAGAAACGCTTGAGAAACTCAAAATTTTCGCAGTTCTGATGCTCGAAACGAATAACTAGAACGGACTAGGGGAAAAGTACGCATACCGTTGCAATCGGGCGAGTTTGTACTTTCAGATGCAACAGAAATTTTGCGGATTGGTCAATCCGTTCGCGAGATATGGCAGTTTGGAGGTAAGAAACGCTTGAGAAACTAAAAATTTTCGCAGTTCTGATGCTCGAAACGAATAACTAGAACGTCCTAGGGGAAAAGTACGCATACCGTTGTAATCGGGCGAGTTTCTACTTTCAGATGCAACAGAAATTTTGCGGATTGGTCAATCCGTTCGCGAGATATGGCAGTTTGGAGGTAAGCAACGCTTGAGAAACCCAAAATTTTCGCAGTTCTCATGCTCGAAACGAATAACTACAACGGCCTACGGGAAAAGTACGCATACCGTTGTAATCGGGCGAGTTTCTACCTTCAGATGCAACAGAAATTTTGCGGATTGGTCAATCCGTTCGCGAGATATGGCAGTTTGGAGGTAAGAAATGCTTGAGTAACTCAAAATTTTCGCAGTTCTGATGCTCGACAAGCATAACTAGAACGTTCTAGGGGAAAAGTACGCATACCCTTGTAATCGGGCGACTTTCTTCTTTCAGATGCATCAGAAATTTTGCGGATTGGTCAATCCGTTCGCGAGATATGGCAGTTTGGAAGTAAGAAACGCTTGAGAAACTCAAAATTTTCGCAGTTCTGATGCTCGAAACGATTAACTAGAACGGCCTAGGGGAAAAGTACGCATACCGTTGTAATCGGGCGAGTTTCTACTTTCAGATGCAACAGAAATTTTGCGGATTGGTCAATCCGTTCGCGAGATATGGCGGTTTGGAAGTAAGAAACGCTTGAGAAACTCAAAATTTTCGCAGTTCTGATGCTCGAAACGAATAACTAGAACGGCCTAGGGGAAAAGTACGCATACCGTTGTAATCGGGCGAGTTTCTACTTTCAGATGCAACAGAAATTTTGGGGATTGGTCAATCCGTTCGCGAGATATGGCAGTTTGTAGGTAAGAAACGCTTGATAAACTCAACATTTTCGCAGTTCTGATGCTCGAAACGAATAACTAGAACGGCCTAGGGGAAAAGTACGCATACCGTTGTAATCGGGCGAGTTTCTACTTTCAGATGCAACAGAAATTTTGCGGATTGGTCAATCCGTTCGCGAGATATGGCAGTTTGGAGGTAAGAAACGGTCGAGAAACTCAAAATTATCACAGTTCTGATACTCGAAACGAATAACCAGAACGGCCCAGGGGAAAAGTACGCATACCGTTGTAATCGGGCGAGTTTCTACTTTCAGATGCAACAGAAATTTTGCGGATTGGTCAATCCGTTCGCGAGATATGGCGGTTTGGAAGTAAGAAACGCTTGAGAAACTCAAAATTTTCGCAGTTCTGATGCTCGAAACGAATAACTAGAACGGCCTAGGGGAAAAGTACGCATTCCGTTGTAAACGGGCGAGTTTCTACCTTCAGATGCAACAGAAATTTTGCGAATTGCTCAATCCGTTCGCGAGGTATGGCAATTTGGAAGTAAGAAACGCTTGAAAAACTCAAAATTTTCGCAGTTCTGATGCTCGAAACGAATAACTAGGACGGACTAGGGGAAAAGTACGCATACCGTTGTAATCGGGCGAGTTTCTACTTTCAGAAGCAACAGAAATTTTGCGGATTGGTCAATCCGTTCGCGAGATATGGCAGATTGGAGGTAAGAAACGCTTGAGAAACTCAAAATTTTCGCAGTTCTGATGCTCGACAAGCATAACTAGAACGTTCTAGGGGAAAAGTACGCATACCGTTGTAATCGGGCGACTTTCTACTTTCAGATGCATCAGAAATTTTGCTGATTGGTCAATCCGTTCGCGAGATATGGCAGTTTGGAAGTAAGAAACGCTTGAGAAACTCAAAATTTTCGCAGTTCTGATGCTCGAAACGATTAACTAGAACGGCCTAGGGGAAAAGTACGCATACCGTTGTAATCGGGCGAGTTTCTACTTTCAGATGCAACAGAAATTTTGCGGATTGGTCAATCCGTTCGCGAGATATGGCAGTTTGTAGGTAAGAAACGCTTGAGAAACTCAAAATTTTCGCAGTTCTGATGCTCGAAACGAATAACTAGAACGGACTAGGGGAAAAGTACGCATACCGTTGCAATCGGGCGAGTTTGTACTTTCAGATGCAACAGAAATTTTGCGGATTGGTCAATCCGTTCGCGAGATATGGCAGTTTGGAGGTAAGAAACGCTTGAGAAACTAAAAATTTTCGCAGTTCTGATGCTCGAAACGAATAACTAGAACGGCCTAGGGGAAAAGTACGCATACCGTTGTAATCGGGCGAGTTTCTACTTTCAGATGCAACAGAAATTTTGCGGATTGGTCAATCCGTTCGCGAGATATGGCAGTTTGGAGGTAAGCAACGCTTGAGAAACCCAAAATTTTCGCAGTTCTCATGCTCGAAACGAATAACTACAACGGCCTACGGGAAAAGTACGCATACCGTTGTAATCGGGCGAGTTTCTACCTTCAGATGCAACAGAAATTTTGCGGATTGGTCAATCCGTTCGCGAGATATGGCAGTTTGGAGGTAAGAAATGCTTGAGTAACTCAAAATTTTCGCAGTTCTGATGCTCGACAAGCATAACTAGAACGTTCTAGGGGAAAAGTACGCATACCGTTGTAATCGGGCGACTTTCTTCTTTCAGATGCATCAGAAATTTTGCGGATTGGTCAATCCGTTCGCGAGATATGGCAGTTTGGAAGTAAGAAACGCTTGAGAAACTCAAAATTTTCGCAGTTCTGATGCTCGAAACGATTAACTAGAACGGCCTAGGGGAAAAGTACGCATACCGTTGTAATCGGGCGAGTTTCTACTTTCAGATGCAACAGAAATTTTGCGGATTGGTCAATCCGTTCGCGAGATATGGCGGTTTGGAAGTAAGAAACGCTTGAGAAACTCAAAATTTTCGCAGTTCTGATGCTCGAAACGAATAACTAGAACGGCCTAGGGGAAAAGTACGCATACCGTTGTAATCGGGCGAGTTTCTACTTTCAGATGCAACAGAAATTTTGGGGATTGGTCAATCCGTTCGCGAGATATGGCAGTTTGTAGGTAAGAAACGCTTGATAAACTCAACATTTTCGCAGTTCTGATGCTCGAAACGAATAACTAGAACGGCCTAGGGGAAAAGTACGCATACCGTTGTAATCGGGCGAGTTTCTACTTTCAGATGCAACAGAAATTTTGCGGATTGGTCAATCCGTTCGCGAGATATGGCAGTTTGGAGGTAAGAAACGGTCGAGAAACTCAAAATTATCACAGTTCTGATACTCGAAACGAATAACCAGAACGGCCCAGGGGAAAAGTACGCATACCGTTGTAATCGGGCGAGTTTCTACTTTCAGATGCAACAGAAATTTTGCGGATTGGTCAATCCGTTCGCGAGATATGGCAGTTTGGAGGTAAGCAACGCTTGAGAAACCCAAAATTTTCGCAGTTCTCATGCTCGAAACGAATAACTACAACGGCCTACGGGAAAAGTACGCATACCGTTGTAATCGGGCGAGTTTCTACCTTCAGATGCAACAGAAATTTTGCGGATTGGTCAATCCGTTCGCGAGATATGGCAGTTTGGAGGTAAGAAATGCTTGAGAAACTCAAAATTTTCGCAGTTCTGATGCTCGACAAGCATAACTAGAACGTTCTAGGGGGAAAGTACGCATACCGTTGTAATCGGGCGACTTTCTTCTTTCAGATGCATCAGGAATTTTGCGGATTGGTCAATCCGTTCGCGAGATATGGCAGTTTGGAAGTAAGAAACGCTTGAGAAACTCAAAATTTTCGCAGTTCTGATGCTCGAAACGATTAACTAGAACGGCCTAGGGGAAAAGTACGCATACCGTTGTAATCGGGCGAGTTTCTACTTTCAGATGCAACAGAAATTTTGGGGATTGGTCAATCCGTTCGCGAGATATGGCAGTTTGTAGGTAAGAAACGCTTGATAAACTCAACATTTTCGCAGTTCTGATGCTCGAAACGAATAACTAGAACGGCCCAGGGGAAAAGTAGGCATACCGTTGTAATCGGGCGAGTTTGTACTTTCAGATGCAACAGAAATTTTGCGGATTGGTCAATCCGTTCGCGAGATATGGCAGTTTGGAGGTAAGAAACGCTTGAGAAACTCAAAATTTTCGCAGTTCTGATGCTCGAAACGAATAACTAGAACGGACTAGGGGAAAGGTACGCATACCGTTGTAATCGGGCGAGTTTCTACTTTCAGATGCAACAGAAATTTTGCGGATTGGTCAATCCGTTCGCGAGATATGGCGGTTTGGAAGTAAGAAACGCTTGGAAACTCAAAATTTTCGCAGTTCTGATGCTCGAAACGAATAACAAGAACGGCCTAGGGGAAAAGTACGCATTCCGTTGTAAACGGGCGAGTTTCTACCTCCAGATGCAACAGAAATTTTGCGGATTGCTCAATCCGTTCGCGAGGTATGGCAATTTGGAAGTAAGAAACGCTTGAAAAACTCAAAATTTTCGCAGTTCTGATGCTCGAAACGAATAACTAGAACGGACTAGGGGAAAAGTACGCATACCGTTGTAATCGGGCGAGTTTCTACTTTCAGATGCAACAGAAATTTTGCGGATTGGTCAATCCGTTCGCGAGATATGGCAGTTTGGAGGTAAGAAACGCTTGAGAAACTCAAAATTTTCGCAGTTCTGATGCTCGACAAGCATAACTAGAACGGCCTAGGGGAAAAGTACGCATACCGTTGTAATCGGGCGACTTTCTACTTTCAGATGCATCAGAAATTTTGCGGATTGGTCAATCCGTTCGCGAGATATGGCGGTTTGGAAGTAAGAAACGCTTGAGAAACTCAAAATTTTCGCAGTTCTGATGCTCGAAACGAATAACTAGAACGGCCTAGGGGAAAAGTACGCATACCCTTGTAATCGGGCGAGTTTCTACTTTCAGATGCAACAGAAATTTTGCGGATTGGTCAATCCGTTCGCGAGATATGGCAGTTTGTAGGTAAGAAACGCTTGAGAAACTCAAAATTTTCGCAGTTCTGATGCTCGAAACGAATAACTAGAACGGACTAGGGGAAAAGTACGCATACCGTTGTAATCGGGCGAGTTTCTACTTTCAGATGCAACGGAAATTTTGCGGATTGGTCAATCCGTTCGCGAGATATGGCAGTTTGGAGGTAAGAAACGCTTGAGAAACTCAAAATTTTCGCAGTTCTGATGCTCGAAACGAATAACTAGAACGGCCTAGGGGAAAAGTACGCATACCGTTGTAATCGGGCGAGTTTCTACTTTCAGATGCAACAGAATTTTTGCGGATTATTCAATCCGTTCGCGAGATATGGCAGTTTGGAGATAAGAAACGCTTGAGAAACTCAAAATTTTCGCAGTTCGGATGCTCGACAAGCATAACTAGAACGGTCTAGGGGAAAGTACGTATACCGTTGTAATCGGGCGACTTTCTACTTTCAGATGCAGCAGACATTTTGCGGATTGGTCAATCCGTTCGCGAGATATGGCAGTGTGGAGGTAAGAAACGGTCGAGAAACTCAAAATTATCACAGTTCTGATACTCGAAACGAATAACCAGAACGGCCCAGGGGAAAAGTACGCATACCGTTGTAATCGGGCGAGTTTCTACTTTCAGATGCAACAGAAATTTTGCGGATTGGTCAATCCGTTCGCGAGATATGGCAGTTTGGAGATAAGCAACGCTTGAGAAACCCAAAATTTTCGCAGTTCTCATGCTCGAAACGAATAACTACAACGGCCTACGGGAAAAGTACGCATACCGTTGTAATCGGGCGAGTTTCTACTTTCAGATGCAACAGAAATTTTGCGGATTGGTCAATCCGTTCGCGAGATATGGCAGTTTGGAGGTAAGAAACGCTTGAGAAACTCAAAATTTTCGCAGTTCTGATGCTCGACAAGCATAACTAGAACGGTCTAGGGGAAAAGTACGCATACCGTTGTAATCGGGCGAATTTCTACTTTCAGATGCGACAGAAATTTTGCGGATTGGTCAATCCGTTCGCGAGATATGGCAGTTTGGAAGTAAGAAACGCTTGAGAAACTCAAAATTTCCGCAGTTCTGATGCTCGAAACGATTAACCAGAACGGCCTAGGGGAAAAGTACGCATACCGTTGTAATCGGGCGAGTTTCTACTTTCAGATGCATCAGAAGTTTTGCGGATTGGTCAGTCCATTCGCGAGATATGGCAGTTTGGAAGTAAGAAACGCTTGAGAAACTCTAAATTTTCGCAGATCTGATTCTCGAAACGATTAACTAGAACGGCCTAGGGGAAAAGTACGCATACCGTTGTAATCGGGAGAGTGTCTAATTTCAGATGCAACAGAAATTTTGCGGATTGGTCAATCCGTTCGCGAGATATGGCGGTTTGGAAGTAAGAAACGCTTGAGAAACTCAAAATTTTCGCAGTTCTGATGCTCGAAACGAATAACTAGAACGCCCTAGGGGAAAAGTACGCATACCGTTGTAAACGGGCGAGTTTCTACCTTCAGATGCAACAGAAATTTTGCGGATTGCTCAATCCGTTCGCGAGGTATGGCAATTTGGAAGTAAGAAACGCTTGAAAAACTCAAAATTTTCGCAGTTCTGATGCTCGAAACGAATAACTAGAACGGACTAGGGGAGAAGTACGCATACCGTTGTAATCGGGCGAGTTTCTACTTTCAGATGCAACAGAAATTTTGCGGATTGGTCAATCCGTTCGCGAGATATGGCAGTTTGGAGGTAAGAAATGCTTGAGAAACTCAAAATTTTCGCAGTTCTGATGCTCGACAAGCATAACTAGAACGTTCTAGGGGAAAAGTACGCATACCGTTGTAATCGGGCGACTTTCTACTTTCAGATGCATCAGAAATTTTGCGGATTGGTCAATCCGTTCGCGAGATATGGCAGTTTGGAAGTAAGAAACTCTTGAGAAACTCAAAATTTTCGCAGTTCTGTTACTCGAAACGATTAACTAGAACGGCCTAGGGGAAAAGTACGCATACCGTTGTAATCGGGCGAGTTTCTACTTTCAGATGCAACAGAAATTTTGGGGATTGGTCAATCCGTTCGCGAGATATGGCAGTTTGGAGGTAAGAAACGGTCGAGAAACTCAAAATTATCACAGTTCTGATACTCGAAACGAATAACCAGAACGGCCCAGGGGAAAAGTACGCATACCGTTGTAATCGGGCGAGTTTCTACTTTCAGATGCAACAGAAATTTTGCGGATTGGTCAATCCGTTCGCGAGATATGGCAGTTTGGAGGTAAGCAACGCTTGAGAAACCCAAAATTTTCGCAGTTCTCATGCTCGAAACGAATAACTACAACGGCCTACGGGAAAAGTACGCATACCGTTGTAATCGGGCGAGTTTCTACTTTCAGATGCAACAGAAATTTTGCGGATTGGTCAATCCGTTCGCGAGATATGGCAGTTTGGAGGTAAGAAACGCTTGAGAAACTCAAAATTTTCGCAGTTCTGATGCTCGACAAGCATAACTAGAACGGTCTAGGGGAAAAGTACGCATACCGTTGTAATCGGGCGAATTTCTACTTTCAGATGCAACAGAAATTTTGCGGATTGGTCAATCCGTTCGCGAGATATGGCAGTTTGGAAGTAAGAAACGCTTGAGAAACTCAAAATTTCCGCAGTTCTGATGCTCGAAACGATTAACCAGAACGGCCTAGGGGAAAA
This sequence comes from Ptiloglossa arizonensis, assembly GCF_051014685.1. NCBI lineage: Eukaryota > Metazoa > Arthropoda > Insecta > Hymenoptera > Colletidae > Ptiloglossa > Ptiloglossa arizonensis. The sequence goes on from NW_027478386.1 coordinate 250,706, forward strand.
GTACGCATACCGTTGTAATCGGGCGAGTTTCTACTTTCAGATGCATCAGAAGTTTTGCGGATTGGTCAGTCCATTCGCGAGATATGGCAGTTTGGAAGTAAGAAACGCTTGAGAAACTCTAAATTTTCGCAGATCTGATTCTCGAAACGATTAACTAGAACGGCCTAGGGGAAAAGTACGCATACCGTTGTAATCGGGAGAGTGTCTAATTTCAGATGCAACAGAAATTTTGCGGATTGGTCAATCCGTTCGCGAGATATGGCGGTTTGGAAGTAAGAAACGCTTGAGAAACTCAAAATTTTCGCAGTTCTGATGCTCGAAACGAATAACTAGAACGCCCTAGGGGAAAAGTACGCATACCGTTGTAAACGGGCGAGTTTCTACCTTCAGATGCAACAGAAATTTTGCGGATTGCTCAATCCGTTCGCGAGGTATGGCAATTTGGAAGTAAGAAACGCTTGAAAAACTCAAAATTTTCGCAGTTCTGATGCTCGAAACGAATAACTAGAACGGACTAGGGGAGAAGTACGCATACCGTTGTAATCGGGCGAGTTTCTACTTTCAGATGCAACAGAAATTTTGCGGATTGGTCAATCCGTTCGCGAGATATGGCAGTTTGGAGGTAAGAAATGCTTGAGAAACTCAAAATTTTCGCAGTTCTGATGCTCGACAAGCATAACTAGAACGTTCTAGGGGAAAAGTACGCATACCGTTGTAATCGGGCGACTTTCTACTTTCAGATGCATCAGAAATTTTGCGGATTGGTCAATCCGTTCGCGAGATATGGCAGTTTGGAAGTAAGAAACTCTTGAGAAACTCAAAATTTTCGCAGTTCTGATGCTCGAAACGATTAACTAGAACGGCCTAGGGGAAAAGTACGCATACCGTTGTAATCGGGCGAGTTTCTACTTTCAGATGCAACAGAAATTTTTCGGATTGGTCAATCCGTTCGCGAGATATGGCGGTTTGGAAGTAAGAAACGCTTGAGAAACTCAAAATTTTCGCAGTTCTGATGCTCGAAACGAATAACTAGAACGGCCTAGGGGAAAAGTACGCATACCGTTGTAATCGGGCGAGTTTCTACTTTCAGATGCAACAGAAATTTTGGGGATTGCTCAATCCGTTCGCGAGGTATGGCAATTTGGAAGTAAGAAACGCTTGAAAAACTCAAAATTTTCGCAGTTCTGATGCTCGAAACGAATAACTAGAACGGACTAGGGGAGAAGTACGCACACCGTTGTAATAGGGCGACTTTCTACTTTCAGATGCATCAGAAATTTTGCGGATTGGTCAATCCGTTCGCGAGATATGGCAGTTTGGAAGAAAGAAACGCTTGAGAAACTCAAAATTTTCGCAGTTCTGATGCTCGAAACGATTAACTAGAACGGCCTAGGGGAAAAGTACGCATACCGTTGTAATCGGGCGAGTTTCTACTTTCAGATGCAACAGAAATTTTTCGGATTGGTCAATCCGTTCGCGAGATATGGCGGTTTGGAAGTAAGAAACGCTTGAGAAACTCAAAATTTTCGCAGTTCTGATGCTCGAAACGAATAACTAGAACGGCCTAGGGGAAAAGTACGCATACCGTTATGATCGGGCGAGTTTCTACTTTCAGATGCAACAGAAATTTTGGGGATTGGTCAATCCGTTCGCGAGATATGGCAGTTTGTAGGTAAGAAACGCTTGATAAACTCAACATTTTCGCAGTTCTGATGCTCGAAACGAATAACTAGAACGGCCTAGGGGAAAAGTAGGCATACCGTTGTAATCGGGCGAGTTTGTACTTTCAGATGCAACAGAAATTTTGCGGATTGGTCAATCCGTTCGCGAGATATGGCAGTTTGGAGGTAAGAAACGCTTGAGAAACTCAAAATTTTCGCAGTTCTGATGCTCGAAACGAATAACTAGAACGGACTAGGGGAAAAGTACGCTTACCGTTGTAATCGGGCGAGTTTCTACTTTCAGATGCAACAGAAATTTTGCGGATTGGTCAATCCGTTCGCGAGATATGGCAGTTTGGATGTAAGAAACGCTTGAGAAACTCCAAATTTTCGCAGTTCTGATGCTCGAAAAGAATAACTAGAACGGCCTAGGGGAAAAGTACGCATACCGTTGTAATCGGGTGAGTTTCTACTTTCAGATGCAACAGAAATTTTGCGGATTTGTCAATCCGTTCGCGAGATATGGCAGTTTGGAGGTAAGAAACGCTTGAAAAACTCAAAATTTTCGCAGTTCTGGTGCTCGAAACGAATAACTAGAATGGACTAGGGGAAAAGTACGCATACCGTTGTAATCGGGCGAGTTTCTACTTTCAGATGCAACAGAAATTTTGCGGATTTGTCAATCCGTTCGCGAGATATGGCAGTTTGGAGGTAAGAAACGCTTGAGAAACTCAAAATTTTCGCAGTTCTGATGCTCGACAAGCATAACTAGAACGTTCTAGGGGAAAAGTACGCATACCGTTGTAATCGGGCGACTTTCTACTTTCAGATGCATCAGAAATTTTGCGGATTGGTCAATCCGTTCGCGAGATATGGCAGTTTGGAAGTAAGAAACGCTTGAGAAACTCAAAATTTTCGCAGTTCTGATGCTCGAAACGATTAACTGGAACGGCCTAGGGGAAAAGTACGCATTCCGTTGTAAACGGGCGAGTTTCTACTTTCAGATGCAACAGAAATTTTGCGGATTGGTCAATCCGTTCGCGAGATATGGCGGTTTGGAAGTAAGAAACGCTTGAGAAACTCAAAATTTTCGCAGTTCTGATGCTCGAAACGAATAACTAGAACGGACTAGGGGAGAAGTACGCATTCCGTTGTAATCGGGCGAGTTTCTACTTTCAGATGCAACAGAAATTTTGCGGATTGGTCAATCCGTTCGCGAGATATGGCAGTTTGGAGGTAAGAAACGCTTGAGAAACTCAAAATTTTCGCAGTTCTGATGCTCGAAACGAATAACTAGAACGGCCTAGGGGAAAAGTACGCATTCCGTTGTAAACGGGCGAGTTTCTACCTTCAGATGCAACAGAAATTTTGCGGATTGCTCAATCAGTTCGCGAGGTATGGCAATTTGGAAGTAAGAAACGCTTGAAAAACTCAAAATTTTCGCAGTTCTGATGCTCGAAAAGAATAACTAGAACGGCCTAGGGGAAAAGTACGCATACCGTTGTAATCGGGTGAGTTTCTACTTTCAGATGCAACAGAAATTTTGCGGATTAGTCAATCCGTTCGCGAGATATGGCAGTTTGGAGGTAAGAAACGCTTGAGAAACTCAAAATTTTCGCAGTTCTGATGCTCGAAACGAATAACTAGAACGGACTAGGGGAAAAGTACGCATACCGTTGTAATCGGGCGAGTTTCTACTTTCAGATGCAACAGAAATTTTGCGGATTGGTCAATCCGTTCGCGAGATATGGCGGTTTGGAAGTAAGAAACGCTTGAGAAACTCAAAATTTTCGCAGTTCTGATGCTCGAAACGAATAACTAGAACGGCCTAGGGGAAAAGTACGCATACCGTTGTAAACGGGCGAGTTTCTACCTTCAGATGCAACAGAAATTTTGCGGATTGCTCAATCCGTTCGCGAGGTATGGCAATTTGGAAGTAAGAAACGCTTGAAAAACTCAAAATTTTCGCAGTTCTGATGCTCGAAACGAATAACTAGAACGGACTAGGGGAGAAGTACGCATTCCGTTGTAATCGGGCGAGTTTCTACTTTCAGATGCAACAGAAATTTTGCGGATTGGTCAATCCGTTCGCGAGATATGGCAGTTTGGAGGTAAGAAATGCTTGAGAAACTCAAAATTTTCGCAGTTCTGATGCTCGACAAGCATAACTAGAACGTTCTAGGGGAAAAGTACGCATACCGTTGTAATCGGGCGACTTTCTACTTTCAGATGCATCAGAAATTTTGCGGATTGGTCAATCCGTTCGCGAGATATGGCAGTTTGGAAGAAAGAAACGCTTGAGAAACTCAAAATTTTCGCAGTTCTGATGCTCGAAACGATTAACTAGAACGGCCTAGGGGAAAAGTACGCATACCGTTATGATCGGGCGAGTTTCTACTTTCAGATGCAACAGAAATTTTGCGGATTGGTCAATCCGTTCGCGAGATATGGCGGTTTGGAAGTAAGAAACGCTTGAGAAACTCAAAATTTTCGCAGTTCTGATGCTCGAAACGAATAACTAGAACGGCCTAGGGGAAAAGTACGCATACCGTTGTAATCGGGCGAGTTTCTACTTTCAGATGCAACAGAAATTTTGGGGATTGGTCAATCCGTTCGCGAGATATGGCAGTTTGTAGGTAAGAAACGCTTGAAAAACTCAAAATTTTCGCAGTTCTGATGCTCGAAAAGAATAACTAGAACGGCCTAGGGGAAAAGTACGCATACCGTTGTAATCGGGTGAGTTTCTACTTTCAGATGCAACAGAAATTTTGCGGATTAGTCAATCCGTTCGCGAGATATGGCAGTTTGGAGGTAAGAAACGCTTGAGAAACTAAAAATTTTCGCAGTTCTGATGTTCGAAACGAATAACTAGAACGGCCTAGGGGAAAAGTACGCATTCCGTTGTAAACGGGCGAGCTTCTACCTTCAGATGCAACAGAAATTTTGCGGATTGCTCAATCCGTTCGCGAGGTATGGCAATTTGGAAGTAAGAAACGCTTGAAAAACTCAAAATTTTCGCAGTTCTGATGCTCGAAACGAATAACTAGAACGGACTAGGGGAAAAGTACGCATACCGTAGTAATCGGGCGAGTTTCTACTTTCAGATGCAACAGAAATTTTGCGGATTGGTCAATCCGTTCGCGAGATATGGCAGTTTGGAGGTAAGAAACGCTTGAGAAACTCAAAATTTTCGCAGTTCTGATGCTCGAAACGAATAACTAGAACGGCCTAGGGGAAAAGTACGCATTCCGTTGTAAACGGGCGAGTTTCCACCTTCAGATGCAACAGAAATTTTGCGGATTGCTCAATCAGTTCGCGAGGTATGGCAATTTGGATGTAAGAAACGCTTGAAAAACTCAAAATTTTCGCAGTTCTGATGCTCGAAAAGAATAACTAGAACGGCCTAGGGGAAAAGTACGCATACCGTTGTAATCGGGTGAGTTTCTACTTTCAGATGCAACAGAAATTTTGCGGATTAGTCAATCCGTTCGCGAGATATGGCAGTTTGGAGGTAAGAAACGCTTGAGAAACTCAAAATTTTCGCAGTTCTGATGCTCGAAACGAATAACTAGAACGGACTAGGGGAAAAGTACGCATACCGTTGTAATCGGGCGAGTTTCTACTTTCAGATGCAACAGAAATTTTGCGGATTGGTCAATCCGTTCGCGAGATATGGCGGTTTGGAAGTAAGAAACGCTTGAGAAACTCAAAATTTTCGCAGTTCTGATGCTCGAAACGAATAACTAGAACGGACTAGGGGAAAAGTACGCATACCGTTGTAATCGGGCGAGTTTCTACTTTCAGATGCAACAGAAATTTTGCGGATTGGTCAATCCGTTCGCGAGATATGGCAGTTTGGAGGTAAGAAACGCTTGAGAAACTCAAAATTGTCGCAGTTCTGATGCTCGACAAGCATAACTAGAACGTTCTAGGGGAAAAGTACGCATACCGTTGTAATCGGGCGACTTTCTACTTTCAGATGCATCAGAAATTTTGCGGATTGGTCAATCCGTTCGCGAGATATGGCAGTTTGGAAGTAAGAAACGCTTGAGAAACTCAAAATTTTCGCAGTTCTGATGCTCGAAACGATTAACTAGAACGGCCTAGGGGAAAAGTACGCATACCGTTGTAATCGGGCGAGTTTATACTTTCAGATGCAACAGAAATTTTGCGGATTGGTCAATCCGTTCGCGAGATATGGCGGTTTGGAAGTAAGAAACGCTTGAGAAACTCAAAATTTTCGCAGTTCTGATGCTCGAAACGAATAACTAGAACGGCCTAGGGGAAAAGTACGCATACCGTTGTAATCGGGCGAGTTTCTACTTTCAGATGCAACAGAAATTTTGCGGATTGGTCAATCCGTTCGCGAGATATGGCAGTTTGTAGGTAAGAAACGCTTGAGAAACTCAAAATTTTCGCAGATCTGATGCTCGAAACGAATAACTAGAACGGACCAGGGGAAAAGTACGCATACCGTTGTAATTGGGCGAGTTTCTACTTTCAGATGCAACAGAAATTTTGCGGATTGGTCAATCCGTTCGCGAGATATGGCAGTTTGGAGGTAAGAAACGCTTGAGAAACTCAAAATTTTCGCAGTTCTGATGCTCGAAACGAATAACTGGAACGGCCTAGGGGAAAAGTACGCATACCGTTGTAATCGGGCGAGTTTCTACTTTCAGATGCAACAGAATTTTTGCGGATTAGTCAATCCGTTCGCGAGATATGGCAGTTTGGAGGTAAGAAACGCTTGAGAAACTCAAAATTTTCGCAGTTCTGATGCTCGACAAGCATAACTAGAACGGTCTAGGGGAAAAGTACGCATACCGTTGTAATCGGGCGAATTTCTACTTTCAGATGCAACAGAAATTTTGCGGATTGGTCAATCCGTTCGCGAGATATGGCAGTTTGGAGGTAAGAAACGCTTGAGAAACTCAAAATTTTCGCAGTTCTGATGCTCGAAACGAATAACTAGAACGGACTAGGGGAAAAGTACGCATACCGTTGTAATCGGGCGAGTTTCTACTTTCAGATGCAACAGAAATTTTGCGGATTGGTCAATCCGTTCGCGAGATATGGCAGTTTGGAGGTAAGAAACGCTTGAGAAACTCCAAATTTTCGCAGTTCTGATGCTCGAAAAGAATAACTAGAACGGCCTAGGGGAAAAGTACGCACACCGTTGTAATCGGGCGAGTTTCTACTTTCAGATGCAACAGAAATTTTGCGGATTGGTCAATCCGTTCGCGAGATATGGCGGTTTGGAAGTAAGAAACGCTTGAGAAACTCAAAATTTTCGCAGTTCTGATGCTCGAAACGAATAACTAGAACGGCCTAGGGGAAAAGTACGCATACCGTTGTAATCGGGCGAGTTTCTACTTTCAGATGCAACAGAATTTTTGCGGATTAGTCAATCCGTTCGCGAGATATGGCAGTTTGGAGGTAAGAAACGCTTGAGAAACTCAAAATTTTCGCAGTTCTGATGCTCGACAAGCATAACTAGAACGGTCTAGGGGAGAAGTACGCATACCGTTGTAATCGGGCGAATTTCTACTTTCAGATGCAACAGAAATTTTGCGGATTGGTCAATCCGTTCGCGAGATATGGCAGTTTGGAGGTAAGAAACGCTTGAGAAACTCAAAATTTTCGAAGTTCTGATGCTCGAAACGAATAACTAGAACGGACTAGGGGAAAGTACGCATACCGTTGTAATCGGGCGAGTTTCTACTTTCAGATGCAACAGAAATTTTGCGGATTGGTCAATCCGTTCCCGAGATATGGCAGTTTGGAGGTAAGAAACGCTTGAGAAACTCAAAATTTTCGCAGTTCTGATGCTCGAAACGAATAACTAGAACGGACTAGGGGAAAAGTACGCATACCGTTGTAATCGGGCGAGTTTCTACTTTCAGATGCAACAGAAATTTTGCGGATTGGTCAATCCGTTCGCGAGATATGGCGGTTTGGAAGTAAGAAACGCTTGAGAAACTCAAAATTTTCGCAGTTCTGATGCTCGAAACGAATAACTAGAACGCCCTAGGGGAAAAGTACGCATACCGTTGTAATCGGGCGAGTTTCTACTTTCAGATGCAACAGAAATTTTGCGGATTGGTCAATCCGTTCGCGAGATATGGCAGTTTGGAGGTAAGAAATGCTTGAGAAACTCAAAATTTTCGCAGTTCTGATGCTCGACAAGCATAACTAGAACGTTCTAGGGGAAAAGTACGCATACCGTTGTAATCGGGCGAGTTTCTACTTTCAGATGCAACAGAAATTTTGCGGATTGGTCAATCCGTTCGCGAGATATGGCAGTTTGGAGGTAAGAAACGCTTGAGAAACTCAAAATTTTCGCAGTTCTGATGCTCGAAACGAATAACTAGAACGGCCTAGGGGAAAAGTACGCATTCCGTTGTAAACGGGCGAGTTTCCACCTTCAGATGCAACAGAAATTTTGCGGATTGCTCAATCAGTTCGCGAGGTATGGCAATTTGGATGTAAGAAACGCTTGAAAAACTCAAAATTTTCGCAGTTCTGATGCTCGAAAAGAATAACTAGAACGGCCTAGGGGAAAAGTACGCATACCGTTGTAATCGGGTGAGTTTCTACTTTCAGATGCAACAGAAATTTTGCGGATTAGTCAATCCGTTCGCGAGATATGGCAGTTTGGAGGTAAGAAACGCTTGAGAAACTCAAAATTTTCGCAGTTCTGATGCTCGAAACGAATAACTAGAACGGACTAGGGGAAAAGTACGCATACCGTTGTAATCGGGCGAGTTTCTACTTTCAGATGCAACAGAAATTTTGCGGATTGGTCAATCCGTTCGCGAGATATGGCGGTTTGGAAGTAAGAAACGCTTGAGAAACTCAAAATTTTCGCAGTTCTGATGCTCGAAACGAATAACTAGAACGGACTAGGGGAAAAGTACGCATACCGTTGTAATCGGGCGAGTTTCTACTTTCAGATGCAACAGAAATTTTGCGGATTGGTCAATCCGTTCGCGAGATATGGCAGTTTGGAGGTAAGAAACGCTTGAGAAACTCAAAATTGTCGCAGTTCTGATGCTCGACAAGCATAACTAGAACGTTCTAGGGGAAAAGTACGCATACCGTTGTAATCGGGCGACTTTCTACTTTCAGATGCATCAGAAATTTTGCGGATTGGTCAATCCGTTCGCGAGATATGGCAGTTTGGAAGTAAGAAACGCTTGAGAAACTCAAAATTTTCGCAGTTCTGATGCTCGAAACGATTAACTAGAACGGCCTAGGGGAAAAGTACGCATACCGTTGTAATCGGGCGAGTTTATACTTTCAGATGCAACAGAAATTTTGCGGATTGGTCAATCCGTTCGCGAGATATGGCGGTTTGGAAGTAAGAAACGCTTGAGAAACTCAAAATTTTCGCAGTTCTGATGCTCGAAACGAATAACTAGAACGGCCTAGGGGAAAAGTACGCATACCGTTGTAATCGGGCGAGTTTCTACTTTCAGATGCAACAGAAATTTTGCGGATTGGTCAATCCGTTCGCGAGATATGGCAGTTTGTAGGTAAGAAACGCTTGAGAAACTCAAAATTTTCGCAGATCTGATGCTCGAAACGAATAACTAGAACGGACCAGGGGAAAAGTACGCATACCGTTGTAATCGGGCGAGTTTCTACTTTCAGATGCAACAGAAATTTTGCGGATTGGTCAATCCGTTCGCGAGATATGGCAGTTTGGAGGTAAGAAACGCTTGAGAAACTCAAAATTTTCGCAGTTCTGATGCTCGAAACGAATAACTGGAACGGCCTAGGGGAAAAGTACGCATACCGTTGTAATCGGGCGAGTTTCTACTTTCAGATGCAACAGAATTTTTGCGGATTAGTCAATCCGTTCGCGAGATATGGCAGTTTGGAGGTAAGAAACGCTTGAGAAACTCAAAATTTTCGCAGTTCTGATGCTCGACAAGCATAACTAGAACGGTCTAGGGGAAAAGTACGCATACCGTTGTAATCGGGAGAATTTCTACTTTCAGATGCAACAGAAATTATGCGGATTGGTCAATCCGTTCGCGAGATATGGCAGTTTGGAGGTAAGAAACGCTTGAGAAACTCAAAATTTTCGCAGTTCTGATGCTCGAAACGAATAACTAGAACGGCCTAGGGGAAAAGTACGCATACCGTTGTAATCGGGCGAGTTTATACTTTCAGATGCAACAGAAATTTTGCGGATTGGTCAATCCGTTCGCGAGATATGGCGGTTTGGAAGTAAGAAACGCTTGAGAAACTCAAAATTTTCGCAGTTCTGATGCTCGAAACGAATAACTAGAACGGCCTAGGGGAAAAGTACGCATACCGTTGTAATCGGGCGAGTTTCTACTTTCAGATGCAACAGAAATTTTGCGGATTGGTCAATCCGTTCGCGAGATATGGCAGTTTGTAGGTAAGAAACGCTTGAGAAACTCAAAATTTTCGCAGATCTGATGCTCGAAACGAATAACTAGAACGGCCTAGGGGAAAAGTACGCATACCGTTGTAATCGGGCGAGTTTCTACTTTCAGATGCAACAGAAATTTTGCGGATTGGTCAATCCGTTCGCGAGATATGGCAGTTTGTAGGTAAGAAACGCTTGAGAAACTCAAAATTTTCGCAGATCTGATGCTCGAAACGAATAACTGGAACGGCCTAGGGGAAAAGTACGCATACCGTTGTAATTGGGCGAGTTTCTACTTTCAGATGCAACAGAAATTTTGCGGATTGGTCAATCCGTTCGCGAGATATGGCAGTTTGGAGGTAAGAAACGCTTGAGAAACTCAAAATTTTCGCAGTTCTGATGCTCGAAACGAATAACTGGAACGGCCTAGGGGAAAAGTACGCATACCGTTGTAATCGGGCGAGTTTCTACTTTCAGATGCAACAGAATTTTTGCGGATTAGTCAATCCGTTCGCGAGATATGGCAGTTTGGAGGTAAGAAACGCTTGAGAAACTCAAAATTTTCGCAGTTCTGATGCTCGACAAGCATAACTAGAACGGTCTAGGGGAAAAGTACGCATACCGTTGTAATCGGGCGAATTTCTACTTTCAGATGCAACAGAAATTTTGCGGATTGGTCAATCCGTTCGCGAGATATGGCAGTTTGGAGGTAAGAAACGCTTGAGAAACTCAAAATTTTCGCAGTTCTGATGCTCGAAACGAATAACTAGAACGGACTAGGGGAAAAGTACGCATACCGTTGTAATCGGGCGAGTTTCTACTTTCAGATGCAACAGAAATTTTGCGGATTGGTCAATCCGTTCGCGAGATATGGCAGTTTGGAGGTAAGAAACGCTTGAGAAACTCCAAATTTTCGCAGTTCTGATGCTCGAAAAGAATAACTAGAACGGCCTAGGGGAAAAGTACGCACACCGTTGTAATCGGGCGAGTTTCTACTTTCAGATGCAACAGAAATTTTGCGGATTGGTCAATCCGTTCGCGAGATATGGCGGTTTGGAAGTAAGAAACGCTTGAGAAACTCAAAATTTTCGCAGTTCTGATGCTCGAAACGAATAACTAGAACGGCCTAGGGGAAAAGTACGCATACCGTTGTAATCGGGCGAGTTTCTACTTTCAGATGCAACAGAATTTTTGCGGATTAGTCAATCCGTTCGCGAGATATGGCAGTTTGGAGGTAAGAAACGCTTGAGAAACTCAAAATTTTCGCAGTTCTGATGCTCGACAAGCATAACTAGAACGGTCTAGGGGAGAAGTACGCATACCGTTGTAATCGGGCGAATTTCTACTTTCAGATGCAACAGAAATTTTGCGGATTGGTCAATCCGTTCGCGAGATATGGCAGTTTGGAGGTAAGAAACGCTTGAGAAACTCAAAATTTTCGAAGTTCTGATGCTCGAAACGAATAACTAGAACGGACTAGGGGAAAGTACGCATACCGTTGTAATCGGGCGAGTTTCTACTTTCAGATGCAACAGAAATTTTGCGGATTGGTCAATCCGTTCCCGAGATATGGCAGTTTGGAGGTAAGAAACGCTTGAGAAACTCAAAATTTTCGCAGTTCTGATGCTCGAAACGAATAACTAGAACGGACTAGGGGAAAAGTACGCATACCGTTGTAATCGGGCGAGTTTCTACTTTCAGATGCAACAGAAATTTTGCGGATTGGTCAATCCGTTCGCGAGATATGGCAGTTTGGAAGTAAGAAACGCTTGAGAAACTCAAAATTTCCGCAGTTCTGATGCTCGAAACGATTAACCAGAACGGCCTAGGGGAAAAGTACGCATACCGTTGTAATCGGGCGAGTTTCTACTTTCAGATGCATCAGAAGTTTTGCGGATTGGTCAGTCCATTCGCGAGATATGGCAGTTTGGAAGTAAGAAACGCTTGAGAAACTCTAAATTTTCGCAGATCTGATTCTCGAAACGATTAACTAGAACGGCCTAGGGGAAAAGTACGCATACCGTTGTAATCGGGAGAGTGTCTAATTTCAGATGCAACAGAAATTTTGCGGATTGGTCAATCCGTTCGCGAGATATGGCGGTTTGGAAGTAAGAAACGCTTGAGAAACTCAAAATTTTCGCAGTTCTGATGCTCGAAACGAATAACTAGAACGCCCTAGGGGAAAAGTACGCATACCGTTGTAAACGGGCGAGTTTCTACCTTCAGATGCAACAGAAATTTTGCGGATTGCTCAATCCGTTCGCGAGGTATGGCAATTTGGAAGTAAGAAACGCTTGAAAAACTCAAAATTTTCGCAGTTCTGATGCTCGAAACGAATAACTAGAACGGACTAGGGGAGAAGTACGCATACCGTTGTAATCGGGCGAGTTTCTACTTTCAGATGCAACAGAAATTTTGCGGATTGGTCAATCCGTTCGCGAGATATGGCAGTTTGGAGGTAAGAAATGCTTGAGAAACTCAAAATTTTCGCAGTTCTGATGCTCGACAAGCATAACTAGAACGTTCTAGGGGAAAAGTACGCATACCGTTGTAATCGGGCGACTTTCTACTTTCAGATGCATCAGAAATTTTGCGGATTGGTCAATCCGTTCGCGAGATATGGCAGTTTGGAAGTAAGAAACTCTTGAGAAACTCAAAATTTTCGCAGTTCTGATGCTCGAAACGAATAACTAGAACGGCCTAGGGGAAAAGTACGCATACCGTTGTAATCGGGCGAGTTTCTACTTTCAGATGCAACAGAAATTTTGGGGATTGGTCAATCCGTTCGCGAGATATGGCAGTTTGGAGGTAAGAAACGGTCGAGAAACTCAAAATTATCACAGTTCTGATACTCGAAACGAATAACCAGAACGGCCCAGGGGAAAAGTACGCACACCGTTGTAATCGGGCGAGTTTCTACTTTCAGATGCAACAGAAATTTTGCGGATTGGTCAATCCGTTCGCGAGATATGGCAGTTTGGAGGTAAGCAACGCTTGAGAAACCCAAAATTTTCGCAGTTCTCATGCTCGAAACGAATAACTACAACGGCCTACGGGAAAAGTACGCATACCGTTGTAATCGGGCGAGTTTCTACTTTCAGATGCAACAGAAATTTTGCGGATTGGTCAATCCGTTCGCGAGATATGGCAGTTTGGAGGTAAGAAACGCTTGAGAAACTCAAAATTTTCGCAGTTCTGATGCTCGACAAGCATAACTAGAACGGTCTAGGGGAAAAGTACGCATACCGTTGTAATCGGGCGAATTTCTACTTTCAGATGCAACAGAAATTTTGCGGATTGGTCAATCCGTTCGCGAGATATGGCAGTTTGGAAGTAAGAAACGCTTGAGAAACTCAAAATTTCCGCAGTTCTGATGCTCGAAACGATTAACCAGAACGGCCTAGGGGAAAAGTACGCATACCGTTGTAATCGGGCGAGTTTCTACTTTCAGATGCATCAGAAGTTTTGCGGATTGGTCAGTCCATTCGCGAGATATGGCAGTTTGGAAGTAAGAAACGCTTGAGAAACTCTAAATTTTCGCAGATCTGATTCTCGAAACGATTAACTAGAACGGCCTAGGGGAAAAGTACGCATACCGTTGTAATCGGGAGAGTGTCTAATTTCAGATGCAACAGAAATTTTGCGGATTGGTCAATCCGTTCGCGAGATATGGCGGTTTGGAAGTAAGAAACGCTTGAGAAACTCAAAATTTTCGCAGTTCTGATGCTCGAAACGAATAACTAGAACGCCCTAGGGGAAAAGTACGCATACCGTTGTAAACGGGCGAGTTTCTACCTTCAGATGCAACAGAAATTTTGCGGATTGCTCAATCCGTTCGCGAGGTATGGCAATTTGGAAGTAAGAAACGCTTGAAAAACTCAAAATTTTCGCAGTTCTGATGCTCGAAACGAATAACTAGAACGGACTAGGGGAGAAGTACGCATACCGTTGTAATCGGGCGAGTTTCTACTTTCAGATGCAACAGAAATTTTGCGGATTGGTCAATCCGTTCGCGAGATATGGCAGTTTGGAGGTAAGAAATGCTTGAGAAACTCAAAATTTTCGCAGTTCTGATGCTCGACAAGCATAACTAGAACGTTCTAGGGGAAAAGTACGCATACCGTTGTAATCGGGCGACTTTCTACTTTCAGATGCATCAGAAATTTTGCGGATTGGTCAATCCGTTCGCGAGATATGGCAGTTTGGAAGTAAGAAACTCTTGAGAAACTCAAAATTTTCGCAGTTCTGATGCTCGAAACGATTAACTAGAACGGCCTAGGGGAAAAGTACGCATACCGTTGTAATCGGGCGAGTTTCTACTTTCAGATGCAACAGAAATTTTTCGGATTGGTCAATCCGTTCGCGAGATATGGCGGTTTGGAAGTAAGAAACGCTTGAGAAACTCAAAATTTTCGCAGTTCTGATGCTCGAAACGAATAACTAGAACGGCCTAGGGGAAAAGTACGCATACCGTTGTAATCGGGCGAGTTTCTACTTTCAGATGCAACAGAAATTTTGGGGATTGCTCAATCCGTTCGCGAGGTATGGCAATTTGGAAGTAAGAAACGCTTGAAAAACTCAAAATTTTCGCAGTTCTGATGCTCGAAACGAATAACTAGAACGGACTAGGGGAGAAGTACGCATACCGTTGTAATCGGGCGACTTTCTACTTTCAGATGCATCAGAAATTTTGCGGATTGGTCAATCCGTTCGCGAGATATGGCAGTTTGGAAGAAAGAAACGCTTGAGAAACTCAAAATTTTCGCAGTTCTGATGCTCGAAACGATTAACTAGAACGGCCTAGGGGAAAAGTACGCATACCGTTGTAATCGGGCGAGTTTCTACTTTCAGATGCAACAGAAATTTTTCGGATTGGTCAATCCGTTCGCGAGATATGGCGGTTTGGAAGTAAGAAACGCTTGAGAAACTCAAAATTTTCGCAGTTCTGATGCTCGAAACGAATAACTAGAACGGCCTAGGGGAAAAGTACGCATACCGTTATGATCGGGCGAGTTTCTACTTTCAGATGCAACAGAAATTTTGGGGATTGGTCAATCCGTTCGCGAGATATGGCAGTTTGTAGGTAAGAAACGCTTGATAAACTCAACATTTTCGCAGTTCTGATGCTCGAAACGAATAACTAGAACGGCCTAGGGGAAAAGTAGGCATACCGTTGTAATCGGGCGAGTTTGTACTTTCAGATGCAACAGAAATTTTGCGGATTGGTCAATCCGTTCGCGAGATATGGCAGTTTGGAGGTAAGAAACGCTTGAGAAACTCAAAATTTTCGCAGTTCTGATGCTCGACAAGCATAACTAGAACGTTCTAGGGGAAAAGTACGCATACCGTTGTAATCGGGCGACCTTCTACTTTCAGATGCATCAGAAATTTTGCGGATTGGTCAATCCGTTCGCGAGATATGGCAGTTTGGAAGTAAGAAACTCTTGAGAAACTCAAAATTTTCGCAGTTCTGATGCTCGAAACGATTAACTAGAACGGCCTAGGGGAAAAGTACGCATACCGTTGTAATCGGGCGAGTTTCTACTTTCAGATGCAACAGAAATTTTTCGGATTGGTCAATCCGTTCGCGAGATATGGCGGTTTGGAAGTAAGAAACGCTTGAGAAACTCAAAATTTTCGCAGTTCTGATGCTCGAAACGAATAACTAGAACGGCCTAGGGGAAAAGTACGCATACCGTTGTAATCGGGCGAGTTTCTACTTTCAGATGCAACAGAAATTTTGGGGATTGCTCAATCCGTTCGCGAGGTATGGCAATTTGGAAGTAAGAAACGCTTGAAAAACTCAAAATTTTCGCAGTTCTGATGCTCGAAACGAATAACTAGAACGGACTAGGGGAGAAGTACGCATACCGTTGTAATCGGGCGACTTTCTACTTTCAGATGCATCAGAAATTTTGCGGATTGGTCAATCCGTTCGCGAGATATGGCAGTTTGGAAGAAAGAAACGCTTGAGAAACTCAAAATTTTCGCAGTTCTGATGCTCGAAACGATTAACTAGAACGGCCTAGGGGAAAAGTACGCATACCGTTGTAATCGGGCGAGTTTCTACTTTCAGATGCAACAGAAATTTTTCGGATTGGTCAATCCGTTCGCGAGATATGGCGGTTTGGAAGTAAGAAACGCTTGAGAAACTCAAAATTTTCGCAGTTCTGATGCTCGAAACGAATAACTAGAACGGCCTAGGGGAAAAGTACGCATACCGTTATGATCGGGCGAGTTTCTACTTTCAGATGCAACAGAAATTTTGGGGATTGGTCAATCCGTTCGCGAGATATGGCAGTTTGTAGGTAAGAAACGCTTGATAAACTCAACATTTTCGCAGTTCTGATGCTCGAAACGAATAACTAGAACGGCCTAGGGGAAAAGTAGGCATACCGTTGTAATCGGGCGAGTTTGTACTTTCAGATGCAACAGAAATTTTGCGGATTGGTCAATCCGTTCGCGAGATATGGCAGTTTGGAGGTAAGAAACGCTTGAGAAACTCAAAATTTTCGCAGTTCTGATGCTCGAAACGAATAACTAGAACGGACTAGGGGAAAAGTACGCTTACCGTTGTAATCGGGCGAGTTTCTACTTTCAGATGCAACAGAAATTTTGCGGATTGGTCAATCCGTTCGCGAGATATGGCAGTTTGGATGTAAGAAACGCTTGAGAAACTCCAAATTTTCGCAGTTCTGATGCTCGAAAAGAATAACTAGAACGGCCTAGGGGAAAAGTACGCATACCGTTGTAATCGGGTGAGTTTCTACTTTCAGATGCAACAGAAATTTTGCGGATTTGTCAATCCGTTCGCGAGATATGGCAGTTTGGAGGTAAGAAACGCTTGAAAAACTCAAAATTTTCGCAGTTCTGGTGCTCGAAACGAATAACTAGAACGGCCTAGGGGAAAAGTACGCATACCGTTGTAATCGGGCGAGTTTCTACTTTCAGATGCAACAGAAATTTTTCGGATTGGTCAATCCGTTCGCGAGATATGGCGGTTTGGAAGTAAGAAACGCTTGAGAAACTCAAAATTTTCGCAGTTCTGATGCTCGAAACGAATAACTAGAACGGCCTAGGGGAAAAGTACGCATACCGTTGTAATCGGGCGAGTTTCTACTTTCAGATGCAACAGAAATTTTGGGGATTGCTCAATCCGTTCGCGAGGTATGGCAATTTGGAAGTAAGAAACGCTTGAAAAACTCAAAATTTTCGCAGTTCTGATGCTCGAAACGAATAACTAGAACGGACTAGGGGAGAAGTACGCATACCGTTGTAATCGGGCGACTTTCTACTTTCAGATGCATCAGAAATTTTGCGGATTGGTCAATCCGTTCGCGAGATATGGCAGTTTGGAAGAAAGAAACGCTTGAGAAACTCAAAATTTTCGCAGTTCTGATGCTCGAAACGATTAACTAGAACGGCCTAGGGGAAAAGTACGCATACCGTTGTAATCGGGCGAGTTTCTACTTTCAGATGCAACAGAAATTTTTCGGATTGGTCAATCCGTTCGCGAGATATGGCGGTTTGGAAGTAAGAAACGCTTGAGAAACTCAAAATTTTCGCAGTTCTGATGCTCGAAACGAATAACTAGAACGGCCTAGGGGAAAAGTACGCATACCGTTATGATCGGGCGAGTTTCTACTTTCAGATGCAACAGAAATTTTGGGGATTGGTCAATCCGTTCGCGAGATATGGCAGTTTGTAGGTAAGAAACGCTTGATAAACTCAACATTTTCGCAGTTCTGATGCTCGAAACGAATAACTAGAACGGCCTAGGGGAAAAGTAGGCATACCGTTGTAATCGGGCGAGTTTGTACTTTCAGATGCAACAGAAATTTTGCGGATTGGTCAATCCGTTCGCGAGATATGGCAGTTTGGAGGTAAGAAACGCTTGAGAAACTCAAAATTTTCGCAGTTCTGATGCTCGAAACGAATAACTAGAACGGACTAGGGGAAAAGTACGCTTACCGTTGTAATCGGGCGAGTTTCTACTTTCAGATGCAACAGAAATTTTGCGGATTGGTCAATCCGTTCGCGAGATATGGCAGTTTGGATGTAAGAAACGCTTGAGAAACTCCAAATTTTCGCAGTTCTGATGCTCGAAAAGAATAACTAGAACGGCCTAGGGGAAAAGTACGCATACCGTTGTAATCGGGTGAGTTTCTACTTTCAGATGCAACAGAAATTTTGCGGATTTGTCAATCCGTTCGCGAGATATGGCAGCTGGAGGTAAGAAACGCTTGAAAAACTCAAAATTTTCGCAGTTCTGGTGCTCGAAACGAATAACTAGAATGGACTAGGGGAAAAGTACGCATACCGTTGTAATCGGGCGAGTTTCTACTTTCAGATGCAACAGAAATTTTGCGGATTTGTCAATCCGTTCGCGAGATATGGCAGTTTGGAGGTAAGAAACGCTTGAGAAACTCAAAATTTTCGCAGTTCTGATGCTCGACAAGCATAACTAGAACGTTCTAGGGGAAAAGTACGCATACCGTTGTAATCGGGCGACTTTCTACTTTCAGATGCATCAGAAATTTTGCGGATTGGTCAATCCGTTCGCGAGATATGGCAGTTTGGAAGTAAGAAACGCTTGAGAAACTCAAAATTTTCGCAGTTCTGATGCTCGAAACGATTAACTGGAACGGCCTAGGGGAAAAGTACGCATTCCGTTGTAAACGGGCGAGTTTCTACTTTCAGATGCAACAGAAATTTTGCGGATTGGTCAATCCGTTCGCGAGATATGGCGGTTTGGAAGTAAGAAACGCTTGAGAAACTCAAAATTTTCGCAGTTCTGATGCTCGAAACGAATAACTAGAACGGCCTAGGGGAAAAGTACGCATACCGTTGTAATCGGGCGAGTTTCTACTTTCAGATGCAACAGAAATTTTGGGGATTGGTCAATCCGTTCGCGAGATATGGCAGTTTGTAGGTAAGAAACGCTTGAAAAACTCAAAATTTTCGCAGTTCTGATGCTCGAAAAGAATAACTAGAACGGCCTAGGGGAAAAGTACGCATACCGTTGTAATCGGGTGAGTTTCTACTTTCAGATGCAACAGAAATTTTGCGGATTAGTCAATCCGTTCGCGAGATATGGCAGTTTGGAGGTAAGAAACGCTTGAGAAACTCAAAATTTTCGCAGTTCTGATGCTCGAAACGAATAACTGGAACGGCCTAGGGGAAAAGTACGCATACCGTTGTAATCGGGCGAGCTTCTACTTTCAGATGCAACAGAATTTTTGCGGATTAGTCAATCCGTTCGCGAGATATGGCAGTTTGGAGGTAAGAAACGCTTGAGAAACTCAAAATTTTCGCAGTTCTGATGCTCGACAAGCATAACTAGAACGGTCTAGGGGAAAAGTACGCATACCGTTGTAATCGGGCGAATTTCTACTTTCAGATGCAACAGAAATTTTGCGGATTGGTCAATCCGTTCGCGAGATATGGCAGTTTGGAGGTAAGAAACGCTTGAGAAACTCAAAATTTTCGCAGTTCTGATGCTCGAAACGAATAACTAGAACGGACTAGGGGAAAAGTACGCATACCGTTGTAATCGGGCGAGTTTCTACTTTCAGATGCAACAGAAATTTTGCGGATTGGTCAATCCGTTCGCGAGATATGGCAGTTTGGAGGTAAGAAACGCTTGAGAAACTCCAAATTTTCGCAGTTCTGATGCTCGAAAAGAATAACTAGAACGGCCTAGGGGAAAAGTACGCACACCGTTGTAATCGGGCGAGTTTCTACTTTCAGATGCAACAGAAATTTTGCGGATTGGTCAATCCGTTCGCGAGATATGGCGGTTTGGAAGTAAGAAACGCTTGAGAAACTCAAAATTTTCGCAGTTCTGATGCTCGAAACGAATAACTAGAACGGCCTAGGGGAAAAGTACGCATACCGTTGTAATCGGGCGAGTTTCTACTTTCAGATGCAACAGAATTTTTGCGGATTAGTCAATCCGTTCGCGAGATATGGCAGTTTGGAGGTAAGAAACGCTTGAGAAACTCAAAATTTTCGCTGTTCTGATGCTCGACAAGCATAACTAGAACGGTCTAGGGGAGAAGTACGCATACCGTTGTAATCGGGCGAATTTCTACTTTCAGATGCAACAGAAATTTTGCGGATTGGTCAATCCGTTCGCGAGATATGGCAGTTTGGAGGTAAGAAACGCTTGAGAAACTCAAAATTTTCGAAGTTCTGATGCTCGAAACGAATAACTAGAACGGACTAGGGGAAAGTACGCATACCGTTGTAATCGGGCGAGTTTCTACTTTCAGATGCAACAGAAATTTTGCGGATTGGTCAATCCGTTCCCGAGATATGGCAGTTTGGAGGTAAGAAACGCTTGAGAAACTCAAAATTTTCGCAGTTCTGATGCTCGAAACGAATAACTAGAACGGACTAGGGGAAAAGTACGCATACCGTTGTAATCGGGCGAGTTTCTACTTTCAGATGCAACAGAAATTTTGCGGATTGGTCAATCCGTTCGCGAGATATGGCAGTTTGGAGGTAAGAAACGCTTGAGAAACTCAAAATTTTCGCAGTTCTGATGCTCGAAACGAATAACTAGAACGGCCTAGAGGAAAAGTACGCATACCGTTGTAATCGGGCCAGTTTCTACTTTCAGATGCAACAGAAATTTTGCGGATTGGTCAATCCGTTCGCGAGATATGGCAGTTTGGAGGTAAGAAACGCTTGAGAAACTCAAAATTTTCGCAGTTCTGATGCTCGACAAGCATAACTAGAACGGTCTAGGGGAAAAGTACGCATACCGTTGTAATCGGGCGAATTTCTACTTTCAGATGCAACAGAAATTTTGCGGATTGGTCAATCCGTTCGCGAGATATGGCAGTTTGGAGGTAAGAAACGCTTGAGAATCTCAAAATTTTCGCAGTTCTGATGCTCGAAACGAATAACTAGAACGGCCTAGGGGAAAAGTACGCATACTGTTGTAAACGGGCGAGTTTCTACCTTCAGATGCAACAGAAATTTTGCGGATTGCTCAATCCGTTCGCGAGGTATGGCAATTTGGAAGTAAGAAACGCTTGAAAAACTCAAAATTTTCGCAGTTTTGATGCTCTAAACGAATAACTAGAACGTTCTAGGGGAAAAGTACGCATACCGTTGTAATCGGGCGACTTTCTACTTTCAGATGCATCAGAAATTTTTCGGATTGGTCAATCCGTTCGCGAGATATGGCAGTTTGGAGGTAAGAAACGCTTGAGAAACTCCAAATTTTCGCAGTTCTGATGCTCGAAAAGAATAACTAGAACGGCCTAGGGGAAAAGTACGCATACCGTTGTAATCGGGTGAGTTTCTACTTTCAGATGCAACAGAAATTTTGCGGATTAGTCAATCCGTTCGCGAGATATGGCAGTTTGGAGGTAAGAAACGCTTGAGAAACTCAAAATTTTCGCAGTTCTGATGCTCGAAACGAATAACTAGAACGGACTAGGGGAAAAGTACGCATACCGTTGTAATCGGGCGAGTTTCTACTTTCAGATGCAACAGAAATTTTGCGGATTGGTCAATCCGTTCCCGAGATATGGCAGTTTGGAGGTAAGAAACGCTTGAGAAACTCAAAATTTTCGCAGTTTTGATGCTCGAAACGAATAACTAGGACGTTCTAGGGGAAAAGTACGCATACCGTTGTAATCGGGCGACTTTCTACTTTCAGATGCATCAGAAATTTTTCGGATTGGTCAATCCGTTCGCGAGATATGGCAGTTTGGAGGTAAGAAACGCTTGAGAAACTCCAAATTTTCGCAGTTCTGATGCTCGAAAAGAATAACTAGAACGGCCTAGGGGAAAAGTACGCATACCGTTGTAATCGGGTGAGTTTCTACTTTCAGATGCAACAGAAATTTTGCGGATTAGTCAATCCGTTCGCGAGATATGGCAGTTTGGAGGTAAGAAACGCTTGAGAAACTCAAAATTTTCGCAGTTCTGATGCTCGAAACGAATAACTAGAACGGACTAGGGGAAAAGTACGCATACCGTTGTAATCGGGCGAGTTTCTACTTTCAGATGCAACAGAAATTTTGCGGATTGGTCAATCCGTTCGCGAGATATGGCAGTTTGGAGGTAAGAAACGCTTGAGAAACTCAAAATTTTCGCAGTTCTGATGCTCGAAACGAATAACTAGAACGGCCTAGGGGAAAAGTACGCATACCGTTGTAATCGGGCGAGTTTCTACTTTCAGATGCAACAGAAATTTTGCGGATTAGTCAATCCGTTCGCGAGATATGGCAGTTTGGAGGTAAGAAACGCTTGAGAAACTCAAAATTTTCGCAGTTCTGATGCTCGACAAGCATAACTAGAACGGTCTAGGGGAAAAGTGCGCATACCGTTGTAATCGGGTGAGTTTCTACTTTCAGATGCAACAGAAATTTTGCGGATTGGTCAATCCGTTCGCGAGATATGGCAGTTTGGAGGTAAGAAACGCTTGAGAAACTCAAAATTTTCGCAGTTCTGATGCTCGAAACGAATAACTAGAACGGACTAGGGGAAAAGTACGCATACCGTTGTAATCGGGCGAGTTTCTACTTTCAGATGCAACAGAAATTTTGCGGATTGGTCAATCCGTTCGCGAGATATGGCAGTTTGGAGGTAAGAAACGCTTGAGAAACTCAAAATTTTCGCAGTTATGATGCTCGAAACGAATAACTAGAACGGCCTAGGGGAAAAGTACGCATACCGTTGTAATCGGGCGAGTTTCTACTTTCAGATGCAACAGAAATTTTGCGGATTAGTCAATCCGTTCGCGAGATATGGCAGTTTGGAGGTAAGAAACGCTTGAGAAACTCAAAATTTTCGCAGTTCTGATGCTCGACAAGCATAACTAGAATGGTCTAGGGGAAAAGTGCGCATACCGTTGTAATCGGGCGACTTTCTACTTTCAGATGCAACAGACATTTTGCGGATTGGTCAATCCGTTCGCGAGATATGGCAGTTTGGAGGTAAGAAACGGTCGAGAAACTCAAAATTATCACAGTTCTGATACTCGAAACGAATAACCAGAACGGCCCAGGGGAAAAGTACGCATACCGTTGTAATCGGGCGAGTTTCTACTTTCAGATGCAACAGAAATTTTGCGGATTGGTCAATCCGTTCGCGAGATATGGCAGTTTGGAGGTAAGCAACGCTTGAGAAACCCAAAATTTTCGCAGTTCTCATGCTCGAAACGAATAACTACAACGGCCTACGGGAAAAGTACGCATACCGTTGTAATCGGGCGAGTTTCTACTTTCAGATGCAACAGAAATTTTGCGGATTGGTCAATCCGTTCGCGAGATATGGCAGTTTGGAGGTAAGAAACGCTTGAGAAACTCAAAATTTTCGCAGTTCTGATGCTCGACAAGCATAACTAGAACGGTCTAGGGGAAAAGTACGCATACCGTTGTAATCGGGCCAGTTTCTACTTTCAGATGCAACAGAAATTTTGCGGATTGGTCAATCCGTTCGCGAGATATGGCAGTTTGGAGGTAAGAAACGCTTGAGAAACTCAAAATTTTCGCAGTTCTGATGCTCGACAAGCATAACTAGAACGGCCTAGGGGAAAAGTACGCATACCGTTGTAATCGGGCGAGTTTCTACTTTCAGATGCAACAGAAATTTTGCGGATTGGTCAATCCGTTCGCGAGATATGGCAGTTTGGAGGTAAGCAACGCTTGAGAAACCCAAAATTTTCGCAGTTCTCATGCTCGAAACGAATAACTACAACGGCCTACGGGAAAAGTACGCATACCGTTGTAATCGGGCGAGTTTCTACTTTCAGATGCAACAGAAATTTTGCGGATTGGTCAATCCGTTCGCGAGATATGGCAGTTTGGAGGTAAGAAACGCTTGAGAAACTCAAAATTTTCGCAGTTCTGATGCTCGACAAGCATAACTAGAACGGTCTAGGGGAAAAGTACGCATACCGTTGTAATCGGGCCAGTTTCTACTTTCAGATGCAACAGAAATTTTGCGGATTGGTCAATCCGTTCGCGAGATATGGCAGTTTGGAGGTAAGAAACGCTTGAGAAACTCAAAATTTTCGCAGTTCTGATGCTCGACAAGCATAACTAGAACGGCCTAGGGGAAAAGTACGCATACCGTTGTAATCGGGCGAGTTTCTACTTTCAGATGCAACAGACATTTTGCGGATTGGTCAATCCGTTCGCGAGATATGGCAGTTTGGAGGTAAGAAACGGTCGAGAAACTCAAAATTATCACAGTTCTGATACTCGAAACGAATAACCAGAACGGCCCAGGGGAAAAGTACGCATACCGTTGTAATCGGGCGAGTCTCTACTTTCAGATGCAACAGAAATTTTGCGGATTTGTCAATCCGTTCGCGAGATATGGCAGTTTGGAAGTAAGAAACGCTTCAGAAACTCAAAATTTTCGCAGTTCTGATGCTCGAAACGAATAACTACAACGGCCTACGGGAAAAGTACGCATACCGTTGTAATCGGGCGAGTTTCTACTTTCAGATGCAACAGAAATTTTGCGGATTTGTCAATCCGTTCGCGAGATATGGCAGTTTGGAGGTAAGAAACGCTTGAGAAACTCAAAATTTTCGCAGTTCTGATGCTCGACAAGCATAACTAGAACGGTCTAGGGGAAAAGTACGCATACCGTTGTAATCGGGCGAGTTTCTACTTTCAGATGCAACAGAAATTTTGCGGATTGGTCAATCCGTTCGCGAGATATGGCAGTTTGGAGGTAAGAAACGCTTGAGAAACTCAAAATTTTCGCAGTTCTGATGCTCGACAAGCATAACTATAACGTTCTAGGGGAAAAGTAGGCATACCGTTGTAATCGGGCGACTTTCTACTTTCAGATGCAACAGAAATTTTGCGGATTGGTCAATCCGTTCGCGAGATATGGCAGTTTGGAGGTAAGAAACGGTTGAGAAACTCAAAATTTTCACAGTTCTGATGCTCGAAACGAATAACCAGAACGGCCTAGGGGAAAAGTACGCATACCGTTGTAATCGGGCGAGTTTCTACTTTCAGATGCAACAGAAATTTTGCGGATTGGTCAATCCGTTCCCGAGATATGGCAGTTTGGAGGTAAGAAACGCTTGAGAAACTCAAAATTTTCGCAGTTCTGATGCTCGAAACGAATAACTAGAACGGCCTAGGGGAAAAGTACGCATACCGTTGTAAACGGGCGAGTTTCTACCTTCAGATGCAACAGAAATTTTGCGGATTGCTCAATCCGTTCGCGAGGTATGGCAATTTGGAAGTAAGAAACGCTTGAAAAACTCAAAATTTTCGCAGTTTTGATGCTCGAAACGAATAACTAGAACGTTCTAGGGGAAAAGTACGCATACCGTTGTAATCGGGCGACTTTCTACTTTCAGATGCATCAGAAATTTTTCGGATTGGTCAATCCGTTCGCGAGATATGGCAGTTTGGAGGTAAGAAACGCTTGAGAAACTCCAAATTTTCGCCGTTCTGATGCTCGAAAAGAATAACTAGAACGGCCTAGGGGAAAAGTACGCATACCGTTGTAATCGGGTGAGTTTCTACTTTGAGATGCAACAGAAATTTTGCGGATTAGTCAATCCGTTCGCGAGATATGGCAGTTTGGAGGTAAGAAACGCTTGAGAAACTCAAAATTTTCGCAGTTCTGATGCTCGAAACGAATAACTAGAACGGACTAGGGGAAAAGTACGCATACCGTTGTAATCGGGCGAGTTTCTACTTTCAGATGCAACAGAAATTTTGCGGATTGGTCAATCCGTTCGCGAGATATGGCAGTTTGGAGGTAAGAAACGCTTGAGAAACTCAAAATTTTCGCAGTTCTGATGCTCGAAACGAATAACTAGAACGGCCTAGAGGAAAATTACGCATACCGTTGTAATCGGGCCAGTTTCTACTTTCAGATGCAACAGAAATTTTGCGGATTGGTCAATCCGTTCGCGAGATATGGCAGTTTGGAGGTAAGAAACGCTTGAGAAACTCAAAATTTTCGCAGTTCTGATGCTCGACAAGCATAACTAGAACGGTCTAGGGGAAAAGTACGCATACCGTTGTAATCGGGCGAATTTCTACTTTCAGATGCAACAGAAATTTTGCGGATTGGTCAATCCGTTCGCGAGATATGGCAGTTTGGAGGTAAGAAACGCTTGAGAAACTCAAAATTTTCGCAGTTCTGATGCTCGAAACGAATAACTAGAACGGCCTAGGGGAAAAGTACGCATACCGTTGTAATCGGGCGAGTTTCTACTTTCAGATGCAACAGAAATTTTGCGGATTAGTCAATCCGTTCGCGAGATATGGCAGTTTGGAGGTAAGAAACGCTTGAGAAACTCAAAATTTTCGCAGTTCTGATGCTCGACAAGCATAACTAGAATGGTCTAGGGGAAAAGTGCGCATACCGTTGTAATCGGGCGACTTTCTACTTTCAGATGCAACAGACATTTTGCGGATTGGTCAATCCGTTCGCGAGATATGGCAGTTTGGAGGTAAGAAACGGTCGAGAAACTCAAAATTATCACAGTTCTGATACTCGAAACGAATAACCAGAACGGCCCAGGGGAAAAGTACGCATACCGTTGTAATCGGGCGAGTTTCTACTTTCAGATGCAACAGAAATTTTGCGGATTGGTCAATCCGTTCGCGAGATATGGCAGTTTGGAGGTAAGCAACGCTTGAGAAACCCAAAATTTTCGCAGTTCTCATGCTCGAAACGAATAACTACAACGGCCTACGGGAAAAGTACGCATACCGTTGTAATCGGGCGAGTTTCTACTTTCAGATGCAACAGACATTTTGCGGATTGGTCAATCCGTTCGCGAGATATGGCAGTTTGGAGGTAAGAAACGGTCGAGAAACTCAAAATTATCACAGTTCTGATACTCGAAACGAATAACCAGAACGGCCCAGGGGAAAAGTACGCATACCGTTGTAATCGGGCGAGTTTCTACTTTCAGATGCAACAGAAATTTTGCGGATTGGTCAATCCGTTCGCGAGATATGGCAGTTTGGAGGTAAGCAACGCTTGAGAAACCCAAAATTTTCGCAGTTCTCATGCTCGAAACGAATAACTACAACGGCCTACGGGAAAAGTACGCATACCGTTGTAATCGGGCGAGTTTCTACTTTCAGATGCAACAGAAATTTTGCGGATTGGTCAATCCGTTCGCGAGATATGGCAGTTTGGAGGTAAGAAACGCTTGAGAAACTCAAAATTTTCGCAGTTCTGCTGCTCGAAACGAATAACTAGAACGGCCTAGGGGAAAAGTACGCATACCGTTGTAATCGGGCGAGTTTCTACTTTCAGATGCAACAGAAATTTTGCGGATTAGTCAATCCGTTCGCGAGATATGGCAGTTTGGAGGTAAGAAACGCTTGAGAAACTCAAAATTTTCGCAGTTCTGATGCTCGACAAGCATAACTAGAACGGTCTAGGGGAAAAGTGCGCATACCGTTGTAATCGGGTGAGTTTCTACTTTCAGATGCAACAGAAATTTTGCGGATTGGCCAATCCGTTCGCGAGATATGGCAGTTTGGAGGTAAGAAACGCTTGAGAAACTCAAAATTTTCGCAGTTCTGATGCTCGAAACGAATAACTAGAACGGACTAGGGGAAAAGTACGCATACCGTTGTAATCGGGCGAGTTTCTACTTTCAGATGCAACAGAAATTTTGCGGATTGGTCAATCCGTTCGCGAGATATGGCAGTTTGGAGGTAAGAAACGCT
This sequence comes from Ptiloglossa arizonensis, assembly GCF_051014685.1. Classification (NCBI taxonomy): domain Eukaryota; kingdom Metazoa; phylum Arthropoda; class Insecta; order Hymenoptera; family Colletidae; genus Ptiloglossa; species Ptiloglossa arizonensis. Next base: position 278,461 of record NW_027478386.1, read on the forward strand.
TGAGAAACTCAAAATTTTCGCAGTTCTGATGCTCGAAACGAATAACTAGAACGGCCTAGGGGAAAAGTACGCATACCGTTGTAATCGGGCGAGTTTCTACTTTCAGATGCAACAGAAATTTTGCGGATTAGTCAATCCGTTCGCGAGATATGGCAGTTTGGAGGTAAGAAACGCTTGAGAAACTCAAAATTTTCGCAGTTCTGATGCTCGACAAGCATAACTAGAATGGTCTAGGGGAAAAGTGCGCATACCGTTGTAATCGGGCGACTTTCTACTTTCAGATGCAACAGACATTTTGCGGATTGGTCAATCCGTTCGCGAGATATGGCAGTTTGGAGGTAAGAAACGGTCGAGAAACTCAAAATTATCACAGTTCTGATACTCGAAACGAATAACCAGAACGGCCCAGGGGAAAAGTACGCATACCGTTGTAATCGGGCGAGTTTCTACTTTCAGATGCAACAGAAATTTTGCGGATTGGTCAATCCGTTCGCGAGATATGGCAGTTTGGAGGTAAGCAACGCTTGAGAAACCCAAAATTTTCGCAGTTCTCATGCTCGAAACGAATAACTACAACGGCCTACGGGAAAAGTACGCATACCGTTGTAATCGGGCGAGTTTCTACTTTCAGATGCAACAGAAATTTTGCGGATTGGTCAATCCGTTCGCGAGATATGGCAGTTTGGAGGTAAGAAACGCTTGAGAAACTCAAAATTTTCGCAGTTCTGATGCTCGACAAGCATAACTAGAACGGTCTAGGGGAAAAGTACGCATACCGTTGTAATCGGGCCAGTTTCTACTTTCAGAAGCAACAGAAATTTTGCGGATTGGTCAATCCGTTCGCGAGATATGGCAGTTTGGAGGTAAGAAACGCTTGAGAAACTCAAAATTTTCGCAGTTCTGATGCTCGACAAGCATAACTAGAACGGCCTAGGGGAAAAGTACGCATACCGTTGTAATCGGGCGAGTTTCTACTTTCAGATGCAACAGAAATTTTGCGGATTGGTCAATCCGTTCGCGAGATATGGCAGTTTGGAGGTAAGCAACGCTTGAGAAACCCAAAATTTTCGCAGTTCTCATGCTCGAAACGAATAACTACAACGGCCTACGGGAAAAGTACGCATACCGTTGTAATCGGGCGAGTTTCTACTTTCAGATGCAACAGAAATTTTGCGGATTGGTCAATCCGTTCGCGAGATATGGCAGTTTGGAGGTAAGAAACGCTTGAGAAACTCAAAATTTTCGCAGTTCTGATGCTCGACAAGCATAACTAGAACGGTCTAGGGGAAAAGTACGCATACCGTTGTAATCGGGCCAGTTTCTACTTTCAGATGCAACAGAAATTTTGCGGATTGGTCAATCCGTTCGCGAGATATGGCAGTTTGGAGGTAAGAAACGCTTGAGAAACTCAAAATTTTCGCAGTTCTGATGCTCGACAAGCATAACTAGAACGGCCTAGGGGAAAAGTACGCATACCGTTGTAATCGGGCGAGTTTCTACTTTCAGATGCAACAGAAATTTTGCGGATTGGTCAATCCGTTCGCGAGATATGGCAGTTTGGAGGTAAGCAACGCTTGAGAAACCCAAAATTTTCGCAGTTCTCATGCTCGAAACGAATAACTACAACGGCCTACGGGAAAAGTACGCATACCGTTGTAATCGGGCGAGTTTCTACTTTCAGATGCAACAGAAATTTTGCGGATTGGTCAATCCGTTCGCGAGATATGGCAGTTTGGAGGTAAGAAACGCTTGAGAAACTCAAAATTTTCGCAGTTCTGATGCTCGACAAGCATAACTAGAACGGTCTAGGGGAAAAGTACGCATACCGTTGTAATCGGGCCAGTTTCTACTTTCAGATGCAACAGAAATTTTGCGGATTGGTCAATCCGTTCGCGAGATATGGCAGTTTGGAGGTAAGAAACGCTTGAGAAACTCAAAATTTTCGCAGTTCTGATGCTCGACAAGCATAACTAGAACGGCCTAGGGGAAAAGTACGCATACCGTTGTAATCGGGCGAGTTTCTACTTTCAGATGCAACAGACATTTTGCGGATTGGTCAATCCGTTCGCGAGATATGGCAGTTTGGAGGTAAGAAACGGTCGAGAAACTCAAAATTATCACAGTTCTGATACTCGAAACGAATAACCAGAACGGCCCAGGGGAAAAGTACGCATACCGTTGTAATCGGGCGAGTCTCTACTTTCAGATGCAACAGAAATTTTGCGGATTTGTCAATCCGTTCGCGAGATATGGCAGTTTGGAAGTAAGAAACGCTTCGGAAACTCAAAATTTTCGCAGTTCTGATGCTCGAAACGAATAACTACAACGGCCTACGGGAAAAGTACGCATACCGTTGTAATCGGGCGAGTTTCTACTTTCAGATGCAACAGAAATTTTGCGGATTTGTCAATCCGTTCGCGAGATATGGCAGTTTGGAGGTAAGAAACGCTTGAGAAACTCAAAATTTTCGCAGTTCTGATGCTCGACAAGCATAACTAGAACGGTCTAGGGGAAAAGTACGCATACCGTTGTAATCGGGCGAGTTTCTACTTTCAGATGCAACAGAAATTTTGCGGATTGGTCAATCCGTTCGCGAGATATGGCAGTTTGGAGGTAAGAAACGCTTGAGAAACTCAAAATTTTCGCAGTTCTGATGCTCGACAAGCATAACTATAACGTTCTAGGGGAAAAGTAGGCATACCGTTGTAATCGGGCGACTTTCTACTTTCAGATGCAACAGAAATTTTGCGGATTGTTCAATCCGTTCGCGAGATATGGCAGTTTGGAGGTAAGAAACGGTTGAGAAACTCAAAATTTTCACAGTTCTGATGCTCGAAACGAATAACCAGAACGGCCTAGGGGAAAAGTACGCATACCGTTGTAATCGGGCGAGTTTCTACTTTCAGATGCAACAGAAATTTTGCGGATTGGTCAATCCGTTCGCGAGATATGGCAGTTTGGAAGTAAGAAACGCTTGAGAGACTCAAAATTTTCGCAGTTCTGATGCTCGAAACGATTAACTAGAACGGCCTAGGGGAAAAGTACGCATACCGTTGTAATCGGGCGAGTTTCTACTTTCAGATGCAACAGAAATTTTGCGGATTGGTCAATCCGTTCGCGAGATATGGCAGTTTGGAAGTAAGAAACGCTTGAGAAACTCAAAATTTTCGCAGTTCTGATGCTCGAAACGAATAACTAGAACGGCCTAGGGGAAACGTACGCATACCGTTGTATACGGGCGAGTTTCTACTTTCAGATGCAACAGAAATTTTGCGGATTGTTCAATCCGTTCGCGAGATATGGCAGTTTGGAGGTAAGCAACGCTTGAGAAACCCAAAATTTTCGCAGTTCTCATGCTCGAAACGAATAACTAAAACGGCCTACGGGAAAAGTACGCATACCGTTGTAATCGGGCGAGTTTCTACTTTCAGATGCAACAGAAATTTTGCGGATTGGTCAATCCGTTCGCGAGATATGGCATTATGTACGTAAGAAACGCTTGAGAAACTCAAAATTTTCGCAGTTCTGATGCTCGACAAGCATAACTAGAACGTTCTAGGGGAAAAGTACGCATACCGTTGTAATCGGGCGACTTTCTACTTTCAGATGGAACAGAAATTTTGCGGATTGGTCAATCCGTTCGCGAGATATGGCAGTTTGGAGGTAAGAAACGCTTGAGAAACTCAAAATTTTCGCAGTTCTGATGCTCGAAACGAATAACTAGAACGGACTAGGGGAAAAGTACGCATACCGTTGTAATCGGGCGAGTTTCTACTTTCAGATGCAACAGAAATTTTGCGGATTGGTCAATCCGTTCGCGAGATATGGCAGTTTGGAGGTAAGAAACGCTTGAGAAATTCAAAATTTTCGCAGTTCTGATGCTCGAAACGAATAACTAGAACTGCCTAGGGGAAAAGTACGCATACCTTTGTAATCGGGCGAGTTTCTACTTTCAGATGCAACAGAAATTTTGCGGATTAGTCAATCCGTTCGCGAGATATGGCATTATGTAGGTAAGAAACGCTTGAGAAACTCAAAATTTTCGCAGTTCTGATGCTCGAAACGAATAACTAGAGCGGCCTAGGGGAAAAGTACGCATACCGTTGTAATCGGGCGAGTTTCTACTTTCCGATGCATCAGAAATTTTGCGGATTGGTCAATCCGATCGCGAGATATGGCAGTTTGGAGGTAAGAAACGCTTGAGAAACTCAAAATTTGAGCAGTTCTGATGCTCGACAAGCATAACTAGAACGGTCTAGGGGAAAAGTACGCATACCGTTGTAATCGGGCGAGTTTCTACTTTCAGATGCAACAGAAATTTTGCGGATTGGTCAATCCGTTCGCGAGATATGGCAGTTTGGAGGTAAGAAACGCTTGAGAAACTCAAAATTTTCGCAGTTCTGATGCTCGACAAGCATAACTAGAACGGTCTAGGGGAAAAGTACGCATACCGTTGTAATCGGGCGAGTTTCTACTTTCAGATGCAACAGAAATTTTGCGGTTTGGTCAATCCGTTCGCGAGATATGGCAGTTTGGAAGTAAGAAACGCTTGAGACACTCAAAATTTTTGCAGTTCTGATGCCCGAAACGATTAACTAGAACGGCCTAGGGGAAAAGTACGCATACCGTTGTAATCGGGCGAGTTTCTACTTTCAGATGCAACAGAAATTTTGCGGATTTGTCAATCCGTTCGCGAGATATGGCAGTTTGGAAGTAAGAAACGCTTGAGAAACTCAAAATTTTCGCAGTTCTCATGCTCGAAACGAATAACTACAACGGCCTACGGGAAAAGTACGCATACCGTTGTAATCGGGCGAGTTTCTACTTTCAGATGCAACAGAAATTTTGCGGATTGGTCAATCCGTTCGCGAGATATGGCATTATGTACGTAAGAAACGCTTGAGAAACTCAAAATTTTCGCAGTTCTGATGCTCGACAAGCATAACTAGAACGTTCTAGGGGAAAAGTACGCATACCGTTGTAATCGGGCGACTTTCTACTTTCAGATGGAACAGAAATTTTGCGGATTGGTCAATCCGTTCGCGAGATATGGCAGTTTGGAGGTAAGAAACGCTTGAGAAACTCAAAATTTTCGCAGTTCTGATGCTCGAAACGAATAACTAGAACGGACTAGGGGAAAAGTACGCATACCGTTGTAATCGGGCGAGTTTCTACTTTCAGATGCAACAGAAATTTTGCGGATTGGTCAATCCGTTCGCGAGATATGGCAGTTTGGAGGTAAGAAACGCTTGAGAAATTCAAAATTTTCGCAGTTCTGATGCTCGAAACGAATAACTAGAACTGCCTAGGGGAAAAGTACGCATACCTTTGTAATCGGGCGAGTTTCTACTTTCAGATGCAACAGAAATTTTGCGGATTAGTCAATCCGTTCGCGAGATATGGCATTATGTAGGTAAGAAACGCTTGAGAAACTCAAAATTTTCGCAGTTCTGATGCTCGAAACGAATAACTAGAGCGGCCTAGGGGAAAAGTACGCATACCGTTGTAATCGGGCGAGTTTCTACTTTCCGATGCATCAGAAATTTTGCGGATTGGTCAATCCGATCGCGAGATATGGCAGTTTGGAGGTAAGAAACGCTTGAGAAACTCAAAATTTGAGCAGTTCTGATGCTCGACAAGCATAACTAGAACGGTCTAGGGGAAAAGTACGCATACCGTTGTAATCGGGCGAGTTTCTACTTTCAGATGCAACAGAAATTTTGCGGATTGGTCAATCCGTTCGCGAGATATGGCAGTTTGGAGGTAAGAAACGCTTGAGAAACTCAAAATTTTCGCAGTTCTGATGCTCGACAAGCATAACTAGAACGGTCTAGGGGAAAAGTACGCATACCGTTGTAATCGGGCGAGTTTCTACTTTCAGATGCAACAGAAATTTTGCGGTTTGGTCAATCCGTTCGCGAGATATGGCAGTTTGGAAGTAAGAAACGCTTGAGACACTCAAAATTTTTGCAGTTCTGATGCCCGAAACGATTAACTAGAACGGCCTAGGGGAAAAGTACGCATACCGTTGTAATCGGGCGAGTTTCTACTTTCAGATGCAACAGAAATTTTGCGGATTTGTCAATCCGTTCGCGAGATATGGCAGTTTGGAAGTAAGAAACGCTTGAGAAACTCAAAATTTTCGCAGTTCTCATGCTCGAAACGAATAACTACAACGGCCTACGGGAAAAGTACGCATACCGTTGTAATCGGGCGAGTTTCTACTTTCAGATGCAACAGAAATTTTGCGGATTGGTCAATCCGTTCGCGAGATATGGCAGTTTGGAGGTAAGAAACGCTTGAGAAACTCAAAATTTTCGCAGTTCTGATGCTCGACAAGCATAACTAGAACGGTCTAGGGGAAAAGTACGCATACCGTTGTAATCGGGCGAGTTTCTACTTTCAGATGCAACAGACTTTTTGCGGATTGGTCAATCCGTTCGCGAGATATGGCAGTTTGGAGGTAAGAAACGGTCGAGAAACTCAAAATTATCACAGTTCTGATACTCGAAACGAATAACCAGAACGGCCCAGGGGAAAAGTACGCATACCGTTGTAATCGGGCGAGTTTCTACTTTCAGATGCAACAGAAATTTTGCGGATTTGTCAATCCGTTCGCGAGATATGGCAGTTTGGAAGTAAGAAACGCTTCAGAAACTCAAAATTTTCGCAGTTCTGATGCTCGAAACGAATAACTACAACGGCCTACGGGAAAAGTACGCATACCGTTGTAATCGGGCGAGTTTCTACTTTCAGATGCAACAGAAATTTTGCGGATTTGTCAATCCGTTCGCGAGATATGGCAGTTTGGACGTAAGAAACGCTTGAGAAACTCAAAATTTTCGCAGTTCTGATGCTCGACAAGCATAACTAGAACGGTCTAGGGGAAAAGTACGCATACCGTTGTAATCGGGCGAGTTTCTACTTTCAGATGCAACAGAAATTTTGCGGATTGGTCAATCCGTTCGCGAGATATGGCAGTTTGGAGGTAAGAAACGCTTGAGAAACTCAAAATTTTCGCAGTTCTGATGCTCGACAAGCATAACTATAACGTTCTAGGGGAAAAGTAGGCATACCGTTGTAATCGGGCGACTTTCTACTTTCAGATGCAACAGAAATTTTGCGGATTGGTCAATCCGTTCGCGAGATATGGCAGTTTGGAGGTAAGAAACGGTTGAGAAACTCAAAATTTTCACAGTTCTGATGCTCGAAACGAATAACCAGAACGGCCTAGGGGAAAAGTACGCATACCGTTGTAATCGGGCGAGTTTCTACTTTCAGATGCAACAGAAATTTTGCGGATTGGTCAATCCGTTCGCGAGATATGGCAGTTTGGAAGTAAGAAACGCTTGAGAGACTCAAAATTTTCGCAGTTCTGATGCTCGAAACGATTAACTAGAACGGCCTAGGGGAAAAGTACGCATACCGTTGTAATCGGGCGAGTTTCTACTTTCAGATGCAACAGAAATTTTGCGGATTGTTCAATCCGTTCGCGAGATATGGCAGTTTGGAGGTAAGCAACGCTTGAGAAACCCAAAATTTTCGCAGTTCTCATGCTCGAAACGAATAACTAAAACGGCCTACGGGAAAAGTACGCATACCGTTGTAATCGGGCGAGTTTCTACTTTCAGATGCAACAGAAATTTTGCGGATTGGTCAATCCGTTCGCGAGATATGGCATTATGTACGTAAGAAACGCTTGAGAAACTCAAAATTTTCGCAGTTCTGATGCTCGACAAGCATAACTAGAACGGTCTAGGGGAAAAGTACGCATACCGTTGTAATCGGGCGAGTTTCTACTTTCAGATGCAACAGAAATTTTGCGGATTGGTCAATCCGTTCGCGAGATATGGCAGTTTGGAGGTAAGAAACGCTTGAGAAACTCAAAATTTTCGCAGTTCTGATGCTCGACAAGCATAACTAGAACGGTCTAGGGGAAAAGTACGCATACCGTTGTAATCGGGCGAGTTTCTACTTTCAGATGCAATAGAAATTTTGCGGTTTGGTCAATCCGTTCGCGAGATATGGCAGTTTGGAAGTAAGAAACGCTTGAGACACTCAAAATTTTTGCAGTTCTGATGCCCGAAACGATTAACTAGAACGGCCTAGGGGAAAAGTACGCATACCGTTGTAATCGGGCGAGTTTCTACTTTCAGATGCAACAGAAATTTTGCGGATTTGTCAATCCGTTCGCGAGATATGGCAGTTTGGAAGTAAGAAACGCTTGAGAAACTCAAAATTTTCGCAGTTCTGATGCTCGAAACGAATAACTACAACGGCCTACGGGAAAAGTACGCATACCGTTGTAATCGGGCGAGTTTCTACTTTCAGATGCAACAGAAATTTTGCGGATTGGTCAATCCGTTCGCGAGATATGGCAGTTTGGAGGTAAGAAACGCTTGAGAAACTCAAAATTTTCGCAGTTCTGATGCTCGACAAGCATAACTAGAACGGTCTAGGGGAAAAGTACGCATACCGTTGTAATCGGGCGAGTTTCTACTTTCAGATGCAACAGAAATTTTGCGGATTGGTCAATCCGTTCGCGAGATATGGCAGTTTGGAGGTAAGAAACGCTTGAGAAACTCAAAATTTTCGCAGTTCTGATGCTCGACAAGCATAACTAGAACGTTCTAGGGGAAAAGTAGGCATACCGTTGTAATCGGGCGACTTTCTACTTTCAGATGCAACAGAAATTTTGCGGATTGGTCAATCCGTTCGCGAGATATGGCAGTTTGGAGGTAAGAAACGGTTGAGAAACTCAAAATTTTCACAGTTCTGATGCTCGAAACGAATAACCAGAACGGCCTAGGGGAAAAGTACGCATACCGTTGTAATCGGGCGAGTTTCTACTTTCAGATGCAACAGAAATTTTGCGGATTGGTCAATCCGTTCGCGAGATATGGCAGTTTGGAAGTATGAAACACTTGAGAAACACAAAATTTTCGGAGTTCTGATGCTCGAAACGAATAACTAGAGCGGCCTAGGGGAAAAGTACGCATACCGTTGTAATCGGGCGAGTTTCTACTTTCAGATGCATCAGAAATTTTGCGGATTGGTCAATCCGTTCGCGAGATATGGCAGTTTGGAAATAAGAAACGCTTGAGAGACTCAAAATTTTCGCAGTTCTGATGCTCGAAACGATTAACTAGAACGGCCTAGGGGAAAAGTACGCATACCGTTGTAATCGGGCGAGTTTCTACTTTCAGATGCAACAGAAATTTTGCGGATTGGTCAATCCGTTCGCGAGATATGGCAGTTTGGAAGTAAGAAACGCTTGAGAAACTCAAAATTTTCGCAGTTCTGATGCTCGAAACGAATAACTAGAACGGCCTAGGGGAAAAGTACGCATACCGTTGTAATCGGGCGACTTTCTACTTTCAGATGGAACAGAAATTTTGCGGATTGGTCAATCCGTTCGCAAGATATGGCAGTTTGGAGGTAAGAAACGCTTGAGAAACTCAAAATTTTCGCAGTTCTGATGCTCGAAACGAATAACTAGAACGGACTAGGGGAAAAGTACGCATACCGTTGTATACGGGCGAGTTTCTACTTTCAGATGCAACAGAAATTTTGCGGATTGTTCAATCCGTTCGCGAGATATGGCAGTTTGGAGGTAAGCAACGCTTGAGAAACCCAAAATTTTCGCAGTTCTCATGCTCGAAACGAATAACTAAAACGGCCTACGGGAAAAGTACGCATACCGTTGTAATCGGGCGAGTTTCTACTTTCAGATGCAACAGAAATTTTGCGGATTGGTCAATCCGTTCGCGAGATATGGCATTATGTAGGTAAGAAACGCTTGAGAAACTCAAAATTTTCGCAGTTCTGATGCTCGACAAGCATAACTAGAACGTTCTAGGGGAAAAGTACGCATACCGTTGTAATCGGGCGACTTTCTACTTTCAGATGGAACAGAAATTTTGCGGATTGGTCAATCCGTTCGCGAGATATGGCAGTTTGGAGGTAAGAAGCGCTTGAGAAACTCAAAATTTTCGCAGTTCTGATGCTCGAAACGAATAACTAGAACGGACTAGGGGAAAAGTACGCATACCGTTGTAATCGGGCGAGTTTCTACTTTCAGATGCAACAGAAATTTTGCGGATTGGTCAATCCGTTCGCGAGATATGGCAGTTTGGAGGTAAGAAACGCTTGAGAAATTCAAAATTTTCGCAGTTCTGATGCTCGAAACGAATAACTAGAACGGCCTAGGGGAAAAGTACGCATACCGTTGTAATCGGGCGACTTTCTACTTTCAGATGGAACAGAAATTTTGCGGATTGGTCAATCCGTTCGCGAGATATGGCAGTTTGGAGGTAAGAAGCGCTTGAGAAACTCAAAATTTTCGCAGTTCTGATGCTCGAAACGAATAACTAGAACGGACTAGGGGAAAAGTACGCATACCGTTGTAATCGGGCGAGTTTCTACTTTCAGATGCAACAGAAATTTTGCGGATTGGTCAATCCGTTCGCGAGATATGGCAGTTTGGAGGTAAGAAACGCTTGAGAAATTCAAAATTTTCGCAGTTCTGATGCTCGAAACGAATAACTAGAACGGCCTAGGGGAAAAGTACGCATACCTTTGTAATCGGGCGAGTTTCTACTTTCAGATGCAACAGAAATTTTGCGGATTAGTCAATCCGTTCGCGAGATATGGCAGTTTGGAGGTAAGAAACGCTTGAGAAACTCAAAATTTTCGCAGTTCTGATGCTCGAAACGAATAACTAGAGCGGCCTAGGGGAAAAGTACGCATACCGTTGTAATCGGGCGAGTTTCTACTTTCAGATGCATCAGAAATTTTGCAGATTGGTCAATCCGTTCGCGAGATATGGCAGTTTGGAGGTAAGAAACGCTTGAGAAACTCAAAATTTGAGCAGTTCTGATGCTCGACAAGCATAACTAGAACGGTCTAGGGGAAAAGTACGCATACCGTTGTAATCGGGCGAGTTTCTACTTTCAGATGCAACAGAAATTTTGCGGATTGGTCAATCCGTTCGCGAGATATGGCAGTTTGGAGGTAAGAAACGCTTGAGAAACTCAAAATTTTCGTAGTTCTGATGCTCGACAAGCATAACTAGAACGGTCTAGGGGAAAAGTACGCATACCGTTGTAATCGGGCGAGTTTCTACTTTCAGATGCAACAGAAATTTTGCGGTTTGGTCAATCCGTTCGCGAGATATGGCAGTTTGGAAGTAAGAAACGCTTGAGACACTCAAAATTTTTGCAGTTCTGATGCCCGAAACGATTAACTAGAACGGCCTAGGGGAAAAGTACGCATACCGTTGTAATCGGGCGAGTTTCTACTTTCAGATGCATCAGAAATTTTGCGGATTGGTCAATCCGTTCGCGAGATATGGCAGTTTGGAGGTAAGAAACGCTTGAGAAACTCAAAATTTGAGCAGTTCTGATGCTCGACAAGCATAACTAGAACGGTCTAGGGGAAAAGTACGCATACCGTTGTAATCGGGCGAGTTTCTACTTTCAGATGCAACAGAAATTTTGCGGATTGGTCAATCCGTTCGCGAGATATGGCAGTTTGGAGGTAAGAAACGGTTGAGAAACTCAAAATTTTCACAGTTCTGATGCTCGAAACGAATAACCAGAACGGCCTAGGGGAAAAGTACGCATACCGTTGTAATCGGGCGAGTTTCTACTTTCAGATGCAACAGAAATTTTGCGGATTGGTCAATCCGTTCGCGAGATATGGCAGTTTGGAAGTATGAAACACTTGAGAAACACAAAATTTTCGGAGTTCTGATGCTCGAAACGAATAACTAGAGCGGCCTAGGGGAAAAGTACGCATACCGTTGTAATCGGGCGAGTTTCTACTTTCAGATGCATCAGAAATTTTGCGGATTGGTCAATCCGTTCGCGAGATATGGCAGTTTGGAAATAAGAAACGCTTGAGAGACTCAAAATTTTCGCAGTTCTGATGCTCGAAACGATTAACTAGAACGGCCTAGGGGAAAAGTACGCATACCGTTGTAATCGGGCGAGTTTCTACTTTCAGATGCAACAGAAATTTTGCGGATTGGTCAATCCGTTCGCGAGATATGGCAGTTTGGAAGTAAGAAACGCTTGAGAAACTCAAAATTTTCGCAGTTCTGATGCTCGAAACGAATAACTAGAACGGCCTAGGGGAAAAGTACGCATACCGTTGTAATCGGGCGACTTTCTACTTTCAGATGGAACAGAAATTTTGCGGATTGGTCAATCCGTTCGCAAGATATGGCAGTTTGGAGGTAAGAAACGCTTGAGAAACTCAAAATTTTCGCAGTTCTGATGCTCGAAACGAATAACTAGAACGGACTAGGGGAAAAGTACGCATACCGTTGTATACGGGCGAGTTTCTACTTTCAGATGCAACAGAAATTTTGCGGATTGTTCAATCCGTTCGCGAGATATGGCAGTTTGGAGGTAAGCAACGCTTGAGAAACCCAAAATTTTCGCAGTTCTCATGCTCGAAACGAATAACTAAAACGGCCTACGGGAAAAGTACGCATACCGTTGTAATCGGGCGAGTTTCTACTTTCAGATGCAACAGAAATTTTGCGGATTGGTCAATCCGTTCGCGAGATATGGCATTATGTAGGTAAGAAACGCTTGAGAAACTCAAAATTTTCGCAGTTCTGATGCTCGACAAGCATAACTAGAACGTTCTAGGGGAAAAGTACGCATACCGTTGTAATCGGGCGACTTTCTACTTTCAGATGGAACAGAAATTTTGCGGATTGGTCAATCCGTTCGCGAGATATGGCAGTTTGGAGGTAAGAAGCGCTTGAGAAACTCAAAATTTTCGCAGTTCTGATGCTCGAAACGAATAACTAGAACGGACTAGGGGAAAAGTACGCATACCGTTGTAATCGGGCGAGTTTCTACTTTCAGATGCAACAGAAATTTTGCGGATTGGTCAATCCGTTCGCGAGATATGGCAGTTTGGAGGTAAGAAACGCTTGAGAAATTCAAAATTTTCGCAGTTCTGATGCTCGAAACGAATAACTAGAACGGCCTAGGGGAAAAGTACGCATACCTTTGTAATCGGGCGAGTTTCTACTTTCAGATGCAACAGAAATTTTGCGGATTAGTCAATCCGTTCGCGAGATATGGCAGTTTGGAGGTAAGAAACGCTTGAGAAACTCAAAATTTTCGCAGTTCTGATGCTCGAAACGAATAACTAGAGCGGCCTAGGGGAAAAGTACGCATACCGTTGTAATCGGGCGAGTTTCTACTTTCAGATGCATCAGAAATTTTGCAGATTGGTCAATCCGTTCGCGAGATATGGCAGTTTGGAGGTAAGAAACGCTTGAGAAACTCAAAATTTGAGCAGTTCTGATGCTCGACAAGCATAACTAGAACGGTCTAGGGGAAAAGTACGCATACCGTTGTAATCGGGCGAGTTTCTACTTTCAGATGCAACAGAAATTTTGCGGATTGGTCAATCCGTTCGCGAGATATGGCAGTTTGGAGGTAAGAAACGCTTGAGAAACTCAAAATTTTCGTAGTTCTGATGCTCGACAAGCATAACTAGAACGGTCTAGGGGAAAAGTACGCATACCGTTGTAATCGGGCGAGTTTCTACTTTCAGATGCAACAGAAATTTTGCGGTTTGGTCAATCCGTTCGCGAGATATGGCAGTTTGGAAGTAAGAAACGCTTGAGACACTCAAAATTTTTGCAGTTCTGATGCCCGAAACGATTAACTAGAACGGCCTAGGGGAAAAGTACGCATACCGTTGTAATCGGGCGAGTTTCTACTTTCAGATGCATCAGAAATTTTGCGGATTGGTCAATCCGTTCGCGAGATATGGCAGTTTGGAGGTAAGAAACGCTTGAGAAACTCAAAATTTGAGCAGTTCTGATGCTCGACAAGCATAACTAGAACGGTCTAGGGGAAAAGTACGCATACCGTTGTAATCGGGCGAGTTTCTACTTTCAGATGCAACAGAAATTTTGCGGATTGGTCAATCCGTTCGCGAGATATGTCAGTTTGGAGGTAAGAAACGCTTGAGAAACTCAAAATTTTCGCAGTTCTGATGCTCGACAAGCATAACTAGAACGTTCTAGGGGAAAAGTAGGCATACCGTTGTAATCGGGCGACTTTCTACTTTCAGATGCAACAGAAATTTTGCGGATTGGTCAATCCGTTCGCGAGATATGGCAGTTTGGAGGTAAGAAACGGTTGAGAAACTCAACATTTTCACAGTTCTGATGCTCGAAACGAATAACCAGAACGGCCTAGGGGAAAAGTACGCATACCGTTGTAATCGGGCGAGTTTGTACTTTCAGATGCAACAGAAATTTTGCGGATTGGTCAATCCGTTCGCGAGATATGGCAGTTTGGAAGTATGAAACACTTGAGAAACACAAAATTTTCGGAGTTCTGATGCTCGAAACGAATAACTAGAGCGGCCTAGGGGAAAAGTACGCATACCGTTGTAATCGGGCGAGTTTCTACTTTCAGATGCATCAGAAATTTTGCGGATTGGTCAATCCGTTCGCGAGATATGGCAGTTTGGAAATAAGAAACGCTTGAGAGACTCAAAATTTTCGCAGTTCTGATGCCCGAAACGATTAACTAGAACGGCCTAGGGGAAAAGTACGCATACCGTTGTAATCGGGCGAGTTTCTACTTTCAGATGCAACAGAAATTTTGCGGATTTGTCAATCCGTTCGCGAGATATGGCAGTTTGGAGGTAAGAAACGCTTGAGAAACTCAAAATTTTCGCAGTTCTGATGCTCGAAACGAATAACTACAACGGCCTACGGGAAAAGTACGCATACCGTTGTAATCGGGCGAGTTTCTACTTTCAGATGCAACAGAAATTTTGCGGATTGGTCAATCCGTTCGCGAGATATGGCAGTTTGGAGGTAAGAAACGCTTGAGAAACTCAAAATTTTCGCAGTTCTGATGCTCGACAAGCATAACTAGAACGGTCTAGGGGAAAAGTACGCATACCGTTGTAATCGGGCGAGTTTCTACTTTCAGATGCAACAGAAATTTTGCGGATTGGTCAATCCGTTCGCGAGATATGGCAGTTTGGAGGTAAGAAACGCTTGAGAAACTCAAAATTTTCGCAGTTCTGATGCTCGACAAGCATAACTAGAACGTTCTAGGGGAAAAGTAGGCATACCGTTGTAATCGGGCGACTTTCTACTTTCAGATGCAACAGAAATTTTGCGGATTGGTCAATCCGTTCGCGAGATATGGCAGTTTGGAGGTAAGAAACGGTTGAGAAACTCAAAATTTTCACAGTTCTGATGCTCGAAACGAATAACCAGAACGGCCTAGGGGAAAAGTACGCATACCGTTGTAATCGGGCGAGTTTCTACTTTCAGATGCAACAGAAATTTTGCGGATTGGTCAATCCGTTCGCGAGATATGGCAGTTTGGAAGTATGAAACACTTGAGAAACACAAAATTTTCGGAGTTCTGATGCTCGAAACGAATAACTAGAGCGGCCTAGGGGAAAAGTACGCATACCGTTGTAATCGGGCGAGTTTCTACTTTCAGATGCATCAGAAATTTTGCGGATTGGTCATTCCGTTCGCGAGATATGGCAGTTTGGAAATAAGAAACGCTTGAGAGACTCAAAATTTTCGCAGTTCTGATGCTCGAAACGATTAACTAGAACGGCCTAGGGGAAAAGTACGCATACCGTTGTAATCGGGCGAGTTTCTACTTTCAGATGCAACAGAAATTTTGCGGATTGGTCAATCCGTTCGCGAGATATGGCAGTTTGGAAGTAAGAAACGCTTGAGAAACTCAAAATTTTCGCAGTTCTGATGCTCGAAACGAATAACTAGAACGGCCTAGGGGAAAAGTACGCATACCGTTGTAATCGGGCGACTTTCTACTTTCAGATGGAACAGAAATTTTGCGGATTGGTCAATCCGTTCGCAAGATATGGCAGTTTGGAGGTAAGAAACGCTTGAGAAACTCAAAATTTTCGCAGTTCTGATGCTCGAAACGAATAACTAGAACGGACTAGGGGAAAAGTACGCATACCGTTGTATACGGGCGAGTTTCTACTTTCAGATGCAACAGAAATTTTGCGGATTGTTCAATCCGTTCGCGAGATATGGCAGTTTGGAGGTAAGCAACGCTTGAGAAACCCAAAATTTTCGCAGTTCTCATGCTCGAAACGAATAACTAAAACGGCCTACGGGAAAAGTACGCATACCGTTGTAATCGGGCGAGTTTCTACTTTCAGATGCAACAGAAATTTTGCGGATTGGTCAATCCGTTCGCGAGATATGGCATTATGTAGGTAAGAAACGCTTGAGAAACTCAAAATTTTCGCAGTTCTGATGCTCGACAAGCATAACTAGAACGTTCTAGGGGAAAAGTACGCATACCGTTGTAATCGGGCGACTTTCTACTTTCAGATGGAACAGAAATTTTGCGGATTGGTCAATCCGTTCGCGAGATATGGCAGTTTGGAGGTAAGAAACGCTTGAGAAACTCAAAATTTTCGCAGTTCTGATGCTCGAAACGAATAACTAGAACGGACTAGGGGAAAAGTACGCATACCGTTGTAATCGGGCGAGTTTCTACTTTCAGATGCATCAGAAATTTTGCAGATTGGTCAATCCGTTCGCGAGATATGGCAGTTTGGAGGTAAGAAACGCTTGAGAAACTCAAAATTTGAGCAGTTCTGATGCTCGACAAGCATAACTAGAACGGTCTAGGGGAAAAGTACGCATACCGTTGTAATCGGGCGAGTTTCTACTTTCAGATGCAACAGAAATTTTGCGGATTGGTCAATCCGTTCGCGAGATATGGCAGTTTGGAGGTAAGAAACGCTTGAGAAACTCAAAATTTTCGCAGTTCTGATGCTCGACAAGCATAACTAGAACGGTCTAGGGGAAAAGTACGCATACCGTTGTAATCGGGCGAGTTTCTACTTTCAGATGCAACAGAAATTTTGCGGTTTGGTCAATCCGTTCGCGAGATATGGCAGTTTGGAAGTAAGAAACGCTTGAGACACTCAAAATTTTTGCAGTTCTGATGCCCGAAACGATTAACTAGAACGGCCTAGGGGAAAAGTACGCATACCGTTGTAATCGGGCGAGTTTCTACTTTCAGATGCAACAGAAATTTTGCGGATTTGTCAATCCGTTCGCGAGATATGGCAGTTTGGAAGTAAGAAACGCTTGAGAAACTCAAAATTTTCGCAGTTCTGATGCTCGAAACGAATAACTACAACGGCCTACGGGAAAAGTACGCATACCGTTGTAATCGGGCGAGTTTCTACTTTCAGATGCATCAGAAATTTTGCGGATTGGTCAATCCGTTCGCGAGATATGGCAGTTTGGAGGTAAGAAACGCTTGAGAAACTCAAAATTTGAGCAGTTCTGATGCTCGACAAGCATAACTAGAACGGTCTAGGGGAAAAGTACGCATACCGTTGTAATCGGGCGAGTTTCTACTTTCAGATGCAACAGAAATTTTGCGGATTGGTCAATCCGTTCGCGAGATATGGCAGTTTGGAGGTAAGAAACGCTTGAGAAACTCAAAATTTTCGCAGTTCTGATGCTCGACAAGCATAACTAGAACGGTCTAGGGGAAAAGTACGCATACCGTTGTAATCGGGCGAGTTTCTACTTTCAGATGCAACAGAAATTTTGCGGTTTGGTCAATCCGTTCGCGAGATATGGCAGTTTGGAAGTAAGAAACGCTTGAGACACTCAAAATTTTTGCAGTTCTGATGCCCGAAACGATTAACTAGAACGGCCTAGGGGAAAAGTACGCATACCGTTGTAATCGGGCGAGTTTCTACTTTCAGATGCAACAGAAATTTTGCGGATTGTTCAATCCGTTCGCGAGATATGGCAGTTTGGAGGTAAGCAACGCTTGAGAAACCCAAAATTTTCGCAGTTCTCATGCTCGAAACGAATAACTAAAACGGCCTACGGGAAAAGTACGCATACCGTTGTAATCGGGCGAGTTTCTACTTTCAGATGCAACAGAAATTTTGCGGATTGGTCAATCCGTTCGCGAGATATGGCATTATGTAGGTAAGAAACGCTTGAGAAACTCAAAATTTTCGCAGTTCTGATGCTCGACAAGCATAACTAGAACGTTCTAGGGGAAAAGTACGCATACCGTTGTAATCGGGCGACTTTCTACTTTCAGATGGAACAGAAATTTTGCGGATTGGTCAATCCGTTCGCGAGATATGGCAGTTTGGAGGTAAGAAACGCTTGAGAAACTCAAAATTTTCGCAGTTCTGATGCTCGAAACGAATAACTAGAACGGACTAGGGGAAAAGTACGCATACCGTTGTAATCGGGCGAGTTTCTACTTTCAGATGCAACAGAAATTTTGCGGATTGGTCAATCCGTTCGCGAGATATGTCAGTTTGGAGGTAAGAAACGCTTGAGAAATTCAAAATTTTCGCAGTTCTGATGCTCGAAACGAATAACTAGAACGGCCTAGGGGAAAAGTACGCATACCTTTGTAATCGGGCGAGTTTCTACTTTCAGATGCAACAGAAATTTTGCGGATTAGTCAATCCGTTCGCGAGATATGGCAGTTTGGAGGTAAGAAACGCTTGAGAAACTCAAAATTTTCGCAGTTCTGATGCTCGAAACGAATAACTAGAGCGGCCTAGGGGAAAAGTACGCATACCGTTGTAATCGGGCGAGTTTCTACTTTCAGATGCATCAGAAATTTTGCAGATTGGTCAATCCGTTCGCGAGATATGGCAGTTTGGAGGTAAGAAACGCTTGAGAAACTCAAAATTTGAGCAGTTCTGATGCTCGACAAGCATAACTAGAACGGTCTAGGGGAAAAGTACGCATACCGTTGTAATCGGGCGAGTTTCTACTTTCAGATGCAACAGAAATTTTGCGGATTGGTCAATCCGTTCGCGAGATATGGCAGTTTGGAGGTAAGAAACGCTTGAGAAACTCAAAATTTTCGCAGTTCTGATGCTCGACAAGCATAACTAGAACGGTCTAGGGGAAAAGTACGCATACCGTTGTAATCGGGCGAGTTTCTACTTTCAGATGCAACAGAAATTTTGCGGTTTGGTCAATCCGTTCGCGAGATATGGCAGTTTGGAAGTAAGAAACGCTTGAGACACTCAAAATTTTTGCAGTTCTGATGCCCGAAACGATTAACTAGAACGGCCTAGGGGAAAAGTACGCATACCGTTGTAATCGGGCGAGTTTCTACTTTCAGATGCAACAGAAATTTTGCGGATTTGTCAATCCGTTCGCGAGATATGGCAGTTTGGAAGTAAGAAACGCTTGAGAAACTCAAAATTTTCGCAGTTCTGATGCTCGAAACGAATAACTACAACGGCCTACGGGAAAAGTACCCATACCGTTGTAATCGGGCGAGTTTCTACTTTCAGATGCATCAGAAATTTTGCGGATTGGTCAATCCGTTCGCGAGATATGGCAGTTTGGAGGTAAGAAACGCTTGAGAAACTCAAAATTTGAGCATTTCTGATGCTCGACAAGCATAACTAGAACGGTCTAGGGGAAAAGTACGCATACCGTTGTAATCGGGCGAGTTTCTACTTTCAGATGCAACAGAAATTTTGCGGATTGGTCAATCCGTTCGCGAGATATGGCAGTTTGGAGGTAAGAAACGCTTGAGAAACTCAAAATTTTCGCAGTTCTGATGCTCGACAAGCATAACTAGAACGGTCTAGGGGAAAAGTACGCATACCGTTGTAATCGGGCGAGTTTCTACTTTCAGATGCAACAGAAATTTTGCGGTTTGGTCAATCCGTTCGCGAGATATGGCAGTTTGGAAGTAAGAAACGCTTGAGACACTCAAAATTTTTGCAGTTCTGATGCCCGAAACGATTAACTAGAACGGCCTAGGGGAAAAGTACGCATACCGTTGTAATCGGGCGAGTTTCTACTTTCAGATGCAACAGAAATTTTGCGGATTTGTCAATCCGTTCGCGAGATATGGCAGTTTGGAAGTAAGAAACGCTTGAGAAACTCAAAATTTTCGCAGTTCTGATGCTCGAAACGAATAACTACAACGGCCTACGGGAAAAGTACGCATACCGTTGTAATCGGGCGAGTTTCTACTTTCAGATGCAACAGAAATTTTGCGGATTGGTCAATCCGTTCGCGAGATATGGCAGTTTGGAGGTAAGAAACGCTTGAGAAACTCAAAATTTTCGCAGTTCTGATGCTCGACAAGCATAACTAGAACGGTCTAGGGGAAAAGTACGCATACCGTTGTAATCGGGCGAGTTTCTACTTTCAGATGCAACAGAAATTTTGCGGATTGGTCAATCCGTTCGCGAGATATGGCAGTTTGGAGGTAAGAAACGCTTGAGAAACTCAAAATTTTCGCAGTTCTGATGCTCGACAAGCATAACTAGAACGTTCTAGGGGAAAAGTAGGCATACCGTTGTAATCGGGCGACTTTCTACTTTCAGATGCAACAGAAATTTTGCGGATTGGTCAATCCGTTCGCGAGATATGGCAGTTTGGAGGTAAGAAACGGTTGAGAAACTCAACATTTTCACAGTTCTGATGCTCGAAACGAATAACCAGAACGGCCTAGGGGAAAAGTACGCATACCGTTGTAATCGGGCGAGTTTCTACTTTCAGATGCAACAGAAATTTTGCGGATTGGTCAATCCGTTCGCGAGATATGGCAGTTTGGAAGTATGAAACACTTGAGAAACACAAAATTTTCGGAGTTCTGATGCTCGAAACGAATAACTAGAGCGGCCTAGGGGAAAAGTACGCATACCGTTGTAATCGGGCGAGTTTCTACTTTCAGATGCATCAGAAATTTTGCGGATTGGTCAATCCGTTCGCGAGATATGGCAGTTTGGAAATAAGAAACGCTTGAGAGACTCAAAATTTTCGCAGTTCTGATGCTCGAAACGATTAACTAGAACGGCCTAGGGGAAAAGTACGCATACCGTTGTAATCGGGCGAGTTTCTACTTTCAGATGCAACAGAAATTTTGCGGATTGGTCAATCCGTTCGCGAGATATGGCAGTTTGGAAGTAAGAAACGCTTGAGAAACTCAAAATTTTCGCAGTTCTGATGCTCGAAACGAATAACTAGAACGGCCTAGGGGAAAAGTACGCATACCGTTGTAATCGGGCGACTTTCTACTTTCAGATGGAACAGAAATTTTGCGGATTGGTCAATCCGTTCGCAAGATATGGCAGTTTGGAGGTAAGAAACGCTTGAGAAACTCAAAATTTTCGCAGTTCTGATGCTCGAAACGAATAACTAGAACGGACTAGGGGAAAAGTACGCATACCGTTGTAATCGGGCGAGTTTCTACTTTCAGATGCAACAGAAATTTTGCGGATTGGTCAATCCGTTCGCGAGATATGGCAGTTTGGAGGTAAGAAACGCTTGAGAAATTCAAAATTTTCGCAGTTCTGATGCTCGAAACGAATAACTAGAACGGCCTAGGGGAAAAGTACGCATACCTTTGTAATCGGGCGAGTTTCTACTTTCAGATGCAACAGAAATTTTGCGGATTAGTCAATCCGTTCGCGAGATATGGCAGTTTGGAGGTAAGAAACGCTTGAGAAACTCAAAATTTTCGCAGTTCTGATGCTCGAAACGAATAACTAGAGCGGCCTAGGGGAAAAGTACGCATACCGTTGTAATCGGGCGAGTTTCTACTTTCAGATGCATCAGAAATTTTGCGGATTGGTCAATCCGTTCGCGAGATATGGCAGTTTGGAGGTAAGAAACGCTTGAGAAACTCAAAATTTTCGCAGTTCTGATGCTCGACAAGCATAACTAGAACGGTCTAGGGGAAAAGTACGCATACCGTTGTAATCGGGCGAGTTTCTACTTTCAGATGCAACAGAAATTTTGCGGATTGGTCAATCCGTTCGCGAGATATGGCAGTTTGGAGGTAAGAAACGCTTGAGAAACTCAAAATTTTCGCAGTTCTGATGCTCGACAAGCATAACTAGAACGGTCTAGGGGAAAAGTACGCATACCGTTGTAATCGGGCGAGTTTCTACTTTCAGATGCAACAGAAATTTTGCGGTTTGGTCAATCCGTTCGCGAGATATGGCAGTTTGGAAGTAAGAATCGCTTGAGACACTCAAAATTTTTGCAGTTCTGATGCCCGAAACGATTAACTAGAACGGCCTAGGGGAAAAGTACGCATACCGTTGTAATCGGGCGAGTTTCTACTTTCAGATGCAACAGAAATTTTGCGGATTTGTCAATCCGTTCGCGAGATATGGCAGTTTGGAAGTAAGAAACGCTTGAGAAACTCAAAATTTTCGCAGTTCTGATGCTCGAAACGAATAACTACAACGGCCTACGGGAAAAGTACGCATACCGTTGTAATCGGGCGAGTTTCTACTTTCAGATGCAACAGAAATTTTGCGGATTGGTCAATCCGTTCGCGAGATATGGCAGTTTGGAGGTAAGAAACGCTTGAGAAACTCAAAATTTTCGCAGTTCTGATGCTCGACAAGCATAACTAGAACGGTCTAGGGGAAAAGTACGCATACCGTTGTAATCGGGCGAGTTTCTACTTTCAGATGCAACAGTAATTTTGCGGATTGGTCAATCCGTTCGCGAGATATGGCAGTTTGGAGGTAAGAAACGCTTGAGAAACTCAAAATTTTCGCAGTTCTGATGCTCGACAAGCATAACTAGAACGTTCTAGGGGAAAAGTAGGCATACCGTTGTAATCGGGCGACTTTCTACTTTCAGATGCAACAGAAATTTTGCGGATTGGTCAATCCGTTCGCGAGATATGGCAGTTTGGAGGTAAGAAACGGTTGAGAAACTCAAAATTTTCACAGTTCTGATGCTCGAAACGAATAACCAGAACGGCCTAGGGGAAAAGTACGCATACCGTTGTAATCGGGCGAGTTTCTACTTTCAGATGCATCAGAAATTTTGCGGATTGGTCAATCCGTTCGCGAGATATGGCAGTTTGGAGGTAAGAAACGGTTGAGAAACTCAAAATTTTCACAGTTCTGATGCTCGAAACGAATAACTAGAACGGCCTAGGGGAAAAGTACGCATACCGTTGTAATCGGGCGACTTTCTACTTTCAGATGGAACAGAAATTTTGCGGATTGGTCAATCCGTTCGCAAGATATGGCAGTTTGGAGGTAAGAAACGCTTGAGAAACTCAAAATTTTCGCAGTTCTGATGCTCGAAACGAATAACTAGAACGGACTAGGGGAAAAGTACGCATACCGTTGTAATCGGGCGAGTTTCTACTTTCAGATGCAACAGAAATTTTGCGGATTGGTCAATCCGTTCGCGAGATATGGCAGTTTGGAGGTAAGAAACGCTTGAGAAATTCAAAATTTTCGCAGTTCTGATGCTCGAAACGAATAACTAGAACGGCCTAGGGGAAAAGTACGCATACCTTTGTAATCGGGCGAGTTTCTACTTTCAGATGCAACAGAAATTTTGCGGATTTGTCAATCCGTTCGCGAGATATGGCAGTTTGGAAGTAAGAAACGCTTGAGAAACTCAAAATTTTCGCAGTTCTGATGCTCGAAACGAATAACTACAACGGCCTACGGGAAAAGTACGCATACCGTTGTAATCGGGCGAGTTTCTACTTTCAGATGCAACAGAAATTTTGCGGATTGGTCAATCCGTTCGCGAGATATGGCAGTTTGGAGGTAAGAAACGCTTGAGAAACTCAAAATTTTCGCAGTTCTGATGCTCGACAAGCATAACTAGAACGGTCTAGGGGAAAAGTACGCATACCGTTGTAATCGGGCGAGTTTCTACTTTCAGATGCAACAGTAATTTTGCGGATTGGTCAATCCGTTCGCGAGATATGGCAGTTTGGAGGTAAGAAACGCTTGAGAAACTCAAAATTTTCGCAGTTCTGATGCTCGACAAGCATAACTAGAACGTTCTAGGGGAAAAGTAGGCATACCGTTGTAATCGGGCGACTTTCTACTTTCAGATGCAACAGAAATTTTGCGGATTGGTCAATCCGTTCGCGAGATATGGCAGTTTGGAGGTAAGAAACGGTTGAGAAACTCAAAATTTTCACAGTTCTGATGCTCGAAACGAATAACCAGAACGGCCTAGGGGAAAAGTACGCATACCGTTGTAATCGGGCGAGTTTCTACTTTCAGATGCATCAGAAATTTTGCGGATTGGTCAATCCGTTCGCGAGATATGGCAGTTTGGAGGTAAGAAACGGTTGAGAAACTCAAAATTTTCACAGTTCTGATGCTCGAAACGAATAACTAGAACGGCCTAGGGGAAAAGTACGCATACCGTTGTAATCGGGCGACTTTCTACTTTCAGATGGAACAGAAATTTTGCGGATTGGTCAATCCGTTCGCAAGATATGGCAGTTTGGAGGTAAGAAACGCTTGAGAAACTCAAAATTTTCGCAGTTCTGATGCTCGAAACGAATAACTAGAACGGACTAGGGGAAAAGTACGCATACCGTTGTAATCGGGCGAGTTTCTACTTTCAGATGCAACAGAAATTTTGCGGATTGGTCAATCCGTTCGCGAGATATGGCAGTTTGGAGGTAAGAAACGCTTGAGAAATTCAAAATTTTCGCAGTTCTGATGCTCGAAACGAATAACTAGAACGGCCTAGGGGAAAAGTACGCATACCTTTGTAATCGGGCGAGTTTCTACTTTCAGATGCAACAGAAATTTTGCGGATTAGTCAATCCGTTCGCGAGATATGGCAGTTTGGAGGTAAGAAACGCTTGAGAAACTCAAAATTTTCGCAGTTCTGATGCTCGAAACGAATAACTAGAGCGGCCTAGGGGAAAAGTACGCATACCGTTGTAATCGGGCGAGTTTCTACTTTCAGATGCATCAGAAATTTTGCGGATTGGTCAATCCGTTCGCGAGATATGGCAGTTTGGAGGTAAGAAACGCTTGAGAAACTCAAAATTTTCGCAGTTCTGATGCTCGACAAGCATAACTAGAACGGTCTAGGGGAAAAGTACGCATACCGTTGTAATCGGGCGAGTTTCTACTTTCAGATGCAACAGAAATTTTGCGGATTGGTCAATCCGTTCGCGAGATATGGCAGTTTGGAGGTAAGAAACGCTTGAGAAACTCAAAATTTTCGCAGTTCTGATGCTCGACAAGCATAACTAGAACGGTCTAGGGGAAAAGTACGCATACCGTTGTAATCGGGCGAGTTTCTACTTTCAGATGCAACAGAAATTTTGGGGTTTGGTCAATCCGTTCGCGAGATATGGCAGTTTGGAAGTAAGAATCGCTTGAGACACTCAAAATTTTTGCAGTTCTGATGCCCGAAACGATTAACTAGAACGGCCTAGGGGAAAAGTACGCATACCGTTGTAATCGGGCGAGTTTCTACTTTCAGATGCAACAGAAATTTTGCGGATTTGTCAATCCGTTCGCGAGATATGGCAGTTTGGAAGTAAGAGACGCTTGAGAAACTCAAAATTTTCGCAGTTCTGATGCTCGAAACGAATAACTACAACGGCCTACGGGAAAATTACGCATACCGTTGTAATCGGGCGAGTTTCTACTTTCAGATGCAACAGAAATTTTGCGGATTGGTCAATCCGTTCGCGAGATATGGCAGTTTGGAGGTAAGAAACGCTTGAGAAACTCAAAATTTTCGCAGTTCTGATGCTCGACAAGCATAACTAGAACGGTCTAGGGGAAAAGTACGCATACCGTTGTAATCGGGCGAGTTTCTACTTTCAGATGCAACAGTAATTTTGCGGATTGGTCAATCCGTTCGCGAGATATGGCAGTTTGGAGGTAAGAAACGCTTGAGAAACTCAAAATTTTCGCAGTTCTGATGCTCGACAAGCATAACTAGAACGTTCTAGGGGAAAAGTAGGCATACCGTTGTAATCGGGCGACTTTCTACTTTCAGATGCAACAGAAATTTTGCGGATTGGTCAATCCGTTCGCGAGATATGGCAGTTTGGAGGTAAGAAACGGTTGAGAAACTCAAAATTTTCACAGTTCTGATGCTCGAAACGAATAACCAGAACGGCCTAGGGGAAAAGTACGCATACCGTTGTAATCGGGCGAGTTTCTACTTTCAGATGCAACAGAAATTTTGCGGATTGGTCAATCCGTTCGCGAGATATGGCAGTTTGGAAGTATGAAACACTTGAGAAACACAAAATTTTCGGAGTTCTGATGCTCGAAACGAATAACTAGAGCGGCCTAGGGGAAAAGTACGCATACCGTTGTAATCGGGCGAGTTTCTACTTTCAGATGCATCAGAAATTTTGCGGATTGGTCAATCCGTTCGCGAGATATGGCAGTTTGGAAATAAGAAACGCTTGAGAGACTCAAAATTTTCGCAGTTCTGATGCTCGACAAGCATAACTAGAACGGTCTAGGGGAAAAGTACGCATACCGTTGTAATCGGGCGAGTTTCTACTTTCAGATGCAACAGAAATTTTGCGGATTAGTCAATCCGTTCGCGAGATATGGCAGTTTGGAGGTAAGAAACGCTTGAGAAACTCAAAATTTTCGCAGTTCTGATGCTCGAAACGAATAACTAGAGCGGCCTAGGGGAAAAGTACGCATACCGTTGTAATCGGGCGAGTTTCTACTTTCAGATGCATCAGAAATTTTGCGGATTGGTCAATCCGTTCGCGAGATATGGCAGTTTGGAGGTAAGAAACGCTTGAGAAACTCAAAATTTTCGCAGTTCTGATGCTCGACAAGCATAACTAGAACGGTCTAGGGGAAAAGTACGCATACCGTTGTAATCGGACGAGTTTCTACTTTCAGATGCAACAGAAATTTTGCGGATTGGTCAATCCGTTCGCGAGATATGGCAGTTTGGAGGTAAGAAACGCTTGAGAAACTCAAAATTTTCGCAGTTCTGATGCTCGACAAGCATAACTAGAACGGTCTAGGGGAAAAGTACGCATACCGTTGTAATCGGGCGAGTTTCTACTTTCAGATGCAACAGAAATTTTGCGGTTTGGTCAATCCGTTCGCGAGATATGGCAGTTTGGAGGTAAGAAACGGTTGAGAAACTCAAAATTTTCACAGTTCTGATGCTCGAAACGAATAACTAGAACGGCCTAGGGGAAAAGTACGCATACCGTTGTAATCGGGCGACTTTCTACTTTCAGATGGAACAGAAATTTTGCGGATTGGTCAATCCGTTCGCAAGATATGGCAGTTTGGAGGTAAGAAACGCTTGAGAAACTCAAAATTTTCGCAGTTCTGATGCTCGAAACGAATAACTAGAACGGACTAGGGGAAAAGTACGCATACCGTTGTAATCGGGCGAGTTTCTACTTTCAGATGCAACAGAAATTTTGCGGATTGGTCAATCCGTTCGCGAGATATGGCAGTTTGGAGGTAAGAAACGCTTGAGAAATTCAAAATTTTCGCAGTTCTGATGCTCGAAACGAATAACCAGAACGGCCTAGGGGAAAAGTACGCATACCGTTGTAATCGGGCGAGTTTCTACTTTCAGATGCAACAGAAATTTTGCGGATTGGTCAATCCGTTCGCGAGATATGGCAGTTTGGAAGTATGAAACACTTGAGAAACACAAAATTTTCGGAGTTCTGATGCTCGAAACGAATAACTAGAGCGGCCTAGGGGAAAAGTACGCATACCGTTGTAATCGGGCGAGTTTCTACTTTCAGATGCATCAGAAATTTTGCGGATTGGTCAATCCATTCGCGAGATATGGCAGTTTGGAAATAAGAAACGCTTGAGAGACTCAAAATTTTCGCAGTTCTGATGCTCGAAACGATTAACTAGAACGGCCTAGGGGAAAAGTACGCATACCGTTGTAATCGGGCGAGTTTCTACTTTCAGATGCAACAGAAATTTTGCGGATTGGTCAATCCGTTCGCGAGATATGGCAGTTTGGAAGTAAGAAACGCTTGAGAAACTCAAAATTTTCGCAGTTCTGATGCTCGAAACGAATAACTAGAACGGCCTAGGGGAAACGTACGCATACCGTTGTATACGGGCGAGTTTCTACTTTCAGATGCAACAGAAATTTTGCGGATTGGTCAATCCGTTCGCGAGATATGGCAGTTTGGAGGTAAGCAACGCTTGAGAAACCCAAAATTTTCGCAGTTCTCATGCTCGAAACGAATAACTAAAACGGCCTACGGGAAAAGTACGCATACCGTTGTAATCGGGCGAGTTTCTACTTTCAGATGCAACAGAAATTTTGCGGATTGGTCAATCCGTTCGCGAGATATGGCAGTTTGGAGGTAAGAAACGCTTGAGAAGCTCAAAATTTTCGCAGTTCTGATGCTCGACAAGCATAACTAGAACGGTCTAGGGGAAAAGTACGCATACCGTTGTAATCGAGCGAATTTCTACTTTCAGATGCAACAGAAATTTTGCGGATTGGTCAATCCGTTCGCGAGATATGGCAGTTTGGAGGTAAGAAACGCTTGAGAAACTCAAAATTTTCGCAGTTCTGATGCTCGACAAGCATAACTAGAACGTTCTAGGGGAAAAGTACGCATACCGTTGTAATCGGGCGACTTTCTACTTTCAGATGGAACAGAAATTTTGCGGATTGGTCAATCCGTTCGCGAGATATGGCAGATTGGAGGTAAGAAACGGTTGAGAAACTCAAAATTTTCACAGTTCTGATGCTCGAAACGAATAACCAGAACGGCCTAGGGGAAAAGTACGCATACCGTTGTAATCGCGCGAGTTTCTACTTTCAGATGCAACAGAAGTTTTGCGGTTTGGTCAATCCGTTCGCGAGATATGGCAGTTTGGAAGTATGAAACACTTGAGAAACACAAAATTTTCGCAGTTCTGATGCTCGAAACGAATAACTAGAGCGGCCTAGGGGAAAAGTACGCATACTGTTGTAATCGGGCGAGTTTCTACTTTCAGATGCATCAGAAATTTTGCGGATTGGTCAATCCGTTCGCGAGATATGGCAGTTTGGAAGTAAGAAACGCTTGAGAAACTCAAAATTTTCGCAGTTCTGATGCTCGAAACGATTAACTAGAACGGCCTAGGGGAAAAGTACGCATACCGTTGTAATCGGGCGAGTTTCTACTTTCAGATGTAACAGAAATTTTGCGGATTGGTCAATCCGTTCGCGAGATATGGCAGTTTGGAAGTAAGAAACGCTTGAGAAACTCAAAATTTTCGCAGTTCTGATGCTCGAAACGAATAACTAGAACGGCCTAGGGGAAAAGTACGCATACCGTTGTAATCGGGCGAGTTTCTACTTTCAGATGCAACCGAAATTTTGCGGATTGGTCAATCCGTTCGCGAGATATTGCAGTTTGGAGGTAAGAAACGCTTGAGAAACTCAAAATTTTCGCAGTTCTGATGCTCGACAAGCATAACTAGAACGGTCTAGGGGAAAAGTACGCATACCGTTGTAATCGGGCGAATTTCTACTTTCAGATGCAACAGAAATTTTGCGGATTGGTCAATCCGTTCGCGAGATATGGCATTTTGTAGGTAAGAAACGCTTGAGAAACTCAAAATTTTCGCAGTTCTGATGCTCGACAAGCATAACTAGAACGTTCTAGGGGAAAAGTACGCATACCGTTGTAATCGGGCGACTTTCTACTTTCAGATGGAACAGAAATTTTGCGGATTGGTCAATCCGTTCGCGAGATATGGCAGTTTGGAGGTAAGAATCGCTTGAGAAACTCAAAATTTTCGCAGTTCTGATGCTCGACAAGCATAACTAGAGCGCTCTCGGGTAAAAGTACGCATACCGTTGTAATCGGGCGACTTTCTACTTTCAGATGGAACAGAAATTTTGCGGATTGGTCAATCCGTTCGCGAGATATGGCAGATTGGAGGTAAGAAACGGTTGAGAAACTCAAAATTTTCACAGTTCTGATGCTCGAAACCAATAACCAGAACGGCCTAGGGGAAAAGTACGCATACCGTTGTAATCGCGCGAGTTTCTACTTTCAGATGCAACAGAAGTTTTGCGGTTTGGTCAATCCGTTCGCGAGATATGGCAGTTTGGAAGTATGAAACACTTGAGAAACACAAAATTTTCGCAGTTCTGATGCTCGAAACGAATAACTAGAGCGGTCTAGGAGAAAAGTACGCATACCGTTGTAATCGGGCGAGTTTCTACTTTCAGATGCATCAGAAATTTTGCGGATTGGTCAATCCGTTCGCGAGATATGGCAGTTTGGAAATAAGAAACGCTTGAGAGACTCAAAATGTTCGCAGTTCTGATGCTCGAAACGATTAACTAGAACGGCCTAGGGGAAAAGTACGCATACCGTTGTAATCGGGCGAGTTTCTACTTTCAGATGCAACAGAAATTTTGCGGATTGGTCAATCCGTTCGCGAGATATGGCAGTTTGGAAGTAAGAAACGCTTGAGAAACTCATAATTTTCGCAGTTCTGATGCTCGAAACGAATAACTAGAACGGCCTAGGGGAAAAGTACGCATACCGTTGTAATCGGGCGACTTTCTACTTTCAGATGGAACAGAAATTTTGCGGCTTGGTCAATCCGTTCGCAAGATATGGCAGTTTGGAGGTAAGAAACGCTTGAGAAACTCAAAATTTTCGCAGTTCTGATGCTCGAAACGAATAACTAGAACGGACTAGGGGAAAAGTACGCATACCGTTGTAATCGGGCGAGTTTCTACTTTCAGATGCAACAGAAATTTTGCGGATTGGTCAATCCGTTCGCGAGATATGGCAGTTTGGAGGTAAGAAACGCTTGAGAAATTCAAAATTTTCGCAGTTCTGATGCTCGAAACGAATAACTAGAACGGCCTAGGGGAAAAGTACGCATACCGTTGTAATCGGGCGACTTTCTACTTTCAGATGGAACAGAAATTTTGCGGCTTGGTCAATCCGTTCGCAAGATATGGCAGTTTGGAGGTAAGAAACGCTTGAGAAACTCAAAATTTTCGCAGTTCTGATGCTCGAAACGAATAACTAGAACGGACTAGGGGAAAAGTACGCATACCGTTGTAATCGGGCGAGTTTCTACTTTCAGATGCAACAGAAATTTTGCGGATTGGTCAATCCGTTCGCGAGATATGGCAGTTTGGAGGTAAGAAACGCTTGAGAAATTCAAAATTTTCGCAGTTCTGATGCTCGAAACGAATAACTAGAACGGCCTAGGGGAAAAGTACGCATACCTTTGTAATCGGGCGAGTTTCTACTTTCAGATGCAACAGAAATTTTGCGGATTAGTCAATCCGTTCGCGAGATATGGCAGTTTGGAGGTAAGAAACGCTTGAGAAAATCAAAATTTTCGCAGTTCTGATGCTCGAAACGAATAACTAGAGCGGCCTAGGGGAAAAGTACGCATACCGTTGTAATCGGGCGAGTTTCTACTTTCAGATGCATCAGAAATTTTGCGGATTGGTCAATCCGTTCGCGAGATATGGCAGTTTGGAGGTAAGAAACGCTTGAGAAACTCAAAATTTTCGCAGTTCTGATGCTCGACAAGCATAACTAGAACGGTCTAGGGGAAAAGTACGCATACCGTTGTAATCGGGCGAGTTTCTACTTTCAGATGCAACAGAAATTTTGCGGATTGGTCAATCCGTTCGCGAGATATGGCAGTTTGGAGGTAAGAAACGCTTGAGAAACTCAAAATTTTCGCAGTTCTGATGCTCGACAAGCATAACTAGAACGGTCTAGGGGAAAAGTACGCATACCGTTGTAATCGGGCGAGTTTCTACTTTCAGATGCAACAGAAATTTTGCGGTTTGGTCAATCCGTTCGCGAGATATGGCAGTTTGGAAGTAAGAAACGCTTGAGACACTCAAAATTTTTGCAGTTCTGATGCTCGAAACGAATAACCAGAACGGCCTAGGGGAAAAGTACGCATACCGTTGTAATCGGGCGAGTTTCTACTTTCAGATGCAACAGAAATTTTGCGGATTGGTCAATCCGTTCGCGAGATATGGCAGTTTGGAAGTATGAAACACTTGAGAAACACAAAATTTTCGGAGTTCTGATGCTCGAAACGAATAACTAGAGCGGCCTAGGGGAAAAGTACGCATACCGTTGTAATCGGGCGAGTTTCTACTTTCAGATGCATCAGAAATTTTGCGGATTGGTCAATCCGTTCGCGAGATATGGCAGTTTGGAAATAAGAAACGCTTGAGAGACTCAAAATTTTCGCAGTTCTGATGCTCGACAAGCATAACTAGAACGGTCTAGGGGAAAAGTACGCATACCGTTGTAATCGGGCGAGTTTCTACTTTCAGATGCAACAGAAATTTTGCGGATTAGTCAATCCGTTCGCGAGATATGGCAGTTTGGAGGTAAGAAACGCTTGAGAAACTCAAAATTTTCGCAGTTCTGATGCTCGAAACGAATAACTAGAGCGGCCTAGGGGAAAAGTACGCATACCGTTGTAATCGGGCGAGTTTCTACTTTCAGATGCATCAGAAATTTTGCGGATTGGTCAATCCGTTCGCGAGATATGGCAGTTTGGAGGTAAGAAACGCTTGAGAAACTCAAAATTTTCGCAGTTCTGATGCTCGACAAGCATAACTAGAACGGTCTAGGGGAAAAGTACGCATACCGTTGTAATCGGGCGAGTTTCTACTTTCAGATGCAACAGAAATTTTGCGGATTGGTCAATCCGTTCGCGAGATATGGCAGTTTGGAGGTAAGAAACGCATGAGAAACTCAAAATTTTCGCAGTTCTGATGCTCGACAAGCATAACTAGAACGGTCTAGGGGAAAAGTACGCATACCGTTGTAATCGGGCGAGTTTCTACTTTCAGATGCAACAGAAATTTTGCGGTTTGGTCAATCCGTTCGCGAGATATGGCAGTTTGGAAGTAAGAAACGCTTGAGACACTCAAAATTTTTGCAGTTCTGATGCCCGAAACGATTAACTAGAACGGCCTAGGGGAAAAGTACGCATACCGTTGTAATCGGGCGAGTTTCTACTTTCAGATGCAACAGAAATTTTGCGGATTTGTCAATCCGTTCGCGAGATATGGCAGTTTGGAAGTAAGAAACGCTTGAGAAACTCAAAATTTTCGCAGTTCTGATGCTCGAAACGAATAACTACAACGGCCTACGGGAAAAGTACGCACACCGTTGTAATCGGGCGAGTTTCTACTTTCAGATGCAACAGAAATTTTGCGGATTGGTCAATCCGTTCGCGAGATATGGCATTTTGTAGGTAAGAAACGCTTGAGAAACTCAAAATTTTCGCAGTTCTGATGCTCGACAAGCATAACTGGAACGTTCTAGGGGAAAAGTACGCATACCGTTGTAATCGGGCGACTTTCTACTTTCAGATGGAACAGAAATTTTGCGGATTGGTCAATCCGTTCGCGAGATATGGCAGTTTGGAGGTAAGAAACGCTTGAGAAACTCAAAATTTTCGCAGTTCTGATGCTCGACAAGCATAACTAGAACGTTCTAGGGGAAAAGTACGCATACCGTTGTAATCGGGCGACTTTCTACTTTCAGATGGAACAGAAATTTTGCGGATTTGTCAATCCGTTCGCGAGATATGGCAGATTGGAGGTAAGAAACGGTTGAGAAACTCAAAATTTTCACAGTTCTGATGCTCGAAACCAATAACCAGAACGGCCTAGGGGAAAAGTACGCATACCGTTGTAATCGCGCGAGTTTCTACTTTCAGATGCAACAGAAGTTTTGCGGTTTGGTCAATCCGTTCGCGAGATATGGCAGTTTGGAAGTATGAAACGCTTGAGAAACACAAAATTTTCGCAGTTCTGATGCTCGAAACGAATAACTAGAGCGGCCTAGGGGAAAAGTACGCATACTGTTGTAATCGGGCGAGTTTCTACTTTCAGATGCATCAGAAATTTTGCGGATTGGTCAATCCGTTCGCGAGATATGGCAGTTTGGAAGTAAGAAACGCTTGAGAAACTCAAAATTTTCGCAGTTCTGATGCTCGAAACGATTAACTAGAACGGCCTAGGGGAAAAGTACGCATACCGTTGTAATCGGGCGAGTTTCTACTTTCAGATGTAACAGAAATTTTGCGGATTGGTCAATCCGTTCGCGAGATATGGCAGTTTGGAAGTAAGAAACGCTTGAGAAACTCAAAATTTTCGCAGTTCTGATGCTCGAAACGAATAACTAGAACGGCCTAGGGGAAAAGTACGCATACCGTTGTAATCGGGCGAGTTTCTACTTTCAGATGGAACAGAAATTTTGCGGATTGGTCAATCCGTTCGCGAGATATGGCAGTTTGGAAGTAAGAAACGCTTGAGACACTCAAAATTTTTGCAGTTCTGATGCCCGAAACGATTAACTAGAACGGCCTAGGGGAAAAGTACGCATACCGTTGTAATCGGGCGAGTTTCTACTTTCAGATGCAACAGAAATTTTGCGGATTTGTCAATCCGTTCGCGAGATATGGCAGTTTGGAAGTAAGAAACGCTTGAGAAACTCAAAATTTTCGCAGTTCTGATGCTCGAAACGAATAACTACAACGGCCTACGGGAAAAGTACGCACACCGTTGTAATCGGGCGAGTTTCTACTTTCAGATGCAACAGAAATTTTGCGGATTGGTCAATCCGTTCGCGAGATATGGCATTTTGTAGGTAAGAAACGCTTGAGAAACTCAAAATTTTCGCAGTTCTGATGCTCGACAAGCATAACTGGAACGTTCTAGGGGAAAAGTACGCATACCGTTGTAATCGGGCGACTTTCTACTTTCAGATGGAACAGAAATTTTGCGGATTGGTCAATCCGTTCGCGAGATATGGCAGTTTGGAGGTAAGAAACGCTTGAGAAACTCAAAATTTTCGCAGTTCTGATGCTCGACAAGCATAACTAGAACGTTCTAGGGGAAAAGTACGCATACCGTTGTAATCGGGCGACTTTCTACTTTCAGATGGAACAGAAATTTTGCGGATTTGTCAATCCGTTCGCGAGATATGGCAGATTGGAGGTAAGAAACGGTTGAGAAACTCAAAATTTTCACAGTTCTGATGCTCGAAACCAATAACCAGAACGGCCTAGGGGAAAAGTACGCATACCGTTGTAATCGCGCGAGTTTCTACTTTCAGATGCAACAGAAGTTTTGCGGTTTGGTCAATCCGTTCGCGAGATATGGCAGTTTGGAAGTATGAAACGCTTGAGAAACACAAAATTTTCGCAGTTCTGATGCTCGAAACGAATAACTAGAGCGGCCTAGGGGAAAAGTACGCATACTGTTGTAATCGGGCGAGTTTCTACTTTCAGATGCATCAGAAATTTTGCGGATTGGTCAATCCGTTCGCGAGATATGGCAGTTTGGAAGTAAGAAACGCTTGAGAAACTCAAAATTTTCGCAGTTCTGATGCTCGAAACGATTAACTAGAACGGCCTAGGGGAAAAGTACGCATACCGTTGTAATCGGGCGAGTTTCTACTTTCAGATGTAACAGAAATTTTGCGGATTGGTCAATCCGTTCGCGAGATATGGCAGTTTGGAAGTAAGAAACGCTTGAGAAACTCAAAATTTTCGCAGTTCTGATGCTCGAAACGAATAACTAGAACGGCCTAGGGGAAAAGTACGCATACCGTTGTAATCGGGCGAGTTTCTACTTTCAGATGCAACAGAAATTTTGCGGATTGGTCAATCCGTTCGCGAGATATGGCAGTTTGGAGGTAAGAAACGCTTGAAAAACTCAAAATTTTCGCAGTTCTGATGCTCGACAAGCATAACTAGAACGTTCTAGGGGAAAGGTACGCATACCGTTGTAATCGGGCGACTTTCTACTTTCAGATGGAACAGAAATTTTGCGGATTGGTCAATCCGTTCGCGAGATATGGCAGATTGGAGGTAAGAAACGGTTGAGAAACTCAAAATTTTCACAGTTCTGATGCTCGAAACCAATAACCAGAACGGCCTAGGGGAAAAGTACGCATACCGTTGTAATCGCGCGAGTTTCTACTTTCAGATGCAACAGAAGTTTTGCGGTTTGGTCAATCCGTTCGCGAGATATGGCAGTTTGGAAGTATGAAACACTTGAGAAACACAAAATTTTCGCAGTTCTGATGCTCGAAACGAATAACTAGAGCGGCCTAGGGGAAAAGTACGCATACTGTTGTAATCGGGCGAGTTTCTACTTTCAGATGCATCAGAAATTTTGCGGATTGGTCAATCCGTTCGCGAGATATGGCAGTTTGGAAGTAAGAAACGCTTGAGAAACTCAAAATTTTCGCAGTTCTGATGCTCGAAACGATTAACTAGAACGGCCTAGGGGAAAAGTACGCATACCGTTGTAATCGGGCGAGTTTCTACTTTCAGATGTAACAGAAATTTTGCGGATTGGTCAATCCGTTCGCGAGATATGGCAGTTTGGAAGTAAGAAACGCTTGAGAATCTCAAAATTTTCGCAGTTCTGATGCTCGAAACGAATAACTAGAACGGCCTAGGGGAAAAGTACGCATACCGTTGTAATCGGGCGAGTTTCTACTTTCAGATGCAACAGAAATTTTGCGGATTGGTCAATCCGTTCGCGAGATATGGCAGTTTGGAGGTAAGAAACGCTTGAGAAACTCAAAATTTTCGCAGTTCTGATGCTCGACAAGCATAACTAGAACGTTCTAGGGGAAAAGTAGGCATACCGTTGTAATCGGGCGACTTTCTACTTTCAGATGCAACAGAAATTTTGCGGATTTGTCAATCCGTTCGCGAGATATGGCAGTTTGGAGGTAAGAAACGGTTGAGAAACTCAAAATTTTCACAGTTCTGATGCTCGAAACGAATAACCAGAACGGCCTAGGGGAAAAGTACGCATACCGTTGTAATCGGGCGAGTTTCTACTTTCAGATGCAACAGAAATTTTGCGGATTGGTCAATCCGTTCGCGAGATATGGCAGTTTGGAAGTATGAAACACTTGAGAAACACAAAATTTTCGGAGTTCTGATGCTCGAAACGAATAACTAGAGCGGCCTAGGGGAAAAGTACGCATACCGTTGTAATCGGGCGAGTTTCTACTTTCAGATGCATCAGAAACTTTGCGTATTGGTCAATCCGTTCGCGAGATATGGCAGTTTGGAAATAAGAAACGCTTGAGAGACTCAAAATTTTCGCAGTTCTGATGCTCGAAACGATTAACTAGAACGGCCTAGGGGAAAAGTACGCATACCGTTGTAATCGGGCGAGTTTCTACTTTCAGATGCAACAGAAATTTTGCGGATTGGTCAATCCGTTCGCGAGATATGGCAGTTTGGAAGTAAGAAACGCTTGAGAAACTCAAAATTTTCGCAGTTCTGATGCTCGAAACGATTAACTAGAACGGCCTAGGGGAAAAGTACGCATACCGTTGTAATCGGGCGACTTTCTACTTTCAGATGGAACAGAAATTTTGCGGATTGGTCAATCCGTTCGCAAGATATGGCAGTTTGGAGGTAAGAAACGCTTGAGAAACTCAAAATTTTCGCAGTTCTGATGCTCGAAACGAATAACTAGAACGGACTAGGGGAAAAGTACGCATACCGTTGTAATCGGGCGAGTTTCTACTTTCAGATGCAACAGAAATTTTGCGGATTGGTCAATCCGTTCGCGAGATATGGCAGTTTGGAGGTAAGAAACGCTTGAGAAATTCAAAATTTTCGCAGTTCTGATGCTCGAAACGAATAACTAGAACGGCCTAGGGGAAAAGTACGCATACCTTTGTAATCGGGCGAGTTTCTACTTTCAGATGCAACAGAAATTTTGCGGATTAGTCAATCCGTTCGCGAGATATGGCAGTTTGGAGGTAAGAAACGCTTGAGAAACTCAAAATTTTCGCAGTTCTGATGCTCGAAACGAATAACTAGAGCGGCCTAGGGGAAAAGTACGCATACCGTTGTAATCGGGCGAGTTTCTACTTTCAGATGCATCAGAAATTTTGCGGATTGGTCAATCCGTTCGCGAGATATGGCAGTTTGGAGGTAAGAAACGCTTGAGAAACTCAAAATTTTCGCAGTTCTGATGCTCGACAAGCATAACTAGAACGGTCTAGGGGAAAGGTACGCATACCGTTGTAATCGGGCGAGTTTCTACTTTCAGATGCAACAGAAATTTTGCGGATTGGTCAATCCGTTCGCGAGATATGGCAGTTTGTAGGTAAGAAACGCTTGAGAAACTCAAAATTTTCGCAGTTCTGATGCTCGACAAGCATAACTAGAACGGTCTAGGGGAAAAGTACGCATACCGTTGTAATCGGGCGATGCTTCTACTTTCAGATGCAACAGAAATTTTGCGGTTTGGTCAATCCGTTCGCGAGATATGGCAGTTTGGAAGTAAGAAACGCTTGAGACACTCAAAATTTTTGCAGTTCTGATGCCCGAAACGATTAACTAGAACGGCCTAGGGGAAAAGTACGCATACCGTTGTAATCGGGCGACTTTCTACTTTCAGATGGAACAGAAATTTTGCGGATTGGTCAATCCGTTCGCGAGATATGGCAGATTGGAGGTAAGAAACGGTTGAGAAACTCAAAATTTTCACAGTTCTGATGCTCGAAACGAATAACCAGAACGGCCTAGGGGAAAAGTACGCATACCGTTGTAATCGCGCGAGTTTCTACTTTCAGATGCAACAGAAGTTTTGCGGTTTGGTCAATCCGTTCGCGAGATATGGCAGTTTGGAAGTATGAAACACTTGAGAAACACAAAATTTTCGCAGTTCTGATGCTCGAAACGAATAACTAGAGCGGCCTAGGGGAAAAGTACGCATACTGTTGTAATCGGGCGAGTTTCTACTTTCAGATGCATCAGAAATTTTGCGGATTGGTCAATCCGTTCGCGAGATATGGCAGTTTGGAAGTAAAAAACGCTTGAGAAACTCAAAATTTTCGCAGTTCTGATGCTCGAAACGATTAACTAGAACGGCCTAGGGGAAAAGTACGCATACCGTTGTAATCGGGCGAGTTTCTACTTTCAGATGTAACAGAAATTTTGCGGATTGGTCAATCCGTTCGCGAGATATGGCAGTTTGGAAGTAAGAAACGCTTGAGAAACTCAAAATTTTCGCAGTTCTGATGCTCGAAACGAATAACTAGAACGGCCTAGGGGAAAAGTACGCATACCGTTGTAATCGGGCGAGTTTCTACTTTCAGATGCAACAGAAATTTTGCGGATTGGTCAATCCGTTCGCGAGATATGGCAGTTTGGAAGTATGAAACACTTGAGAAACACAAAATTTTCGGAGTTCTGATGCTCGAAACGAATAACTAGAGCGGCCTAGGGGAAAAGTACGCATACCGTTGTAATCGGGCGAGTTTCTACTTTCAGATGCATCAGAAACTTTGCGTATTGGTCAATCCGTTCGCGAGATATGGCAGTTTGGAAATAAGAAACGCTTGAGAGACTCAAAATTTTCGCAGTTCTGATGCTCGAAACGATTAACTAGAACGGCCTAGGGGAAAAGTACGCATACCGTTGTAATCGGGCGAGTTTCTACTTTCAGATGCAACAGAAATTTTGCGGATTGGTCAATCCGTTCGCGAGATATGGCAGTTTGGAAGTAAGAAACGCTTGAGAAACTCAAAATTTTCGCAGTTCTGATGCTCGAAACGATTAACTAGAACGGCCTAGGGGAAAAGTACGCATACCGTTGTAATCGGGCGACTTTCTACTTTCAGATGGAACAGAAATTTTGCGGATTGGTCAATCCGTTCGCAAGATATGGCAGTTTGGAGGTAAGAAACGCTTGAGAAACTCAAAATTTTCGCAGTTCTGATGCTCGAAACGAATAACTAGAACGGACTAGGGGAAAAGTACGCATACCGTTGTAATCGGGCGAGTTTCTACTTTCAGATGCAACAGAAATTTTGCGGATTGGTCAATCCGTTCGCGAGATATGGCAGTTTGGAGGTAAGAAACGCTTGAGAAATTCAAAATTTTCGCAGTTCTGATGCTCGAAACGAATAACTAGAACGGCCTAGGGGAAAAGTACGCATACCTTTGTAATCGGGCGAGTTTCTACTTTCAGATGCAACAGAAATTTTGCGGATTAGTCAATCCGTTCGCGAGATATGGCAGTTTGGAGGTAAGAAACGCTTGAGAAACTCAAAATTTTCGCAGTTCTGATGCTCGAAACGAATAACTAGAGCGGCCTAGGGGAAAAGTACGCATACCGTTGTAATCGGGCGAGTTTCTACTTTCAGATGCATCAGAAATTTTGCGGATTGGTCAATCCGTTCGCGAGATATGGCAGTTTGGAGGTAAGAAACGCTTGAGAAACTCAAAATTTTCGCAGTTCTGATGCTCGACAAGCATAACTAGAACGGTCTAGGGGAAAGGTACGCATACCGTTGTAATCGGGCGAGTTTCTACTTTCAGATGCAACAGAAATTTTGCGGATTGGTCAATCCGTTCGCGAGATATGGCAGTTTGTAGGTAAGAAACGCTTGAGAAACTCAAAATTTTCGCAGTTCTGATGCTCGACAAGCATAACTAGAACGGTCTAGGGGAAAAGTACGCATACCGTTGTAATCGGGCGATGCTTCTACTTTCAGATGCAACAGAAATTTTGCGGTTTGGTCAATCCGTTCGCGAGATATGGCAGTTTGGAAGTAAGAAACGCTTGAGACACTCAAAATTTTTGCAGTTCTGATGCCCGAAACGATTAACTAGAACGGCCTAGGGGAAAAGTACGCATACCGTTGTAATCGGGCGACTTTCTACTTTCAGATGGAACAGAAATTTTGCGGATTGGTCAATCCGTTCGCGAGATATGGCAGATTGGAGGTAAGAAACGGTTGAGAAACTCAAAATTTTCACAGTTCTGATGCTCGAAACGAATAACCAGAACGGCCTAGGGGAAAAGTACGCATACCGTTGTAATCGCGCGAGTTTCTACTTTCAGATGCAACAGAAGTTTTGCGGTTTGGTCAATCCGTTCGCGAGATATGGCAGTTTGGAAGTATGAAACACTTGAGAAACACAAAATTTTCGCAGTTCTGATGCTCGAAACGAATAACTAGAGCGGCCTAGGGGAAAAGTACGCATACTGTTGTAATCGGGCGAGTTTCTACTTTCAGATGCATCAGAAATTTTGCGGATTGGTCAATCCGTTCGCGAGATATGGCAGTTTGGAAGTAAAAAACGCTTGAGAAACTCAAAATTTTCGCAGTTCTGATGCTCGAAACGATTAACTAGAACGGCCTAGGGGAAAAGTACGCATACCGTTGTAATCGGGCGAGTTTCTACTTTCAGATGTAACAGAAATTTTGCGGATTGGTCAATCCGTTCGCGAGATATGGCAGTTTGGAAGTAAGAAACGCTTGAGAAACTCAAAATTTTCGCAGTTCTGATGCTCGAAACGAATAACTAGAACGGCCTAGGGGAAAAGTACGCATACCGTTGTAATCGGGCGAGTTTCTACTTTCAGATGCAACAGAAATTTTGCGGATTGGTCAATCCGTTCGCGAGATATGGCAGTTTGGAGGTAAGAAACGCTTGAGAAACTCAAAATTTTCGCAGTTCTGATGCTCGACAAGCATAACTAGAACGGTCTAGGGGAAAAGTACGCATACCGTTGTAATCGGGCGAATTTCTACTTTCAGATGCAACAGAAATTTTGCGGATTGGTCAATCCGTTCGCGAGATATGGCAGTTTGTATGTAAGAAACGCTTGAGAAACTCAACATTTTCGCAGTTCTGATGCTCGAAACGAATAACTAGAACGGCCTAGGGGAAAAGTAGGCATAGCGTTGTAATCGGGCGAGTTTCTACTTTCAGATGCAACAGAAATTTTGCGGATTGGTCAATCCGTTCGCGAGATATGGCAGTTTGGAGGTAAGAAACGCTTGAGAAACTCAAAATTTTCGCAGTTCTGATGCTCGACAAGCATAACTAGAACGGTCTAGGGGAAAAGTGCGCATACCGTTGTAATCGGGCGACTTTCTACTTTCAGATGCAACAGACATTTTGCGGATTGGTCAATCCGTTCGCGAGATATGGCAGTTTGGAGGTAAGAAACGCTTGAGAAACTCAAAATTTTCGCAGTTCTGATGCTCGACAAGCATAACTAGAACGGTCTAGGGGAAAAGTACGCATACCGTTGTAATCGGGCGAATTTCTACTTTCAGATGCAACAGAAATTTTGCGGATTGGTCAATCCGTTCGCGAGATATGGCAGTTTGTATGTAAGAAACGCTTGAGAAACTCAACATTTTCGCAGTTCTGATGCTCGAAACGAATAACTAGAACGGCCTAGGGGAAAAGTAGGCATAGCGTTGTAATCGGGCGAGTTTCTACTTTCAGATGCAACAGAAATTTTGCGGATTGGTCAATCCGTTCGCGAGATATGGCAGTTTGGAGGTAAGAAACGCTTGCGAAACTCAAAATTTTCGCAGTTCTGATGCTCGACAAGCATAACTAGAACGGTCTAGGGGAAAAGTGCGCATACCGTTGTAATCGGGCGACTTTCTACTTTCAGATGCAACAGACATTTTGCGGATTGGTCAATCCGTTCGCGAGATATGGCAGTTTGGAGGTAAGAAACGGTCGAGAAACTCAAAATTATCACAGTTCTGATACTCGAAACGAATAACCAGAACGGCCCAGGGGAAAAGTACGCATACCGTTGCAATCGGGCGAGTTTCTACTTTCAGATGCAACAGAAATTTTGCAGATTGGTCAATCCGTTCGCGAGATATGGCAGTTTGGAGGTAAGCCACGCTTGAGAAACCCAAAATTTTCGCAGTTCTCATGCTCGAAACGAAAAACTACAACGGCCTACGGGAAAAGTACGCATACCGTTGTAATCGGGCGAGTTTCTACTTTCAGATGCAACAGAAATTTTGCGGATTGGTCAATCCGTTCGCGAGATATGGCAGTTTGGAGGTAAGAAACGCTTGAGAAACTCAAAATTTTCGCAGTTCTGATGCTCGACAAGCATAACTAGAGCGTTCTAGGGGAAAAGTAGGCATACCGTTGTAATCGGGCGACTTTCTACTTTCAGATGCAACAGAAATTTTGCGGATTAGTCAATCCGTTCGCGAGATATGGCAGTTTGGAAGTAAGAAACGCTTGAGAAACTCAAAATTTTCGCAGTTCTGATGCTCGAAACGAATAACTACAACGGCCTACGGGAAAAGTACGCATACCGTTGAAATCGGGCGAGTTTCTACTTACAGATGCAACAGAAATTTTGCGGATTTGTCAATCCGTTCGCGAGATATGGCAGTTTGGAGGTAAGAAACGCTTGAGAAACTCAAAATTTTCGCAGTTCTGATGCTCGACAAGCATAACTAGAACGGTCTAGGGGAAAAGTACGCATACCGTTGTAATCGGGCGAGTTTCTACTTTCAGATGCAACAGAAATTTTGCGGATTGGTCAATCCGTTCGCGAGATATGGCAGTTTGGAGGTAAGAAACGCTTGAGAAACTCAAAATTTTCGCAGTTCTGATGCTCGACAAGCATAACTATAACGTTCTAGGGGAAAAGTAGGCATACCGTTGTAATCGGGCGACTTTCTACTTTCAGATGCAACAGAAATTTTGCGGATTGGTCAATCCGTTGGCGAGATATGGCAGTTTGGAGGTAAGAAACGGTTGAGAAACTCAAAATTTTCACAGTTCTGATGCTCGAAACGAATAACCAGAACGGCCTAGGGGAAAAGTACGCATACCGTTGTAATCGGGCGAGTTTCTACTTTCAGATGCAACAGAAATTTTGCGGATTGGTCAATCCGTTCGCGAGATATGGCAGTTTGGAAGTAAGAAACGCTTGAGAGACTCAAAATTTTCGCAGTTCTGATGCTCGAAACGATTAACTAGAACGGCCTAGGGGAAAAGTACGCATACCGTTGTAATCGGGCGAGTTTCTACTTTCAGATGCAACAGAAATTTTGCGGATTGGTCAATCCGTTCGCGAGATATGGCAGTTTGGAAGTAAGAAACGCTTGAGAAACTCAAAATTTTCGCAGTTCTGATGCTCGAAACGAATAACTAGAACGGCCTAGGGGAAACGTACGCATACCGTTGTATACGGGCGAGTTTCTACTTTCAGATGCAACAGAAATTTTGCGGATTGTTCAATCCGTTCGCGAGATATGGCAGTTTGGAGGTAAGCAACGCTTGAGAAACCCAAAATTTTCG
Source organism: Ptiloglossa arizonensis (assembly GCF_051014685.1). Lineage (NCBI taxonomy): Eukaryota > Metazoa > Arthropoda > Insecta > Hymenoptera > Colletidae > Ptiloglossa > Ptiloglossa arizonensis. The sequence goes on from NW_027478386.1 coordinate 322,408, forward strand.
CAGTTCTCATGCTCGAAACGAATAACTAAAACGGCCTACGGGAAAAGTACGCATACCGTTGTAATCGGGCGAGTTTCTACTTTCAGATGCAACAGAAATTTTGCGGATTGGTCAATCCGTTCGCGAGATATGGCATTATGTAGGTAAGAAACGCTTGAGAAACTCAAAATTTTCGCAGTTCTGATGCTCGACAAGCATAACTAGAACGTTCTAGGGGAAAAGTACGCATACCGTTGTAATCGGGCGACTTTCTACTTTCAGATGGAACAGAAATTTTGCGGATTGGTCAATCCGTTCGCGAGATATGGCAGTTTGGAGGTAAGAAACGCTTGAGAAACTCAAAATTTTCGCAGTTCTGATGCTCGACAAGCATAACTAGAACGTTCTAGGGGAAAAGTAGGCATACCGTTGTAATCGGGCGACTTTCTACTTTCAGATGCAACAGAAATTTTGCGGATTGGTCAATCCGTTCGCGAGATATGGCAGTTTGGAGGTAAGAAACGGTTGAGAAACTCAAAATTTTCACAGTTCTGATGCTCGAAACGAATAACCAGAACGGCCTAGGGGAAAAGTACGCATACCGTTGTAATCGGGCGAGTTTCTACTTTCAGATGCAACAGAAATTTTGCGGATTGGTCAATCCGTTCGCGAGATATGGCAGTTTTGAAGTATGAAACACTTGAGAAACACAAAATTTTCGGAGTTCTGATGCTCGAAACGAATAACTAGAGCGGCCTAGGGGAAAAGTACGCATACCGTTGTAATCGGGCGAGTTTCTACTTTCAGATGCAACAGAAATTTTGCGGATTGGTCAATCCGTTCGCGAGATATGGCAGTTTGGAAGTAAGAAACGCTTGAGAAACTCAAAATTTTCGCAGTTCTGATGCTCGAAACGAATAACTAGAACGGCCTAGGGGAAACGTACGCATACCGTTGTATACGGGCGAGTTTCTACTTTCAGATGCAACAGAAATTTTGCGGATTGTTGAATCCGTTCGCGAGATATGGCAGTTTGGAGGTAAGCAACGCTTGAGAAACCCAAAATTTTCGCAGTTCTCATGCTCGAAACGAATAACTAAAACGGCCTACGGGAAAAGTACGCATACCGTTGTAATCGGGCGAGTTTCTACTTTCAGATGCAACAGAAATTTTGCGGATTGGTCAATCCGTTCGCGAGATATGGCATTTTGTAGGTAAGAAACGCTTGAGAAACTCAAAATTTTCGCAGTTCTGATGCTCGACAAGCATAACTAGAACGTTCTAGGGGAAAAGTATGCATACCGTTGTAATCGGGCGACTTTCTACTTTCAGATGGAACAGAAATTTTGCGGATTGGTCAATCCGTTCGCGAGATATGGCAGTTTGGAGGTAAGAAACGCTTGAGAAACTCAAAATTTTCGCAGTTCTGATGCTCGAAACGAATAACTAGAACGTTCTAGGGGAAAAGTACGCATACCGTTGTAATCGGGCGAGTTTCTACTTTCAGATGCATCAGAAATTTTGCGGATTGGTCAATCCGTTCGCGAGATATGGCAGTTTGGAAGTAAGAAACGCTTGAGAGACTCAAAATTTTCGCAGTTCTGATGCTCGAAACGATTAACTAGAACGGCCTAGGGGAAAAGTACGCATACCGTTGTAATCGGGCGAGTTTCTACTTTCAGATGCAACAGAAATTTTGCGGATTGGTCAATCCGTTCGCGAGATATGGCAGTTTGGAAGTAAGAAACGCTTGAGAAACTCAAAATTTTCGCAGTTCTGATGCTCGAAACGAATAACTAGAACGGCCTAGGGGAAACGTACGCATACCGTTGTATACGGGCGAGTTTCTACTTTCAGATGCAACAGAAATTTTGCGGATTGTTCAATCCGTTCGCGAGATATGGCAGTTTGGAGGTAAGCAACGCTTGAGAAACCCAAAATTTTCGCAGTTCTCATGCTCGAAACGAATAACTAAAACGGCCTACGGGAAAAGTACGCATACCGTTGTAATCGGGCGAGTTTCTACTTTCAGATGCAACAGAAATTTTGCGGATTGGTCAATCCGTTCGCGAGATATGGCATTTTGTAGGTAAGAAACGCTTGAGAAACTCAAAATTTTCGCAGTTCTGATGCTCGACAAGCATAACTAGAACGTTCTAGGGGAAAAGTACGCATACCGTTGTAATCGGGCGACTTTCTACTTTCAGATGGAACAGAAATTTTGCGGATTGGTCAATCCGTTCGCGAGATATGGCAGTTTGGAGGTAAGAAACGCTTGAGAAACTCAAAATTTTCGCAGTTCTGATGCTCGAAACGAATAACTAGAACGTTCTAGGGGAAAAGTACGCATACCGTTGTAATCGGGCGACTTTCTACTTTCAGATGGAACAGAAATTTTGCGGATTGGTCAATCCGTTCGCGAGATATGGCAGTTTGGAGGTAAGAAACGCTTGAGAAACTCAAAATTTTCGCAGTTCTGATGCTCGAAACGAATAACTAGAACGGACTAGGGGAAAAGTACGCATACCGTTGTAATCGGGCGAGTTTCTACTTTCAGATGCAACAGAAATTTTGCGGATTGGTCAATCCGTTCGCGAGATATGGCAGTTTGGAGGTAAGAAACGCTTGAGAAATTCAAAATTTTCGCAGTTCTGATGCTCGAAACGAATAACTAGAACGGCCTAGGGGAAAAGTACGCATACCTTTGTAATCGGGCGAGTTTCTACTTTCAGATGCAACAGAAATTTTGCGGATTAGTCAATCCGTTCGCGAGATATGGCAGTTTGGAGGTAAGAAACGCTTGAGAAACTCAAAATTTTCGTAGTTCTGATGCTCGAAACGAATAATTAGAGCGGCCTAGGGGAAAAGTACGCATACCGTTGTAATCGGGCGAGTTTCTACCTTCAGATGCATCAGAAATTTTGCGGATTGGTCAATCCGTTCGCGAGATATGGCAGTTTGGAGGTAAGAAACGCTTGAGAAACTCAAAATTTTCGCAGTTCTGATGCTCGACAAGCATAACTAGAACGGTCTAGGGGAAAAGTACGCATACCGTTGTAATTGGGCGAGTTTCTACTTTCAGATGCAACAGAAATTTTGCGGATTGGTCAATCCGTTCGCGAGATATGGCAGTTTGGAGGTAAGAAACGCTTGAGAAACTCAAAATTTTCGCAGTTCTGATGCTCGACAAGCATAACTAGAACGGTCTAGGGGAAAAGTACGCATACCGTTGTAATCGGGCGAATTTCTACTTTCAGATGCAACAGAAATTTTGCGGATTGGTCAATCCGTTCGCGAGATATGGCAGTTTGTAGGTAAGAAACGCTTGAGAAACTCAACATTTTCGCAGTTCTGATGCTCGAAACGAATAACTAGAACGGCCTAGGGGAAAAGTAGGCATAGCGTTGTAATCGGGCGAGTTTCTACTTTCAGATGCAACAGAAATTTTGCGGATTGGTCAATCCGTTCGCGAGATATGGCAGTTTGGAGGTAAGAAACGCTTGAGAAACTCAAAATTTTCGCAGTTCTGATGCTCGAAACGAATAACTAGAACGGACTAGGGGAAAAGTACGCATACCGTTGTAATCGGGCGAGTTTCTACTTTCAGATGCAACAGAAATTTTGCGGATTGGTCAATCCGTTCGCGAGATATGGCAGTTTGGAGGTAAGAAACGCTTGAGAAATTCAAAATTTTCGCAGTTCTGATGCTCGAAACGAATAACTAGAACGGCCTAGGGGAAAAGTACGCATACCTTTGTAATCGGGCGAGTTTCTACTTTCAGATGCAACAGAAATTTTGCGGATTAGTCAATCCGTTCGCGAGATATGGCAGTTTGGAGGTAAGAAACGCTTGAGAAACTCAAAATTTTCGTAGTTCTGATGCTCGAAACGAATAATTAGAGCGGCCTAGGGGAAAAGTACGCATACCGTTGTAATCGGGCGAGTTTCTACCTTCAGATGCATCAGAAATTTTGCGGATTGGTCAATCCGTTCGCGAGATATGGCAGTTTGGAGGTAAGAAACGCTTGAGAAACTCAAAATTTTCGCAGTTCTGATGCTCGACAAGCATAACTAGAACGGTCTAGGGGAAAAGTACGCATACCGTTGTAATTGGGCGAGTTTCTACTTTCAGATGCAACAGAAATTTTGCGGATTGGTCAATCCGTTCGCGAGATATGGCAGTTTGGAGGTAAGAAACGCTTGAGAAACTCAAAATTTTCGCAGTTCTGATGCTCGACAAGCATAACTAGAACGGTCTAGGGGAAAAGTACGCATACCGTTGTAATCGGGCGAATTTCTACTTTCAGATGCAACAGAAATTTTGCGGATTGGTCAATCCGTTCGCGAGATATGGCAGTTTGTAGGTAAGAAACGCTTGAGAAACTCAACATTTTCGCAGTTCTGATGCTCGAAACGAATAACTAGAACGGCCTAGGGGAAAAGTAGGCATAGCGTTGTAATCGGGCGAGTTTCTACTTTCAGATGCAACAGAAATTTTGCGGATTGGTCAATCCGTTCGCGAGATATGGCAGTTTGGAGGTAAGAAACGCTTGAGAAACTCAAAATTTTCGCAGTTCTGATGCTCGACAAGCATAACTAGAACGTTGTAGGGGAAAAGTACGCATACCGTTGTAATCGGGCGACTTTCTACTTTCAGATGGAACAGAAATTTTGCGGATTGGTCAATCCGTTCGCGAGATATGGCAGTTTGGAGGAAAGAAACGGTTGAGAAACTCAAAATTTTCACAGTTCTGATGCTCGAAACGAATAACCAGAACGGCCTAGGGGGAAAGTACGCATACCGTTGTAATCGGGCGAGTTTCTACTTTCAGATGCAACAGAAATTTTGCGGTTTGGTCAATCCGTTCGCGAGATATGGCAGTTTGGAAGTAAGAAACCCTTGAGACACTCAAAATTTTTGCAGTTCTGATGCTCGAAACGATTAACTAGAACGGCCTAGGGGAAAAGTACGCATACCGTTGTAATCGGGCGAGTTTCTACTTTCAGATCCAACAGAAATTTTGCGGATTTGTCAATCCGTTCGCGAGATATGACAGTTTAGAAGTAAGAAACGCTTGAGAAACTCAAAATTTTCGCAGTTCTGATGCTCGAAACGAATAACTACAACGGCCTACGGGAAAAGTACGCATACCGTTGTAATCGGGCGAGTTTCTACTTTCAGATGGAACAGAAATTTTGCGGATTGGTCAATCCGTTCGCGAGATATGGCAGTTTGGAGGAAAGAAACGGTTGAGAAACTCAAAATTTTCACAGTTCTGATGCTCGAAACGAATAACCAGAACGGCCTAGGGGGAAAGTACGCATACCGTTGTAATCGGGCGAGTTTCTACTTTCAGATGCAACAGAAATTTTGCGGTTTGGTCAATCCGTTCGCGAGATATGGCAGTTTGGAAGTAAGAAACCCTTGAGACACTCAAAATTTTTGCAGTTCTGATGCTCGAAACGATTAACTAGAACGGCCTAGGGGAAAAGTACGCATACCGTTGTAATCGGGCGAGTTTCTACTTTCAGATCCAACAGAAATTTTGCGGATTTGTCAATCCGTTCGCGAGATATGACAGTTTAGAAGTAAGAAACGCTTGAGAAACTCAAAATTTTCGCAGTTCTGATGCTCGAAACGAATAACTACAACGGCCTACGGGAAAAGTACGCATACCGTTGTAATCGGGCGAGTTTCTACTTTCAGATGCAACAGAAATTTTGCGGATTGGTCAATCCGTTCGCGAGATATGGCAGTTTGGAGGTAAGAAACGCTTGAGAAACTCAAAATTTTCGCAGTTCTGATGCTCGACAAGCATAACTAGAACGGTCTAGGGGAAAAGTACGCATACCGTTGTAATCGGGCGAGTTTCTACTTTCAGATGCAACAGAAATTTTGCGGATTGGTCAATCCGTTCGCGAGATATGGCAGTTTGGAGGTAAGAAACGCTTGAGAAACTCAAAATTTTCGCAGTTCTGATGCTCGACAAGCATAACTAGAACGTTCTAGGGGAAAAGTAGGCATACCGTTGTAATCGGGCGACTTTCTACTTTCAGATGCAACAGAAATTTTGCGGATTGGTCAATCCGTTCGCGAGATATGGCAGTTTGGAGGTAAGAAACGGTTGAGAAACTCAAAATTTTCACAGTTCTGATGCTCGAAACGAATAACCAGAACGGCCTAGGGGAAAAGTACGCATACCGTTGTAATCGGGCGAGTTTCTACTTTCAGATGCAACAGAAATTTTGCGGATTGGTCAATCCGTTCGCGAGATATGGCAGTTTGGAAGTATGAAACACTTGAGAAACACAAAATTTTCGGAGTTCTGATGCTCGAAACGAATAACTAGAGCGGCCTAGGGGAAAAGTACGCATACCGTTGTAATCGGGCGAGTTTCTACTTTCAGATGCATCAGAAATTTTGCGGATTGGTCAATCCGTTCGCGAGATATGGCAGTTTGGAAATAAGAAACGCTTGAGAGACTCAAAATTTTCGCAGTTCTGATGCTCGACACGATTAACTAGAACGGCCTAGGGGAAAAGTACGCATACCGTTGTAATCGGGCGAGTTTCTACTTTCAGATGCAACAGAAATTTTGCGGATTGGTCAATCCGTTCGCGAGATATGGCAGTTTGGAGGTAAGCAACGCTTGAGAAACCCAAAATTTTCGCAGTTCTCATGCTCGAAACGAATAACTAAAACGGCCTACGGGAAAAGTACGCACACCGTTGTAATCGGGCGAGTTTCTACTTTCAGATGCAACAGAAATTTTGCGGATTGGTCAATCCGTTCGCGAGATATGGCATTTTGTAGGTAAGAAACGCTTGAGAAACTCAAAATTTTCGCAGTTCTGATGCTCGACAAGCATAACTAGAACGTTCTAGGGGAAAAGTACGCATACCGTTGTAATCGGGCGACTTTCTACTTTCAGATGGAACAGAAATTTTGCGTATTGGTCAATCCGTTCGCGAGATATGGCAGTTTGGAGGTAAGAAACGCTTGAGAAACTCAAAATTTTCGCAGTTCTGATGCTCGACAAGCATAACTAGAACGTTCTAGGGGAAAAGTACGCATACCGTTGTAATCGGGCGACTTTCTACTTTCAGATGGAACAGAAATTTTGCGGATTGGTCAATCCGTTCGCGAGATATGGCAGATTGGAGGTAAGAAACGGTTGAGAAACTCAAAATTTTCACAGTTCTGATGCTCGAAACGAATAACCAGAACGGCCTAGGGGAAAAGTACGCATACCGTTGTAATCGCGCGAGTTTCTACTTTCAGATGCAACAGAAGTTTTGCGGTTTGGTCAATCCGTTCGCGAGATATGGCAGTTTGGAAGTATGAAACACTTGAGAAACACAAAATTTTCGCAGTTCTGATGCTCGAAACGAATAACTAGAGCGGCCTAGGGGAAAAGTACGCATACTGTTGTAATCGGGCGAGTTTCTACTTTCAGATGCATCAGAAATTTTGCGGATTGGTCAATCCGTTCGCGAGATATGGCAGTTTGGAAGTAAGAAACGCTTGAGAAACTCAAAATTTTCGCAGTTCTGATGCTCGAAACGATTAACTAGAACGGCCTAGGGGAAAAGTACGCATACCGTTGTAATCGGGCGAGTTTCTACTTTCAGATGTAACAGAAATTTTGCGGATTGGTCAATCCGTTCGCGAGATATGGCAGTTTGGAAGTAAGAAACGCTTGAGAAACTCAAAATTTTCGCAGTTCTGATGCTCGAAACGAATAACTAGAACGGCCTAGGGGAAAAGTACGCATACCGTTGTAATCGGGCGAGTTTCTACTTTCAGATGCAACAGAAATTTTGCGGATTGGTCAATCCGTTCGCGAGATATGGCAGTTTGGAGGTAAGAAACGCTTGAGAAACTCAAAATTTTCGCAGTTCTGATGCTCGACAAGCATAACTAGAACGGTCTAGGGGAAAAGTACGCATACCGTTGTAATCGGGCGAATTTCTACTTTCAGATGCAACAGAAATTTTGCGGATTGGTCAATCCGTTCGCGAGATATGGCAGTTTGTATGTAAGAAACGCTTGAGAAACTCAACATTTTCGCAGTTCTGATGCTCGAAACGAATAACTAGAACGGCCTAGGGGAAAAGTAGGCATTGCGTTGTAATCGGGCGAGTTTCTACTTTCAGATGCAACAGAAATTTTGCGGATTGGTCAATCCGTTCGCGAGATATGGCAGTTTGGAGGTAAGAAACGCTTGAGAAACTCAAAATTTTCGCAGTTCTGATGCTCGACAAGCATAACTAGAACGTTCTAGGGGAAAAGTACGCATACCGTTGTAATCGGGCGACTTTCTACTTTCAGATGGAAAAGAAATTTTGCGGATTGGTCAATCCGTTCGCGAGATATGGCAGTTTGGATGTAAGAAACGCTTGAGAAACTCAAAATTTTCGCAGTTCTGATGCTCGACAAGCATAACTAGAACGGTCTAGGGGAAAAGTACGCATACCGTTGTAATCGGGCGAATTTCTACTTTCAGATGCAACAGAAATTTTGCGGATTGGTCAATCCGTTCGCGAGATATGGCAGTTTGTAGGTAAGAAACGCTTGAGAAACTCAACATTTTCGCAGTCCTGATGCTCGAAACGAATAACTAGAACGGCCTAGGGGAAAAGTAGGCATAGCGTTGTAATCGGGCGAGTTTCTACTTTCAGATGCAACAGAAATTTTGCGGATTGGTCAATCCGTTCGCGAGATATGGCAGTTTGGAGGTAAGAAACGCTTGAGAAACTCAAAATTTTCGCAGTTCTGATGCTCGACAAGCATAACTAGAACAGTCTAGGGGAAAAGTACGCATACCGTTGTAATCGGGCGAATTTCTACTTTCAGATGCAACAGAAATTTTGCGGATTGGTCAATCCGTTCGCGAGATATGGCAGTTTGTAGGTAAGAAACGCTTGAGAAACTCAAAATTTTCACAGTTCTGATGCTCGAAACGAATAACCAGAACGGCCTAGGGGAGAAGTACGCATACCGTTGTAATCGGGCGAGTTTCTACTTTCAGATGCAACAGAAATTTTGCGGTTTGGTCAATCCGTTCGCGAGATATGGCAGTTTGGAAGTAAGAAACGCTTGAGAAACTCAAAATTTTTGCAGTTCTGATGCTCGAAACGATTAACTAGAACGGCTTAGGGGAAAAGTACGCATACCGTTGTAATCGGGCGAGTTTCTACTTTCAGATGCAACAGAAATTTTGCGGATTGGTCAATCCGTTCGCGAGATATGGCAGTTTTGAGGTAAGAAACGCTTGAGAAACTCAAAATTTTCGCAGTTCTGATGCTCGACAAGCATAACTAGAACGGTCTAGGGGAAAAGTACGCATACCGTTGTAATCGGGCGAGTTTCTACTTTCAGATGCAACAGAAATTTTGCGGATTGGTCAATCCGTTCGCGAGATATGGCAGCTTGTAGGTAAGAAACGCTTGAGAAACTCAACATTTTCGCAGTTCTGATGCTCGAAACGAATAACTAGAACGGCCTAGGGGAAAAGTAGGCATAGCGTTGTAATCGGGCGAGTTTCTACTTTCAGATGCAACAGAAATTTTGCGGATTGGTCAATCCGTTCGCGAGATATGGCAGTTTGGAGGTAAGAAACGCTTGAGAAACTCAAAATTTTCGCAGTTCTGATGCTCGACAAGCATAACTAGAACGTTCTAGGGGAAAAGTACGCATACCGTTGTAATCGGGCGACTTTCTACTTTCAGATGGAACAGAAATTTGGCGGATTGGTCAATCCGTTCGCGAGATATGGCAGTTTGGAAGTAAGAAACGCCTGAGAAACTCAAAATTTTCGCAGTTCTCATGCTCGAAACGAATAACTAGAACGGCCTAGGCGAAAAGTACGCATACCGTAGTAATCGGGCGAGTTTCTACTTTCAGATGCAACAGAAATTTTGCGGATTGGTCAATCCGTTCGCGAGATATGGCAGTTTGTAGGTAAGAAACGCTTGAGAAACTCAACATTTTCGCAGTTCTGATGCTCGAAACGAATAACTAGAACGGCCTAGGGGAAAAGTAGGCATACCGTTGTAATCGGGCGAGTTTGTACTCTCACATGCAACAGAAATTTTGCGGATTAGTCAATCCGTTCGCGAGATATGGCAGTTTGGATGTAAGAAACGCTTGAGAAACTCAAAATTTTCGCAGTTCTGATGCTCGACAAGCATAACTAGAACGGTCTAGGGGAAAAGTACGCATACCGTTGTAATCGGGCGACTTTCTACTTTCAGATGCAATAAAAATTTTGCGGATTGGTCAATCCGTTCGCGAGATATGGCAGTTTGGAGCTAAGAAACGCTTGAGAAACTCAAAATTTTCGCAGTTCTGATGCTCGAAACGAATAACTAGAACGGCCTAGGGGAAAAGTACGCATACCGTTGTAATCGGGCGAGTTTCTACTTTCAGATGCAACAGAAATTTTGCGGATTAGTCAATCCGTTCGCGAGATATGGCAGTTTGGAGGTAAGAAACGGTTGAGAAACTCAAAATTTTCGCAGTTCTGATGCTCGACAAGCATAACTAGAACGATCTAGGGGAAAAGTACGCATACCGTTGTAATCGGGCGACTTTCTACTTTCAGATGCAACAGAAATTTTGCGGATTAGTCAATCCGTTCGCGAGATATGGCAGTTTGGAGGTAAGAAACGGTTGAGAAACTCAAAATTTTCACAGTTCTGATGCTCGAAACGAATAACCAGAACGGCCTAGGGGAAAAGTACGCATACCGTTGTAATCGGGCGAGTTTCTACTTTCAGATGCAACAGAAATTTTGCGGTTTGGTCAATCCGTTCGCGAGATATGGCAGTTTGGAAGTATGAAACACTTGAGAAACACAAAATTTTCGCAGTTCTGATGCTCGAAACGAATAACTAGAGCGGCCTAGGGGAAAAGTACGCATACCGTTGTAATCGGGCGAGTTTCTACTTTCAGATGCATCAGAAATTTTGCGGATTGGTCAATCCGTTCGCGAGATATGGCAGTTTGGAAGTAAGAAACGCTTGAGAAACCTAAAAGTTTTGCAGTTCTGATGCTCGAAACGATTAACTAGAGCGGCCTAGGGGAAAAGTACGCATACCGTTGTAATCGGGCGAGTTTCTACTTTCAGATGCAACAGAAATTTTGCGGATTGGTCAATCCGTTCGCGAGATATGGCAGTTTGGAGGTAAGAAACGCTTGAGAAACTCAAAATTTTCGCAGTTCTGATGCTCGAAACGAATAACTAGAACGGCCTAGGGGAAAAGTACGCATACCGTTGTAATCGGGTGAGTTTCTACTTTCAGATGCAACAGAAATTTTGCGGATTAGTCAATCCGTTCGCGAGATATGGCAGTTTGGAGGTAAGAAACGCTTGAGAAACTCAAAATTTTCGCAGTTCTGATGCTCGAAACGAATAACTAGAACGGACTAGGGGAAAAGTACGCATACCGTTGTAATCGGGCGAGTTTCTACTTTCAGATGCAACAGAAATTTTGCGGATTGGTCAATCCGTTCGCGAGATATGGCAGTTTGGAGGTAAGAAGCGCTTGAGAAACTCAAAATTTTCGCAGTTCTGATGCTCGAAACGAATAACTAGAACGGCCTAGGGGAAAAGTACGCATACCGTTGTAATCGGGCGAGTTTCTACTTTCAGATGCAACAGAAATTTTGCGGATTAGTCAATCCGTTCGCGAGATATGGCAGTTTGGAGGTAAGAAACGCTTGAGTAACTCAAAATTTTCGCAGTTCTGATGCTCGACAAGCATAACTAGAACGGTCTAGGGGAAAAGTACGCATACCGTTGTAATCGGGCGACTTTCTACTTTCAGATGCAATAAAAATTTTGCGGATTGGTCAATCCGTTCGCGAGATATGGCAGTTTGGAGGTAAGAAACGCTTGAGAAACTCAAAATTTTCGCAGTTCTGATGCTCGAAACGAATAACTAGAACGGCCTAGGGGAAAAGTACGCATACCGTTGTAATCGGGCGAGTTTCTACTTTCAGATGCAACAGAAATTTTGCGGATTAGTCAATCCGTTCGCGAGATGTGGCAGTTTGGAGGTAAGAAACGCTTGAGAAACTCAAAATTTTCGCAGTTCTCATGCTCGAAGCGAATAACTACAACGGCCTAGGGGAAAAGTACGCATACCGTTGAATCGGGCGAGTTTCTACTTTCAGATGCATCAGAAATTTTGCGGTTTGGTCAATCCGTTCGCGAGATATGGCAGTTTGGAAGTATGAAACACTTGAGAAACACAAAATTTTCGCAGTTCTGATGCTCGAAACGAATAACTAGAGCGGCCTAGGGGAAAAGTACGCATACCGTTGTAATCGGGCGAGTTTCTACTTTCAGATGCATCAGAAATTTTGCGGATTGGCCAATCCGTTCGCGAGATATGGCAGTTTGGAAGTAAGAAACGCTTGAGAAACTCAAAATTTTCGCAGTTCTGATGCTCGAAACGATTAACTAGAGCGGCCTAGGGGAAAAGTACGCATACCGTTGTAATCGGGCGAGTTTCTACTTTCAGATGCAACAGAAATTTTGCGGATTGGTCAATCCGTTCGCGAGATATGGCAGTTTGGAGGTAAGAAACGCTTGAGAAACTCAAAATTTTCGCAGTTCTGATGCTCGAAACGAATAACTAGAACGGCCTAGGGGAAAAGTACGCATACCGTTGTAATCGGGTGAGTTTCTACTTTCAGATGCAACAGAAATTTTGCGGATTAGTCAATCCGTTCGCGAGATATGGCAGTTTGGAGGTAAGAAACGCTTGAGAAACTCAAAATTTTCGCAGTTCTGATGCTCGAAACGAATAACTAGAACGGACTAGGGGAAAAGTACGCATACCGTTGTAATCGGGCGAGTTTCTACTTTCAGATGCAACAGAAATTTTGCGGATTGGTCAATCCGTTCGCGAGATATGGCAGTTTGGAGGTAAGAAGCGCTTGAGAAACTCAAAATTTTCGCAGTTCTGATGCTCGAAACGAATAACTAGAACGGCCTAGGGGAAAAGTACGCATACCGTTGTAATCGGGCGAGTTTCTACTTTCAGATGCAACAGAAATTTTGCGGATTAGTCAATCCGTTCGCGAGATATGGCAGTTTGGAGGTAAGAAACGCTTGAGTAACTCAAAATTTTCGCAGTTCTGATGCTCGACAAGCATAACTAGAACGGTCTAGGGGAAAAGTACGCATACCGTTGTAATCGGGCGAGTTTCTACTTTCAGATGCAACAGAAATTTTGCGGATTGGTCAATCCGTTCGCGAGATATGGCAGTTTGGAGGTAAGAAACGCTTGAGAAACTCAAAATTTTCGCAGTTCTGATGCTCGAAACGAATAACTAGAACGGCCTAGGGGAAAAGTACGCATACCGTTGTAATCGGGTGAGTTTCTACTTTCAGATGCAACAGAAATTTTGCGGATTAGTCAATCCGTTCGCGAGATATGGCAGTTTGGAGGTAAGAAACGCTTGAGAAACTCAAAATTTTCGCAGTTCTGATGCTCGAAACGAATAACTAGAACGGACTAGGGGAAAAGTACGCATACCGTTGTAATCGGGCGAGTTTCTACTTTCAGATGCAACAGAAATTTTGCGGATTGGTCAATCCGTTCGCGAGATATGGCAGTTTGGAGGTAAGAAGCGCTTGAGAAACTCAAAATTTTCGCAGTTCTGATGCTCGAAACGAATAACTAGAACGGCCTAGGGGAAAAGTACGCATACCGTTGTAATCGGGCGAGTTTCTACTTTCAGATGCAACAGAAATTTTGCGGATTAGTCAATCCGTTCGCGAGATATGGCAGTTTGGAGGTAAGAAACGCTTGAGTAACTCAAAATTTTCGCAGTTCTGATGCTCGACAAGCATAACTAGAACGGTCTAGGGGAAAAGTACGCATACCGTTGTAATCGGGCGAGTTTCTACTTTCAGATGCATCAGAAATTTTGCGGATTGGCCAATCCGTTCGCGAGATATGGCAGTTTGGAAGTAAGAAACGCTTGAGAAACTCAAAATTTTCGCAGTTCTGATGCTCGAAACGATTAACTAGAGCGGCCTAGGGGAAAAGTACGCATACCGTTGTAATCGGGCGAGTTTCTACTTTCAGATGCAACAGAAATTTTGCGGATTGGTCAATCCGTTCGCGAGATATGGCAGTTTGGAGGTAAGAAACGCTTGAGAAACTCAAAATTTTCGCAGTTCTGATGCTCGAAACGAATAACTAGAACGGCCTAGGGGAAAAGTACGCATACCGTTGTAATCGGGTGAGTTTCTACTTTCAGATGCAACAGAAATTTTGCGGATTAGTCAATCCGTTCGCGAGATATGGCAGTTTGGAGGTAAGAAACGCTTGAGAAACTCAAAATTTTCGCAGTTCTGATGCTCGAAACGAATAACTAGAACGGACTAGGGGAAAAGTACGCATACCGTTGTAATCGGGCGAGTTTCTACTTTCAGATGCAACAGAAATTTTGCGGATTGGTCAATCCGTTCGCGAGATATGGCAGTTTGGAGGTAAGAAGCGCTTGAGAAACTCAAAATTTTCGCAGTTCTGATGCTCGAAACGAATAACTAGAACGGCCTAGGGGAAAAGTACGCATACCGTTGTAATCGGGCGAGTTTCTACTTTCAGATGCAACAGAAATTTTGCGGATTAGTCAATCCGTTCGCGAGATATGGCAGTTTGGAGGTAAGAAACGCTTGAGTAACTCAAAATTTTCGCAGTTCTGATGCTCGACAAGCATAACTAGAACGGTCTAGGGGAAAAGTACGCATACCGTTGTAATCGGGCGACTTTCTACTTTCAGATGCAATAAAAATTTTGCGGATTGGTCAATCCGTTCGCGAGATATGGCAGTTTGGAGGTAAGAAACGCTTGAGAAACTCAAAATTTTCGCAGTTCTGATGCTCGAAACGAATAACTAGAACGGCCTAGGGGAAAAGTACGCATACCGTTGTAATCGGGCGAGTTTCTACTTTCAGATGCAACAGAAATTTTGCGGATTAGTCAATCCGTTCGCGAGATGTGGCAGTTTGGAGGTAAGAAACGCTTGAGAAACTCAAAATTTTCGCAGTTCTCATGCTCGAAGCGAATAACTACAACGGCCTAGGGGAAAAGTACGCATACCGTTGAATCGGGCGAGTTTCTACTTTCAGATGCATCAGAAATTTTGCGGTTTGGTCAATCCGTTCGCGAGATATGGCAGTTTGGAAGTATGAAACACTTGAGAAACACAAAATTTTCGCAGTTCTGATGCTCGAAACGAATAACTAGAGCGGCCTAGGGGAAAAGTACGCATACCGTTGTAATCGGGCGAGTTTCTACTTTCAGATGCATCAGAAATTTTGCGGATTGGCCAATCCGTTCGCGAGATATGGCAGTTTGGAAGTAAGAAACGCTTGAGAAACTCAAAATTTTCGCAGTTCTGATGCTCGAAACGATTAACTAGAACGGCCTAGGGGAAAAGTACGCATACCGTTGTAATCGGGCGAGTTTCTACTTTCAGATGCAACAGAAATTTTGCGGATTGGTCAATCCGTTCGCGAGATATGGCAGTTTGGAAGTAAGAAACGCTTGAGAAACTCAAAATTTTCGCAGTTCTGATGCTCGAAACGATTAACTAGAACGGCCTAGGGGAAAAGTACGCATACCGTTGTAATCGGGCGAGTTTCTACTTTCAGATGCAACAGAAATTTTGCGGATTAGTCAATCCGTTCGCGAGATGTGGCAGTTTGGAGGTAAGAAACGCTTGAGAAACTCAAAATTTTCGCAGTTCTCATGCTCGAAGCGAATAACTACAACGGCCTAGGGGAAAAGTACGCATACCGTTGAATCGGGCGAGTTTCTACTTTCAGATGCATCAGAAATTTTGCGGTTTGGTCAATCCGTTCGCGAGATATGGCAGTTTGGAAGTATGAAACACTTGAGAAACACAAAATTTTCGCAGTTCTGATGCTCGAAACGAATAACTAGAGCGGCCTAGGGGAAAAGTACGCATACCGTTGTAATCGGGCGAGTTTCTACTTTCAGATGCATCAGAAATTTTGCGGATTGGCCAATCCGTTCGCGAGATATGGCAGTTTGGAAGTAAGAAACGCTTGAGAAACTCAAAATTTTCGCAGTTCTGATGCTCGAAACGATTAACTAGAACGGCCTAGGGGAAAAGTACGCATACCGTTGTAATCGGGCGAGTTTCTACTTTCAGATGCAACAGAAATTTTGCGGATTGGTCAATCCGTTCGCGAGATATGGCAGTTTGGAAGTAAGAAACGCTTGAGAAACTCAAAATTTTCGCAGTTCTGATGCTCGAAACGATTAACTAGAACGGCCTAGGGGAAAAGTACGCATACCGTTGTAATCGGGCGAGTTTCTACTTTCAGATGCATCAGAAATTTTGCGGTTTGGTCAATCCGTTCGCGAGATATGGCAGTTTGGAAGAATGAAACACTTGAGAAACACAAAATTTTCGCAGTTCTGATGCTCGAAACGAATAACTAGAGCGGCCTAGGGGAAAAGTACGCATACCGTTGTAATCGGGCGAGTTTCTACTTTCAGATGCAATAAAAATTTTGCGGATTGGTCAATCCGTTCGCGAGATATGGCAGTTTGTAGGTAAGAAACGCTTGAGAAACTCAACATTTTCGCAGTTCTGATGCTCGAAACGAATAACTAGAACGGCCTAGGGGAAAAGTAGGCATACCGTTGTAATCGGGCTAGTTTGTACTCTCAGATGCAACAGAAATTTTGCGGATTGGTCAATCCGTCCTCGAGATATGGCAGTTTGGAGGTAAGAAACGCTTGAGAAACTCAAAATTTTCGAAGTTCTGATGCTCGAAACGAATAACTAGAACGGACTAGGGGAAAAGTACGCATACCGTTGTAATCGGGCGAGTTTCTACTTTCAGATGCAACAGAAATTTTGCGGATTGGTCAATCCGTTCGCGAGATATGGCAGTTTGGAGGTAAGAAACGGTTGAGAAACTCAAAATTTTCACAGTTCTGATGCTCGAAACGAATAACCAGAACGGCCTAGGGGAAAAGTAGGCATACCGTTGTAATCGGGCGAGTTTGTACTCTCACATGCAACAGAAATTTTGCGGATTCGTCAATCCGTTCGCGAGATATGGCAGTTTGGAGGTAAGAAACGCTTGAGAAACTCTAAATTTTCGCAGTTCTGATGCTCGACAAGCATAACTAGAACTGTCTAGGGGAAAACTACGCATACCGTTGTAATCGGGCGACTTTCTACTTTCAGATGCAATAAAAATTTTGCGGATTGGTCAATCCGTTCGCGAGATATGGCAGTTTGGAGCTAAGAAACGCTTGAGAAACTCAAAATTTTCGCAGTTCTGATGCTCGAAACGAATAACTAGAACGGCCTAGGGGAAAAGTACGCATACCGTTGTAATCGGGCGAGTTTCTACTTTCAGATGCGACAGAAATTTTGCGGATTAGTCAATCCGTTCGCGAGATATGGCAGTTTGGAGGTAAGAAACGGTTGAGAAACTCAAAATTTTCGCAGTTCTGATGCTCGACAAGCATAACTAGAACGGTCTAGGGGAAAAGTACGCATACCGTTGTAATCGGGCGAGTTTCTACTTTCAGATGCAACAGAAATTTTGCGGATTGGTCAATCCGTTCGCGAGATATGGCAGCTTGGAAGTAAGAAACGCTTGAGAAACCTAAAATTTTTGCAGTTCTGATGCTCGAAACGATTAACTAGAACGGCCTAGGGGAAAAGTACGCATACCGTTGTAATCGGGTGAGTTTCTACTTTCAGATGCAACAGAAATTTTGCGGATTAGTCAATCCGTTCGCGAGATATGGCAGTTTGGAGGTAAGAAACGCTTGAGAAACTCAAAATTTTCGCAGTTCTGATGCTCGAAACGAATAACTAGAACGGACTAGGGGAAAAGTACGCATACCGTTGTAATCGGGCGAGTTTCTACTTTCAGATGCAACAGAAATTTTGCGGATTGGTCAATCCGTTCGCGAGATATGGCAGTTTGGAGGTAAGAAACGCTTGAGAAACTCAAAATTTTCGCAGTTCTGATGCTCGAAACGAATAACTAGAACGGCCTTGGGGAAAAGTACGCATACCGTTGTAATCGGGCGAGTTTCTACTTTCAGATGCAACAGAAATTTTGCGGATTAGTCAATCCGTTCGCGAGATATGGCAGTTTGGAGGTAAGAAACGCTTGAGTAACTCAAAATTTTCGCAGTTCTGATGCTCGACAAGCATAACTAGAACGGTCTAGGGGAAAAGTACGCATACCGTTGTAATCGGGCGACTTTCTACTTTCAGATGCAATAAAAATTTTGCGGATTGGTCAATCCGTTCGCGAGATATGGCAGTTTGGAGGTAAGGAACGCTTGAGAAACTCAAAATTTTCGCAGTTCTGATGCTCGAAACGAATAACTAGAACGGCCTAGGGGAAAAGTACGCATACCGTTGTAATCGGGCGAGTTTCTACTTTCAGATGCAACAGAAATTTTGCGGATTAGTCAATCCGTTCGCGAGATGTGGCAGTTTGGAGGTAAGAAACGCTTGAGAAACTCAAAATTTTCGCAGTTCTCATGCTCGAAGCGAATAACTACAACGGCCTAGGGGAAAAGTACGCATACCGTTGTAATCGGGCGAGTTTCTACTTTCAGATGCAACAGAAATTTTGCGGATTGGTCAATCCGTTCGCGAGATATGGCAGTTTGGAGGTAAGAAACGCTTGAGAAACTCAAAATTTTCGCAGTTCTGATGCTCGAAACGAATAACTAGAACGCCCTAGGGGAAAAGTACGCATACCGTTGTAATCGGGCGAGTTTCTACTTTCAGATGCAACAGAAATTTTGCGGATTGGTCAATCCGTTCGCGAGATATGGCAGTTTGGAGGTAAGAAACGGTTGAGAAACTCAAAATTTTCACAGTTCTGATGCTCGAAACGAATAACCAGAACGGCCTAGGGGAAAAGTAGGCATACCGTTGTAATCGGGCGAGTTTGTACTCTCACATGCAACAGAAATTTTGCGGATTCGTCAATCCGTTCGCGAGATATGGCAGTTTGGAGGTAAGAAACGCTTGAGAAACTCTAAATTTTCGCAGTTCTGATGCTCGACAAGCATAACTAGAACTGTCTAGGGGAAAACTACGCATACCGTTGTAATCGGGCGACTTTCTACTTTCAGATGCAATAAAAATTTTGCGGATTGGTCAATCCGTTCGCGAGATATGGCAGTTTGGAGCTAAGAAACGCTTGAGAAACTCAAAATTTTCGCAGTTCTGATGCTCGAAACGAATAACTAGAACGGCCTAGGGGAAAAGTACGCATACCGTTGTAATCGGGCGAGTTTCTACTTTCAGATGCGACAGAAATTTTGCGGATTAGTCAATCCGTTCGCGAGATATGGCAGTTTGGAGGTAAGAAACGGTTGAGAAACTCAAAATTTTCGCAGTTCTGATGCTCGACAAGCATAACTAGAACGGTCTAGGGGAAAAGTACGCATACCGTTGTAATCGGGCGAGTTTCTACTTTCAGATGCAACAGAAATTTTGCGGATTGGTCAATCCGTTCGCGAGATATGGCAGCTTGGAAGTAAGAAACGCTTGAGAAACCTAAAATTTTTGCAGTTCTGATGCTCGAAACGATTAACTAGAACGGCCTAGGGGAAAAGTACGCATACCGTTGTAATCGGGTGAGTTTCTACTTTCAGATGCAACAGAAATTTTGCGGATTAGTCAATCCGTTCGCGAGATATGGCAGTTTGGAGGTAAGAAACGCTTGAGAAACTCAAAATTTTCGCAGTTCTGATGCTCGAAACGAATAACTAGAACGGACTAGGGGAAAAGTACGCATACCGTTGTAATCGGGCGAGTTTCTACTTTCAGATGCAACAGAAATTTTGCGGATTGGTCAATCCGTTCGCGAGATATGGCAGTTTGGAGGTAAGAAACGCTTGAGAAACTCAAAATTTTCGCAGTTCTGATGCTCGAAACGAATAACTAGAACGGCCTTGGGGAAAAGTACGCATACCGTTGTAATCGGGCGAGTTTCTACTTTCAGATGCAACAGAAATTTTGCGGATTAGTCAATCCGTTCGCGAGATATGGCAGTTTGGAGGTAAGAAACGCTTGAGTAACTCAAAATTTTCGCAGTTCTGATGCTCGACAAGCATAACTAGAACGGTCTAGGGGAAAAGTACGCATACCGTTGTAATCGGGCGACTTTCTACTTTCAGATGCAATAAAAATTTTGCGGATTGGTCAATCCGTTCGCGAGATATGGCAGTTTGGAGGCAAGGAACGCTTGAGAAACTCAAAATTTTCGCAGTTCTGATGCTCGAAACGAATAACTAGAACGGCCTAGGGGAAAAGTACGCATACCGTTGTAATCGGGCGAGTTTCTACTTTCAGATGCAACAGAAATTTTGCGGATTAGTCAATCCGTTCGCGAGATGTGGCAGTTTGGAGGTAAGAAACGCTTGAGAAACTCAAAATTTTCGCAGTTCTCATGCTCGAAGCGAATAACTACAACGGCCTAGGGGAAAAGTACGCATACCGTTGTAATCGGGCGAGTTTCTACTTTCAGATGCAACAGAAATTTTGCGGATTGGTCAATCCGTTCGCGAGATATGGCAGTTTGGAGGTAAGAAACGCTTGAGAAACTCAAAATTTTCGCAGTTCTGATGCTCGAAACGAATAACTAGAACGGACTAGGGGAAAAGTACGCATAGTGTTGTAATCGGGCGAGTTTCTACTTTCAGATGCAACAGAAATTTTGCGGATTGGTCAATCCGTTCGCGAGATATGGCAGTTTGGAGGTAAGAAACGCTTGAGAAACTCAAAATTTTCGCAGTTCTGATGCTCGAAACGAATAACTAGAACGGCCTAGGGGAAAAGTACGCATACCGTTGTAATCGGGCGAGTTTCTACTTTCAGATGCAACAGAAATTTTGCGGATTGGTCAATCCGTTCGCGAGATATGGCAGTTTGGAGGTAAGAAACGCTTGAGAAACTCAAAATTTTCGCAGTTCTGATGCTCGAAACGAATAACTAGAACGGCCTAGGGGAAAAGTACGCATACCGTTGTAATCGGGTGAGTTTCTACTTTCAGATGCAACAGAAATTTTGCGGATTAGTCAATCCGTTCGCGAGATATGGCAGTTTGGAGGTAAGAAACGCTTGAGAAACTCAAAATTTTCGCAGTTCTGATGCTCGAAACGAATAACTAGAACGGACTAGGGGAAAAGTACGCATACCGTTGTAATCGGGCGAGTTTCTACTTTCAGATGCAACAGAAATTTTGCGGATTGGTCAATCCGTTCGCGAGATATGGCAGTTTGGAGGTAAGAAACGCTTGAGAAACTCAAAATTTTCGCAGTTCTGATGCTCGAAACGAATAACTAGAACGGCCTAGGGGAAAAGTACGCATACCGTTGTAATCGGGCGAGTTTCTACTTTCAGATGCAACAGAAATTTTGCGGATTAGTCAATCCGTTCGCGAGATATGGCAGTTTGGAGGTAAGAAACGCTTGAGTAACTCAAAATTTTCGCAGTTCTGATGCTCGACAAGCATAACTAGAACGGTCTAGGGGAAAAGTACGCATACCGTTGTAATCGGGCGACTTTCTACTTTCAGATGCAATAAAAATTTTGCGGATTGGTCAATCCGTTCACGAGATATGGCAGTTTGGAGGTAAGAAACGCTTGAGAAACTCAAAATTTTCGCAGTTCTGATGCTCGAAACGAATAACTAGAACGGCCTAGGGGAAAAGTACGCATACCGTTGTAATCGGGCGAGTTTCTACTTTCAGATGCAACAGAAATTTTGCGGATTAGTCAATCCGTTCGCGAGATGTGGCAGTTTGGAGGTAAGAAACGCTTGAGAAACTCAAAATTTTCGCAGTTCTCATGCTCGAAGCGAATAACTACAACGGCCTAGGGGAAAAGTACGCATACCGTTGTAATCGGGCGAGTTTCTACTTTCAGATGCATCAGAAATTTTGCGGTTTGGTCAATCCGTTCGCGAGATATGGCAGTTTGGAAGTATGAAACACTTGAGAAACACAAAATTTTCGCAGTTCTGATGCTCGAAACGAATAACTAGAGCGGCCTAGGGGAAAAGTACGCATACCGTTGTAATCGGGCGGGTTTCTACTTTCAGATGCATCAGAAATTTTGCGGATTGGTCAATCCGTTCGCGAGATATGGCAGTTTGGAAGTAAGAAACGCTTGAGAAACTCAACATTTTCGCAGTTCTGATGCTCGAAACGAATAACTAGATCGGCCTAGGGGAAAAGTAGGCATACCGTTGTAATCGGGCTAGTTTGTACTCTCAGATGCAACAGAAATTTTGCGGATTGGTCAATCCGTTCTCGAGATATGGCAGTTTGGAGGTAAGAAACGCTTGAGAAACTCAAAATTTTCGCAGTTCTGATGCTCGAAACGAATAACTAGAACGGACTAGGGGAAAAGTACGCAAACCGTTGTAATCGGGCGAGTTTCTACTTTCAGATGCAACAGAAATTTTGCGGATTGGTCAATCCGTTCGCGAGATATGGCAGTTTGGAGGTAAGAAACGCTTGAGAAACTCAAAATTTTCGCAGTTCTGATGCTCGAAACGAATAACTAGAACGGCCTAGGGGAAAAGTACGCATACCGTTGTAATCGGGTGAGTTTCTACTTTCAGATGCAACAGAAATTTTGCGGATTAGTCAATCCGTTCGCGAGATATGGCAGTTTGGAGGTAAGAAACGCTTGAGAAACTCAAAATTTTCGCAGTTCTGATGCTCGAAACGAATAACTAGAACGGCCTAGGGGAAAAGTACGCATACCGTTGTAATCGGGCGAGTTTCTACTTTCAGATGCAACAGAAATTTTGCGGATTGGTCAATCCGTTCGCGCGATATGGCAGTTTGGAGGTAAGAAACGGTTGAGAAACTCAAAATTTTCACAGTTCTGATGCTCGAAACGAATAACCAGAACGGCATGGGGGAAAAGTACGCATACTGTTGTAATCGGGCGAGTTTCTACTTTCAGATGCAACAGAAATTTTGCGGTTTGGTCAATCCGTTCGCGAGATATGGCAGTTTGGAAGTATGAAACACTTGAGAAACACAAAATTTTCGCAGTTCTGATGCTCGAAACGAATAACTAGAGCGGCCTAGGGGAAAAGTACGCATACCGTTGTAATCGGGCGAGTTTCTACTTTCAGATGCATCAGAAATTTTGCGGATTGGTCAATCCGTTCGCGAGATATGGCAGTTTGGAAGTAAGAAACGCTTGAGAAACTCAAAATTTTTGCAGTTCTGATGCTCGAAACGATTAACTAGAACGGCCTAGGGGAAAAGTACGCATACCGTTGTAATCGGGCGAGTTTCTACTTTCAGATGCAACAGAAATTTTGCGGATTGGTCAATCCGTTCGCGAGATATGGCAGTTTGTAGTTAAGAAACGCTTGAGAAACTCAACATTTTCGCAGTTCTGATGCTCGAAACGAATAACTAGAACGGCCTAGGGGAAAAGTAGGCATACCGTTGTAATCGGGCGAGTTTGTACTCTCACATGCAACAGAAATTTTGCGGATTGGTCAATCCGTTCGCGAGATATGGCAGTTTGGAGGTAAGCAACGCTTGAGAAACCCAAAATTTTCGCAGTTCTCATGCTCGAAACTAATAACTAGAACGGCCTAGGGGAAAAGTACGCATACCGTTGTAATCGGGCGAGTTTCTACTTTCAGATGCAACAGAAATTTTGCGGATTAGTCAATCCGTTCGCGAGATGTGGCAGTTTGGAGGTAAGAAACGCTTGAGAAACTCAAAATTTTCGCAGTTCTCATGCTCGAAGCGAATAACTACAACGGCCTAGGGGAAAAGTACGCATACCGTTGTAATCGGGCGAGTTTCTACTTTCAGATAAATCAGAAATTTTGCGGTTTGGTCAATCCGTTCGCGAGATATGGCAGTTTGGAAGTATGAAACACTTGAGAAACACAAAATTTTCGCAGTTCTGATGCTCGAAACGAATAACTAGAGCGGCCTAGGGGAAAAGTACGCATACCGTTGTAATCGGGCGGGTTTCTACTTTCAGATGCATCAGAAATTTTGCGGATTGGTCAATCCGTTCGCGAGATATGGCAGTTTGGAAGTAAGAAACGCTTGAGAAACTCAACATTTTCGCAGTTCTGATGCTCGAAACGAATAACTAGAACGGCCTAGGGGAAAAGTAGGCATACCGTTGTAATCGGGCTAGTTTGTACTCTCAGATGCAACAGAAATTTTGCGGATTGGTCAATCCGTTCTCGAGATATGGCAGTTTGGAGGTAAGAAACGCTTGAGAAACTCAAAATTTTCGCAGTTCTGATGCTCGAAACGAATAACTAGAACGGACTAGGGGAAAAGTACGCATACCGTTGTAATCGGGCGAGTTTCTACTTTCAGATGCAACAGAAATTTTGCGGACTGGTCAATCCGTTCGCGAGATATGGCAGTTTGGAGGTAAGAAACGCTTGAGAAACTCAAAATTTTCGCATTTCTGATGCTCGAAACGAATAACTAGAACGGCCTAGGGGAAAAGTACGCATACCGTTGTAATCGGGTGAGTTTCTACTTTCAGATGCAACAGAAATTTTGCGGATTAGTCAATCCGTTCGCGAGATATGGCAGTTTGGAGGTAAGAAACGCTTGAGAAACTCAAAATCTTCGCAGTTCTGGTGCTCGAAACGAATAACTAGAACGGCCTAGGGGAAAAGTACGCATACCGTTGTAATCGGGCGAGTTTCTACTTTCAGATGCAACAGAAATTTTGCGGATTAGTCAATCCGTTCGCGAGATGTGGCAGTTTGGAGGTAAGAAACGCTTGAGAAACTCAAAATTTTCGCAGTTCTCATGCTCGAAGCGAATAACTACAACGGCCTAGGGGAAAAGTACGCATACCGTTGTAATCGGGCGAGTTTCTACTTTCAGATGCAACAGAAATTTTGCGGATTGGTCAATCCGTTCGCGAGATATGGCAGTTTGGAGGTAAGAAACGCTTGAGAAACTCAAAATTTTCGCAGTTCTGATGCTCGAAACGAATAACTAGAACGGACTAGGGGAAAAGTACGCATAGTGTTGTAATCGGGCGAGTTTCTACTTTCAGATGCAACAGAAATTTTGCGGATTGGTCAATCCGTTCGCGAGATATGGCAGTTTGGAGGTAAGAAACGCTTGAGAAACTCAAAATTTTCGCAGTTCTGATGCTCGAAACGAATAACTAGAACGGCCTAGGGGAAAAGTACGCATACCGTTGTAATCGGGCGAGTTTCTACTTTCAGATGCAACAGAAATTTTGCGGATTGGTCAATCCGTTCGCGAGATATGGCAGTTTGGAGGTAAGAAACGCTTGAGAAACTCAAAATTTTCGCAGTTCTGATGCTCGAAACGAATAACTAGAACGGCCTAGGGGAAAAGTACGCATACCGTTGTAATCGGGTGAGTTTCTACTTTCAGATGCAACAGAAATTTTGCGGATTAGTCAATCCGTTCGCGAGATATGGCAGTTTGGAGGTAAGAAACGCTTGAGAAACTCAAAATTTTCGCAGTTCTGATGCTCGAAACGAATAACTAGAACGGACTAGGGGAAAAGTACGCATACCGTTGTAATCGGGCGAGTTTCTACTTTCAGATGCAACAGAAATTTTGCGGATTGGTCAATCCGTTCGCGAGATATGGCAGTTTGGAGGTAAGAAACGCTTGAGAAACTCAAAATTTTCGCAGTTCTGATGCTCGAAACGAATAACTAGAACGGCCTAGGGGAAAAGTACGCATACCGTTGTAATCGGGCGAGTTTCTACTTTCAGATGCAACAGAAATTTTGCGGATTAGTCAATCCGTTCGCGAGATATGGCAGTTTGGAGGTAAGAAACGCTTGAGTAACTCAAAATTTTCGCAGTTCTGATGCTCGACAAGCATAACTAGAACGGTCTAGGGGAAAAGTACGCATACCGTTGTAATCGGGCGACTTTCTACTTTCAGATGCAATAAAAATTTTGCGGATTGGTCAATCCGTTCACGAGATATGGCAGTTTGGAGGTAAGAAACGCTTGAGAAACTCAAAATTTTCGCAGTTCTGATGCTCGAAACGAATAACTAGAACGGCCTAGGGGAAAAGTACGCATACCGTTGTAATCGGGCGAGTTTCTACTTTCAGATGCAACAGAAATTTTGCGGATTAGTCAATCCGTTCGCGAGATGTGGCAGTTTGGAGGTAAGAAACGCTTGAGAAACTCAAAATTTTCGCAGTTCTCATGCTCGAAGCGAATAACTACAACGGCCTAGGGGAAAAGTACGCATACCGTTGTAATCGGGCGAGTTTCTACTTTCAGATGCATCAGAAATTTTGCGGTTTGGTCAATCCGTTCGCGAGATATGGCAGTTTGGAAGTATGAAACACTTGAGAAACACAAAATTTTCGCAGTTCTGATGCTCGAAACGAATAACTAGAGCGGCCTAGGGGAAAAGTACGCATACCGTTGTAATCGGGCGGGTTTCTACTTTCAGATGCATCAGAAATTTTGCGGATTGGTCAATCCGTTCGCGAGATATGGCAGTTTGGAAGTAAGAAACGCTTGAGAAACTCAACATTTTCGCAGTTCTGATGCTCGAAACGAATAACTAGATCGGCCTAGGGGAAAAGTAGGCATACCGTTGTAATCGGGCTAGTTTGTACTCTCAGATGCAACAGAAATTTTGCGGATTGGTCAATCCGTTCTCGAGATATGGCAGTTTGGAGGTAAGAAACGCTTGAGAAACTCAAAATTTTCGCAGTTCTGATGCTCGAAACGAATAACTAGAACGGACTAGGGGAAAAGTACGCAAACCGTTGTAATCGGGCGAGTTTCTACTTTCAGATGCAACAGAAATTTTGCGGATTGGTCAATCCGTTCGCGAGATATGGCAGTTTGGAGGTAAGAAACGCTTGAGAAACTCAAAATTTTCGCAGTTCTGATGCTCGAAACGAATAACTAGAACGGCCTAGGGGAAAAGTACGCATACCGTTGTAATCGGGTGAGTTTCTACTTTCAGATGCAACAGAAATTTTGCGGATTAGTCAATCCGTTCGCGAGATATGGCAGTTTGGAGGTAAGAAACGCTTGAGAAACTCAAAATTTTCGCAGTTCTGATGCTCGAAACGAATAACTAGAACGGCCTAGGGGAAAAGTACGCATACCGTTGTAATCGGGCGAGTTTCTACTTTCAGATGCAACAGAAATTTTGCGGATTGGTCAATCCGTTCGCGCGATATGGCAGTTTGGAGGTAAGAAACGGTTGAGAAACTCAAAATTTTCACAGTTCTGATGCTCGAAACGAATAACCAGAACGGCATGGGGGAAAAGTACGCATACTGTTGTAATCGGGCGAGTTTCTACTTTCAGATGCAACAGAAATTTTGCGGTTTGGTCAATCCGTTCGCGAGATATGGCAGTTTGGAAGTATGAAACACTTGAGAAACACAAAATTTTCGCAGTTCTGATGCTCGAAACGAATAACTAGAGCGGCCTAGGGGAAAAGTACGCATACCGTTGTAATCGGGCGAGTTTCTACTTTCAGATGCATCAGAAATTTTGCGGATTGGTCAATCCGTTCGCGAGATATGGCAGTTTGGAAGTAAGAAACGCTTGAGAAACTCAAAATTTTTGCAGTTCTGATGCTCGAAACGATTAACTAGAACGGCCTAGGGGAAAAGTACGCATACCGTTGTAATCGGGCGAGTTTCTACTTTCAGATGCAACAGAAATTTTGCGGATTGGTCAATCCGTTCGCGAGATATGGCAGTTTGTAGTTAAGAAACGCTTGAGAAACTCAACATTTTCGCAGTTCTGATGCTCGAAACGAATAACTAGAACGGCCTAGGGGAAAAGTAGGCATACCGTTGTAATCGGGCGAGTTTGTACTCTCACATGCAACAGAAATTTTGCGGATTGGTCAATCCGTTCGCGAGATATGGCAGTTTGGAGGTAAGCAACGCTTGAGAAACCCAAAATTTTCGCAGTTCTCATGCTCGAAACTAATAACTAGAACGGCCTAGGGGAAAAGTACGCATACCGTTGTAATCGGGCGAGTTTCTACTTTCAGATGCAACAGAAATTTTGCGGATTAGTCAATCCGTTCGCGAGATGTGGCAGTTTGGAGGTAAGAAACGCTTGAGAAACTCAAAATTTTCGCAGTTCTCATGCTCGAAGCGAATAACTACAACGGCCTAGGGGAAAAGTACGCATACCGTTGTAATCGGGCGAGTTTCTACTTTCAGATAAATCAGAAATTTTGCGGTTTGGTCAATCCGTTCGCGAGATATGGCAGTTTGGAAGTATGAAACACTTGAGAAACACAAAATTTTCGCAGTTCTGATGCTCGAAACGAATAACTAGAGCGGCCTAGGGGAAAAGTACGCATACCGTTGTAATCGGGCGGGTTTCTACTTTCAGATGCATCAGAAATTTTGCGGATTGGTCAATCCGTTCGCGAGATATGGCAGTTTGGAAGTAAGAAACGCTTGAGAAACTCAACATTTTCGCAGTTCTGATGCTCGAAACGAATAACTAGAACGGCCTAGGGGAAAAGTAGGCATACCGTTGTAATCGGGCTAGTTTGTACTCTCAGATGCAACAGAAATTTTGCGGATTGGTCAATCCGTTCTCGAGATATGGCAGTTTGGAGGTAAGAAACGCTTGAGAAACTCAAAATTTTCGCAGTTCTGATGCTCGAAACGAATAACTAGAACGGACTAGGGGAAAAGTACGCATACCGTTGTAATCGGGCGAGTTTCTACTTTCAGATGCAACAGAAATTTTGCGGACTGGTCAATCCGTTCGCGAGATATGGCAGTTTGGAGGTAAGAAACGCTTGAGAAACTCAAAATTTTCGCATTTCTGATGCTCGAAACGAATAACTAGAACGGCCTAGGGGAAAAGTACGCATACCGTTGTAATCGGGTGAGTTTCTACTTTCAGATGCAACAGAAATTTTGCGGATTAGTCAATCCGTTCGCGAGATATGGCAGTTTGGAGGTAAGAAACGCTTGAGAAACTCAAAATCTTCGCAGTTCTGGTGCTCGAAACGAATAACTAGAACGGCCTAGGGGAAAAGTACGCACACCGTTGTAATCGGGCGAGTTTCTACTTTCAGATGCAACAGAAATTTTGCGGATTGGTCAATCCGTTCGCGAGATATGGCAGTTTGGAGGTAAGAAACGGTTGAGAAACTCAACATTTTCGCAGTTCTGATGCTCGAAACGAATAACTAGAACGGCCTAGGGGAAAAGTAGGCATACCGTTGTAATCGGGCTAGTTTGTACTCTCAGATGCAACAGAAATTTTGCGGTTTGGTCAATCCGTTCGCGAAATATGGCAGTTTGGAAGTATGAAACACTTGAGAAACACAAAATTTTCGCAGTTCTGATGCTCGAAACGAATAACTAGAGCGGCCTAGGGGAAAAGTACGCATACCGTTGTAATCGGGCGAGTTTCTACTTTCAGATGCATCAGAAATTTTGCGGATTGGTCAATCCGTTCGCGAGATATGGCAGTTTGGAAGTAAGAGACGCTTGAGAAACTCAAAATTTTTGCAGTTCTGATGCTCGAAACGATTAACTAGAACGGCCTAGGGGAAAAGTACGCATACCGTTGTAATCGGGCGAGTTTCTACTTTCAGATGCAACAGAAATTTTGCGGATTGGTGAATCCGTTCGCGAGATATGGCAGTTTGGAAGTAAGAAACGCTTGAGAAACTCAAAATTTTCGCAGTTCTCATGCTCGAAACGAATAACTAGAACGGCCTAGGGGAAAAGTACGCATACCGTTGTAATCGGGCGAGTTCCTACTTTCAGATGCAACAGAAATTTTGCGGATTGGTCAATCCGTTCGCGAGATATGGCAGTTTGTAGGTAAGAAACGCTTGAGAAACTCAACATTTTCGCAGTTCTGATGCTCGAAACGAATAACTAGAACGGCCTAGGGGAAAAGTAGGCATACCGTTGTAATCGGGCTAGTTTGTACTCTCAGATGCAACAGAAATTTTGCGGATTGGTCAATCCGTTCTCGAGATATGGCAGTTTGGAGGTAAGAAACGCTTGAGAAACTCAAAATTTTCGCAGTTCTGATGCTCGAAACGAATAACTAGAACGGACAAGGGGAAAAGTACGCATACCGTTGTAATCGGGCGAGTTTCTACTTTCAGATGCAACAGAAATTTTGCGGATTGGTCATTCCGTTCGCGAGATATGGCAGTTTGGAGGTAAGAAACGCTTGAGAAACTCAAAATTTTCGCAGTTCTGATGCTCGAAACGAATAACTAGAACGGCCTAGGGGAAAAGTACGCATACCGTTGTAATCGGGCGAGTTTCTACTTTCAGATGCAACAGAAATTTTGCGGATTAGTCAATCCGTTCGCGAGATATGGCAGTTTGGAGGTAAGAAACGCTTGAGAAACTCAAAATTTTCGCAGTTCTGATGCTCGAAACGAATAACTAGAACGGACTAGGGGAAAAGTACGCATACCGTTGTAATCGGGCGAGTTTCTACTTTCAGATGCAACAGAAATTTTGCGGATTGGTCAATCCGTTCGCGAGATATGGCAGTTTGGAGGTAAGAAACGCTTGAGAAACTCAAAATTTTCGCAGTTCTGATGCTCGAAACGAATAACTAGAACGGCCTAGGGGAAAAGTACGCATACCGTTGTAATCGGGCGAGTTTCTACTTTCAGATGCAACAGAAATTTTGCGGATTAGTCAATCCGTTCGCGAGATGTGGCAGTTTGGAGGTAAGAAACGCTTGAGAAACTCAAAATTTTCGCAGTTCTGATGCTCGAAACGATTAACTAGAACGGCCTAGGGGAAAAGTACGCATACCGTTGTAATCGGGCGAGTTTCTACTTTCAGATGCAACAGAAATTTTGCGGATTGGTCAATCCGTTCGCGAGATATGGCAGTTTGGAAGTAAGAAACGCTTGAGAAACTCAAAATTTTCGCAGTTCTCATGCTCGAAACGAATAACTAGAACGGCCTAGGGGAAAAGTACGCATACCGTAGTAATCGGGCGAGTTTCTACTTTCAGATGCGACAGAAATTTTGCGGATTGGTCAATCCGTGCGCGAGATATGGCAGTTTGTAGGTAAGAAACGCTTGAGAAACTCAACATTTTCGCAGTTCTGATGCTCGAAACGAATAACTAGAACGGCCTAGGGGAAAAGTAGGCATACCGTTGTAATCGGGCGAGTTTGTACTCTCACATGCAACAGAAATTTTGCGGATTAGTCAATCCGTTCGCGAGATATGGCAGTTTGGAGGTAAGAAACGCTTGAGAAACTCAAAATTTTCGCAGTTCTGATGCTCGACAAGCATAACTAGAACGGTCTAGGGGAAAAGTACGCATACCGTTGTAATCGGGCGACTTTCTACTTTCAGATGCAATAAAAATTTTGCGGATTGGTCAATCCGTTCGCGAGATATGGCAGTTTGGAGCTAAGAAACGCTTGAGAAACTCAAAATTTTCGCAGTTCTGATGCTCGAAACGAATAACTAGAACGGCCTAGGGGAAAAGTACGCATACCGTTGTAATCGGGCGAGTTTCTACTTTCAGATGCAACAGAAATTTTGCGGATTAGTCAATCCGTTCGCGAGATATGGCAGTTTGGAGGTAAGAAACGCTTGAGAAACTCAAAATTTTCGCAGTTCTGATGCTCGACAAGCATAACTAGAACGGTCTAGGGGAAAAGTACGCATACCGTTGTAATCGGGCGACTTTCTACTTTCAGATGCAACAGAAATTTTGCGGATTAGTCAATCCGTTCGCGAGATATGGCAGTTTGGAGGTAAGAAACGGTTGAGAAACTCAAAATTTTCACAGTTCTGATGCTCGAAACGAATAACCAGAACGGCCTAGGGGAAAAGTACGCATACCGTTGTAATCGGGCGAGTTTCTACTTTCAGATGCAACAGAAATTTTGCGGTTTGGTCAATCCGTTCGCGAGATATGGCAGTTTGGAAGTATGAAACACTTGAGAAACACAAAATTTTCGCAGTTCTGATGCTCGAAACGAATAACTAGAGCGGCCTAGGGGAAAAGTACGCATGCCGTTGTAATCAGGCGAGTTTCTACTTTCAGGTGCATCAGAAATTTTGCGGATTGGTCAATCCGTTCGCGAGATATGGCAGTTTGGAAGTAAGAAACGCTTGAGAAACCTAAAATTTTTGCAGTTCTGATGCTCGAAACGATTAACTAGAACGGCCTAGGGGAAAAGTACGCATACCGTTGTAATCGGGCGAGTTTCTACGTTCAGATGCAACAGAAATTTTGCGGATTGGTCAATCCGTTCGCGAGATATGGCAGTTTGGAGGTAAGAAACGCTTGAGAAACTCAAAATTTTCGCAGTTCTGATGCTCGAAACGAATAACTAGAACGGCCTAGGGGAAAAGTACGCATACCGTTGTAATCGGGTGAGTTTCTACTTTCAGATGCAACAGAAATTTTGCGGATTAGTCAATCCGTTCGCGAGATATGGCAGTTTGGAGGTAAGAAACGCTTGAGAAACTCAAAATTTTCGCAGTTCTGATGCTCGAAACGAATAACTAGAACGGACTAGGGGAAAAGTACGCATACCGTTGTAATCGGGCGAGTTTCTACTTTCAGATGCAACAGAAATTTTGCGGATTGGTCAATCCGTTCGCGAGATATGGCAGTTTGGAGGTAAGAAACGCTTGAGAAACTCAAAATTTTCGCAGTTCTGATGCTCGAAACGAATAACTAGAACGGCCTAGGGGAAAAGTACGCATACCGTTGTAATCGGGCGAGTTTCTACTTTCAGATGCAACAGAAATTTTGCGGATTAGTCAATCCGTTCGCGAGATATGGCAGTTTGGAGGTAAGAAACGCTTGAGAAACTCAAAATTTTCGCAGTTCTCATGCTCGAAACTAATAACTAGAACGGCCTAGGGGAAAAGTAAGCATACCGTTGTAATCGGGCGAGTTTCTACTTTCAGATGCATCAGAAATTTTGCGGTTTGGTCAATCCGTTCGCGAGATATGGCAGTTTGGAAGTATGAAACACTTGAGAAACACAAAATTTTCGCAGTTCTGATGCTCGAAACGAATAACTAGAGCAGCCTAGGGGAAAAGTACGCATACCGTTGTAATCGGGCGGGTTTCTACTTTCAGATGCATCAGAAATTTTGCGGATTGGTCAATCCGTTCGCGAGATATGGCAGTTTGGAAGTAAGAAACGCTTGAGAAACTCAACATTTTCGCAGTTCTGATGCTCGAAACGAATAACTAGAACGGCCTAGAGGAAAAGTAGGCATACCGTTGTAATCGGGCTAGTTTGTACTCTCAGATGCAACAGAAATTTTGCGGATTGGTCAATCCGTTCTCGAGATATGGCAGTTTGGAAGTAAGAAACGCTTGAGAAACTCAAAATTTTCGCAGTTCTCATGCTCGAAACGAATAACTAGAACGGCCTAGGGGAAAAGTACGCATACCGTAGTAATCGGGCGAGTTTCTACTTTCAGATGCAACAGAAATTTTGCGGATTGGTCAATCCGTTCGCGAGATGTGGCAGTTTGGAAGTAAGAAACGCTTGAGAAACTCAAAATTTTCGCAGTTCTCATGCTCGAAGCGAATAACTACAACGGCCTAGGGGAAAAGTACGCATACCGTTGTAATCGGGCGAGTTTCTACTTTCAGATGCATCAGAAATTTTGCGGTTTGGTCAATCCGTTCGCGAGATATGGCAGTTTGGAAGTATGAAACACTTGAGAAACACAAAATTTTCGCAGTTCTGATGCTCGAAACGAATAACTAGAGCGGCCTAGGGGAAAAGTACGCATACCGTTGTAATCGGGCGGGTTTCTACTTTCAGGTGCATCAGAAATTTTGCGGATTGGTCGATCCGTTCGCGAGATATGGCAGTTTGGAAGTAAGAAACGCTTGAGAAACTCAACATTTTCGCAGTTCTGATGCTCGAAACGAATAACTAGAACGGCCTAGGGGAAAAGTAGGCATACGGTTGTAATCGGGCTAGTTTGTACTCTCAGATGCAACAGAAATTTTGCGGATTGGTCAATCCGTTCTCGAGATATGGCAGTTTGGAGGTAAGAAACGCTTGAGAAACTCAAAATTTTTGCAGTTCTGATGCTCGAAACGATTAACTAGAACGGCCTAGGGGAAAAGTACGCATACCGTTGTAATCGGGCGAGTTTCTACTTTCAGATGCAACAGAAATTTTGCGGATTGGTCAATCCGTTCGCGAGATATGGCAGTTTGGAAGTAAGAAACGCTTGAGAAACTCAAAATTTTCGCAGTTCTCATGCTCGAAACGAATAACTAGAACGGCCTAGGGGAAAAGTACGCATACCGTTGTAATCGGGCGAGTTCCTACTTTCAGATGCAACAGAAATTTTGCGGATTGGTCAATCCGTTCGCGAGATATGGCAGTTTGTAGGTAAGAAACGCTTGAGAAACTCAACATTTTCGCAGTTCTGATGCTCGAAACGAATAACTAGAACGGCCTAGGGGAAAAGTAGGCATACCGTTGTAATCGGGCTAGTTTGTACTCTCAGATGCAACAGAAATTTTGCGGATTGGTCAATCCGTTCTCGAGATATGGCAGTTTGGAGGTAAGAAACGCTTGAGAAACTCAAAATTTTCGCAGTTCTGATGCTCGAAACGAATAACTAGAACGGACTAGGGGAAAAGTACGCATACCGTTGTAATCGGGCGAGTTTCTACTTTCAGATGCAACAGAAATTTTGCGGATTGGTCATTCCGTTCGCGAGATATGGCAGTTTGGAGGTAAGAAACGCTTGAGAAACTCAAAATTTTCGCAGTTCTGATGCTCGAAACGAATAACTAGAACGGCCTAGGGGAAAAGTACGCATACCGTTGTAATCGGGCGAGTTCCTACTTTCAGATGCAACAGAAATTTTGCGGATTGGTCAATCCGTTCGCGAGATATGGCAGTTTGTAGGTAAGAAACGCTTGAGAAACTCAACATTTTCGCAGTTCTGATGCTCGAAACGAATAACTAGAACGGCCTAGGGGAAAAGTAGGCATACCGTTGTAATCGGGCTAGTTTGTACTCTCAGATGCAACAGAAATTTTGCGGATTGGTCAATCCGTTCTCGAGATATGGCAGTTTGGAGGTAAGAAACGCTTGAGAAACTCAAAATTTTCGCAGTTCTGATGCTCGAAACGAATAACTAGAACGGACTAGGGGAAAAGTACGCATACCGTTGTAATCGGGCGAGTTTCTACTTTCAGATGCATCAGAAATTTTGCGGTTTGGTCAATCCGTTCGCGAGATATGGCAGTTTGGAAGTATGAAACACTTGAGAAACACAAAATTTTCGCAGTTCTGATGCTCGAAACGAATAACTAGAGCGGCCTAGGGGAAAAGTACGCATACCGTTGTAATCGGGCGGGTTTCTACTTTCAGATGCATCAGAAATTTTGCGGATTGGTCAATCCGTTCGCGAGATATGGCAGTTTGGAAGTAAGAAACGCTTGAGAAACTCAACATTTTCGCAGTTCTGATGCTCGAAACGAATAACTAGAACGGCCTAGGGGAAAAGTAGGCATACCGTTGTAATCGGGCTAGTTTGTACTCTCAGATGCAACAGAAATTTTGCGGATTGGTCAATCCGTTCTCGAGATATGGCAGTTTGGAGGTAAGAAACGCTTGAGAAACTCAAAATTTTCGCAGTTCTGATGCTCGAAACGAATAACTAGAACGGACTAGGGGAAAAGTACGCATACCGTTGTAATCGGGCGAGTTTCTACTTTCAGATGCAACAGAAATTTTGCGGATTGGTCAATCCGTTCGCGAGATATGGCAGTTTGGAGGTAAGAAACGCTTGAGAAACTCAAAATTTTCGCAGTTCTGATGCTCGAAACGAATAACTAGAACGGCCTAGGGGAAAAGTACGCATACCGTTGTAATCGGGTGAGTTTCTACTTTCAGATGCAACAGAAATTTTGCGGATTAGTCAATCCGTTCGCGAGATATGGCAGTTTGGAGGTAAGAAACGCTTGAGAAACTCAAAATTTTCGCAGTTCTGATGCTCGAAACGAATAACTAGAACGGCCTAGGGGAAAAGTACGCATACCGTTGTAATCGGGCGAGTTTCTACTTTCAGATGCATCAGAAATTTTGCGGTTTGGTCAATCCGTTCGCGAGATATGGCAGTTTGGAAGTATGAAACACTTGAGAAACACAAAATTTTCGCAGTTCTGATGCTCGAAACGAATAACTAGAGCAGCCTAGGGGAAAAGTACGCATACCGTTGTAATCGGGCGGGTTTCTACTTTCAGATGCATCAGAAATTTTGCGGATTGGTCAATCCGTTCGCGAGATATGGCAGTTTGGAAGTAAGAAACGCTTGAGAAACTCAACATTTTCGCAGTTCTGATGCTCGAAACGAATAACTAGAACGGCCTAGAGGAAAAGTAGGCATACCGTTGTAATCGGGCTAGTTTGTACTCTCAGATGCAACAGAAATTTTGCGGATTGGTCAATCCGTTCTCGAGATATGGCAGTTTGGAAGTAAGAAACGCTTGAGAAACTCAAAATTTTCGCAGTTCTCATGCTCGAAACGAATAACTAGAACGGCCTAGGGGAAAAGTACGCATACCGTAGTAATCGGGCGAGTTTCTACTTTCAGATGCAACAGAAATTTTGCGGATTGGTCAATCCGTTCGCGAGATATGGCAGTTTGTAGGTGAGAAACGCTTGAGAAACTCAACATTTTCGCAGTTCTGATGCTCGAAACGAATAACTAGAACGGCCTAGGGGAAAAGTAGGCATACCGTTGTAATCGGGCGAGTTTGTACTCTCACATGCAACAGAAATTTTGCGGATTGGTCAATCCGTTCGCGAGATATGGCAGTTTGGAGGTAAGCAACGCTTGAGAAACCCAAAATTTTCGCAGTTCTCATGCTCGAAACTAATAACTAGAACGGCCTAGGGGAAAAGTACGCATACCGTTGTAATCGGGCGAGTTTCTACTTTCAGATGCAACAGAAATTTTGCGGATTAGTCAATCCGTTCGCGAGATGTGGCAGTTTGGAAGTAAGAAACGCTTGAGAAACTCAAAATTTTCGCAGTTCTCATGCTCGAAGCGAATAACTACAACGGCCTAGGGGAAAAGTACGCATACCGTTGTAATCGGGCGAGTTTCTACTTTCAGATGCATCAGAAATTTTGCGGTTTGGTCAATCCGTTCGCGAGATATGGCAGTTTGGAAGTATGAAACACTTGAGAAACACAAAATTTTCGCAGTTCTGATGCTCGAAACGAATAACTAGAGCGGCCTAGGGGAAAAGTACGCATACCGTTGTAATCGGGCGGGTTTCTACTTTCAGATGCATCAGAAATTTTGCGGATTGGTCGATCCGTTCGCGAGATATGGCAGTTTGGAAGTAAGAAACGCTTGAGAAACTCAACATTTTCGCAGTTCTGATGCTCGAAACGAATAACTAGAACGGCCTAGGGGAAAAGTAGGCATACGGTTGTAATCGGGCTAGTTTGTACTCTCAGATGCAACAGAAATTTTGCGGATTGGTCAATCCGTTCTCGAGATATGGCAGTTTGGAGGTAAGAAACGCTTGAGAAACTCAAAATTTTCGCAGTTCTGATGCTCGAAACGAATAACTAGAACGGACTAGGGGAAAAGTACGCATACCGTTGTAATCGGGCGAGTTTCTACTTTCAGATGCAACAGAAATTTTGCGGATTGGTCAATCCGTTCGCGAGATATGGCAGTTTGGAGGTAAGAAACGCTTGAGAAACTCAAAATTTTCGCAGTTCTGATGCTCGAAACGAATAACTAGAACGGCCTAGGGGAAAAGTACGCATACCGTTGTAATCGGGTGAGTTTCTACTTTCAGATGCATCAGAAATTTTGCGGATTGGTCAATCCGTTCGCGAGATATGGCAGTTTGGAAGTACGAAACGCTTGAGAAACTCAAAATTTTTGCAGTTCTGATGCTCGAAACGATTAACTAGAACGGCCTAGGGGAAAAGTACGCATACCGTTGTAATCGGGCGAGTTTCTACTTTCAGATGCAACAGAAATTTTGCGGATTGGTCAATCCGTTCGCGAGATATGGCAGTTTGGAAGTAAGAAACGCTTGAGAAACTCAAAATTTTCGCAGTTCTCATGCTCGAAACGAATAACTAGAACGGCCTAGGGGAAAAGTACGCATACCGTTGTAATCGGGCGAGTTCCTACTTTCAGATGCAACAGAAATTTTGCGGATTGGTCAATCCGTTCGCGAGATATGGCAGTTTGTAGGTAAGAAACGCTTGAGAAACTCAACATTTTCGCAGTTCTGATGCTCGAAACGAATAACTAGAACGGCCTAGGGGAAAAGTAGGCATACCGTTGTAATCGGGCTAGTTTGTACTCTCAGATGCAACAGAAATTTTGCGGATTGGTCAATCCGTTCTCGAGATATGGCAGTTTGGAGGTAAGAAACGCTTGAGAAACTCAAAATTTTCGCAGTTCTGATGCTCGAAACGAATAACTAGAACGGACTAGGGGAAAAGTACGCATACCGTTGTAATCGGGCGAGTTTCTACTTTCAGATGCAACAGAAATTTTGCGGATTGGTCATTCCGTTCGCGAGATATGGCAGTTTGGAGGTAAGAAACGCTTGAGAAACTCAAAATTTTCGCAGTTCTGATGCTCGAAACGAATAACTAGAACGGCCTAGGGGAAAAGTACGCATACCGTTGTAATCGGGTGAGTTTCTACTTTCAGATGCAACAGAAATTTTGCGGATTAGTCAATCCGTTCGCGAGATATGGCAGTTTGGAGGTAAGAAACGCTTGAGAAACTCAAAATTTTCGCAGTTCTGATGCTCGAAACGAATAACTAGAACGGCCTAGGGGAAAAGTACGCATACCGTTGTAATCGGGCGAGTTCCTACTTTCAGATGCAACAGAAATTTTGCGGATTGGTCAATCCGTTCGCGAGATATGGCAGTTTGTAGGTAAGAAACGCTTGAGAAACTCAACATTTTCGCAGTTCTGATGCTCGAAACGAATAACTAGAACGGCCTAGGGGAAAAGTAGGCATACCGTTGTAATCGGGCTAGTTTGTACTCTCAGATGCAACAGAAATTTTGCGGATTGGTCAATCCGTTCTCGAGATATGGCAGTTTGGAGGTAAGAAACGCTTGAGAAACTCAAAATTTTCGCAGTTCTGATGCTCGAAACGAATAACTAGAACGGACTAGGGGAAAAGTACGCATACCGTTGTAATCGGGCGAGTTTCTACTTTCAGATGCATCAGAAATTTTGCGGTTTGGTCAATCCGTTCGCGAGATATGGCAGTTTGGAAGTATGAAACACTTGAGAAACACAAAATTTTCGCAGTTCTGATGCTCGAAACGAATAACTAGAGCGGCCTAGGGGAAAAGTACGCATACCGTTGCAATCGGGCGGGTTTCTACTTTCAGATGCATCAGAAATTTTGCGGATTGGTCAATCCGTTCGCGAGATATGGCAGTTTGGAAGTAAGAAACGCTTGAGAAACTCAACATTTTCGCAGTTCTGATGCTCGAAACGAATAACTAGAACGGCCTAGGGGAAAAGTAGGCATACCGTTGTAATCGGGCTAGTTTGTACTCTCAGATGCAACAGAAATTTTGCGGATTGGTCAATCCGTTCTCGAGATATGGCAGTTTGGAGGTAAGAAACGCTTGAGAAACTCAAAATTTTCGCAGTTCTGATGCTCGAAACGAATAACTAGAACGGACTAGGGGAAAAGTACGCATACCGTTGTAATCGGGCGAGTTTCTACTTTCAGATGCAACAGAAATTTTGCGGATTGGTCAATCCGTTCGCGAGATATGGCAGTTTGGAGGTAAGAAACGCTTGAGAAACTCAAAATTTTCGCAGTTCTGATGCTCGAAACGAATAACTAGAACGGCCTAGGGGAAAAGTACGCATACCGTTGTAATCGGGTGAGTTTCTACTTTCAGATGCAACAGAAATTTTGCGGATTAGTCAATCCGTTCGCGAGATATGGCAGTTTGGAGGTAAGAAACGCTTGAGAAACTCAAAATTTTCGCAGTTCTGATGCTCGAAACGAATAACTAGAACGTCCTAGGGGAAAAGTACGCATACCGTTGTAATCGGGCGAGTTTCTACTTTCAGATGCAACAGAAATTTTGCGGATTGGTCAATCCGTTCGCGCGATATGGCAGTTTGGAGGTAAGAAACGGTTGAGAAACTCAAAATTTTCACAGTTCTGATGCTCGAAACGAATAACCAGAACGGCATGGGGGAAAAGTACGCATACCGTTGTAATCGGGCGAGTTTCTACTTTCAGATGCAACAGAAATTTTGCGGTTTGGTCAATCCGTTCGCGAGATATGGCAGTTTGGAAGTATGAAACACTTGAGAAACACAAAATTTTCGCAGTTCTGATGCTCGAAACGAATAACTAGAGCGGCCTAGGGGAAAAGTACGCATACCGTTGTAATCGGGCGAGTTTCTACTTTCAGATGCATCAGAAATTTTGCGGATTGGTCAATCCGTTCGCGAGATATGGCAGTTTGGAAGTAAGAAACGCTTGAGAAACTCAAAATTTTTGCAGTTCTGATGCTCGAAACGATTAACTAGAACGGCCTAGGGGAAAAGTACGCATACCGTTGTAATCGGGCGAGTTTCTACTTTCAGATGCAACAGAAATTTTGCGGATTGGTCAATCCGTTCGCGAGATATGGCAGTTTGTAGGTAAGAAACGCTTGAGAAACTCAACATTTTCGCAGTTCTGATGCTCGAAACGAATAACTAGAACGGCCTAGGGGAAAAGTAGGCATACCGTTGTAATCGGGCGAGTTTGTACTCTCACATGCAACAGAAATTTTGCGGATTGGTCAATCCGTTCGCGAGATATGGCAGTTTGGAGGTAAGCAACGCTTGAGAAACCCAAAATTTTCGCAGTTCTCATGCTCGAAACTAATAACTAGAACGGCCTACGGGAAAAGTACGCATACCGTTGTAATCGGGCGAGTTTCTGCTTTCAGATGCAACAGAAATTTTGCGGATTAGTCAATCCGTTCGCGAGATGTGGCAGTTTGGAGGTAAGAAACGCTTGAGAAACTCAAAATTTTCGCAGTTCTCATGCTCGAAGCGAATAACTACAACGGCCTAGGGGAAAAGTACGCATACCGTTGTAATCGGGCGAGTTTCTACTTTCAGATGCATCAGAAATTTTGCGGTTTGGTCAATCCGTTCGCGAGATATGGCAGTTTGGAAGTATGAAACACTTGAGAAACACAAAATTTTCGCAGTTCTGATGCTCGAAACGAATAACTAGAGCGGCCTAGGGGAAAAGTACGCATACCGTTGTAATCGGGCGGGTTTCTACTTTCAGATGCATCAGAAATTTTGCGGATTGGTCAATCCGTTCGCGAGATATGGCAGTTTGGAAGTAAGAAACGCTTGAGAAACTCAACATTTTCGCAGTTCTGATGCTCGAAACGAATAACTAGAACGGCCTAGGGGAAAAGTAGGCATACCGTTGTAATCGGGCTAGTTTGTACTCTCAGATGCAACAGAAATTTTGCGGATTGGTCAATCCGTTCTCGAGATATGGCAGTTTGGAGGTAAGAAACGCTTGAGAAACTCAAAATTTTCGCAGTTCTGATGCTCGAAACGAATAACTAGAACGGACTAGGGGAAAAGTACGCATACCGTTGTAATCGGGCGAGTTTCTACTTTCAGATGCAACAGAAATTTTGCGGACTGGTCAATCCGTTCGCGAGATATGGCAGTTTGGAGGTAAGAAACGCTTGAGAAACTCAAAATTTTCGCATTTCTGATGCTCGAAACGAATAACTAGAACGGCCTAGGGGAAAAGTACGCATACCGTTGTAATCGGGTGAGTTTCTACTTTCAGATGCCACAGAAATTTTGCGGATTAGTCAATCCGTTCGCGAGATATGGCAGTTTGGAGGTAAGAAACGCTTGAGAAACTCAAAATTTTCGCAGTTCTGGTGCTCGAAACGAATAACTAGAACGGCCTAGGGGAAAAGTACGCACACCGTTGTAATCGGGCGAGTTTCTACTTTCAGATGCAACAGAAATTTTGCGGATTGGTCAATCCGTTCGCGAGATATGGCAGTTTGGAGGTAAGAAACGGTTGAGAAACTCAACATTTTCGCAGTTCTGATGCTCGAAACGAATAACTAGAACGGCCTAGGGGAAAAGTAGGCATACCGTTGTAATCGGGCTAGTTTGTACTCTCAGATGCAACAGAAATTTTGCGGTTTGGTCAATCCGTTCGCGAGATATGGCAGTTTGGAAGTATGAAACACTTGAGAAACACAAAATTTTCGCAGTTCTGATGCTCGAAACGAATAACTAGAGCGGCCTAGGGGAAAAGTACGCATACCGTTGTAATCGGGCGAGTTTCTACTTTCAGATGCATCAGAAATTTTGCGGATTGGTCAATCCGTTCGCGAGATATGGCAGTTTGGAAGTAAGAGACGCTTGAGAAACTCAAAATTTTTGCAGTTCTGATGCTCGAAACGATTAACTAGAACGGCCTAGGGGAAAAGTACGCATACCGTTGTAATCGGGCGAGTTTCTACTTTCAGATGCAACAGAAATTTTGCGGATTGGTGAATCCGTTCGCGAGATATGGCAGTTTGGAAGTAAGAAACGCTTGAGAAACTCAAAATTTTCGCAGTTCTCATGCTCGAAACGAATAACTAGAACGGCCTAGGGGAAAAGTACGCATACCGTTGTAATCGGGCGAGTTCCTACTTTCAGATGCAACAGAAATTTTGCGGATTGGTCAATCCGTTCGCGAGATATGGCAGTTTGTAGGTAAGAAACGCTTGAGAAACTCAACATTTTCGCAGTTCTGATGCTCGAAACGAATAACTAGAACGGCCTAGGGGAAAAGCAGGCATACCGTTGTAATCGGGCTAGTTTGTACTCTCAGATGCAACAGAAATTTTGCGGATTGGTCAATCCGTTCTCGAGATATGGCAGTTTGGAGGTAAGAAACGCTTGAGAAACTCAAAATTTTCGCAGTTCTGATGCTCGAAACGAATAACTAGAACGGACTAGGGGAAAAGTACGCATACCGTTGTAATCGGGCGAGTTTCTACTTTCAGATGCAACAGAAATTTTGCGGATTGGTCATTCCGTTCGCGAGATATGGCAGTTTGGAGGTAAGAAACGCTTGAGAAACTCAAAATTTTCGCAGTTCTGATGCTCGAAACGAATAACTAGAACGGCCTAGGGGAAAAGTACGCATAGCGTTGTAATCGGGTGAGTTTCTACTTTCAGATGCAACAGAAATTTTGCGGATTAGTCAATCCGTTCGCGAGATATGGCAGTTTGGAGGTAAGAAACGCTTGAGAAACTCAAAATTTTCGCAGTTCTGATGCTCGAAACGAATAACTAGAACGGCCTAGGGGAAAAGTACGCATACCGTTGTAATCGGGCGAGTTTCTACTTTCAGATGCAACAGAAATTTTGCGGATTGGTCAATCCGTTCGCGAGATATGGCAGTTTGTAGGTAAGAAACGCTTGAGAAACTCAACATTTTCGCAGTTCTGATGCTCGAAACGAATAACTAGAACGGCCTAGGGGAAAAGTAGGCATACCGTTGTAATCGGGCGAGTTTGTACTCTCAGATGCAACAGAAATTTTGCGGATTGGTCAATCCGTTCGCGAGATATGGCAGTTTGGAGGTAAGAAACGCTTGAGAAACTCAAAATTTTCGCAGTTCTGATGCTCGAAACGAATAACTAGAACGGCCTAGGGGAAAAGTAGGCATACCGTTGTAATCGGGCTAGTTTGTACTCTCAGATGCAACAGAAATTTTGCGGTTTGGTCAATCCGTTCGCGAGATATGGCAGTTTGGAAGTATGAAACACTTGAGAAACACAAAATTTTCGCAGTTCTGATGCTCGAAACGAATAACTAGAGCGGCCTAGGGGAAAAGTACGCATACCGTTGTAATCGGGCGAGTTTCTACTTTCAGATGCATCAGAAATTTTGCGGATTGGTCAATCCGTTCGCGAGATATGGCAGTTTGGAAGTAAGAAACGCTTGAGAAACTCAAAATTTTTGCAGTTCTGATGCTCGAAACGATTAACTAGAACGGCCTAGGGGAAAAGTACGCATACCGTTGTAATCGGGCGAGTTTCTACTTTCAGATGCAACAGAAATTTTGCGGATTGGTGAATCCGTTCGCGAGATATGGCAGTTTGGAAGTAAGAAACGCTTGAGAAACTCAAAATTTTCGCAGTTCTCATGCTCGAAACGAATAACTAGAACGGCCTAGGGGAAAAGTACGCATACCGTTGTAATCGGGCGAGTTCCTACTTTCAGATGCAACAGAAATTTTGCGGATTGGTCAATCCGTTCGCGAGATATGGCAGTTTGTAGGTAAGAAACGCTTGAGAAACTCAACATTTTCGCAGTTCTGATGCTCGAAACGAATAACTAGAACGGCCTAGGGGAAAAGTAGGCATACCGTTGTAATCGGGCTAGTTTGTACTCTCAGATGCAACAGAAATTTTGCGGATTGGTCAATCCGTTCTCGAGATATGGCAGTTTGGAGGTAAGAAACGCTTGAGAAACTCAAAATTTTCGCAGTTCTGATGCTCGAAACGAATAACTAGAACGGACTAGGGGAAAAGTACGTATACCGTTGTAATCGGGCGAGTTTCTACTTTCAGATGCAACAGAAATTTTGCGGATTGGTCATTCCGTTCGCGAGATATGGCAGTTTGGAGGTAAGAAACGCTTGAGAAACTCAAAATTTTCGCAGTTCTGATGCTCGAAACGAATAACTAGAACGGCCTAGGGGAAAAGTACGCATAGCGTTGTAATCGGGTGAGTTTCTACTTTCAGATGCAACAGAAATTTTGCGGATTAGTCAATCCG
The DNA here is from genome assembly GCF_051014685.1 of Ptiloglossa arizonensis. Lineage (NCBI taxonomy): Eukaryota > Metazoa > Arthropoda > Insecta > Hymenoptera > Colletidae > Ptiloglossa > Ptiloglossa arizonensis. Next base: position 367,324 of record NW_027478386.1, read on the forward strand.
TTCGCGAGATATGGTAGTTTGGAGGTAAGAAACGCTTGAGAAACTCAAAATTTTCGCAGTTCTGATGCTCGAAACGAATAACTAGAACGGCCTAGGGGAAAAGTACGCATACCGTTGTAATCGGGCGAGTTTCTACTTTCAGATGCAACAGAAATTTTGCGGATTGGTCAATCCGTTCGCGAGATATGGCAGTTTGTAGGTAAGAAACGCTTGAGAAACTCAACATTTTCGCAGTTCTGATGCTCGAAACGAATAACTAGAACGGCCTAGGGGAAAAGTAGGCATACCGTTGTAATCGGGCGAGTTTGTACTCTCAGATGCAACAGAAATTTTGCGGATTGGTCAATCCGTTCGCGAGATATGGCAGTTTGGAGGTAAGAAACGCTTGAGAAACTCAAAATTTTCGCAGTTCTGATGCTCGAAACGAATAACTAGAACGGACTAGGGGAAAAGTACGCATACCGTTGTAATCGGGCGAGTTTCTACTTTCAGATGCAACAGAAATTTTGCGGATTAGTCAATCCGTTCGCGAGATATGGCAGTTTGGAGGTAAGAAACGCTTGAGAAACTCAAAATTTTCGCAGTTCTGATGCTCGAAACGAATAACTAGAACGGACTAGGGGAAAAGTACGCATACCGTTGTAATCGGGCGAGTTTCTACTTTCAGATGCAACAGAAATTTTGCGGATTGGTCAATCCGTTCGCGAGATATGGCAGTTTGGAGGTAAGAAACGCTTGAGAAACTCAAAATTTTCGCAGTTCTGATGCTCGAAACGAATAACTAGAACGGCCTAGGGGAAAAGTACGCATACCGTTGTAATCGGGCGAGTTTCTACTTTCAGATGCAACAGAAATTTTGCGGATTAGTCAATCCGTTCGCGAGATGTGGCAGTTTGGAGGTAAGAAACGCTTGAGAAACTCAAAATTTTCGCAGTTCTGATGCTCGAAACGATTAACTAGAACGGCCTAGGGGAAAAGTACGCATACCGTTGTAATCGGGCGAGTTTCTACTTTCAGATGCAACAGAAATTTTGCGGATTGGTCAATCCGTTCGCGAGATATGGCAGTTTGGAAGTAAGAAACGCTTGAGAAACTCAAAATTTTCGCAGTTCTCATGCTCGAAACGAATAACTAGAACGGCCTAGGGGAAAAGTACGCATACCGTAGTAATCGGGCGAGTTTCTACTTTCAGATGCGACAGAAATTTTGCGGATTGGTCAATCCGTGCGCGAGATATGGCAGTTTGTAGGTAAGAAACGCTTGAGAAACTCAACATTTTCGCAGTTCTGATGCTCGAAACGAATAACTAGAACGGCCTAGGGGAAAAGTACGCATACCGTTGTAATCGGGCGAGTTTCTACTTTCAGATGCAACAGAAATTTTGCGGATTAGTCAATCCGTTCGCGAGATATGGCAGTTTGGAGGTAAGAAACGCTTGAGAAACTCAAAATTTTCGCAGTTCTGATGCTCGACAAGCATAACTAGAACGGTCTAGGGGAAAAGTACGCATACCGTTGTAATCGGGCGACTTTCTACTTTCAGATGCAACAGAAATTTTGCGGATTAGTCAATCCGTTCGCGAGATATGGCAGTTTGGAGGTAAGAAACGGTTGAGAAACTCAAAATTTTCACAGTTCTGATGCTCGAAACGAATAACCAGAACGGCCTAGGGGAAAAGTACGCATACCGTTGTAATCGGGCGAGTTTCTACTTTCAGATGCAACAGAAATTTTGCGGTTTGGTCAATCCGTTCGCGAGATATGGCAGTTTGGAAGTATGAAACACTTGAGAAACACAAAATTTTCGCAGTTCTGATGCTCGAAACGAATAACTAGAGCGGCCTAGGGGAAAAGTACGCATACCGTTGTAATCAGGCGAGTTTCTACTTTCAGATGCATCAGAAATGTTGCGGACTGGTCAATCCGTTCGCGAGATATGGCAGTTTGGAAGTAAGAAACGCTTGAGAAACCTAAAATTTTTGCAGTTCTGATGCTCGAAACGATTAACTAGAACGGCCTAGGGGAAAAGTACGCATACCGTTGTAATCGGGCGAGTTTCTACTTTCAGATGCAACAGAAATTTTGCGGATTGGTCAATCCGTTCGCGAGATATGGCAGTTTGGAGGTAAGAAACGCTTGAGAAACTCAAAATTTTCGCAGTTCTGATGCTCGAAACGAATAACTAGAACGGCCTAGGGGAAAAGTACGCATACCGTTGTAATCGGGTGAGTTTCTACTTTCAGATGCAACAGAAATTTTGCGGATTAGTCAATCCGTTCGCGAGATATGGCAGTTTGGAGGTAAGAAACGCTTGAGAAACTCAAAATTTTCGCAGTTCTGATGCTCGAAACGAATAACTAGAACGGACTAGGGGAAAAGTACGCATACCGTTGTAATCGGGCGAGTTTCTACTTTCAGATGCAACAGAAATTTTGCGGATTAGTCAATCCGTTCGCGAGATGTGGCAGTTTGGAGGTAAGAAACGCTTGAGAAACTCAAAATTTTCGCAGTTCTGATGCTCGAAACGATTAACTAGGACGGCCTAGGGGAAAAGTACGCATACCGTTGTAATCGGGCGAGTTTCTACTTTCAGATGCAACAGAAATTTTGCGGATTGGTCAATCCGTTCGCGAGATATGGCAGTTTGGAAGTAAGAAACGCTTGAGAAACTCAAAATTTTCGCAGTTCTCATGCTCGAAACGAATAACTAGAACGGCCTAGGGGAAAAGTACGCATACCGTAGTAATCGGGCGAGTTTCTACTTTCAGATGCGACAGAAATTTTGCGGATTGGTCAATCCGTGCGCGAGATATGGCAGTTTGTAGGTAAGAAACGCTTGAGAAACTCAACATTTTCGCAGTTCTGATGCTCGAAACGAATAACTAGAACGGCCTAGGGGAAAAGTACGCATACCGTTGTAATCGGGCGAGTTTCTACTTTCAGATGCAACAGAAATTTTGCGGATTAGTCAATCCGTTCGCGAGATATGGCAGTTTGGAGGTAAGAAACGCTTGAGAAACTCAAAATTTTCGCAGTTCTGATGCTCGACAAGCATAACTAGAACGGTCTAGGGGAAAAGTACGCATACCGTTGTAATCGGGCGACTTTCTACTTTCAGATGCAACAGAAATTTTGCGGATTAGTCAATCCGTTCGCGAGATATGGCAGTTTGGAGGTAAGAAACGGTTGAGAAACTCAAAATTTTCACAGTTCTGATGCTCGAAACGAATAACCAGAACGGCCTAGGGGAAAAGTACGCATACCGTTGTAATCGGGCGAGTTTCTACTTTCAGATGCAACAGAAATTTTGCGGTTTGGTCAATCCGTTCGCGAGATATGGCAGTTTGGAAGTATGAAACACTTGAGAAACACAAAATTTTCGCAGTTCTGATGCTCGAAACGAATAACTAGAGCGGCCTAGGGGAAAAGTACGCATACCGTTGTAATCAGGCGAGTTTCTACTTTCAGATGCATCAGAAATGTTGCGGACTGGTCAATCCGTTCGCGAGATATGGCAGTTTGGAAGTAAGAAACGCTTGAGAAACCTAAAATTTTTGCAGTTCTGATGCTCGAAACGATTAACTAGAACGGCCTAGGGGAAAAGTACGCATACCGTTGTAATCGGGCGAGTTTCTACTTTCAGATGCAACAGAAATTTTGCGGATTGGTCAATCCGTTCGCGAGATATGGCAGTTTGGAGGTAAGAAACGCTTGAGAAACTCAAAATTTTCGCAGTTCTGATGCTCGAAACGAATAACTAGAACGGCCTAGGGGAAAAGTACGCATACCGTTGTAATCGGGTGAGTTTCTACTTTCAGATGCAACAGAAATTTTGCGGATTAGTCAATCCGTTCGCGAGATATGGCAGTTTGGAGGTAAGAAACGCTTGAGAAACTCAAAATTTTCGCAGTTCTGATGCTCGAAACGAATAACTAGAACGGACTAGGGGAAAAGTACGCATACCGTTGTAATCGGGCGAGTTTCTACTTTCAGATGCAACAGAAATTTTGCGGATTAGTCAATCCGTTCGCGAGATGTGGCAGTTTGGAGGTAAGAAACGCTTGAGAAACTCAAAATTTTCGCAGTTCTGATGCTCGAAACGATTAACTAGGACGGCCTAGGGGAAAAGTACGCATACCGTTGTAATCGGGCGAGTTTCTACTTTCAGATGCAACAGAAATTTTGCGGATTGGTCAATCCGTTCGCGAGATATGGCAGTTTGGAAGTAAGAAACGCTTGAGAAACTCAAAATTTTCGCAGTTCTCATGCTCGAAACGAATAACTAGAACGGCCTAGGGGAAAAGTACGCATACCGTAGTAATCGGGCGAGTTTCTACTTTCAGATGCGACAGAAATTTTGCGGATTGGTCAATCCGTGCGCGAGATATGGCAGTTTGTAGGTAAGAAACGCTTGAGAAACTCAACATTTTCGCAGTTCTGATGCTCGAAACGAATAACTAGAACGGCCTAGGGGAAAAGTACGCATACCGTTGTAATCGGGCGAGTTTCTACTTTCAGATGCAACAGAAATTTTGCGGATTAGTCAATCCGTTCGCGAGATATGGCAGTTTGGAGGTAAGAAACGCTTGAGAAACTCAAAATTTTCGCAGTTCTGATGCTCGACAAGCATAACTAGAACGGTCTAGGGGAAAAGTACGCATACCGTTGTAATCGGGCGACTTTCTACTTTCAGATGCAACAGAAATTTTGCGGATTAGTCAATCCGTTCGCGAGATATGGCAGTTTGGAGGTAAGAAACGGTTGAGAAACTCAAAATTTTCACAGTTCTGATGCTCGAAACGAATAACCAGAACGGCCTAGGGGAAAAGTACGCATACCGTTGTAATCGGGCGAGTTTCTACTTTCAGATGCAACAGAAATTTTGCGGTTTGGTCAATCCGTTCGCGAGATATGGCAGTTTGGAAGTATGAAACACTTGAGAAACACAAAATTTTCGCAGTTCTGATGCTCGAAACGAATAACTAGAGCGGCCTAGGGGAAAAGTACGCATACCGTTGTAATCAGGCGAGTTTCTACTTTCAGATGCATCAGAAATTTTGCGGACTGGTCAATCCGTTCGCGAGATATGGCAGTTTGGAAGTAAGAAACGCTTGAGAAACCTAAAATTTTTGCAGTTCTGATGCTCGAAACGATTAACTAGAACGGCCTAGGGGAAAAGTACGCATACCGTTGTAATCGGGCGAGTTTCTACTTTCAGATGCAACAGAAATTTTGCGGATTGGTCAATCCGTTCGCGAGATATGGCAGTTTGGAGGTAAGAAACGCTTGAGAAACTCAAAATTTTCGCAGTTCTGATGCTCGAAACGAATAACTAGAACGGCCTAGGGGAAAAGTACGCATACCGTTGTAATCGGGTGAGTTTCTACTTTCAGATGCAACAGAAATTTTGCGGATTAGTCAATCCGTTCGCGAGATATGGCAGTTTGGAGGTAAGAAACGCTTGAGAAACTCAAAATTTTCGCAGTTCTGATGCTCGAAACGAATAACTAGAACGGACTAGGGGAAAAGTACGCATACCGTTGTAATCGGGCGAGTTTCTACTTTCAGATGCAACAGAAATTTTGCGGATTGGTCAATCCGTTCGCGAGATATGGCAGTTTGGAGGTAAGAAACGCTTGAGAAACTCAAAATTTTCGCAGTTCTGATGCTCGAAACGAATAACTAGAACGGCCTAGGGGAAAAGTACGCATACCGTTGTAATCGGGCGAGTTTCTACTTTCAGATGCAACAGAAATTTTGCGGATTAGTCAATCCGTTCGCGAGATATGGCAGTTTGGAGGTAAGAAACGCTTGAGTAACTCAAAATTTTCGCAGTTCTGATGCTCGACAAGCATAACTAGAACGGTCTAGGGGAAAAGTACGCATACCGTTGTAATCGGGCGACTTTCTACTTTCAGATGCAATAAAAATTTTGCGGATTGGTCAATCCGTTCGCGAGATATGGCAGTTTGGAGGTAAGAAACGCTTGAGAAACTCAAAATTTTCGCAGTTCTAATGCTCGAAACGAATAACTAGAACGGCCTAGGGGAAAAGTACGCATACCGTTGTAATCGGGCGAGTTTCTACTTTCAGATGCAACAGAAATTTTGCGGATTAGTCAATCCGTTCGCGAGATGTGGCAGTTTGGAGGTAAGAAACGCTTGAGAAACTCAAAATTTTCGCAGTTCTGATGCTCGAAACGAATAACTAGAACGGACTAGGGGAAAAGTACGCATACCGTTGTAATCGGGCGAGTTTCTACTTTCAGATGCAACAGAAATTTTGCGGATTGGTCAATCCGTTCGCGAGATATGGCAGTTTGGAGGTAAGAAACGCTTGAGAAACTCAAAATTTTCGCAGTTCTGATGCTCGAAACGAATAACTAGAACGGCCTAGGGGAAAAGTACGCATACCGTTGTAATCGGGTGAGTTTCTACTTTCAGATGCAACAGAAATTTTGCGGATTAGTCAATCCGTTCGCGAGATATGGCAGTTTGGAGGTAAGAAACGCTTGAGAAACTCAAAATTTTCGCAGTTCTCATGCTCGAAACTAATAACTAGAACGGCCTAGGGGAAAAGTAAGCATACCGTTGTAATCGGGCGAGTTTCTACTTTCAGATGCATCAGAAATTTTGCGGTTTGGTCAATCCGTTCGCGAGATATGGCAGTTTGGAAGTATGAAACACTTGAGAAACACAAAATTTTCGCAGTTCTGATGCTCGAAACGAATAACTAGAGCAGCCTAGGGGAAAAGTACGCATACCGTTGTAATCGGGCGGGTTTCTACTTTCAGATGCATCAGAAATTTTGCGGATTGGTCAATCCGTTCGCGAGATATGGCAGTTTGGAAGTAAGAAACGCTTGAGAAACTCAACATTTTCGCAGTTCTGATGCTCGAAACGAATAACTAGAACGGCCTAGGGGAAAAGTAGGCATACCGTTGTAATCGGGCTAGTTTGTACTCTCAGATGCAACAGAAATTTTGCGGATTGGTCAATCCGTTCTCGAGATATGGCAGTTTGGAAGTAAGAAACGCTTGAGAAACTCAAAATTATCGCAGTTCTCATGCTCGAAACGAATAACTAGAACGGCCTAGGGGAAAAGTACGCATACCGTAGTAATCGGGCGAGTTTCTACTTTCAGATGCAACAGAAATTTTGCGGATTGGTCAATCCGTTCGCGAGATATGGCAGTTTGTAGGTAAGAAACGCTTGAGAAACTCAACATTTTCGCAGTTCTGATGCTCGAAACGAATAACTAGAACGGCCTAGGGGAAAAGTAGGCATACCGTTGTAATCGGGCGAGTTTGTACTCTCACATGCAACAGAAATTTTGCGGATTGGTCAATCCGTTCGCGAGATATGGCAGTTTGGAGGTAAGCAACGCTTGAGAAACCCAAAATTTTCGCAGTTCTCATGCTCGAAACTAATAACTAGAACGGCCTAGGGGAAAAGTACGCATACCGTTGTAATCGGGCGAGTTTCTACTTTCAGATGCAAGAGAAATTTTGCGGATTAGTCAATCCGTTCGCGAGATGTGGCAGTTTGGAAGTAAGAAACGCTTGAGAAACTCAAAATTTTCGCAGTTCTCATGCTCGAAGCGAATAACTACAACGGCCTAGGGGAAAAGTACGCATACCGTTGTAATCGGGCGAGTTTCTACTTTCAGATGCATCAGAAATTTTGCGGTTTGGTCAATCCGTTCGCGAGATATGGCAGTTTGGAAGTATGAAACACTTGAGAAACACAAAATTTTCGCAGTTCTGATGCTCGAAACGAATAACTAGAGCGGCCTAGGGGAAAAGTACGCATACCGTTGTAATCGGGCGGGTTTCTACTTTCAGATGCATCAGAAATTTTGCGGATTGGTCGATCCGTTCGCGAGATATGGCAGTTTGGAAGTAAGAAACGCTTGAGAAACTCAACATTTTCGCAGTTCTGATGCTCGAAACGAATAACTAGAACGGCCTAGGGGAAAAGTAGGCATACGGTTGTAATCGGGCTAGTTTGTACTCTCAGATGCAACAGAAATTTTGCGGATTGGTCAATCCGTTCTCGAGATATGGCAGTTTGGAGGTAAGAAACGCTTGAGAAACTCAAAATTTTCGCAGTTCTGATGCTCGAAACGAATAACTAGAACGGCCTAGGGGAAAAGTACGCATACCGTTGTAATCGGGCGAGTTTCTACTTTCAGATGCAACAGAAATTTTGCGGATTGGTCAATCCGTTCGCGAGATATGGCAGTTTGTAGGTAAGAAACGCTTGAGAAACTCAACATTTTCGCAGTTCTGATGCTCGAAACGAATAACTAGAACGGCCTAGGGGAAAAGTAGGCATACCGTTGTAATCGGGCGAGTTTGTACTCTCAGATGCAACAGAAATTTTGCGGATTGGTCAATCCGTTCGCGAGATATGGCAGTTTGGAGGTAAGAAACGCTTGAGAAACTCAAAATTTTCGCAGTTCTGATGCTCGAAACGAATAACTAGAACGGACTAGGGGAAAAGTACGCATACCGTTGTAATCGGGCGAGTTTCTACTTTCAGATGCAACAGAAATTTTGCGGATTGGTCAATCCGTTCGCGAGATATGGCAGTTTGGAGGTAAGAAACGCTTGAGAAACTCAAAATTTTCGCAGTTCTGATGCTCGAAACGAATAACTAGAACGGCCTAGGGGAAAAGTACGCATACCGTTGTAATCGGGCGAGTTTCTACTTTCAGATGCAACAGAAATTTTGCGGATTAGTCAATCCGTTCGCGAGATATGGCAGTTTGGAGGTAAGAAACGCTTGAGAAACTCAAAATTTTCGCAGTTCTGATGCTCGAAACGAATAACTAGAACGGACTAGGGGAAAAGTACGCATACCGTTGTAATCGGGCGAGTTTCTACTTTCAGATGCAACAGAAATTTTGCGGATTGGTCAATCCGTTCGCGAGATATGGCAGTTTGGAGGTAAGAAACGCTTGAGAAACTCAAAATTTTCGCAGTTCTGATGCTCGAAACGAATAACTAGAACGGCCTAGGGGAAAAGTACGCATACCGTTGTAATCGGGCGAGTTTCTACTTTCAGATGCAACAGAAATTTTGCGGATTAGTCAATCCGTTCGCGAGATGTGGCTGTTTGGAGGTAAGAAACGCTTGAGAAACTCAAAATTTTCGCAGTTCTCATGCTCGAAGCGAATAACTACAACGGCCTAGGGGAAAAGTACGCATACCGTTGTAATCGGGCGAGTTTCTACTTTCAGATGCATCAGAAATTTTGCGGTTTGGTCAATCCGTTCGCGAGATATGGCAGTTTGGAAGTATGAAACACTTGAGAAACACAAAATTTTCGCAGTTCTGATGCTCGAAACGAATAACTAGAGCGGCCTAGGGGAAAAGTACGCATACCGTTGTAATCGGGCGAGTTTCTACTTTCAGATGCATCAGAAATTTTGCGGATTGGTCAATCCGTTCGCGAGATATGGCAGTTTGGAAGTAAGAAACGCTTGAGAAACTCAAAATTTTCGCAGTTCTGATGCTCGAAACGATTAACTAGAACGGCCTAGGGGAAAAGTATACATACCGTTGTAATCGGGCGAGTTTCTACTTTCAGATGCAACAGAAATTTTGCGGATTGGTCAATCCGTTCGCGAGATATGGCAGTTTGGAGGTAAGCAACGCTTGAGAAACCCAAAATTTTCGCAGTTCTCATGCTCGAAACTAATAACTAGAACGGCCTAGGGGAAAAGTACGCATACCGTTGTAATCGGGCGAGTTTCTACTTTCAGATGCAACAGAAATTTTGCGGATTAGTCATTCCGTTCGCGAGATATGGCAGTTTGGAGGTAAGAAACGCTTGAGAAACTCAAAATTTTTGCAGTTCTGATGCTCGAAACGATTAACTAGAACGGCCTAGGGGAAAAGTACGCATACCGTTGTAATCGGGCGAGTTTCTACTTTCAGATGCAACAGAAATTTTGCGGATTGGTCAATCCGTTCGCGAGATATGGCAGTTTGGAAGTAAGAAACGCTTGAGAAACTCAAAATTTTCGCAGTTCTCATGCTCGAAACGAATAACTAGAACGGCCTAGGGGAAAAGTACGCATACCATTGTAATCGGGCGAGTTCCTACTTTCAGATGCAACAGAAATTTTGCGGATTGGTCAATCCGTTCGCGAGATATGGCAGTTTGTAAGTAAGAAACGCTTGAGAAACTCAACATTTTCGCAGTTCTGATGCTCGAAACGAATAACTAGAACGGCCTAGGGGAAAAGTAGGCATACCGTTGTAATCGGGCTAGTTTGTACTCTCAGATGCAACAGAAATTTTGCGGATTGGTCAATCCGTTCTCGAGATATGGCAGTTTGGAGGTAAGAAACGCTTGAGAAACTCAAAATTTTCGCAGTTCTGATGCTCGAAACGAATAACTAGAACGGACTAGGGGAAAAGTACGCATACCGTTGTAATCGGGCGACTTTCTACTTTCAGATGCAACAGAAATTTTGCGGATTGGTCAATCCGTTCGCGAGATGTGGCAGTTTGGAGGTAAGAAACGGTTGAGAAACTCAAAATTATCACAGTTCTGATGCTCGAAACGAGTAACCAGAACGGCCTAGGGGAAAAGTACGCATACCGTTGTAATCGGGCGAGTTTCTACTTTCAGATGCAACAGAAATTTTGCGGATTGGTCAATCCGTTCGCGAGATATGGCAGTTTGGATGTAAGAAACGCTTGAGAAACTCAAAATTTTCGCAGTTCTGATGCTCGACAAGCATAACTAGAACGGTCTCGGGGAAAAGTACGCATACCGTTGTAATCGGGCGAGTTTCTACTTTCAGATGGAACAGAAATTTTGCGGACTGGTCAATCGGTTCGCGAGATATGGCAGTTTGGAAGTATGAAACACTTGAGAAACACAAAATTTTCGCAGTCTGATGCTCGAAACGAATAACTAGAGCGGCCTAGGGGAAAAGTACGCATACCGTTGTAATCGGGCGAGTTTCTACTTTCAGATGCATCAGAAAATTTTGCGGATTGGTCAATCCGTTCGCGAGATATGGCAGTTTGGAGGTAAGCAACGCTTGAGAAACCCAAAATTTTCGCAGTTCTCATGCTCGAAACTAATAACTAGAACGGCCTAGGGGAAAAGTACGCATACCGTTGTAATCGGGCGAGTTTCTACTTTCAGATGCAACAGAAATTTTGCGGATTAGTCATTCCGTTCGCGAGATATGGCAGTTTGGAGGTAAGAAACGCTTGAGAAACTCAAAATTTTTGCAGTTCTGATGCTCGAAACGATTAACTAGAACGGCCTAGGGGAAAAGTACGCATACCGTTGTAATCGGGCGAGTTTCTACTTTCAGATGCAACAGAAATTTTGCGGATTGGTCAATCCGTTCGCGAGATATGGCAGTTTGGAAGTAAGAAACGCTTGAGAAACTCAAAATTTTCGCAGTTCTCATGCTCGAAACGAATAACTAGAACGGCCTAGGGGAAAAGTACGCATACCATTGTAATCGGGCGAGTTCCTACTTTCAGATGCAACAGAAATTTTGCGGATTGGTCAATCCGTTCGCGAGATATGGCAGTTTGTAAGTAAGAAACGCTTGAGAAACTCAACATTTTCGCAGTTCTGATGCTCGAAACGAATAACTAGAACGGCCTAGGGGAAAAGTAGGCATACCGTTGTAATCGGGCTAGTTTGTACTCTCAGATGCAACAGAAATTTTGCGGATTGGTCAATCCGTTCTCGAGATATGGCAGTTTGGAGGTAAGAAACGCTTGAGAAACTCAAAATTTTCGCAGTTCTGATGCTCGAAACGAATAACTAGAACGGACTAGGGGAAAAGTACGCATACCGTTGTAATCGGGCGAGTTTCTACTTTCAGATGCAACAGAAATTTTGCGGATTGGTCATTCCGTTCGCGAGATATGGCAGTTTGGAGGTAAGAAACGCTTGAGAAACTCAAAATTTTCGCAGTTCTGATTTTCGAAACGAATAACTAGAACGGCCTAGGGGAAAAGTACGCATACCGTTGTAATCGGGTGAGTTTCTACTTTCAGATGCAACAGAAATTTTGCGGATTAGTCAATCCGTTCGCGAGATATGGCAGTTTGGAGGTAAGAAACGCTTGAGAAACTCAAAATTTTCGCAGTTCTGATGCTCGAAACGAATAACTAGAACGGCCTAGGGGAAAAGTACGCATACCGTTGTAATCGGGCGAGTTTCTACTTTCAGATGCAACAGAAATTTTGCGGATTGGTCAATCCGTTCGCGAGATATGGCAGTTTGGAGGTAAGAAACGCTTGAGAAACTCAAAATTTTCGCAGTTCTGATGCTCGAAACGAATAACTAGAACGGCCTAGGGGAAAAGTACGCATACCGTTGTAATCGGGTGAGTTTCTACTTTCAGATGCATCAGAAATTTTGCTGATTGGTCAATCCGTTCGCGAGATATGGCAGTTTGGAAGTACGAAACGCTTGAGAAACTCAAAATTTTTGCAGTTCTGATGCTCGAAACGATTAACTAGAACGGCCTAGGGGAAAAGTACGCATACCGTTGTAATCGGGCGAGTTTCTACTTTCAGATGCAACAGAAATTTTGCGGATTGGTCAATCCGTTCGCGAGATATGGCAGTTTGGAAGTAAGAAACGCTTGAGAAACTCAAAATTTTCGCAGTTCTCATGCTCGAAACGAATAACTAGAACGGCCTAGGGGAAAAGTACGCATACCGTTGTAATCGGGCGAGTTTCTACTTTCAGATGCAACAGAAATTTTGCCGATTGGTCATTCCGTTCGCGAGATATGGCAGTTTGGAGGTAAGAAACGCTTGAGAAACTCAAAATTTTCGCAGTTCTGATGCTCGAAACGAATAACTAGAACGGCCTAGGGGAAAAGTACGCATACCGTTGTAATCGGGTGAGTTTCTACTTTCAGATGCAACAGAAATTTTGCGGATTAGTCAATCCGTTCGCGAGATATGGCAGTTTGGAGGTAAGAAACGCTTGAGAAACTCAAAATTTTCGCAGTTCTGATGCTCGAAACGAATAACTAGAACGGCCTAGGGGAAAAGTACGCATACCGTTGTAATCGGGCGAGTTTCTACTTTCAGATGCAACAGAAATTTTGCGGATTGGTCAATCCGTTCGCGAGATATGGCAGTTTGTAGGTAAGAAACGCATGAGAAACTCAACATTCTCGCAGTTCTGATGCTCGAAACGAATAACTAGAACGGCCTAGGGGAAAAGTAGGCATACCGTTGTAATCGGGCGAGTTTGTACTCTCAGATGCAACAGAAATTTTGCGGATTGGTCAATCCGTTCGCGAGATATGGCAGTTTGGAGGTAAGAAACGCTTGAGAAACTCAAAATTTTCGCAGTTCTGATGCTCGAAACGAATAACTAGAACGGCCTAGGGGAAAAGTACGCATACCGTTGTAATCGGGCGAGTTTCTACTTTCAGATGCAACAGAAATTTTGCGGATTGGTCAATCCGTTCGCGAGATATGGCAGTTTGGAAGTAAGAAACGCTTGAGAAACTCAAAATTTTCGCAGTTCTCATACTCGAAACGAATAACTAGAACGGCCTAGGGGAAAAGTACGCATACCGTTGTAATCGGGCGAGTTTCTACTTTCAGATGCAACAGTAATTTTGCGGTTTGGTCAATCCGTTCGCGAGATATGGCAGTTTGGAGGTAAGAAACGCTTGAGAAACTCAAAATTTTCGCAGTTCTGATGCTCGAAACGAATAACTAGAACGGCCTAGGGGAAAAGTACGCATACCGTTGTAATCGGGTGAGTTTCTACTTTCAGATGCATCAGAAATTTTGCGGATTGGTCAATCCGTTCGCGAGATATGGCAGTTTGGAAGTAAGAAACGCTTGAGAAACTCAAAATTTTTGCAGTTCTGATGCTCGAAACGATTAACTAGAACGGCCTAGGGGAAAAGTACGCATACCGTTGTAATCGGGCGAGTTTCTACTTTCAGATGCAACAGAAATTTTGCGGATTGGTCAATCCGTTCGCGAGATATGGCAGTTTGGAAGTAAGAAACGCTTGAGAAACTCAAAATTTTCGCAGTTCTCATGCTCGAAACGAATAACTAGAACGGCCTAGGGGAAAAGTACGCATACCGTTGTAATCGGGCGAGTTCCTACTTTCAGATGCAACAGAAATTTTGCGGATTGGTCAATCCGTTCGCGAGATATGGCAGTTTGTAAGTAAGAAACGCTTGAGAAACTCAACATTTTCGCAGTTCTGATGCTCGAAACGAATAACTAGAACGGCCTAGGGGAAAAGTAGGCATACCGTTGTAATCGGGCTAGTTTGTACTCTCAGATGCAACAGAAATTTTGCGGATTGGTCAATCCGTTCTCGAGATATGGCAGTTTGGAGGTAAGAAACGCTTGAGAAACTCAAAATTTTCGCAGTTCTGATGCTCGAAACGAATAACTAGAACGGACTAGGGGAAAAGTACGCATACCGTTGTAATCGGGCGAGTTTCTACTTTCAGATGCAACAGAAATTTTGCGGATTGGTCATTCCGTTCGCGAGATATGGCAGTTTGGAGGTAAGAAACGCTTGAGAAACTCAAAATTTTCGCAGTTCTGATGCTCGAAACGAATAACTAGAACGGCCTAGGGGAAAAGTACGCATACCGTTGTAATCGGGTGAGTTTCTACTTTCAGATGCAACAGAAATTTTGCGGATTAGTCAATCCGTTCGCGAGATATGGCAGTTTGGAGGTAAGAAACGCTTGAGAAACTCAAAATTTTCGCAGTTCTGATGCTCGAAACGAATAACTAGAACGGCCTAGGGGAAAAGTACGCATACCGTTGTAATCGGGCGAGTTTCTACTTTCAGATGCAACAGAAATTTTGCGGATTGGTCAATCCGTTCGCGAGATATGGCAGTTTGTAGGTAAGAAACGCATGAGAAACTCAACATTTTCGCAGTTCTGATGCTCGAAACGAATAACTAGAACGGCCTAGGGGAAAAGTAGGCATACCGTTGTAATCGGGCGAGTTTGTACTCTCAGATGCAACAGAAATTTTGCGGATTGGTCAATCCGTTCGCGAGATATGGCAGTTTGGAGGTAAGAAACGCTTGAGAAACTCAAAATTTTCGCAGTTCTGATGCTCGAAACGAATAACTAGAACGGACTAGGGGAAAAGTACGCATACCGTTGTAATCGGGCGAGTTTCTACTTTCAGATGCAACAGAAATTTTGCGGATTGGTCAATCCGTTCGCGAGATATGGCAGTTTGGAGGTAAGAAACGCTTGAGAAACACAAAATTTTCGCAGTTCTGATGCTCGAAACGAATAACTAGAACGGCCTAGGGGAAAAGTACGCATACCGTTGTAATCGGGCGAGTTTCTACTTTCAGATGCAACAGAAATTTTGCGGATTAGTCAATCCGTTCGCGAGATATGGCAGTTTGGAGGTAAGAAACGCTTGAGAAACTCAAAATTTTCGCAGTTCTGATGCTCGAAACGAATAACTAGAACGGACTAGGGGAAAAGTACGCATACCGTTGTAATCGGGCGAGTTTCTACTTTCAGATGCAACAGAAATTTTGCGGATTGGTCAATCCGTTCGCGAGATATGGCAGTTTGGAGGTAAGAAACGCTTGAGAAACTCAAAATTTTCGCAGTTCTGATGCTCGAAACGAATAACTAGAACGGCCTAGGGGAAAAGTACGCATACCGTTGTAATCGGGCGAGTTTCTACTTTCAGATGCAACAGAAATTTTGCGGATTAGTCAATCCGTTCGCGAGATGTGGCAGTTTGGAGGTAAGAAACGCTTGAGAAACTCAAAATTTTCGCAGTTCTCATGCTCGAAGCGAATAACTACAACGGCCTAGGGGAAAAGTACGCATACCGTTGTAATCGGGCGAGTTTCTACTTTCAGATGCATCAGAAATTTTGCGGTTTGGTCAATCCGTTCGCGAGATATGGCAGTTTGGAAGTATGAAACACTTGAGAAACACAAAATTTTCGCAGTTCTGATGCTCGAAACGAATAACTAGAGCGGCCTAGGGGAAAAGTACGCATACCGTTGTAATCGGGCGAGTTTCTACTTTCAGATGCATCAGAAATTTTGCGGATTGGTCAATCCGTTCGCGAGATATGGCAGTTTGGAAGTAAGAAACGCTTGAGAAACTCAAAATTTTCGCAGTTCTGATGCTCGAAACGATTAACTAGAACGGCCTAGGGGAAAAGTACGCATACCGTTGTAATCGGGCGAGTTTCTACTTTCAGATGCAACAGAAATTTTGCGGATTGGTCAATCCGTTCGCGAGATATGGCAGTTTGGAGGTAAGCAACGCTTGAGAAACCCAAAATTTTCGCAGTTCTCATGCTCGAAACTAATAACTAGAACGGCCTAGGGGAAAAGTACGCATACCGTTGTAATCGGGCGAGTTTCTACTTTCAGATGCAACAGAAATTTTGCGGATTAGTCATTCCGTTCGCGAGATATGGCAGTTTGGAGGTAAGAAACGCTTGAGAAACTCGAAATTTTCGCAGTTCTGATGCTCGAAACGAATAACTAGAACGGCCTAGGGGAAAAGTACGCATACCGTTGTAATCGGGCGAGTTTCTACTTTCAGATGCAACAGAAATTTTGCGGATTGGTCAATCCGTTCGCGAGATATGGCAGTTTGTAGGTAAGAAACGCATGAGAAACTCAACATTCTCGCAGTTCTGATGCTCGAAACGAATAACTAGAACGGCCTAGGGGAAAAGTAGGCATACCGTTGTAATCGGGCGAGTTTGTACTCTCAGATGCAACAGAAATTTTGCGGATTGGTCAATCCGTTCGCGAGATATGGCAGTTTGGAGGTAAGAAACGCTTGAGAAACTCAAAATTTTCGCAGTTCTGATGCTCGAAACGAATAACTAGAACGGCCTAGGGGAAAAGTACGCATACCGTTGTAATCGGGCGAGTTTCTACTTTCAGATGCAACAGAAATTTTGCGGATTGGTCAATCCGTTCGCGAGATATGGCAGTTTGGAAGTAAGAAACGCTTGAGAAACTCAAAATTTTCGCAGTTCTCATACTCGAAACGAATAACTAGAACGGCCTAGGGGAAAAGTACGCATACCGTTGTAATCGGGCGAGTTTCTACTTTCAGATGCAACAGTAATTTTGCGGATTGGTCAATCCGTTCGCGAGATATGGCAGTTTGGAGGTAAGAAACGCTTGAGAAACTCAAAATTTTCGCAGTTCTGATGCTCGAAACGAATAACTAGAACGGCCTAGGGGAAAAGTACGCATACCGTTGTAATCGGGTGAGTTTCTACTTTCAGATGCATCAGAAATTTTGCGGATTGGTCAATCCGTTCGCGAGATATGGCAGTTTGGAAGTAAGAAACGCTTGAGAAACTCAAAATTTTTGCAGTTCTGATGCTCGAAACGATTAACTAGAACGGCCTAGGGGAAAAGTACGCATACCGTTGTAATCGGGCGAGTTTCTACTTTCAGATGCAACAGAAATTTTGCGGATTGGTCAATCCGTTCGCGAGATATGGCAGTTTGGAAGTAAGAAACGCTTGAGAAACTCAAAATTTTCGCAGTTCTCATGCTCGAAACGAATAACTAGAACGGCCTAGGGGAAAAGTACGCATACCGTTGTAATCGGGCGAGTTCCTACTTTCAGATGCAACAGAAATTTTGCGGATTGGTCAATCCGTTCGCGAGATATGGCAGTTTGTAAGTAAGAAACGCTTGAGAAACTCAACATTTTCGCAGTTCTGATGCTCGAAACGAATAACTAGAACGGCCTAGGGGAAAAGTAGGCATACCGTTGTAATCGGGCTAGTTTGTACTCTCAGATGCAACAGAAATTTTGCGGATTGGTCAATTCGTTCTCGAGATATGGCAGTTTGGAGGTAAGAAACGCTTGAGAAACTCAAAATTTTCGCAGTTCTGATGCTCGAAACGAATAACTAGAACGGACTAGGGGAAAAGTACGCATACCGTTGTAATCGGGCGAGTTTCTACTTTCAGATGCAACAGAAATTTTGCGGATTGGTCATTCCGTTCGCGAGATATGGCAGTTTGGAGGTAAGAAACGCTTGAGAAACTCAAAATTTTCGCAGTTCTGATGCTCGAAACGAATAACTAGAACGGCCTAGGGGAAAAGTACGCATACCGTTGTAATCGGGTGAGTTTCTACTTTCAGATGCAACAGAAATTTTGCGGATTAGTCAATCCGTTCGCGAGATATGGCAGTTTGGAGGTAAGAAACGCTTGAGAAACTCAAAATTTTCGCAGTTCTGATGCTCGAAACGAATAACTAGAACGGCCTAGGGGAAAAGTACGCATACCGTTGTAATCGGGCGAGTTTCTACTTTCAGATGCAACAGAAATTTTGCGGATTGGTCAATCCGTTCGCGAGATATGGCAGTTTGTAGGTAAGAAACGCATGAGAAACTCAACATTTTCGCAGTTCTGATGCTCGAAACGAATAACTAGAACGGCCTAGGGGAAAAGTAGGCATACCGTTGTAATCGGGCGAGTTTGTACTCTCAGATGCAACAGAAATTTTGCGGATTGGTCAATCCGTTCGCGAGATATGGCAGTTTGGAGGTAAGAAACGCTTGAGAAACTCAAAATTTTCGCAGTTCTGATGCTCGAAACGAATAACTAGAACGGACTAGGGGAAAAGTACGCATACCGTTGTAATCGGGCGAGTTTCTACTTTCAGATGCAACAGAAATTTTGCGGATTGGTCAATCCGTTCGCGAGATATGGCAGTTTGGAGGTAAGAAACGCTTGAGAAACACAAAATTTTCGCAGTTCTGATGCTCGAAACGAATAACTAGAACGGCCTAGGGGAAAAGTACGCATACCGTTGTAATCGGGCGAGTTTCTACTTTCAGATGCAACAGAAATTTTGCGGATTAGTCGATCCGTTCGCGAGATATGGCAGTTTGGAGGTAAGAAACGCTTGAGAAACTCAAAATTTTCGCAGTTCTGATGCTCGAAACGAATAACTAGAACGGACTAGGGGAAAAGTACGCATACCGTTGTAATCGGGCGAGTTTCTACTTTCAGATGCAACAGAAATTTTGCGGATTGGTCAATCCGTTCGCGAGATATGGCAGTTTGGAGGTAAGAAACGCTTGAGAAACTCAAAATTTTCGCAGTTCTGATGCTCGAAACGAATAACTAGAACGGCCTAGGGGAAAAGTACGCATACCGTTGTAATCGGGCGAGTTTCTACTTTCAGATGCAACAGAAATTTTGCGGATTAGTCAATCCGTTCGCGAGATGTGGCAGTTTGGAGGTAAGAAACGCTTGAGAAACTCAAAATTTTCGCAGTTCTCATGCTCGAAGCGAATAACTACAACGGCCTAGGGGAAAAGTACGCATACCGTTGTAATCGGGCGAGTTTCTACTTTCAGATGCATCAGAAATTTTGCGGTTTGGTCAATCCGTTCGCGAGATATGGCAGTTTGGAAGTATGAAACACTTGAGAAACACAAAATTTTCGCAGTTCTGATGCTCGAAACGAATAACTAGAGCGGCCTAGGGGAAAAGTACGCATACCGTTGTAATCGGGCGAGTTTCTACTTTCAGATGCATCAGAAATTTTGCGGATTGGTCAATCCGTTCGCGAGATATGGCAGTTTGGAAGTAAGAAACGCTTGAGAAACTCAAAATTTTCGCAGTTCTGATGCTCGAAACGATTAACTAGAACGGCCTAGGGGAAAAGTACGCATACCGTTGTAATCGGGCGAGTTTCTACTTTCAGATGCAACAGAAATTTTGCGGATTGGTCAATCCGTTCGCGAGATATGGCAGTTTGGAGGTAAGCAACGCTTGAGAAACCCAAAATTTTCGCAGTTCTCATGCTCGAAACTAATAACTAGAACGGCCTAGGGGAAAAGTACGCATACCGTTGTAATCGGGCGAGTTTCTACTTTCAGATGCAACAGAAATTTTGCGGATTAGTCATTCCGTTCGCGAGATATGGCAGTTTGGAGGTAAGAAACGCTTGAGAAACTCGAAATTTTCGCAGTTCTGATGCTCGAAACGAATAACTAGAACGGCCTAGGGGAAAAGTACGCATACCGTTGTAATCGGGCGAGTTTCTACTTTCAGATGCAACAGAAATTTTGCGGATTGGTCAATCCGTTCGCGAGATATGGCAGTTTGGAGGTAAGAAACGCTTGAGAAACTCAAAATTTTCGCAGTTCTGATGCTCGAAACGAATAACTAGAACGGCCTAGGGGAAAAGTACGCATACCGTTGTAATCGGGCGAGTTCCTACTTTCAGATGCATCAGAAATTTTGCGGATTGGTCAATCCGTTCGCGAGATATGGCAGTTTGGAAGTAAGAAACGCTTGAGAAACTCAACATTTTCGCAGTTCTGATGCTCGAAACGAATAACTAGAACGGCCTAGGGGAAAAGTAGGCATACGGTTGTAATCGGGCTAGTTTGTACTCTCAGATGCAACAGAAATTTTGCGGATTGGTCAATCCGTTCTCGAGATATGGCAGTTTGGAGGTAAGAAACGCTTGAGAAACTCAAAATTTTCGCAGTTCTGATGCTCGAAACGAATAACTAGAACGGACTAGGGGAAAAGTACGCATACCGTTGTAATCGGGCGAGTTTCTACTTTCAGATGCAACAGAAATTTTGCGGATTGGTCAATCCGTTCGCGAGATATGGCAGTTTGGAGGTAAGAAACGCTTGAGAAACTCAAAATTTTCGCAGTTCTGATGCTCGAAACGAATAACTAGAACGGCCTAGGGGAAAAGTACGCATATCGTTGTAATCGGGTGAGTTTCTACTTTCAGATGCATCAGAAATTTTGCGGATTGGTCAATCCGTTCGCGAGATATGGCAGTTTGGAAGTAAGAAACGCTTGAGAAACTCAAAATTTTTGCAGTTCTGATGCTCGAAACGATTAACTAGAACGGCCTAGGGGAAAAGTACGCATACCGTTGTAATCGGGCGAGTTTCTACTTTCAGATGCAACAGAAATTTTGCGGATTGGTCAATCCGTTCGCGAGATATGGCAGTTTGGAAGTAAGAAACGCTTGAGAAACTCAAAATTTTCGCACTTCTCATACTCGAAACGAATAACTAGAACGGCCTAGGGGAAAAGTACGCATACCGTTGTAATCGGGCGAGTTTCTACTTTCAGATGCAACAGAAATTTTGCGGATTGGTCAATCCGTTCGCGAGATATGGCAGTTTGGAGGTAAGAAACGCTTGAGAAACTCAAAATTTTCGCAGTTCTGATGCTCGAAACGAATAACTAGAACGGCCTAGGGGAAAAGTACGCATACCGTTGTAATCGGGTGAGTTTCTACTTTCAGATGCATCAGAAATTTTGCGGATTGGTCAATCCGTTCGCGAGATATGGCAGTTTGGAAGTAAGAAACGCTTGAGAAACTCAAAATTTTTGCAGTTCTGATGCTCGAAACGATTAACTAGAACGGCCTAGGGGAAAAGTACGCATACCGTTGTAATCGGGCGAGTTTCTACTTTCAGATGCAACAGAAATTTTGCGGATTGGTCAATCCGTTCGCGAGATATGGCAGTTTGGAAGTAAGAAACGCTTGAGAAACTCAAAATTTTCGCAGTTCTCATGCTCGAAACGAATAACTAGAACGGCCTAGGGGAAAAGTACGCATACCGTTGTAATCGGGCGAGTTCCTACTTTCAGATGCAACAGAAATTTTGCGGATTGGTCAATCCGTTCGCGAGATATGGCAGTTTGTAAGTAAGAAACGCTTGAGAAACTCAACATTTTCGCAGTTCTGATGCTCGAAACGAATAACTAGAACGGCCTAGGGGAAAAGTAGGCATACCGTTGTAATCGGGCTAGTTTGTACTCTCAGATGCAACAGAAATTTTGCGGATTGGTCAATCCGTTCTCGAGATATGGCAGTTTGGAGGTAAGAAACGCTTGAGAAACTCAAAATTTTCGCAGTTCTGATGCTCGAAACGAATAACTAGAACGGACTAGGGGAAAAGTACGCATACCGTTGTAATCTGGCGAGTTTCTACTTTCAGATGCAACAGAAATTTTGCGGATTGGTCATTCCGTTCGCGAGATATGGCAGTTTGGAGGTAAGAAACGCTTGAGAAACTCAAAATTTTCGCAGTTCTGATGCTCGAAACGAATAACTAGAACGGCCTAGGGGAAAAGTACGCATACCGTTGTAATCGGGTGAGTTTCTACTTTCAGATGCAACAGAAATTTTGCGGATTAGTCAATCCGTTCGCGAGATATGGCAGTTTGGAGGTAAGAAACGCTTGAGAAACTCAAAATTTTCGCAGTTCTGATGCTCGAAACGAATAACTAGAACGGCCTAGGGGAAAAGTACGCATACCGTTGTAATCGGGCGAGTTTCTACTTTCAGATGCAACAGAAATTTTGCGGATTGGTCAATCCGTTCGCGAGATATGGCAGTTTGTAGGTAAGAAACGCTTGAGAAACTCAACATTTTCGCAGTTCTGATGCTCGAAACGAATAACTAGAACGTCCTAGGGGAAAAGTACGCATACCGTTGTAATCGGGCGAGTTTCTACTTTCAGATGCAACAGAAATTTTGCGGATTAGTCAATCCGTTCGCGAGATATGGCAGTTTGGAGGTAAGAAACGCTTGAGAAACTCAAAATTTTCGCAGTTCTGATGCTCGAAACGAATAACTAGAACGGACTAGGGGAAAAGTACGCATACCGTTGTAATCGGGCGAGTTTCTACTTTCAGATGCAACAGAAATTTTGCGGATTGGTCAATCCGTTCGCGAGATATGGCAGTTTGGAGGTAAGAAACGCTTGAGAAACTCAAAATTTTCGCAGTTCTGATGCTCGAAACGAATAACTAGAACGGCCTAGGGGAAAAGTACGCATACCGTTGTAATCGGGCGAGTTTCTACTTTCAGATGCAACAGAAATTTTGCGGATTAGTCAATCCGTTCGCGAGATGTGGCAGTTTGGAGGTAAGAAACGCTTGAGAAACTCAAAATTTTCGCAGTTCTCATGCTCGAAGCGAATAACTACAACGGCCTAGGGGAAAAGTACGCATACCGTTGTAATCGGGCGAGTTTCTACTTTCAGATGCAACAGAAATTTTGTGGATTAGTCAATCCGTTCGCGAGATATGGCAGTTTGGATGTAAGAAACGCTTGAGAAACTCAAAATTTTCGCAGTTCTGATGCTCGAAACGAATAACTAGAACGGCCTAGGGGAAAAGTAGGCATACCGTTGTAATCGGGCTAGTTTGTACTCTCAGATGCAACAGAAATTTTGCGGATTGGTCAATCCGTTCTCGAGATATGGCAGTTTGGAGGTAAGAAACGCTTGAGAAACTCAAAATTTTCGCAGTTCTGATGCTCGAAACGAATAACTAGAACGGACTAGGGGAAAAGTACGCATACCGTTGTAATCGGGCGAGTTTCTACTTTCAGATGCAACAGAAATTTTGCGGATTGGTCATTCCGTTCGCGAGATATGGCAGTTTGGAGGTAAGAAACGCTTGAGAAACTCAAAATTTTCGCAGTTCTGATGCTCGAAACGAATAACTAGAACGGCCTAGGGGAAAAGTACGCATACCGTTGTAATCGGGTGAGTTTCTACTTTCAGATGCAACAGAAATTTTGCGGATTAGTCAATCCGTTCGCGAGATATGGCAGTTTGGAGGTAAGAAACGCTTGAGAAACTCAAAATTTTCGCAGTTCTGATGCTCGAAACGAATAACTAGAACGGCCTAGGGGAAAAGTACGCATACCGTTGTAATCGGGCGAGTTTCTACTTTCAGATGCAACAGAAATTTTGCGGATTGGTCAATCCGTTCGCGAGATATGGCAGTTTGTAGGTAAGAAACGCTTGAGAAACTCAACATTTTCGCAGTTCTGATGCTCGAAACGAATAACTAGAACGGCCTAGGGGAAAAGTACGCATACCGTTGTAATCGGGCGAGTTTCTACTTTCAGATGCAACAGAAATTTTGCGGATTAGTCAATCCGTTCGCGAGATATGGCAGTTTGGAGGTAAGAAACGCTTGAGAAACTCAAAATTTTCGCAGTTCTGATGCTCGAAACGAATAACTAGAACGGACTAGGGGAAAAGTACGCATACCGTTGTAATCGGGCGAGTTTCTACTTTCAGATGCAACAGAAATTTTGCGGATTGGTCAATCCGTTCGCGAGATATGGCAGTTTGGAGGTAAGAAACGCTTGAGAAACTCAAAATTTTCGCAGTTCTGATGCTCGAAACGAATAACTAGAACGGCCTAGGGGAAAAGTACGCATACCGTTGTAATCGGGCGAGTTTCTACTTTCAGATGCAACAGAAATTTTGCGGATTAGTCAATCCGTTCGCGAGATGTGGCAGTTTGGAGGTAAGAAACGCTTGAGAAACTCAAAATTTTCGCAGTTCTCATGCTCGAAGCGAATAACTACAACGGCCTAGGGGAAAAGTACGCATACCGTTGTAATCGGGCGAGTTTCTACTTTCAGATGCATCAGAAATTTTGCGGTTTGGTCAATCCGTCCGCGAGATATGGCAGTTTGGAAGTATGAAACACTTGAGAAACACAAAATTTTCGCAGTTCTGATGCTCGAAACGAATAACTAGAGCGGCCTAGGGGAAAAGTACGCATACCGTTGTAATCGGGCGAGTTTCTACTTTCAGATGCATCAGAAATTTTGCGGATTGGTCAATCCGTTCGCGAGATATGGCAGTTTGGAAGTAAGAAACGCTTGAGAAACTCAAAATTTTCGCAGTTCTGATGCTCGAAACGATTAACTAGAACGGCCTAGGGGAAAAGTACGCATACCGTTGTAATCGGGCGAGTTTCTACTTTCAGATGCAACAGAAATTTTGCGGATTGGTCAATCCGTTCGCGAGATATGGCAGTTTGGAGGTAAGCAACGCTTGAGAAACCCAAAATTTTCGCAGTTCTCATGCTCGAAACTAATAACTAGAACGGCCTAGGGGAAAAGTACGCATACCGTTGTAATCGGGCGAGTTTCTACTTTCAGATGCAACAGAAATTTTGCGGATTAGTCATTCCGTTCGCGAGATATGGCAGTTTGGAGGTAAGAAACGCTTGAGAAACTCGAAATTTTCGCAGTTCTGATGCTCGAAACGAATAACTAGAACGGCCTAGGGGAAAAGTACGCATACCGTTGTAATCGGGCGAGTTTCTACTTTCAGATGCAACAGAAATTTTGCGGATTGGTCAATCCGTTCGCGAGATATGGCAGTTTGGAGGTAAGAAACGCTTGAGAAACTCAAAATTTTCGCAGTTCTGATGCTCGAAACGAATAACTAGAACGGCCTAGGGGAAAAGTACGCATACCGTTGTAATCGGGCGAGTTTCTACTTTCAGATGCAACAGAAATTTTGCGGATTAGTCAATCCGTTCGCGAGATATGGCAGTTTGGAGGTAAGCAACGCTTGAGAAACCCAAAATTTTCGCAGTTCTCATGCTCGAAACTAATAACTAGAACGGCCTAGGGGAAAAGTACGCATACCGTTGTAATCGGGCGAGTTTCTACTTTCAGATGCATCAGAAATTTTGCGGTTTGGTCAATCCGTTCGCGAGATATGGCAGTTTGGAAGTATGAAACACTTGAGAAACACAAAATTTTCGCAGTTCTGATGCTCGAAACGAATAACTAGAGCGGCCTAGGGGAAAAGTACGCATACCGTTGTAATCGGGCGAGTTTCTACTTTCAGATGCATCAGAAATTTTGCGGATTGGTCAATCCGTTCGCGAGATATGGCAGTTTGGAAGTAAGAAACGCTTGAGAAACTCAAAATTTTCGCAGTTCTGATGCTCGAAACGATTAACTAGAACGGCCTAGGGGAAAAGTACGCATACCGTTGTAATCGGGCGAGTTTCTACTTTCAGATGCAACAGAAATTTTGCGGATTGGTCAATCCGTTCGCGAGATATGGCAGTTTGGAGGTAAGCAACGCTTGAGAAACCCAAAATTTTCGCAGTTCTCATGCTCGAAACTAATAACTAGAACGGCCTAGGGGAAAAGTACGCATACCGTTGTAATCGGGCGAGTTTCTACTTTCAGATGCAACAGAAATTTTGCGGATTAGTCATTCCGTTCGCGAGATATGGCAGTTTGGAGGTAAGAAACGCTTGAGAAACTCGAAATTTTCGCAGTTCTGATGCTCGAAACGAATAACTAGAACGGCCTAGGGGAAAAGTACGCATACCGTTGTAATCGGGTCTGTTTCTACTTTCAGATGCAACAGAAATTTTGCGGATTGGTCAATCCGTTCGCGAGATATGGCAGTTTGGAGGTAAGAAACGCTTGAGAAACTCAAAATTTTCGCAGTTCTGATGCTCGAAACGAATAACTAGAACGGCCTAGGGGAAAAGTACGCATACCGTTGTAATCGGGTGAGTTTCTACTTTCAGATGCAAAAGAAATTTTGCGGATTAGTCAATCCGTTCGCGAGATATGGCAGTTTGGAGGTAAGAAACGCTTGAGAAACTCAAAATTTTCGCAGTTCTGATGCTCGAAACGAATAACTAGAACGGCCTAGGGGAAAAGTACGCATACCGTTGTAATCGGGCGAGTTTCTACTTTCAGATGCAACAGAAATTTTGCGGATTGGACAATCCGTTCGCGAGATATGGCAGTTTGTAGGTGAGAAACGCTTGAGAAACTCAACATTTTCGCAGTTCTGATGCTCGAAACGAATAACTAGAACGGCCTAGGGGAAAAGTAGGCATACCGTTGTAATCGGGCGAGTTTGTACT
Organism: Ptiloglossa arizonensis; assembly: GCF_051014685.1. Taxonomy (NCBI): domain Eukaryota; kingdom Metazoa; phylum Arthropoda; class Insecta; order Hymenoptera; family Colletidae; genus Ptiloglossa; species Ptiloglossa arizonensis. The sequence goes on from NW_027478386.1 coordinate 394,061, forward strand.
CTCAGATGCAACAGAAATTTTGCGGATTGGTCAATCCGTTCGCGAGATATGGCAGTTTGGAGGTAAGAAACGCTTGAGAAACTCAAAATTTTCGCAGTTCTGATGCTCGAAACGAATAACTAGAACGGACTAGGGGAAAAGTACGCATACCGTTGTAATCGGGCGAGTTTCTACTTTCAGATGCAACAGAAATTTTGCGGATTGGTCAATCCGTTCGCGAGATATGGCAGTTTGGAGGTAAGAAACGCTTGAGAAACTCAAAATTTTCGCAGTTCTGATGCTCGAAACGAATAACTAGAACGGCCTAGGGGAAAAGTACGCATACCGTTGTAATCGGGCGAGTTTCTACTTTCAGATGCAACAGAAATTTTGCGGATTAGTCAATCCGTTCGCGAGATATGGCAGTTTGGAGGTAAGAAACGCTTGAGAAACTCAAAATTTTCGCAGTTCTGATGCTCGAAACGAATAAATAGAACGGCCTAGGGGAAAAGTACGCATACCTTTGTAATCGGGCGAGTTTCTACTTTCAGATGCAACAGAAATTTTGCGGATTATTCAATCCGTTCGCGAGATATGGCAGTTTGGAGGTAAGAAACGCTTGAGAAACTCAAAATTTTCGCAGTTCTGATGCTCGACAAGCATAACTAGAACGGTCTAGGGGAAAAGTACGCATACCGTTGTAATCGGACGACTTTCTACTTTCAGATGCAATAAAAATTTTGCGGATTGGTCAATCCGTTCGCGAGATATGGCAGTTTGGAGGTAAGAAACGCTTGAGAAGCTCAAAATTTTCGCAGTTCTGATGCTCGAAACGAATAAATAGAACGGCCTAGGGGAAAAGTACGCATACCTTTGTAATCGGGCGAGTTTCTACTTTCAGATGCAACAGAAATTTTGCGGATTATTCAATCCGTTCGCGAGATATGGCAGTTTGGAGGTAAGAAACGCTTGAGAAACTCAATATTTTCGCAGTTCTGATGCTGGACAAGCATAACTAGAACGGTCTAGGGGAAAAGTACGCATACCGTTGTAATCGGGCGAGTTTCTACTTTCAGATGCATCAGAAATTTTGCGGATTGGTCAATCCGTTCGCGAGATATGGCAGTTTGGAAGTAAGAAACGCTTGAGAAACTCAAAATTTTCGCAGTTCTGATGCTCGAAACGATTAACTAGAACGGCCTAGGGGAAAAGTACGCATACCGTTGTAATCGGGCGAGTTTCTACTTTCAGATGCAACAGAAATTTTGCGGATTGGTCAATCCGTTCGCGAGATATGGCAGTTTGGAGGTAAGCAACGCTTGAGAAACCCAAAATTTTCGCAGTTCTCATGCTCGAAGCGAATAACTACAACGGCCTAGGGGAAAAGTACGCATACCGTTGTAATCGGGCGAGTTTCTACTTTCAGATGCAACAGAAATTTTGCGGATTGGTCAATCCGTTCGCGAGATATGGCAGTTTGGAGGTAAGAAACGCTTGAGAAACTCAAAATTTTCGCAGTTCTGATGCTCGAAACGAATAACTAGAACGGCCTAGGGGAAAAGTACGCATACCGTTGTAATCGGGTGAGTTTCTACTTTCAGATGCAACAGAAATTTTGCGGATTAGTCAATCCGTTCGCGAGATATGGCAGTTTGGAGGTAAGAAACGCTTGAGAAACTCAAAATTTTCGCAGTTCTGATGCTCGAAACGAATAACTAGATCGGCCTAGGGGAAAAGTACGCATACCGTTGTAATCGGGCGACTTTCTACTTTCAGATGCAACAGAAATTTTGCGGATTGGTCAATCCGTTCGCGAGATGTGGCAGTTTGGAGGTAAGAAACGGTTGAGAAACTCAAAATTATCACAGTTCTGATGCTCGAAACGCGTAACCAGAACGGCCTAGGGGAAAAGTACGCATACCGTTGTAATCGGGCGAGTTTCTACTTTCAGATGCAACAGAAATTTTGCGGATTGGTCAATCCGTTCGCGAGATATGGCAGTTTGGATGTAAGAAACGCTTGAGAAACTCAAAATTTTCGCAGTTCTGATGCTCGACAAGCATAACTAGAACGGTCTCGGGGAAAAGTACGCATACCGTTGTAATCGGGCGAGTTTCTACTTTCAGATGGAACAGAAATTTTGCGGATTGGTCAATACGTTCGCGAGATATGGCAGTTTGGAAGTATGAAACACTTGAGAGACACAAAATTTTCGCAGTTCTGATGCGCGAAACGAATAACTAGAGCGGCCTAGGGGAAAAGTACGCATACCGTTGTAATCGGGCGAGTTTCTACTTTCAGATGCATCAGAAAATTTTGCGGATTGGTCAATCCGTTCGCGAGATATGGCAGTTTGGAAGTAAGAAACGCTTGAGAAACTCAAAATTTTCGCAGTTCTGATGCTCGAAACGATTAACTAGAACGGCCTAGGGGAAAAGTACGCATACCGTTGTAATCGGGCGAGTTTCTACTTTCAGATGCAACAGAAATTTTGCGGATTAGTCAATCCGTTCGCGAGATATGGCAGTTTGGAGGTAAGAAACGCTTGAGAAACTCAAAATTTTCGCAGTTCTGATGCTCGAAACGAATAACTAGAACGGACTAGGGGAAAAGTACGCATACCGTTGTAATCGGGCGAGTTTCTACTTTCAGATGCAACAGAAATTTTGAGGATTGGTCAATCCGTTCGCGAGATATGGCAGTTTGGAAGTATGAAACACTTGAGAAACACAAAATTTTCGCAGTTCTGATGCTCGAAACGAATAACTAGAGCGGCCTAGGGGAAAAGTACGCATACCGTTGTAATCGGGCGAGTTTCTACTTTCAGATGCATCAGAAAATTTTGCGGATTGGTCAATCCGTTCGCGAGATATGGCAGTTTGGAAGTAAGAAACGCTTGAGAAACTCAAAATTTTCGCAGTTCTGATGCTCGAAACGATTAACTAGAACGGCCTAGGGGAAAAGTACGCATACCGTTGTAATCGGGCGAGTTTCTACATTCAGATGCAACAGAAATTTTGCGGATTGGTCAATCCGTTCGCGAGATATGGCAGTTTGGAGGTAAGAAACGCTTGAGAAACTCAAAATTTTCGCAGTTCTGATGCACGAAACGAATAACTAGAACGGCCTAGGGGAAAAGTACGCATATCGTTGTAATCGGGCGAGTTTCTACTTTCAGATGCAATAGAAATTTTGCAGATTAGCCAATCCGTTCGCGAGATATGGCAGTTTGGAGGTAAGAAACGCTTGAGAAACTCAAAATTGTCGCAGTTCTGATGCTCGACAAGCATAACTAGAACGGTCTAGGGGAAAAGTACGCATACCGTTGTAATCGGGCGACTTTCTACTTTCAGATGCAACAGAAATTTTGCGGATTGGTCAATCCGTTCGCGAGATATGGCAGTTTGGAGGTAAGAAACGGTTGAGAAACTCAAAATTTTCGCAGTTCTGATGCTCGAAACGAATAACTAGAACGGCCTAGGGGAAAGGTCGCATACCGTTGTAATCGGGCGAGTTTCTACTTTCAGATGCAACAGAAATTTTGCGGACTGGTCAATCCGTTCGCGAGATATGGCAGTTTGGAAGTATGAAACACTTGAGAAACACAAAATTTTCGCAGTTCTGATGCTCGAAACGAATAACTAGAGCGGCCTAGGGGAAAAGTACGCATACCGTTGTAATCGGGCGAGTTTCTACTTTCAGATGCATCAGAAATGTTGCGGATTGGTCAATCCGTTCGCGAGATATGGCAGTTTGGAAGTAAGAAACGCTTGAGAAACTCAAAATTTTCGCAGTTCTGATGCTCGAAACGAATAACTAGAACGGCCTAGGGGAAAAGTACGCATACCGTTGTAATCGGGCGAGTTTCTACTTTCAGATGCAACAGAAATTTTGCGGATTGGTCAATCCGTTCGCGAGATATGGCAGTTTGGAGGTAAGAAACGCTTGAGAAACTCAAAATTTTCGCAGTTCTGATGCTCGAAACGAATAACTAGAACGGCCTAGGGGAAAAGAACGCATACCGTTGTAATCGGGCGAGTTTCTACTTTCAGATGCAACAGAAATTTTGCGGATTAGTCAATCCGTTCGCGAGATATGGCAGTTTGGAGGTAAGAAACGGTTGAGAAACTCAAAATTATCACAGTTCTGATGCTCGAAACCAGTAACCAGAACGGCCTAGGGGAAAAGTACGCATACCGTTGTAATCGGGCGAGTTTCTACTTTCAGATGCAACAGAAATTTTGCGGATTGGTCAATCCGTTCGCGAGATATGGCAGTTTGGATGTAAGAAACGCTTGAGAAACTCAAAATTTTCGCAGTTCTGATGCTCGACAAGCATAACTAGAACAGTCTCGGGGAAAAGTACGCATACCGTTGTAATCGGGCGAGTTTCTACTTTCAGATGGAACAGAAATTTTGCGGATTTGTCAATCCGTTCGCGAGATATGGCAGTTTGGAAGTATGAAACACTTGAGAAACACAAAATTTTCGCAGTTCTGATGCTCGAAACGAATAACTAGAGCGGCCTAGGGGAAAAGTACGCATACCGTTGTAATCGGGCGAGATTCTACTTTCAGATGCATCAGAAAATTTTGCGGATTGGTCAATCCGTTCGCGAGATATGGCAGTTTGGAAGTAAGAAACGCTTGAGAAACTCAAAATTTTCGCAGTTCTGATGCTCGAAACGATTAACTAGAACGGCCTAGGGGAAAAGTACGCATACCGTTGTAATCGGGCGAGTTTCTACTTTCAGATGCAACAGAAATTTTGCGGATTAGTCAATCCGTTCGCGAGATATGGCAGTTTGGAGGTAAGAAACGCTTGAGAAACTCAAAATTTTCGCAGTTCTGATGCTCGAAACGAATAACTAGAACGGACTAGGGGAAAAGTACGCATACCGTTGTAATCGGGCGAGTTTCTACTTTCAGATGCAACAGAAATTTTGCGGATTGGTCAATCCGTTCGCGAGATATGGCAGTTTGGAGGTAAGAAACGGTTGAGAAACTCAAAATTTTCACAGTTCTGATGCTCGAAACGAATAACCAGAACGGCCTAGGGGAAAAGTACGCATACCGTTGTAATCGGGCGAGTTTCTACTTTCAGATGCAACAGAAATTTTGCGGATTGGTCAATCCGTTCGCGAGATATGGCAGTTTGGAAGTATGAAACACTTGAGAAACACAAAATTTTCGCAGTTCTGATGCTCGAAACGAATAACTAGAGCGGCCTAGGGGAAAAGTACGCATACCGTTGTAATCGGGCGAGTTTCTACTTTCAGATGCATCAGAAATGTTGCGGATTGGTCAATCCGTTCGCGAGATATGGCAGTTTGGAAGTAAGAAACGCTTGAGAAACTCAAAATTTTCGCAGTTCTGATGCTCGAAACGAATAACTAGAACGGCCTAGGGGAAAAGTACGCATACCGTTGTAATCGGGCGAGTTTCTACTTTCAGATGCAACAGAAATTTTGCGGATTAGTCAATCCGTTCGCGAGATACGGCTGTTTGGAGGTAAGAAACGCTTGAGAAACTCAAAATTGTCGCAGTTCTGATGCTCGACAAGCATAACTAGAACGGTCTAGGGGAAAAGTACGCATACCGATGTAATCGGGCGACTTTCTACTTTCAGATGCAACAGAAATTTTGCGGATTGGTCAATCCTTTCGCGAGATATGGCAGTTTGGAGGTAAGAAACGGTTGAGAAACTCAAAATTTTCACAGTTCTGATGCTCGAAACGAATAACCAGAACGGCCTAGGGGAAAAGTACGCATACCGTTGTAATCGGGCGAGTTTCTACTTTCAGATGCAATAGAAATTTTGCGGATTGGTCAATCCGTTCGCGAGATATGGCAGTTTGGAAGTATGAAACACTTGAGAAACACAAAATTTTCGCAGTTCTGAAGCTCGAAACGAATAACTAGAGCGGCCTAGGGGAAAAGTACGCATACCGTTGTAATCGGGCGAGTTTCTACTTTCAGATGCTTCAGAAATGTTGCGGTTTGGTCAATCCGTTCGCGAGATATGGCAGTTTGGAAGTAAGAAACGCTTGAGAAACTCAAAATTTTCGCAGTTCTGATGCTCGAAACGAATAACTAGAACGGCCTAGGGGAAAAGTACGCATACCGTTTTAATCGGGCGACTTTCTACTTTCAGATGCAACAGAAATTTTGCGGATTGGTCAATCCGTTCGCGAGATATGGCAGTTTGGAGGTAAGAAACGGTTGAGAAACTCAAAATTTTCACAGTTCTGATGCTCGAAACGAATAACCAGAACGGCCTAGGGGAAAAGTACGCATACCGTTGTAATCGGGCGAGTTTCTACTTTCAGATGCAACAGAAATTTTGCGGATTGGTCAATCCGTTCGCGAGATATGGCAGTTTGTAGGTAAGAAACGCTTGAGAAGCTCAACATTTTCGCAGTTCTGATGCTCGAAACGAATAACTAGAACGGCCTAGGGGAATAGTACGCATACCGTTGTAATCGGGCGAGTTTCTACTTTCAGATGCAACAGAAATTTTGCGGATTAGTCAATCCGTTCGCGAGATATGGCAGTTTGGAAGTAAGAAACGCTTGAGAAACTCAAAATTTTCACAGTTCTGATGCTCGAAACGAATAACTAGTACGGCCTAGGGGAAAAGTACGCATACCGTTTTAATCGGGCGACTTTCTACTTTCAGATGCAACAGAAATTTTGCGGATTGGTCAATCCGTTCGCGAGATATGGCAGTTTGGAGGTAAGAAACGGTTGAGAAACTCAAAATTTTCACAGTTCTGATGCTCGAAACGAATAACCAGAACGGCCTAGGGGGAAAGTACGCATACCGTTGTAATCGGGCGAGTTTCTACTTTCAGATGCAACAGAAATTTTGCGGATTGGTCAATCCGTTCGCGAGATATGGCAGTTTGTAGGTAAGAAACGCTTGAGAAGCTCAACATTTTCGCAGTTCTGATGCTCGAAACGAATAACTAGAACGGCCTAGGGGAATAGTACGCATACCGTTGTAATCGGGCGAGTTTCTACTTTCAGATGCAACAGAAATTCTGCGGATTGGTCAATCCGTTCGCGAGATATGGCAGTTTGGATGTAAGAAACGCTTGAGAAACTCAAAATTTTCGCAGTTCTGATGCTCGACAAGCATAACTAGAACGGTCTAGGAAAAAAGTACGCATACCGTTGTAATCGGGCGAGTTTCTACTTTCAGATGCAACAGAAATTTTGCGGATTGGTCAATCCGTTCGCGAGATATGGCAGTTTGTAGGTAAGAAACGCTTGAGAAACTCAAAATTTTCGCAGTTCTGATGCTCGACAAGCATAACTAGAACGGTCTAGGGGAAAGGTACGCATACCGTTGTAATCGGGCGAGTTTCTACTTTCAGATGCAACAGAAATTTTGCGGATTGGTCAATCCGTTCGCGAGATATGGCAGTTTGTAAGTAAGAAACGCTTGAGAAACTCAACATTTTCGCAGTTCTGATGTTCGAAACGAATAACTAGATCGGCCTAGGGGAAAGATCGCATACCGTTGTAATCGGGCAAGATTCTACTTTCAGATGCAACAGAAATTTTGCGGATTGGTCAATCCGTTCGCGAGATATGGCAGTTTGGAGGTAAGAAACGCTTGAGAAACTCAAAATTTTCGCAGTTCTGATGCTCGAAACGAATAACTAGAACGGACTAGGGGAAAAGTACGCATACCGTTGTAATCGGGCGAGTTTCTACGTTCAGATGCAACAGAAATTTTGCGGATTGGTCAATCCGTTCGCGAGATATGGCAGTTTGGAGGTCAGAAACGCTTGAGAAACTCAAAATTTTCGCAGTTCTGATGCTCGAAACGATTAACTAGAACGGCCTAGGGGAAAAGTACGCATACCGTTGTAATCGGGCGAGTTTCTACTTTCAGATGCAACAGAAATTTTGCGGATTAGTCAATCCGTTCGCGAGATATGGCAGTTTGGAGGTAAGAAACGGTTGAGAAACTCAAAATTTTCGCAGTTCTGATGCTCGAAACGAATAACTAGAACGGACTAGGGGAAAAGTACGCATACCGTTGTAATCGGGCGAGTTTCTACTTTCAGATGCAACAGAAATTTTGCGGATTGGTCAATCCGTTCGCGAGATATGGCAGTTTGGAAGTATGAAACACTTGAGAAACACAAAATTTTCGCAGTTCTGATGCTCGAAACGAATAACTAGAGCGGCCTAGGGGAAAAGTACGCATACCGTTGTAATCGGGCGAGTTTCTACTTTCAGATGCATCAGAAAATTTTGCGGATTGGTCAATCCGTTCGCGAGATATGGCAGTTTGGAAGTAAGAAACGCTTGAGAAACTCAAAATTTTCGCAGTTCTGATGCTCGAAACGATTAACTAGAACGGCCTAGGGGAAAAGTACGCATACCGTTATAATCGGGCGAGTTTCTACTTTCAGATGCACCAGAAATTTTGCGGATTAGTCAATCCGTTCGCGAGATATGGCAGTTTGGAGGTAAGAAACGCTTGAGAAACTCAAAATTTTCGCAGTTCTGATGCTCGAAACGAATAACTAGAACGGACTAGGGGAAAAGTACGCATACCGTTGTAATCGGGCGAGTTTCTACTTTCAGATGCAACAGAAATTTTGCGGATTGGTCAATCCGTTCGCGAGATATGGCAGTTTGGAGGTAAGAAACGCTTGAGAAACTCAAAATTTTCGCAGTTCTGATGCACCAAACGAATAACTAGAACGGCCTAGGGGAAAAGTACGCATATCGTTGTAATCGGGCGAGTTTCTACTTTCAGATGCAATAGAAATTTTGCAGATTAGCCAATCCGTTCGCGAGATATGGCAGTTTGGAGGTAAGAAACGCTTGAGAAACTCAAAATTGTCGCAGTTCTGATGCTCGACAAGCATAACTAGAACGGTCTAGGGGAAAAGTACGCACACCGTTGTAATCGGGCGACTTTCTACTTTCAGATGCAACAGAAATTTTGCAGATTGGTCAATCCGTTCGCGAGATATGGCAGTTTGGAGGTAAGAAACGGTTGAGAAACTCAAAATTTTCACAGTTCTGATGCTCGAATCGAATAACCAGAACGGCCTAGGGGAAAAGTACGCATACCGTTGTAATCGGGCGAGTTTCTACTTTCAGATGCAACAGAAATTTTGCGGATTGGTCAATCCGTTCGCGAGATATGGCAGTTTGGAAGTATGAAACACTTGAGAAACACAAAATTTTCGCAGTTCTGATGCTCGAAACGAATAACTAGAGCGGCCTAGGGGAAAAGTACGCATACCGTTGTAATCGGGCGAGTTTCTACTTTCAGATGCATCAGAAATGTTGCGGATTGGTCAATCCGTTCGCGAGATATGGCAGTTTGGAAGTAAGAAACGCTTGAGAAACTCAAAATTTTCGCAGTTCTGATGCTCGAAACGAATAACTAGAACGGCCTAGGGGAAAAGTACGCATACCGTTGTAATCGGGCGAGTTTCTACTTTCAGATGCAACAGAAATTTTGCGGATTAGTCAATCCGTTCGCGAGATACGGCTGTTTGGAGGTAAGAAACGCTTGAGAAACTCAAAATTTTCGCAGTTCTGATGCTCGAAATGAATAACTAGAACGGCCTAGGGGAAAAGTACGCATACCGTTTTAATCGGGCGACTTTCTACTTTCAGATGCAACAGAAATTTTGCGGATTGGTCAATCCGTTCGCGAGATATGGCAGTTTGGAGGTAAGAAACGGTTGAGAAACTCAAAATTTTCACAGTTCTGATGCTCGAAACGAATAACCAGAACGGCCTAGGGGGAAAGTACGCATACCGTTGTAATCGGGCGAGTTTCTACTTTCAGATGCAACAGAAATTTTGCGGATTGGTCAATCCGTTCGCGAGATATGGCAGTTTGTAGGTAAGAAACGCTTGAGAAGCTCAACATTTTCGCAGTTCTGATGCTCGAAACGAATAACTAGAACGGCCTAGGGGAATAGTACGCATACCGTTGTAATCGGGCGAGTTTCTACTTTCAGATGCAACAGAAATTTTGCGGATTGGTCAATCCGTTCGCGAGATATGGCAGTTTGGAGGTAAGAAACGCTTGAGAAACTCAAAATTTTCGCAGTTCTGATGCTCGAAACGATTAACTAGAACGGCCTAGGGGAAAAGTACGCATACCGTTGTAATCGGGCGAGTTTCTACTTTCAGATGCAACAGAAATTTTGCGGATTGGTCAATCCGTTCGCGAGATATGGCAGTTTGGAGGTAAGAAACGCTTGAGAAACTCAAAATTTTCGCAGTTCTGATGCACGAAACGAATAACTAGAACGGCCTAGGGGAAAAGTACGCATATCGTTGTAATCGGGCGAGTTTCTACTTTCAGATGCAATAGAAATTTTGCAGATTAGCCAATCCGTTCGCGAGATATGGCAGTTTGGAGGTAAGAAACGCTTGAGAAACTCAAAATTGTCGCAGTTCTGATGCTCGACAAGCATAACTAGAACGGTCTAGGGGAAAAGTACGCATACCGATGTAATCGGGCGACTTTCTACTTTCAGATGCAACAGAAATTTTGCGGATTGGTCAATCCTTTCGCGAGATATGGCAGTTTGGAGGTAAGAAACGGTTGAGAAACTCAAAATTTTCACAGTTCTGATGCTCGAAACGAATAACCAGAACGGCCTAGGGGAAAAGTACGCATACCGTTGTAATCGGGCGAGTTTCTACTTTCAGATGCAACAGAAATTTTGCGGATTGGTCAATCCGTTCGCGAGATATGGCAGTTTGGATGTATGAAACACTTGAGAAACACAAAATTTTCGCAGTTCTGAAGCTCGAAACGAATAACTAGAGCGGCCTAGGGGAAAAGTACGCATACCGTTGTAATCGGGCGAGTTTCTACTTTCAGATGCATCAGAAATGTTGCGGATTGGTCAATCCGTTCGCGAGATATGGCAGTTTGGAAGTAAGAAACGCTTGAGAAACTCAAAATTTTCGCAGTTCTGATGCTCGAAACGAATAACTAGAACGGCCTAGGGGAAAAGTACGCATACCGTTTTAATCGGGCGACTTTCTACTTTCAGATGCAACAGAAATTTTGCGGATTGGTCAATCCGTTCGCGAGATATGGCAGTTTGGAGGTAAGAAACGGTTGAGAAACTCAAAATTTTCACAGTTCTGATGCTCGAAACGAATAACCAGAACGGCCTAGGGGGAAAGTACGCATACCGTTGTAATCGGGCGAGTTTCTACTTTCAGATGCAACAGAAATTTTGCGGATTGGTCAATCCGTTCGCGAGATATGGCAGTTTGTAGGTAAGAAACGCTTGAGAAGCTCAACATTTTCGCAGTTCTGATGCTCGAAACGAATAACTAGAACGGCCTAGGGGAATAGTACGCATACCGTTGTAATCGGGCGAGTTTCTACTTTCAGATGCAACAGAAATTTTGCGGATTAGTCAATCCGTTCGCGAGATATGGCAGTTTGGAAGTAAGAAACGCTTGAGAAACTCAAAATTTTCGCAGTTCTGATGCTCGACAAGCATAACTAGAACGGTCTAGGAAAAAAGTACGCATACCGTTGTAATCGGGCGACTTTCTACTTTCAGATGCAACAGAAATTTTGCGGATTGGTCAATCCGTTCGCGAGATATGGCAGTTTGGAGGTAAGAAACGCTTGAGAAGCTCAACATTTTCGCAGTTCTGATGCTCGAAACGAATAACCAGAACGGCCTAGGGGGAAAGTACGCATACCGTTGTAATCGGGCGAGTTTCTACTTTCAGATGCAACAGAAATTTTGCGGATTGGACAATCCGTTCGCAAGATATGGCAGTTTGGAGGTAAGAAACGCTTGAGAAACTCAAAATTTTCGCAGTTCTGATGCACGAAACGAATAACTAGAACGACCTAGGGGAAAAGTACGCATATCGTTGTAATCGGGCGAGTTTCTACTTTCAGATGCAATAGAAATTTTGCAGATTAGCCATTCCGTTCGCGAGATATGGCAGTTTGGAGGTAAGAAACGCTTGAGAAACTCAAAATTGTCGCAGTTCTGATGCTCGACAAGCATAACTAGAACGGTCTAGGGGAAAAGTACGCATACCGTTGTAATCGGGCGACTTTCTACTTTCAGATGCAACAGAAATTTTGCGGATTGGTCAATCCGTTCGCGAGATATGGCAGTTTGGAGGTAAGAAACGGTTGAGAAACTCAAAATTTTCACAGTTCTGATGCTCGAAACGAATAACCAGAACGGCCTAGGGGAAAAGTACGCATACCGTTGTAATCGGGCGAGTTTCTACTTTCAGATGCAACAGAAATTTTGCGGATTGGTCAATCCGTTCGCGAGATATGGCAGTTTGGAAGTATGAAACACTTGAGAAACACAAAATTTTCACAGTTCTGATGCTCGAAACGAATAACTAGAGCGGCCTAGGGGAAAAGTACGCATACCGTTGTAATGGGGCGAGTTTCTACTTTCAGATGCAACAGAAATTTTGCGGATTGGTCAATCCGTTCGCGAGATATGGCAGTTTGGAAGTATGAAACACTTGAGAAACACAAAATTTTCGCAGTTCTGATGCTCGAAACGAATAACTAGAGCAGCCTAGGGGAAAAGTACGCATACCGTTGTAATCGGGCGAGTTTCTACTTTCAGATGCATCAGAAATTTTGCGGACTGGTCAATCCGTTCGCGAGATATGGCAGTTTGGAAGTAAGAAACGCTTGAGAAACTCAAAATTTTCGCAGTTCTGATGCTCGAAACGAATAACTAGAACGGCCTAGGGGAAAAGTACGCATACCCTTGTAATCGGGCGAGTTTCTACTTTCAGATGCAACAGAAATTTTCCGGATTGGTCAATCCGTTCGCGAGATATGGCAGTTTGGAGGTAAGAAACGCTTAAGAAACTCAAAATTTTCGCAGTTCTGATGCTCGAAACGAATAACTAGAACGGACTAGGGGAAAAGTACGCATACCGTTGTAATCGGGCGAGTTTCTACGTTCAGATGCAACAGAAATTTTGCGGATTGGTCAATCCGTTCGCGAGATATGGCAGTTTGGAGGTCAGAAACGCTTGAGAAACTCAAAATTTTCGCAGTTCTGATGCTCGAAATTCATAACTAGAACGGCCTAGGGGAAAAGTACGCATACCGTTTTAATCGGGCGACTTTCTACTTTCAGATGCAACAGAAATTTTGCGGATTGGTCAATCCGTTCGCGAGATATGGCAGTTTGGAGGTAAGAAACGGTTGAGAAACTCAAAATTTTCACAGTTCTGATGCTCGAAACGAATAACCAGAACGGCCTAGGGGAAAAGTACGCATACCGTTGTAATCGGGCGAGGTTCTACTTTCAGATGCAACAGAAATTTTGCGGATTGGTCAATCCGTTCGCGAGATATGGCAGTTTGTAGGTAAGAAACGCTTGAGAAACTCAACATTTTCGCAGTTCTGATGCTCGAAACGAATAACTAGAACGGCCTAGGGGAATAGTACGCATACCGTTGTAATCGGGCGAGTTTCTACTTTCAGATGCAACAGAAATTTTGCGGATTGGTCAATCCGTTCGCGAGATATGGCAGTTTGTAAGTAAGAAACGCTTGAGAAACTCAACATTTTCGCAGTTCTGATGTTCGAAACGAATAACTAGATCGGCCTAGGGGAAAGATCGCATACCGTTGTAATCGGGCAAGATTCTACTTTCAGATGCAACAGAAATTTTGCGGATTGGTCAATCCGTTCGCGAGATATGGCAGTTTGGAGGTAAGAAACGCTTGAGAAACTCAAAATTTTCGCAGTTCTGATGCTCGAAACGAATAACTAGAACGGACTAGGGGAAAAGTACGCATACCGTTGTAATCGGGCGAGTTTCTACGTTCAGATGCAACAGAAATTTTGCGGATTGGTCAATCCGTTCGCGAGATATGGCAGTTTGGAGGTCAGAAACGCTTGAGAAACTCAAAATTTTCGCAGTTCTGATGCTCGAAACGATTAACTAGAACGGCCTAGGGGAAAAGTACGCATACCGTTGTAATCGGGCGAGTTTCTACTTTCAGATGCAACAGAAATTTTGCGGATTAGTCAATCCGTTCGCGAGATATGGCAGTTTGGAGGTAAGAAACGCTTGAGAAACTCAAAATTTTCGCAGTTCTGATGCTCGAAACGAATAACTAGAACGGACTAGGGGAAAAGTACGCATACCGTTGTAATCGGGCGAGTTTCTACTTTCAGATGCAACAGAAATTTTGCGGATTGGTCAATCCGTTCGCGAGATATGGCAGTTTGGAAGTATGAAACACTTGAGAAACACAAAATTTTCGCAGTTCTGATGCTCGAAACGAATAACTAGAGCGGCCTAGGGGAAAAGTACGCATACCGTTGTAATCGGGCGAGTTTCTACTTTCAGATGCATCAGAAAATTTTGCGGATTGGTCAATCCGTTCGCGAGATATGGCAGTTTGGAAGTAAGAAACGCTTGAGAAACTCAAAATTTTCGCAGTTCTGATGCTCGAAACGATTAACTAGAACGGCCTAGGGGAAAAGTACGCATACCGTTATAATCGGGCGAGTTTCTACTTTCAGATGCACCAGAAATTTTGCGGATTAGTCAATCCGTTCGCGAGATATGGCAGTTTGGAGGTAAGAAACGCTTGAGAAACTCAAAATTTTCGCAGTTCTGATGCTCGAAACGAATAACTAGAACGGACTAGGGGAAAAGTACGCATACCGTTGTAATCGGGCGAGTTTCTACTTTCAGATGCAACAGAAATTTTGCGGATTGGTCAATCCGTTCGCGAGATATGGCAGTTTGGAGGTAAGAAACGCTTGAGAAACTCAAAATTTTCGCAGTTCTGATGCACCAAACGAATAACTAGAACGGCCTAGGGGAAAAGTACGCATATCGTTGTAATCGGGCGAGTTTCTACTTTCAGATGCAATAGAAATTTTGCAGATTAGCCAATCCGTTCGCGAGATATGGCAGTTTGGAGGTAAGAAACGCTTGAGAAACTCAAAATTGTCGCAGTTCTGATGCTCGACAAGCATAACTAGAACGGTCTAGGGGAAAAGTACGCACACCGTTGTAATCGGGCGACTTTCTACTTTCAGATGCAACAGAAATTTTGCAGATTGGTCAATCCGTTCGCGAGATATGGCAGTTTGGAGGTAAGAAACGGTTGAGAAACTCAAAATTTTCACAGTTCTGATGCTCGAATCGAATAACCAGAACGGCCTAGGGGAAAAGTACGCATACCGTTGTAATCGGGCGAGTTTCTACTTTCAGATGCAACAGAAATTTTGCGGATTGGTCAATCCGTTCGCGAGATATGGCAGTTTGGAAGTATGAAACACTTGAGAAACACAAAATTTTCACAGTTCTGATGCTCGAAACGAATAACTAGAGCGGCCTAGGGGAAAAGTACGCATACCGTTGTAATGGGGCGAGTTTCTACTTTCAGATGCAACAGAAATTTTGCGGATTGGTCAATCCGTTCGCGAGATATGGCAGTTTGGAAGTATGAAACACTTGAGAAACACAAAATTTTCGCAGTTCTGATGCTCGAAACGAATAACTAGAGCAGCCTAGGGGAAAAGTACGCATACCGTTGTAATCGGGCGAGTTTCTACTTTCAGATGCATCAGAAATTTTGCGGACTGGTCAATCCGTTCGCGAGATATGGCAGTTTGGAAGTAAGAAACGCTTGAGAAACTCAAAATTTTCGCAGTTCTGATGCTCGAAACGAATAACTAGAACGGCCTAGGGGAAAAGTACGCATACCCTTGTAATCGGGCGAGTTTCTACTTTCAGATGCAACAGAAATTTTCCGGATTGGTCAATCCGTTCGCGAGATATGGCAGTTTGGAGGTAAGAAACGCTTAAGAAACTCAAAATTTTCGCAGTTCTGATGCTCGAAACGAATAACTAGAACGGACTAGGGGAAAAGTACGCATACCGTTGTAATCGGGCGAGTTTCTACGTTCAGATGCAACAGAAATTTTGCGGATTGGTCAATCCGTTCGCGAGATATGGCAGTTTGGAGGTCAGAAACGCTTGAGAAACTCAAAATTTTCGCAGTTCTGATGCTCGAAATTCATAACTAGAACGGCCTAGGGGAAAAGTACGCATACCGTTTTAATCGGGCGACTTTCTACTTTCAGATGCAACAGAAATTTTGCGGATTGGTCAATCCGTTCGCGAGATATGGCAGTTTGGAGGTAAGAAACGGTTGAGAAACTCAAAATTTTCACAGTTCTGATGCTCGAAACGAATAACCAGAACGGCCTAGGGGAAAAGTACGCATACCGTTGTAATCGGGCGAGGTTCTACTTTCAGATGCAACAGAAATTTTGCGGATTGGTCAATCCGTTCGCGAGATATGGCAGTTTGTAGGTAAGAAACGCTTGAGAAACTCAACATTTTCGCAGTTCTGATGCTCGAAACGAATAACTAGAACGGCCTAGGGGAATAGTACGCATACCGTTGTAATCGGGCGAGTTTCTACTTTCAGATGCAACAGAAATTTTGCGGATTGGTCAATCCGTTCGCGAGATATGGCAGTTTGTAAGTAAGAAACGCTTGAGAAACTCAACATTTTCGCAGTTCTGATGTTCGAAACGAATAACTAGATCGGCCTAGGGGAAAGATC
The DNA here is from genome assembly GCF_051014685.1 of Ptiloglossa arizonensis. Classification (NCBI taxonomy): domain Eukaryota; kingdom Metazoa; phylum Arthropoda; class Insecta; order Hymenoptera; family Colletidae; genus Ptiloglossa; species Ptiloglossa arizonensis. The sequence continues at coordinate 410,656 of NW_027478386.1, forward strand.
GCATACCGTTGTAATCGGGCAAGATTCTACTTTCAGATGCAACAGAAATTTTGCGGATTGGTCAATCCGTTCGCGAGATATGGCAGTTTGGAGGTAAGAAACGCTTGAGAAACTCAAAATTTTCGCAGTTCTGATGCTCGAAACGAATAACTAGAACGGACTAGGGGAAAAGTACGCATACCGTTGTAATCGGGCGAGTTTCTACGTTCAGATGCAACAGAAATTTTGCGGATTGGTCAATCCGTTCGCGAGATATGGCAGTTTGGAGGTCAGAAACGCTTGAGAAACTCAAAATTTTCGCAGTTCTGATGCTCGAAACGATTAACTAGAACGGCCTAGGGGAAAAGTACGCATACCGTTGTAATCGGGCGAGTTTCTACTTTCAGATGCAACAGAAATTTTGCGGATTAGTCAATCCGTTCGCGAGATATGGCAGTTTGGAGGTAAGAAACGCTTGAGAAACTCAAAATTTTCGCAGTTCTGATGCTCGAAACGAATAACTAGAACGGACTAGGGGAAAAGTACGCATACCGTTGTAATCGGGCGAGTTTCTACTTTCAGATGCAACAGAAATTTTGCGGATTGGTCAATCCGTTCGCGAGATATGGCAGTTTGGAAGTATGAAACACTTGAGAAACACAAAATTTTCGCAGTTCTGATGCTCGAAACGAATAACTAGAGCGGCCTAGGGGAAAAGTACGCATACCGTTGTAATCGGGCGAGTTTCTACTTTCAGATGCATCAGAAAATTTTGCGGATTGGTCAATCCGTTCGCGAGATATGGCAGTTTGGAAGTAAGAAACGCTTGAGAAACTCAAAATTTTCGCAGTTCTGATGCTCGAAACGATTAACTAGAACGGCCTAGGGGAAAAGTACGCATACCGTTATAATCGGGCGAGTTTCTACTTTCAGATGCACCAGAAATTTTGCGGATTAGTCAATCCGTTCGCGAGATATGGCAGTTTGGAGGTAAGAAACGCTTGAGAAACTCAAAATTTTCGCAGTTCTGATGCTCGAAACGAATAACTAGAACGGACTAGGGGAAAAGTACGCATACCGTTGTAATCGGGCGAGTTTCTACTTTCAGATGCAACAGAAATTTTGCGGATTGGTCAATCCGTTCGCGAGATATGGCAGTTTGGAGGTAAGAAACGCTTGAGAAACTCAAAATTTTCGCAGTTCTGATGCACCAAACGAATAACTAGAACGGCCTAGGGGAAAAGTACGCATATCGTTGTAATCGGGCGAGTTTCTACTTTCAGATGCAATAGAAATTTTGCAGATTAGCCAATCCGTTCGCGAGATATGGCAGTTTGGAGGTAAGAAACGCTTGAGAAACTCAAAATTGTCGCAGTTCTGATGCTCGACAAGCATAACTAGAACGGTCTAGGGGAAAAGTACGCACACCGTTGTAATCGGGCGACTTTCTACTTTCAGATGCAACAGAAATTTTGCAGATTGGTCAATCCGTTCGCGAGATATGGCAGTTTGGAGGTAAGAAACGGTTGAGAAACTCAAAATTTTCACAGTTCTGATGCTCGAATCGAATAACCAGAACGGCCTAGGGGAAAAGTACGCATACCGTTGTAATCGGGCGAGTTTCTACTTTCAGATGCAACAGAAATTTTGCGGATTGGTCAATCCGTTCGCGAGATATGGCAGTTTGGAAGTATGAAACACTTGAGAAACACAAAATTTTCGCAGTTCTGATGCTCGAAACGAATAACTAGAGCGGCCTAGGGGAAAAGTACGCATACCGTTGTAATCGGGCGAGTTTCTACTTTCAGATGCATCAGAAATGTTGCGGATTGGTCAATCCGTTCGCGAGATATGGCAGTTTGGAAGTAAGAAACGCTTGAGAAACTCAAAATTTTCGCAGTTCTGATGCTCGAAACGAATAACTAGAACGGCCTAGGGGAAAAGTACGCATACCGTTGTAATCGGGCGAGTTTCTACTTTCAGATGCAACAGAAATTTTGCGGATTAGTCAATCCGTTCGCGAGATACGGCTGTTTGGAGGTAAGAAACGCTTGAGAAACTCAAAATTTTCGCAGTTCTGATGCTCGAAATGAATAACTAGAACGGCCTAGGGGAAAAGTACGCATACCGTTTTAATCGGGCGACTTTCTACTTTCAGATGCAACAGAAATTTTGCGGATTGGTCAATCCGTTCGCGAGATATGGCAGTTTGGAGGTAAGAAACGGTTGAGAAACTCAAAATTTTCACAGTTCTGATGCTCGAAACGAATAACCAGAACGGCCTAGGGGGAAAGTACGCATACCGTTGTAATCGGGCGAGTTTCTACTTTCAGATGCAACAGAAATTTTGCGGATTGGTCAATCCGTTCGCGAGATATGGCAGTTTGTAGGTAAGAAACGCTTGAGAAGCTCAACATTTTCGCAGTTCTGATGCTCGAAACGAATAACTAGAACGGCCTAGGGGAATAGTACGCATACCGTTGTAATCGGGCGAGTTTCTACTTTCAGATGCAACAGAAATTTTGCGGATTGGTCAATCCGTTCGCGAGATATGGCAGTTTGGAGGTAAGAAACGCTTGAGAAACTCAAAATTTTCGCAGTTCTGATGCTCGAAACGATTAACTAGAACGGCCTAGGGGAAAAGTACGCATACCGTTGTAATCGGGCGAGTTTCTACTTTCAGATGCAACAGAAATTTTGCGGATTGGTCAATCCGTTCGCGAGATATGGCAGTTTGGAGGTAAGAAACGCTTGAGAAACTCAAAATTTTCGCAGTTCTGATGCACGAAACGAATAACTAGAACGGCCTAGGGGAAAAGTACGCATATCGTTGTAATCGGGCGAGTTTCTACTTTCAGATGCAATAGAAATTTTGCAGATTAGCCAATCCGTTCGCGAGATATGGCAGTTTGGAGGTAAGAAACGCTTGAGAAACTCAAAATTGTCGCAGTTCTGATGCTCGACAAGCATAACTAGAACGGTCTAGGGGAAAAGTACGCATACCGATGTAATCGGGCGACTTTCTACTTTCAGATGCAACAGAAATTTTGCGGATTGGTCAATCCTTTCGCGAGATATGGCAGTTTGGAGGTAAGAAACGGTTGAGAAACTCAAAATTTTCACAGTTCTGATGCTCGAAACGAATAACCAGAACGGCCTAGGGGAAAAGTACGCATACCGTTGTAATCGGGCGAGTTTCTACTTTCAGATGCAACAGAAATTTTGCGGATTGGTCAATCCGTTCGCGAGATATGGCAGTTTGGATGTATGAAACACTTGAGAAACACAAAATTTTCGCAGTTCTGAAGCTCGAAACGAATAACTAGAGCGGCCTAGGGGAAAAGTACGCATACCGTTGTAATCGGGCGAGTTTCTACTTTCAGATGCATCAGAAATGTTGCGGATTGGTCAATCCGTTCGCGAGATATGGCAGTTTGGAAGTAAGAAACGCTTGAGAAACTCAAAATTTTCGCAGTTCTGATGCTCGAAACGAATAACTAGAACGGCCTAGGGGAAAAGTACGCATACCGTTTTAATCGGGCGACTTTCTACTTTCAGATGCAACAGAAATTTTGCGGATTGGTCAATCCGTTCGCGAGATATGGCAGTTTGGAGGTAAGAAACGGTTGAGAAACTCAAAATTTTCACAGTTCTGATGCTCGAAACGAATAACCAGAACGGCCTAGGGGGAAAGTACGCATACCGTTGTAATCGGGCGAGTTTCTACTTTCAGATGCAACAGAAATTTTGCGGATTGGTCAATCCGTTCGCGAGATATGGCAGTTTGTAGGTAAGAAACGCTTGAGAAGCTCAACATTTTCGCAGTTCTGATGCTCGAAACGAATAACTAGAACGGCCTAGGGGAATAGTACGCATACCGTTGTAATCGGGCGAGTTTCTACTTTCAGATGCAACAGAAATTTTGCGGATTAGTCAATCCGTTCGCGAGATATGGCAGTTTGGAAGTAAGAAACGCTTGAGAAACTCAAAATTTTCGCAGTTCTGATGCTCGACAAGCATAACTAGAACGGTCTAGGAAAAAAGTACGCATACCGTTGTAATCGGGCGACTTTCTACTTTCAGATGCAACAGAAATTTTGCGGATTGGTCAATCCGTTCGCGAGATATGGCAGTTTGGAGGTAAGAAACGCTTGAGAAGCTCAACATTTTCGCAGTTCTGATGCTCGAAACGAATAACCAGAACGGCCTAGGGGGAAAGTACGCATACCGTTGTAATCGGGCGAGTTTCTACTTTCAGATGCAACAGAAATTTTGCGGATTGGACAATCCGTTCGCAAGATATGGCAGTTTGGAGGTAAGAAACGCTTGAGAAACTCAAAATTTTCGCAGTTCTGATGCACGAAACGAATAACTAGAACGACCTAGGGGAAAAGTACGCATATCGTTGTAATCGGGCGAGTTTCTACTTTCAGATGCAATAGAAATTTTGCAGATTAGCCATTCCGTTCGCGAGATATGGCAGTTTGGAGGTAAGAAACGCTTGAGAAACTCAAAATTGTCGCAGTTCTGATGCTCGACAAGCATAACTAGAACGGTCTAGGGGAAAATTACGCATACCGTTGTAATCGGGCGACTTTCTACTTTCAGATGCAACAGAAATTTTGCGGATTGGTCAATCCGTTCGCGAGATATGGCAGTTTGGAGGTAAGAAACGGTTGAGAAACTCAAAATTTTCACAGTTCTGATGCTCGAAACGAATAACCAGAACGGCCTAGGGGAAAAGTACGCATACCGTTGTAATCGGGCGAGTTTCTACTTTCAGATGCAACAGAAATTTTGCGGATTGGTCAATCCGTTCGCGAGATATGGCAGTTTGGAAGTATGAAACACTTGAGAAACACAAAATTTTCACAGTTCTGATGCTCGAAACGAATAACTAGAGCGGCCTAGGGGAAAAGTACGCATACCGTTGTAATCGGGCGAGTTTCTACTTTCAGATGCATCAGAAATGTTGCGGATTGGTCAATCCGTTCGCGAGATATGGCAGTTTGGAAGTAAGAAACGCTTGAGAAACTCAAAATTTTCGCAGTTCTGATGCTCGAAACGAATAACTAGAACGGCCTAGGGGAAAAGTACGCATACCGTTGTAATCGGGCGAGTTTCTACTTTCAGATGCAACAGAAATTTTGCGGATTAGTCAATCCGTTCGCGAGATACGGCTGTTTGGAGGTAAGAAACGCTTGAGAAACTCAAAATTTTCGCAGTTCTGATGCACGAAATGAATAACTAGAACGGCCTAGGGGAAAAGTACGCATACCGTTTTAATCGGGCGACTTTCTACTTTCAGATGCAACAGAAATTTTGCGGATTGGTCAATCCTTTCGCGAGATATGGCAGTTTGGAGGTAAGAAACGGTTGAGAAACTCAAAATTTTCACAGTTCTGATGTCGAAACGAATAACCAGAACGGCCTAGGGGGAAAGTACGCATACCGTTGTAATCGGGCGAGTTTCTACTTTCAGATGCAACAGAAATTTTGCGGATTGGTCAATCCGTTCGCGAGATATGGCAGTTTGTAGGTAAGAAACGCTTGAGAAGCTCAACATTTTCGCAGTTCTGATGCTCGAAACGAATAACTAGAACGGCCTAGGGGAATAGTACGCATACCGTTGTAATCGGGCGAGTTTCTACTTTCAGATGCAACAGAAATTTTGCGGATTGGTCAATCCGTTCGCGAGATATGGCAGTTTGGAGGTAAGAAACGCTTGAGAAACTCAAAATTTTCGCAGTTCTGATGCTCGACAAGCATAACTAGAACGGTCTAGGAAAAAAGTACGCATACCGTTGTAATCGGGCGAGTTTCTACTTTCAGATGCAACAGAAATTTTGCGGATTGGTCAATCCGTTCGCGAGATATGGCAGTTTGTAGGTAAGAAACGCTTGAGAAACTCAAAATTTTCGCAGTTCTGATGCTCGACAAGCATAACTAGAACGGTCTAGGGGAAAGGTACGCATACCGTTGTAATCGGGCGAGTTTCTACTTTCAGATGCAACAGAAATTTTGTGGATTGGTCAATCCGTTCGCGAGATATGGCAGTTTGTAAGTAAGAAACGCTTGAGAAACTCAACATTTTCGCAGTTCTGATGTTCGAAACGAATAACTAGAACGGCCTAGGGGAAAGATCGCATACCGTTGTAATCGGGCAAGATTCTACTTTCAGATGCAACAGAAATTTTGCGGATTGGACAATCCGTTCGCGAGATATGGCAGTTTGGAGGTAAGAAACGCTTGAGAAACTCAAAATTTTCGCAGTTCTGATGCTCGAAACGAATAACTAGAACGGACTAGGGGAAAAGTACGCATACCGTTGTAATCGGGCGAGTTTCTACGTTCAGATGCAACAGAAATTTTGCGGATTGGTCAATCCGTTCGCGAGATATGGCAGTTTGGAGGTCAGAAACGCTTGAGAAACTCAAAATTTTCGCAGTTCTGATGCTCGAAACGAATAACTAGAACGGCCTAGGGGAAAGATCGCATACCGTTGTAATCGGGCAAGATTCTACTTTCAGATGCAACAGAAATTTTGCGGATTGGTCGATCCGTTCGCGAGATATGGCAGTTTGGAGGTAAGAAACGGTTGAGAAACTCAAAATTTTCGCAGTTCTGATGCTCGAAACGAATAACTAGAACGGCCTAGGGGAATAGTACGCATACCGTTGTAATCGGGCGAGTTTCTACTTTCAGATGCAACAGAAATTTTGCGGATTAGTCAATCCGTTCGCGAGATATGGCAGTTTGGAAGTAAGAAACGCTTGAGAAACTCAAAATTTTCGCAGTTCTGATGCTCGACAAGCATAACTAGAACGGTCTAGGAAAAAAGTACGCATACCGTTGTAATCGGGCGACTTTCTACTTTCAGATGCAACAGAAATTTTGCGGATTGGTCAATCCGTTCGCGAGATATGGCAGTTTGGAGGTAAGAAACGCTTGAGAAGCTCAACATTTTCGCAGTTCTGATGCTCGAAACGAATAACCAGAACGGCCTAGGGGGAAAGTACGCATACCGTTGTAATCGGGCGAGTTTCTACTTTCAGATGCAACAGAAATTTTGCGGATTGGACAATCCGTTCGCAAGATATGGCAGTTTGGAGGTAAGAAACGCTTGAGAAACTCAAAATTTTCGCAGTTCTGATGCACGAAACGAATAACTAGAACGACCTAGGGGAAAAGTACGCATATCGTTGTAATCGGGCGAGTTTCTACTTTCAGATGCAATAGAAATTTTGCAGATTAGCCATTCCGTTCGCGAGATATGGCAGTTTGGAGGTAAGAAACGCTTGAGAAACTCAAAATTGTCGCAGTTCTGATGCTCGACAAGCATAACTAGAACGGTCTAGGGGAAAAGTACGCATACCGTTGTAATCGGGCGACTTTCTACTTTCAGATGCAACAGAAATTTTGCGGATTGGTCAATCCGTTCGCGAGATATGGCAGTTTGGAGGTAAGAAACGGTTGAGAAACTCAAAATTTTCACAGTTCTGATGCTCGAAACGAATAACCAGAACGGCCTAGGGGAAAAGTACGCATACCGTTGTAATCGGGCGAGTTTCTACTTTCAGATGCAACAGAAATTTTGCGGATTGGTCAATCCGTTCGCGAGATATGGCAGTTTGGAAGTATGAAACACTTGAGAAACACAAAATTTTCACAGTTCTGATGCTCGAAACGAATAACTAGAGCGGCCTAGGGGAAAAGTACGCATACCGTTGTAATCGGGCGAGTTTCTACTTTCAGATGCATCAGAAATGTTGCGGATTTGTCAATCCGTTCGCGAGATATGGCAGTTTGGAAGTAAGAAACGCTTGAGAAACTCAAAATTTTCGCAGTTCTGATGCTCGAAACGAATAACTAGAACGGCCTAGGGGAAAAGTACGCATACCGTTGTAATCGGGCGAGTTTCTACTTTCAGATGCAACAGAAATTTTGCGGATTAGTCAATCCGTTCGCGAGATACGGCTGTTTGGAGGTAAGAAACGCTTGAGAAACTCAAAATTTTAGCAGTTCTGATGCACGAAATGAATAACTAGAACGGCCTAGGGGAAAAGTACGCATACCGTTTTAATCGGGCGACTTTCTACTTTCAGATGCAACAGAAATTTTGCGGATTGGTCAATCCTTTCGCGAGATATGGCAGTTTGGAGGTAAGAAACGGTTGAGAAACTCAAAATTTTCACAGTTCTGATGTCGAAACGAATAACCAGAACGGCCTAGGGGGAAAGTACGCATACCGTTGTAATCGGGCGAGTTTCTACTTTCAGATGCAACAGAAATTTTGCGGATTGGTCAATCCGTTCGCGAGATATGGCAGTTTGTAGGTAAGAAACGCTTGAGAAGCTCAACATTTTCGCAGTTCTGATGCTCGAAACGAATAACTAGAACGGCCTAGGGGAATAGTACGCATACCGTTGTAATCGGGCGAGTTTCTACTTTCAGATGCAACAGAAATTTTGCGGATTGGTCAATCCGTTCGCGAGATATGGCAGTTTGGAGGTAAGAAACGCTTGAGAAACTCAAAATTTTCGCAGTTCTGATGCTCGACAAGCATAACTAGAACGGTCTAGGAAAAAAGTACGCATACCGTTGTAATCGGGCGAGTTTCTACTTTCAGATGCAACAGAAATTTTGCGGATTGGTCAATCCGTTCGCGAGATATGGCAGTTTGTAGGTAAGAAACGCTTGAGAAACTCAAAATTTTCGCAGTTCTGATGCTCGACAAGCATAACTAGAACGGTCTAGGGGAAAGGTACGCATACCGTTGTAATCGGGCGAGTTTCTACTTTCAGATGCAACAGAAATTTTGTGGATTGGTCAATCCGTTCGCGAGATATGGCAGTTTGTAAGTAAGAAACGCTTGAGAAACTCAACATTTTCGCAGTTCTGATGTTCGAAACGAATAACTAGAACGGCCTAGGGGAAAGATCGCATACCGTTGTAATCGGGCAAGATTCTACTTTCAGATGCAACAGAAATTTTGCGGATTGGACAATCCGTTCGCGAGATATGGCAGTTTGGAGGTAAGAAACGCTTGAGAAACTCAAAATTTTCGCAGTTCTGATGCTCGAAACGAATAACTAGAACGGACTAGGGGAAAAGTACGCATACCGTTGTAATCGGGCGAGTTTCTACGTTCAGATGCAACAGAAATTTTGCGGATTGGTCAATCCGTTCGCGAGATATGGCAGTTTGGAGGTCAGAAACGCTTGAGAAACTCAAAATTTTCGCAGTTCTGATGCTCGAAACGAATAACTAGAACGGCCTAGGGGAAAGATCGCATACCGTTGTAATCGGGCAAGATTCTACTTTCAGATGCAACAGAAATTTTGCGGATTGGTCAATCCGTTCGCGAGATATGGCAGTTTGGAGGTAAGAAACGCTTGAGAAACTCAAAATTTTCGCAGTTCTGATGCTCGACAAGCATAACTAGAACGGTCTAGGGAAAAAGTACGCATACCGTTGTAATCGGGCGAGTTTCTACTTTCAGATGCAACAGAAATTTTGCGGATTGGTCAATCCGTTCGCGAGATATGGCAGTTTGTAGGTAAGAAACGCTTGAGAAGCCCAACATTTTCGCAGTTCTGATGCTCGAAACGAATAACTAGAACGGCCTAGGGGAATAGTACGCATACCGTTGTAATCGGGCGAGTTTCTACTTTCAGATGCAACAGAAATTTTGCGGATTGGTCAATCCGTTCGCGAGATATGGCAGTTTGGAGGTAAGAAACGCTTGAGAAACTCAAAATTTTCGCAGTTCTGATGCTCGAAACGAATAACTAGAACGGCCTAGGGGAAAAGTACGCATACCGTTGTAATCGGGCGAGTTTCTACTTTCAGATGCAACAGAAATTTTGCGGATTAGTCAATCCGTTCGCGAGATATGGCTGTTTGAAGGTAAGAAACGCTTGAGAAACTCAAAATTTTCGCAGTTCTGATGCTCGAAATGAATAACTAGAACGGCCTAGGGGAAAAGTACGCATACCGTTTTAATCGGGCGACTTTCTACTTTCAGATGCAACAGAAATTTTGCGGATTGGTCAATCCGTTCGCGAGATATGGCAGTTTGGAGGTAAGAAACGGTTGAGAAACTCAAAATTTTCACAGTTCTGATGCTCGAAACGAATAACCAGAACGGCCTAGGGGAAAAGTACGCATACCGTTGTAATCGGGCGAGTTTCTACTTTCAGATGCAACAGAAATTTTGTGGATTGGTCAATCCGTTCGCGAGATATGGCAGTTTGTAGGTAAGAAACGCTTGAGAAACTCAACATTTTCGCAGTTCTGATGCTCGAAACGAATAACTAGAACGGCCTAGGGGAATAGTACGCATACCGTTGTAATCGGGCGAGTTTCTACTTTCAGATGCAACAGAAATTTTGCGAATTGGTCAATCCGTTCGCGAGATATGGCAGTTTGGAGGTAAGCAACGCTTGAGAAACCCAAAATTTTCGCAGTTCTCATGCTCGAAGCGAATAACTACAACGGCCTAGGGGAAAAGTTCGCATACCGTTGTAATCGGGCGAGTTTCTACTTTCAGATGCAACAGAAATTTTGCGGATTGGTCAATCCGTTCGCGAGATATGGCAGTTTGGAGGTAAGAAACGCTTGAGAAACTCAAAATTTTCGCAGTTCTGATGCTCGAAACGAATAACTAGAACGGCCTAGGGGAAAGGTCGCATACCGTTGTAATCGGGCAAGTTTCTACTTTCAGATGCAACAGAAATTTTGCGGATTGGTCAATCCGTTCGCGAGATATGGCAGTTTGGAGGTAAGAAACGCTTGAGAAACTCAAAATTTTCGCAGTTCTGATGCTCGAAACGAATAACTAGAACGGACTAGGGGAAAAGTACGCATACCGTTGTAATCGGGCGAGTTTCTACGTCAAGATGCAACAGAAATTTTGCGGATTGGTCAATCCGTTCGCGAGATATGGCAGTTTGGAGGTCAGAAACGCTTGAGAAACTCAAAATTTTCGCAGTTCTGATGCTCGAAACGAATAACTAGAACGGTCTAGGGGAAAAGTACGCATACCGTTGTAATCGGGCGAGTTTCTACTTTCAGATGCAACAGAAATTTTGCGGATTGGTCAATCCGTTCGCGAGATATGGCAGTTTGGAGGTCAGAAACGCTTGAGAAACTCAAAATTTTCGCAGTTCTGATGCTCGAAACGAATAACTAGAACGGTCTAGGGGAAAAGTACGCATACCTTTGTAATCGGGCGAGTTTCTACTTTCAGATGCAACAGAAATTTTGCGGATTGGTCAATCCGTTCGCGAGATATGGCAGTTTGTAGGTAAGAAACGCTTGAGAAACTCAACATTTTCGCAGTTCTGATGCTCGAAACGAATAACTAGAACGGCCTAGGGGAAAGGTCGCATACCGTTGTAATCGGGCGAGTTTCTACTTTCAGATGCAACAGAAATTTTGCGGATTGGTCAATCCGTTCGCGAGATATGGCAGTTTGTAGGCAAGAAACGCTTGAGAAACTCAACATTTTCGCAGTTCTGATGCTCGAAACGAATAACTAGAACGGCCTAGGGGAAAGGTCGCATACCGTTGTAATCGGGCGAGTTTCTACTTTCAGATGCAACAGAAATTTTGCGGATTGGTCAATCCGTTCGCGAGATATGGCAGTTTGGAAGTATGAAACACTTGAGAAACACAAAATTTTCGCAGTTCTGATGCTCGAAACGAATAACTAGAGCGGCCTAGGGGAAAAGTACGCATACCGTTGTAATCGGGCGAGTTTCTACTTTCAGATGCAACAGAAATTTTGCGAATTGGTCAATCCGTTCGCGAGATATGGCAGTTTGGATGTAAGCAACGCTTGAGAAACCCAAAATTTTCGCAGTTCTCATGCTCGAAGCGAATAACTACAACGGCCTAGGGGAAAAGTTCGCATACCGTTGTAATCGGGCGAGTTTCTACTTTCAGATGCAACAGAAATTTTGCGGATTGGTCAATCCGTTCGCGAGATATGGCAGTTTGGAGGTAAGAAGCGCTTGAGAAACTCAAAATTTTCGCAGTTCTGATGCTCGACAAGCATAACTAGAACGGTCTAGGGAAAAAGTACGCATACCGTTGTAATCGGGCGAGTTTCTACTTTCAGATGCAACAGAAATTTTGCGGATTGGTCAATCCGTTCGCGAGATATGGCAGTTTGTAGGTAAGAAACGCTTGAGAAGCTCAACATTTTCGCAGTTCTGATGCTCGAAACGAATAACTAGAACGGCCTAGGGGAATAGTACGCATACCGTTGTAATCGGGCGAGTTTCTACTTTCAGATGCAACAGAAATTTTGCGGATTGGTCAATCCGTTCGCGAGATATGGCAGTTTGGAGGTAAGAAACGCTTGAGAAACTCAAAATTTTCGCAGTTCTGATGCTCGAAACGAATAACTAGAACGGCCTAGGGGAAAGGTCGCATACCGTTGTAATCGGGCGAGTTTCTACTTTCAGATGCAACAGAAATTTTGCGGATTGGTCAATCCGTTCGCGAGATATGGCAGTTTGTAGGCAAGAAACGCTTGAGAAACTCAACATTTTCGCAGTTCTGATGCTCGAAACGAATAACTAGAACGGCCTAGGGGAAAGGTCGCATACCGTTGTAATCGGGCGAGTTTCTACTTTCAGATGCAACAGAAATTTTGCGGATTGGTCAATCCGTTCGCGAGATATGGCAGTTTGGAAGTATGAAACACTTGAGAAACACAAAATTTTCGCAGTTCTGATGCTCGAAACGAATAACTAGAGCGGCCTAGGGGAAAAGTACGCATACCGTTGTAATCGGGCGAGTTTCTACTTTCAGATGCAACAGAAATTTTGCGAATTGGTCAATCCGTTCGCGAGATATGGCAGTTTGGATGTAAGCAACGCTTGAGAAACCCAAAATTTTCGCAGTTCTCATGCTCGAAGCGAATAACTACAACGGCCTAGGGGAAAAGTTCGCATACCGTTGTAATCGGGCGAGTTTCTACTTTCAGATGCAACAGAAATTTTGCGGATTGGTCAATCCGTTCGCGAGATATGGCAGTTTGGAGGTAAGAAGCGCTTGAGAAACTCAAAATTTTCGCAGTTCTGATGCTCGACAAGCATAACTAGAACGGTCTAGGGAAAAAGTACGCATACCGTTGTAATCGGGCGAGTTTCTACTTTCAGATGCAACAGAAATTTTGCGGATTGGTCAATCCGTTCGCGAGATATGGCAGTTTGTAGGTAAGAAACGCTTGAGAAGCTCAACATTTTCGCAGTTCTGATGCTCGAAACGAATAACTAGAACGGCCTAGGGGAATAGTACGCATACCGTTGTAATCGGGCGAGTTTCTACTTTCAGATGCAACAGAAATTTTGCGGATTGGTCAATCCGTTCGCGAGATATGGCAGTTTGGAGGTAAGAAACGCTTGAGAAACTCAAAATTTTCGCAGTTCTGATGCTCGAAACGAATAACTAGAACGGCCTAGGGGAAAGGTCGCATACCGTTGTAATCGGGCAAGTTTCTACTTTCAGATGCAACAGAAATTTTGCGGATTGGTCAATCCGTTCGCGAGATATGGCAGTTTGGATGTAAGAAACGCTTGAGAAACTCAAAATTTTCGCAGTTCTGATGCTCGAAACGAATAACTAGAACGGACTAGGGGAAAAGTACGCATACCGTTGTAATCGGGCGAGTTTCTACGTTCAGATGCAACAGAAATTTTGCGGATTGGTCAATCCGTTCGCGAGATATGGCAGTTTGGAGGTCAGAAACGCTTGAGAAACTCAAAATTTTCGCAGTTCTGATGCTCGAAACGAATAACTAGAACGGTCTAGGGGAAAAGTACGCATACCGTTGTAATCGGGCGAGTTTCTACTTTCAGATGCAACAGAAATTTTGCTGATTGGTCAATCCGTTCGCGAGATATGGCAGTTTGGAGGTATGAAACGCTTGAGAAACTCAAAATTTTCGCAGTTCTGATGCTCGACAAGCATAACTAGAAAGGTCTAGGAGAAAAGTACGCATACCGTTGTAATCGAGCGACTTTCTACTTTCAGATGCAACAGAAATTTTGCGGATTGGTCAATCCGTTCGCGAGATATGGCAGTTTGGAGGTAAGAAACGGTTGAGAAACTCAAAATTATCACAGTTCTGATGCTCGAAACGAGTAACCAGAACGGCCTAGGGGAAAAGTACGCATACCGTTGTAATATGGCGAGTTTCTACTTTCAGATGCAACACAAATTTTGCGGATTGGTCAATCCGTTCGCGAGATATGGCAGTTTGGAGGTAAGAAACGCTTGAGAAACTCAAAATTTTCGCAGTTCTGATGCTCGGCAAGCATAACTAGAACGGTCTAGGGGAAAAGTACGCATACCGTTGTAATCGGGCGAGTTTCTACTTTCAGATGCAACAGAAATTTTGCGGATTGGTCAATCCGTTCGCGAGATATGGCAGTTTGGAGGTAAGAAACGCTTAAGGAACTCAAAATTTTCGCAGTTCTGATGCTCGAAACGAATAACTAGAACGGACTAGGGGAAAAGTACGCATACCGTTGTAATCGGGCGAGTTTCTACGTTCAGATGCAACAGAAATTTTGCGGATTGGTCAATCCGTTCGCGAGATATGGCAGTTTGGAGGTCAGAAACGCTTGAGAAACTCAAAATTTTCGCAGTTCTGATGCTCGAAATTCATAACTAGAACGGCCTAGGGGAAAAGTACGCATACCGTTTTAATCGGGCGACTTTCTACTTTCAGATGCAACAGAAATTTTGCGGATTGGTCAATCCGTTCGCGAGATATGGCAGTTTGGAGGTAAGAAACGGTTGAGAAACTCAACATTTTCGCAGTTCTGATGCTCGAAACGAATAACTAGAACGGCCTAGGGGAAAGGTCGCATACCGTTGTAATGGGGCGAGTTTCTACTTTCAGATGCAACAGAAATTTTGCGGATTGGTCAATCCGTTCGCGAGATATGGCAGTTTGGAAGTATGAAACACTTGAGAAACACAAAATTTTCGCAGTTCTGATGCTCGAAACGAATAACTAGAGCAGCCTAGGGGAAAAGTACGCATACCGTTGTAATCGGGCGAGTTTCTACTTTCAGATGCATCAGAAATTTTGCGGACTGGTCAATCCGTTCGCGAGATATGGCAGTTTGGAAGTAAGAAACGCTTGAGAAACTCAAAATTTTCGCAGTTCTGATGCTCGAAACGAATAACTAGAACGGCCTAGGGGAAAAGTACGCATACCCTTGTAATCGGGCGAGTTTCTACTTTCAGATGCAACAGAAATTTTCCGGATTGGTCAATCCGTTCGCGAGATATGGCAGTTTGGAGGTAAGAAACGCTTAAGAAACTCAAAATTTTCGCAGTTCTGATGCTCGAAACGAATAACTAGAACGGACTAGGGGAAAAGTACGCATACCGTTGTAATCGGGCGAGTTTCTACGTTCAGATGCAACAGAAATTTTGCGGATTGGTCAATCCGTTCGCGAGATATGGCAGTTTGGAGGTCAGAAACGCTTGAGAAACTCAAAATTTTCGCAGTTCTGATGCTCGAAATTCATAACTAGAACGGCCTAGGGGAAAAGTACGCATACCGTTTTAATCGGGCGACTTTCTACTTTCAGATGCAACAGAAATTTTGCGGATTGGTCAATCCGTTCGCGAGATATGGCAGTTTGGAGGTAAGAAACGGTTGAGAAACTCAAAATTTTCACAGTTCTGATGCTCGAAACGAATAACCAGAACGGCCTAGGGGAAAAGTACGCATACCGTTGTAATCGGGCGAGGTTCTACTTTCAGATGCAACAGAAATTTTGCGGATTGGTCAATCCGTTCGCGAGATATGGCAGTTTGTAGGTAAGAAACGCTTGAGAAACTCAACATTTTCGCAGTTCTGATGCTCGAAACGAATAACTAGAACGGCCTAGGGGAATAGTACGCATACCGTTGTAATCGGGCGAGTTTCTACTTTCAGATGCAACAGAAATTTTGCGAATTGGTCAATCCGTTCGCGAGATATGGCAGTTTGGAGGTAAGCAACGCTTGAGAAACCCAAAATTTTCGCAGTTCTCATGCTCGAAGCGAATAACTACAACGGCCTAGGGGAAAAGTTCGCATACCGTTGTAATCGGGCGAGTTTCTACTTTCAGATGCAACAGAAATTTTGCGGATTGGTCAATCCGTTCGCGAGATATGGCAGTTTGGAGGTAAGAAACGCTTGAGAAACTCAAAATTTTCGCAGTTCTGATGCTCGAAACGAATAACTAGAACGGCCTAGGGGAAAGGTCGCATACCGTTGTAATCGGGCAAGTTTCTACTTTCAGATGCAACAGAAATTTTGCGGATTGGTCAATCCGTTCGCGAGATATGGCAGTTTGGAGGTAAGAAACGCTTGAGAAACTCAAAATTTTCGCAGTTCTGATGCTCGAAACGAATAACTAGAACGGACTAGGGGAAAAGTACGCATACCGTTGTAATCGGGCGAGTTTCTACGTCAAGATGCAACAGAAATTTTGCGGATTGGTCAATCCGTTCGCGAGATATGGCAGTTTGGAGGTCAGAAACGCTTGAGAAACTCAAAATTTTCGCAGTTCTGATGCTCGAAACGAATAACTAGAACGGTCTAGGGGAAAAGTACGCATACCGTTGTAATCGGGCGAGTTTCTACTTTCAGATGCAACAGAAATTTTGCGGATTGGTCAATCCGTTCGCGAGATATGGCAGTTTGGAGGTCAGAAACGCTTGAGAAACTCAAAATTTTCGCAGTTCTGATGCTCGAAACGAATAACTAGAACGGTCTAGGGGAAAAGTACGCATACCTTTGTAATCGGGCGAGTTTCTACTTTCAGATGCAACAGAAATTTTGCGGATTGGTCAATCCGTTCGCGAGATATGGCAGTTTGTAGGTAAGAAACGCTTTAGAAACTCAACATTTTCGCAGTTCTGATGCTCGAAACGAATAACTAGAACGGCCTAGGGGAAAGGTCGCATACCGTTGTAATCGGGCGAGTTTCTACTTTCAGATGCAACAGAAATTTTGCGGATTGGTCAATCCGTTCGCGAGATATGGCAGTTTGTAGGCAAGAAACGCTTGAGAAACTCAACATTTTCGCAGTTCTGATGCTCGAAACGAATAACTAGAACGGCCTAGGGGAAAGGTCGCATACCGTTGTAATCGGGCGAGTTTCTACTTTCAGATGCAACAGAAATTTTGCGGATTGGTCAATCCGTTCGCGAGATATGGCAGTTTGGAAGTATGAAACACTTGAGAAACACAAAATTTTCGCAGTTCTGATGCTCGAAACGAATAACTAGAGCGGCCTAGGGGAAAAGTACGCATACCGTTGTAATCGGGCGAGTTTCTACTTTCAGATGCAACAGAAATTTTGCGAATTGGTCAATCCGTTCGCGAGATATGGCAGTTTGGATGTAAGCAACGCTTGAGAAACCCAAAATTTTCGCAGTTCTCATGCTCGAAGCGAATAACTACAACGGCCTAGGGGAAAAGTTCGCATACCGTTGTAATCGGGCGAGTTTCTACTTTCAGATGCAACAGAAATTTTGCGGATTGGTCAATCCGTTCGCGAGATATGGCAGTTTGGAGGTAAGAAGCGCTTGAGAAACTCAAAATTTTCGCAGTTCTGATGCTCGACAAGCATAACTAGAACGGTCTAGGGAAAAAGTACGCATACCGTTGTAATCGGGCGAGTTTCTACTTTCAGATGCAACAGAAATTTTGCGGATTGGTCAATCCGTTCGCGAGATATGGCAGTTTGTAGGTAAGAAACGCTTGAGAAGCTCAACATTTTCGCAGTTCTGATGCTCGAAACGAATAACTAGAACGGCCTAGGGGAATAGTACGCATACCGTTGTAATCGGGCGAGTTTCTACTTTCAGATGCAACAGAAATTTTGCGGATTGGTCAATCCGTTCGCGAGATATGGCAGTTTGGAGGTAAGAAACGCTTGAGAAACTCAAAATTTTCGCAGTTCTGATGCTCGAAACGAATAACTAGAACGGCCTAGGGGAAAGGTCGCATACCGTTGTAATCGGGCGAGTTTCTACTTTCAGATGCAACAGAAATTTTGCGGATTGGTCAATCCGTTCGCGAGATATGGCAGTTTGTAGGCAAGAAACGCTTGAGAAACTCAACATTTTCGCAGTTCTGATGCTCGAAACGAATAACTAGAACGGCCTAGGGGAAAGGTCGCATACCGTTGTAATCGGGCGAGTTTCTACTTTCAGATGCAACAGAAATTTTGCGGATTGGTCAATCCGTTCGCGAGATATGGCAGTTTGGAAGTATGAAACACTTGAGAAACACAAAATTTTCGCAGTTCTGATGCTCGAAACGAATAACTAGAGCGGCCTAGGGGAAAAGTACGCATACCGTTGTAATCGGGCGAGTTTCTACTTTCAGATGCAACAGAAATTTTGCGAATTGGTCAATCCGTTCGCGAGATATGGCAGTTTGGATGTAAGCAACGCTTGAGAAACCCAAAATTTTCGCAGTTCTCATGCTCGAAGCGAATAACTACAACGGCCTAGGGGAAAAGTTCGCATACCGTTGTAATCGGGCGAGTTTCTACTTTCAGATGCAACAGAAATTTTGCGGATTGGTCAATCCGTTCGCGAGATATGGCAGTTTGGAGGTAAGAAGCGCTTGAGAAACTCAAAATTTTCGCAGTTCTGATGCTCGACAAGCATAACTAGAACGGTCTAGGGAAAACGTACGCATACCGTTGTAATCGGGCGAGTTTCTACTTTCAGATGCAACAGAAATTTTGCGGATTGGTCAATCCGTTCGCGAGATATGGCAGTTTGTAGGTAAGAAACGCTTGAGAAGCTCAACATTTTCGCAGTTCTGATGCTCGAAACGAATAACTAGAACGGCCTAGGGGAATAGTACGCATACCGTTGTAATCGGGCGAGTTTCTACTTTCAGATGCAACAGAAATTTTGCGGATTGGTCAATCCGTTCGCGAGATATGGCAGTTTGGAGGTAAGAAACGCTTGAGAAACTCAAAATTTTCGCAGTTCTGATGCTCGAAACGAATAACTAGAACGGCCTAGGGGAAAGGTCGCATACCGTTGTAATCGGGCAAGTTTCTACTTTCAGATGCAACAGAAATTTTGCGGATTGGTCAATCCGTTCGCGAGATATGGCAGTTTGGATGTAAGAAACGCTTGAGAAACTCAAAATTTTCGCAGTTCTGATGCTCGAAACGAATAACTAGAACGGACTAGGGGAAAAGTACGCATACCGTTGTAATCGGGCGAGTTTCTACGTTCAGATGCAACAGAAATTTTGCGGATTGGTCAATCCGTTCGCGAGATATGGCAGTTTGGAGGTCAGAAACGCTTGAGAAACTCAAAATTTTCGCAGTTCTGATGCTCGAAACGAATAACTAGAACGGTCTAGGGGAAAAGTACGCATACCGTTGTAATCGGGCGAGTTTCTACTTTCAGATGCAACAGAAATTTTGCTGATTGGTCAATCCGTTCGCGAGATATGGCAGTTTGGAGGTATGAAACGCTTGAGAAACTCAAAATTTTCGCAGTTCTGATGCTCGACAAGCATAACTAGAAAGGTCTAGGAGAAAAGTACGCATACCGTTGTAATCGAGCGACTTTCTACTTTCAGATGCAACAGAAATTTTGCGGATTGGTCAATCCGTTCGCGAGATATGGCAGTTTGGAGGTAAGAAACGGTTGAGAAACTCAAAATTATCACAGTTCTGATGCTCGAAACGAGTAACCAGAACGGCCTAGGGGAAAAGTACGCATACCGTTGTAATATGGCGAGTTTCTACTTTCAGATGCAACACAAATTTTGCGGATTGGTCAATCCGTTCGCGAGATATGGCAGTTTGGAGGTAAGAAACGCTTGAGAAACTCAAAATTTTCGCAGTTCTGATGCTCGGCAAGCATAACTAGAACGGTCTAGGGGAAAAGTACGCATACCGTTGTAATCGGGCGAGTTTCTACTTTCAGATGCAACAGAAATTTTGCGGATTGGTCAATCCGTTCGCGAGATATGGCAGTTTGGAGGTAAGAAACGCTTAAGAAACTCAAAATTTTCGCAGTTCTGATGCTCGAAACGAATAACTAGAACGGACTAGGGGAAAAGTACGCATACCGTTGTAATCGGGCGAGTTTCTACGTTCAGATGCAACAGAAATTTTGCGGATTGGTCAATCCGTTCGCGAGATATGGCAGTTTGGAGGTCAGAAACGCTTGAGAAACTCAAAATTTTCGCAGTTCTGATGCTCGAAATTCATAACTAGAACGGCCTAGGGGAAAAGTACGCATACCGTTTTAATCGGGCGACTTTCTACTTTCAGATGCAACAGAAATTTTGCGGATTGGTCAATCCGTTCGCGAGATATGGCAGTTTGGAGGTAAGAAACGGTTGAGAAACTCAACATTTTCGCAGTTCTGATGCTCGAAACGAATAACTAGAACGGCCTAGGGGAAAGGTCGCATACCGTTGTAATGGGGCGAGTTTCTACTTTCAGATGCAACAGAAATTTTGCGGATTGGTCAATCCGTTCGCGAGATATGGCAGTTTGGAAGTATGAAACACTTGAGAAACACAAAATTTTCGCAGTTCTGATGCTCGAAACGAATAACTAGAGCAGCCTAGGGGAAAAGTACGCATACCGTTGTAATCGGGCGAGTTTCTACTTTCAGATGCATCAGAAATTTTGCGGACTGGTCAATCCGTTCGCGAGATATGGCAGTTTGGAAGTAAGAAACGCTTGAGAAACTCAAAATTTTCGCAGTTCTGATGCTCGAAACGAATAACTAGAACGGCCTAGGGGAAAAGTACGCATACCCTTGTAATCGGGCGAGTTTCTACTTTCAGATGCAACAGAAATTTTCCGGATTGGTCAATCCGTTCGCGAGATATGGCAGTTTGGAGGTAAGAAACGCTTAAGAAACTCAAAATTTTCGCAGTTCTGATGCTCGAAACGAATAACTAGAACGGACTAGGGGAAAAGTACGCATACCGTTGTAATCGGGCGAGTTTCTACGTTCAGATGCAACAGAAATTTTGCGGATTGGTCAATCCGTTCGCGAGATATGGCAGTTTGGAGGTCAGAAACGCTTGAGAAACTCAAAATTTTCGCAGTTCTGATGCTCGAAATTCATAACTAGAACGGCCTAGGGGAAAAGTACGCATACCGTTTTAATCGGGCGACTTTCTACTTTCAGATGCAACAGAAATTTTGCGGATTGGTCAATCCGTTCGCGAGATATGGCAGTTTGGAGGTAAGAAACGGTTGAGAAACTCAAAATTTTCACAGTTCTGATGCTCGAAACGAATAACCAGAACGGCCTAGGGGAAAAGTACGCATACCGTTGTAATCGGGCGAGGTTCTACTTTCAGATGCAACAGAAATTTTGCGGATTGGTCAATCCGTTCGCGAGATATGGCAGTTTGTAGGTAAGAAACGCTTGAGAAACTCAACATTTTCGCAGTTCTGATGCTCGAAACGAATAACTAGAACGGCCTAGGGGAATAGTACGCATACCGTTGTAATCGGGCGAGTTTCTACTTTCAGATGCAACAGAAATTTTGCGAATTGGTCAATCCGTTCGCGAGATATGGCAGTTTGGAGGTAAGAAACGCTTGAGAAACTCAAAATTTTCGCAGTTCTGATGCTCGGCAAGCATAACTAGAACGGTCTAGGGGAAAAGTACGCATACCGTTGTAATCGGGCGAGTTTCTACTTTCAGATGCAACAGAAATTTTGCGGATTGGTCAATCCGTTCGCGAGATATGGCAGTTTGTAGGTAAGAAACGCTTGAGAAACTCAACATTTTCGCAGTTCTGATGCTCGAAACGAATAACTAGGAAGGACTAGGGGAAAAGTATGCATACCGTTGTAAACGGGCGAGTTTCTACGTTCAGATGCAACAGAAATTTTGCGGATTGGTCAATCCGTTCGCGAGATATGGCAGTTTGGAGGTCAGAAACGCTTGAGAAACTCAAAATTTTCGCAGTTCTGATGCTCGAAACGAATAACTAGAACGGTCTAGGGGAAAAGTACGCATACCTTTGTAATCGGGCGAGTTTCTACTTTCAGATGCAACAGAAATTTTGCGGATTGGTCTATCCGTTCGCGAGATATGGCAGTTTGGAAGTATGAAACACTTGAGAAACACAAATTTTTCGCAGTTCTGATGCTCGAAACGAATAACTAGAGCGGCCTAGGGTAAAAGTACGCATACCGTTGTAATCGGGCGAGTTTCTACTTTCAGATGCATCAGAAATTTAGCGGACTGGTCAATCCGTTCGCGAGATATGGCAGTTTGGAAGTAAGAAACGCTTGAGAAACTCAAAATATTCGCAGTTCTGATGCTCGAAACGAATAACTAGAACGGCCTAGGGGAAAAGTACGCATACCATTGTAATCGGGCGAGTTTCTACTTTCAGATGCATCAGAAATTTTGCGGATTGGTCAATCCGTTCGCGAGATATGGCGGTTTGGAAGTAAGAAACGCTTGAGAAACTCAAAATTTTCGCAGTTCTGATGCTCGAAACGAATAACTAGAACGGCCTAGGGGAAAAGTACGCATACCGTTGTAATCGGGCGAGTTTCTACTTTCAGATGCAACAGAAATTTTCCGGATTGGTCAATCCGTTCGCGAGATATGGCAGTTTGGAGGTAAGAAACGCTTGAGAAACTCAAAATTTTCGCAGTTCTGATGCTCGAAACGAATAACTAGAACGGACTAGGGGAAAAGTACGCATACCGTTGTAATCGGGCGAGTTTCTACGTTCAGATGCAACAGAAATTTTGCGGATTGGTCAATCCGTTCGCGAGATATGGCAGTTTGGAGGTCAGAAACGCTTGAGAAACTCAAAATTTTCGCAGTTCTGATGCTCGAAACGAATAACTAGAACGGCCTAGGGGAAAAGTACTCATACCGTTGTAATCGGGCGAGTTTCTACTTTCAGGTGCAACAGAAATTTTGCGGATTAGTCAATCCGTTCGCGAGATATGGCTGTTTGAAGGTAAGAAACGCTTGAGAAACTCAAAATTTTCGCAGTTCTGATGCTCGAAATGAATAACTAGAACGGCCTAGGGGAAAAGTACGCATACCGTTTTAATCGGGCGACTTTCTACTTTCAGATGCAATAGAAATTTTGCGGATTGGTCAATCCGTTCGCGAGATATGGCAGTTTGGAGGTAAGAAACGGTTGAGAAACTCAAAATTTTCACAGTTCTGATGCTCGAAACGAATAACCAGAACGGCCTAGGGGAAAAGTACGCATACCGTTGTAATCGGGCGAGTTTCTACTTTCAGATGCAACAGAAATTTTGCGGATTGGTCAATCCGTTCGCGAGATATGGCAGTTTGTAGGTAAGAAACGCTTGAGAAACTCAACATTTTCGCAGTTCTGATGCTCGAAACGAATAACTAGAACGGCCTAGGGGAATAGTACGCATACCGTTGTAATCGGGCGAGTTTCTACTTTCAGATGCAACAGAAATTTTGCGAATTGGTCAATCCGTTCGCGAGATATGGCAGTTTGGAGGTAAGCAACGCTTGAGAAACCCAAAATTTTCGCAGTTCTCATGCTCGAAGCGAATAACTACAACGGCCTAGGGGAAAAGTTCGCATACCGTTGTAATCGGGCGAGTTTCTACTTTCAGATGCAACAGAAATTTTGCGGATTGGTCAATCCGTTCGCGAGATATGGCAGTTTGGAGGTAAGAAACGCTTGAGAAACTCAAAATTTTCGCAGTTCTGATGCTCGACAAGCATAACTAGAACGGTCTAGGGAAAAAGTACGCATACCGTTGTAATCGGGCGAGTTTCTACTTTCAGATGCAACAGAAATTTTGCGGATTGGTCAATCCGTTCGCGAGATATGGCAGTTTGTAGGTAAGAAACGCTTGAGAAGCTCAACATTTTCGCAGTTCTGATGCTCGAAACGAATAACTAGAACGGCCTAGGGGAATAGTACGTATACCGTTGTAATCGGGCGAGTTTCTACTTTCAGATGCAACAGAAATTTTGCGGATTGGTCAATCCGTTCGCGAGATATGGCAGTTTGGAGGTAAGAAACGCTTGAGAAACTCAAAATTTTCGCAGTTCTGATGCTCGAAACGAATAACTAGAACGGCCTAGGGGAAAGGTCGCATACAAGTTGTAATCGGGCAAGTTTCTACTTTCAGATGCAACAGAAATTTTGCGGATTGGTCAATCCGTTCGCGAGATATGGCAGTTTGGAGGTAAGAAACGCTTGAGAAACTCAAAATTTTCGCAGTTCTGATGCTCGAAACGAATAACTAGAACGGACTAGGGGAAAAGTACGCATACCGTTGTAATCGGGCGAGTTTCTACGTTCAGATGCAACAGAAATTTTGCGGATTGGTCAATCCGTTCGCGAGATATGGCAGTTTGGAGGTCAGAAACGCTTGAGAAACTCAAAATTTTCGCAGTTCTGATGCTCGAAACGAATAACTAGAACGGTCTAGGGGAAAAGTACGCATACCGTTGTAATCGGGCGAGTTTCTACTTTCAGATGCAACAGAAATTTTGCTGATTGGTCAATCCGTTCGCGAGATATGGCAGTTTGGAGGTATGAAACGCTTGAGAAACTCAAAATTTTCGCAGTTCTGATGCTCGACAAGCATAACTAGAAAGGTCTAGGAGAAAAGTACGCATACCGTTGTAATCGAGCGACTTTCTACTTTCAGATGCAACAGAAATTTTGCGGATTGGTCAATCCGTTCGCGAGATATGGCAGTTTGGAGGTAAGAAACGGTTGAGAAACTCAAAATTATCACAGTTCTGATGCTCGAAACGAGTAACCAGAACGGCCTAGGGGAAAAGTACGCATACCGTTGTAATATGGCGAGTTTCTACTTTCAGATGCAACACAAATTTTGCGGATTGGTCAATCCGTTCGCGAGATATGGCAGTTTGGAGGTCAGAAACGCTTGAGAAACTCAAAATTTTCGCAGTTCTGATGCTCGAAACGAATAACTAGAACGGTCTAGGGGAAAAGTACGCATACCGTTGTAATCGGGCGAGTTTCTACTTTCAGATGCAACAGAAATTTTGCTGATTGGTCAATCCGTTCGCGAGATATGGCAGTTTGGAAGTATGAAACGCTTGAGAAACTCAAAATTTTCGCAGTTCTGATGCTCGGCAAGCATAACTAGAACGGTCTAGGGGAAAAGTACGCATACCGTTGTAATCGGGCGAGTTTCTACTTTCAGATGCAACAGAAATTTTGCGGATTGGTCAATCCGTTCGCGAGATATGGCAGTTTGTAGGTAAGAAACGCTTGAGAAACTCAACATTTTCGCAGTTCTGATGCTCGAAACGAATAACTAGAACGGCCTAGGGGAAAAGTAGGCATACCGTTGTAATCGGGCGAGTTTGTACTCTCAGATGCAACAGAAATTTTGCGGATTGGTCAATCCGTTCGCGAGATATGGCAGTTTGGAGGTAAAAAACGCTTGAGAAACTCAAAATTTTCGCAGTTCTGATGCTCGAAACGAATAACTAGAACGGACTAGGGGAAAAGTACGCATACCGTTGTAATCGGGCGAGTTTCTACTTTCAGATGCAACAGAAATTTTGCGGATTGGTCAATCCGTTCGCGAGATATGGCAGTTTGGAGGTAAGAAACGCTTGAGAAACTCAAAATTTTCGCAGTTCTGATGCTCGAAACGAATAACTAGAACGGCCTAGGGGAAAAGTACGCATACCGTTGTAATCGGGCGAGTTTCTACTTTCAGATGCGACAGAAATTTTGCGGATTAGTCAATCCGTTCGCGAGATATGGCAGTTTGGAGGTAAGAAACGCTTGAGAAACTCAAAATTTTCGCAGTTCTGATGCTCGAAACGAATAACTAGAACGGCCTAGGGGAAAAGTAGGCATACCGTTGTAATCGGGCGAGTTTGTACTCTCAGATGCAACAGAAATTTTGCGGATTGGTCAATCCGTTCGCGAGATATGGCAGTTTGGAGGTAAAAAACGCTTGAGAAGCTCAAAATTTTCGCAGTTCTGATGCTCGAAACGAATAACTAGAACGGCCTAGGGGAAAAGTACGCATACCGTTGTAATCGAGCGACTTTCTACTTTCAGATGCAACAGAAATTTTGCGGATTGGTCAATCCGTTCGCGAGATATGGCAGTTTGGAGGTAAGAAACGGTTGAGAAACTCAAAATTATCACAGTTCTGATGCTCGAAACGAGTAACCAGAACGGCCTAGGGGAAAAGTACGCATACCGTTGTAATATGGCGAGTTTCTACTTTCAGATGCAACACAAATTTTGCGGATTGGTCAATCCGTTCGCGAGATATGGCAGTTTGGAGGTCAGAAACGCTTGAGAAACTCAAAATTTTCGCAGTTCTGATGCTCGAAACGAATAACTAGAACGGTCTAGGGGAAAAGTACGCATACCGTTGTAATCGGGCGAGTTTCTACTTTCAGATGCAACAGAAATTTTGCTGATTGGTCAATCCGTTCGCGAGATATGGCAGTTTGGAAGTATGAAACGCTTGAGAAACTCAAAATTTTCGCAGTTCTGATGCTCGGCAAGCATAACTAGAACGGTCTAGGGGAAAAGTACGCATACCGTTGTAATCGGGCGAGTTTCTACTTTCAGATGCAACAGAAATTTTGCGGATTGGTCAATCCGTTCGCGAGATATGGCAGTTTGTAGGTAAGAAACGCTTGAGAAACTCAACATTTTCGCAGTTCTGATGCTCGAAACGAATAACTAGAACGGCCTAGGGGAAAAGTAGGCATACCGTTGTAATCGGGCGAGTTTGTACTCTCAGATGCAACAGAAATTTTGCGGATTGGTCAATCCGTTCGCGAGATATGGCAGTTTGGAGGTAAAAAACGCTTGAGAAACTCAAAATTTTCGCAGTTCTGATGCTCGAAACGAATAACTAGAACGGACTAGGGGAAAAGTACGCATACCGTTGTAATCGGGCGAGTTTCTACTTTCAGATGCAACAGAAATTTTGCGGATTGGTCAATCCGTTCGCGAGATATGGCAGTTTGGAGGTAAGAAACGCTTGAGAAACTCAAAATTTTCGCAGTTCTGATGCTCGAAACGAATAACTAGAACGGCCTAGGGGAAAAGTACGCATACCGTTGTAATCGGGCGAGTTTCTACTTTCAGATGCGACAGAAATTTTGCGGATTAGTCAATCCGTTCGCGAGATATGGCAGTTTGGAGGTAAGAAACGCTTGAGAAACTCAAAATTTTCGCAGTTCTGATGCTCGAAACGAATAACTAGAACGGCCTAGGGGAAAAGTAGGCATACCGTTGTAATCGGGCGAGTTTGTACTCTCAGATGCAACAGAAATTTTGCGGATTGGTCAATCCGTTCGCGAGATATGGCAGTTTGGAGGTAAAAAACGCTTGAGAAGCTCAAAATTTTCGCAGTTCTGATGCTCGAAACGAATAACTAGAACGGCCTAGGGGAAAGGTCGCATACCGTTGTAATCGGGCAAGTTTCTACTTTCAGATGCAACAGAAATTTTGCGGATTGGTCAATCCGTTCGCGAGATATGGCAGTTTGGAGGTAAGAAACGCTTGAGAAACTCAAAATTTTCGCAGTTCTGATGCTCGAAACGAATAACTAGAACGGCCTAGGGGAAAGGTCGCATACCGTTGTAATCGGGCAAGTTTCTACTTTCAGATGCAACAGAAATTTTGCGGATTGGTCAATCCGTTCGCGAGATATGGCAGTTTGGAGGTAAGAAACGCTTGAGAAACTCAAAATTTTCGCAGTTCTGATGCTCGAAACGAATAACTAGAACGGTCTAGGGGAAAAGTACGCATACCGTTGTAATCGGGCGAGTTTCTACTTTCAGATGCAACAGAAATTTTGCTGATTGGTCAATCCGTTCGCGAGATATGGCAGTTTGGAGGTATGAAACGCTTGAGAAACACAAAATTTTCGCAGTTCTGATGCTCGACAAGCATAACTAGAAAGGTCTAGGAGAAAAGTACGCATACCGTTGTAATCGAGCGACTTTCTACTTTCAGATGCAACAGAAATTTTGCGGATTGGTCAATCCGTTCGCGAGATATGGCTGTTTGAAGGTAAGAAACGCTTGAGAAACTCAAAATTTTCGCAGTTCTGATGCTCGAAATGAATAACTAGAACGGCCTAGGGGAAAAGTACGCATACCGTTTTAATCGGGCGACTTTCTACTTTCAGATGCAATAGAAATTTTGCGGATTGGTCAATCCGTTCGCGAGATATGGCAGTTTGGAGGTAAGAAACGGTTGAGAAACTCAAAATTTTCACAGTTCTGATGCTCGAAACGAATAACCAGAACGGCCTAGGGGAAAAGTACGCATACCGTTGTAATCGGGCGAGTTTCTACTTTCAGATGCAACAGAAATTTTGCGGATTGGTCAATCCGTTCGCGAGATATGGCAGTTTGTAGGTAAGAAACGCTTGAGAAACTCAACATTTTCGCAGTTCTGATGCTCGAAACGAATAACTAGAGCGGCCTAGGGGAAAAGTACGCATACCGTTGTAATCGGGCGAGTTTCTACTTTCAGATGCAACAGAAATTTTGCGGACTGGTCAATCCGTTCGCGAGATATGGCAGTTTGGAAGTAAGAAACGCTTGAGAAACTCAAAATATTCGCAGTTCTGATGCTCGAAACGAATAACTAGAACGGCCTAGGGGAAAAGTACGCATACCCTTGTAATCGGGCGAGTTTCTACTTTCAGATGCATCAGAAATTTTGCGGATTGGTCAATCCGTTCGCGAGATATGGCGGTTTGGAAGTAAGAAACGCTTGAGAAACTCAAAATTTTCGCAGTTCTGATGCTCGAAACGAATAACTAGAACGGCCTAGGGGAAAAGTACGCATACCGTTGTAATCGGGCGAGTTTCTACTTTCAGATGCAACAGAAATTTTCCGGATTGGTCAATCCGTTCGCGAGATATGGCAGTTTGGAGGTAAGAAACGCTTGAGAAACTCAAAATTTTCGCAGTTCTGATGCTCGAAACGAATAACTAGAACGGACTAGGGGAAAAGTACGCATACCGTTGTAATCGGGCGAGTTTCTACGTTCAGATGCAACAGAAATTTTGCGGATTGGTCAATCCGTTCGCGAGATATGGCAGTTTGGAGGTCAGAAACGCTTGAGAAACTCAAAATTTTCGCAGTTCTGATGCTCGAAACGAATAACTAGAACGGCCTAGGGGAAAAGTACTCATACCGTTGTAATCGGGCGAGTTTCTACTTTCAGGTGCAACAGAAATTTTGCGGATTAGTCAATCCG
This sequence comes from Ptiloglossa arizonensis, assembly GCF_051014685.1. Lineage (NCBI taxonomy): Eukaryota > Metazoa > Arthropoda > Insecta > Hymenoptera > Colletidae > Ptiloglossa > Ptiloglossa arizonensis. The sequence continues at coordinate 439,929 of NW_027478386.1, forward strand.
TTCGCGAGATATGGCTGTTTGAAGGTAAGAAACGCTTGAGAAACTCAAAATTTTCGCAGTTCTGATGCTCGAAATGAATAACTAGAACGGCCTAGGGGAAAAGTACGCATACCGTTTTAATCGGGCGACTTTCTACTTTCAGATGCAATAGAAATTTTGCGGATTGGTCAATCCGTTCGCGAGATATGGCAGTTTGGAGGTAAGAAACGGTTGAGAAACTCAAAATTTTCACAGTTCTGATGCTCGAAACGAATAACCAGAACGGCCTAGGGGAAAAGTACGCATACCGTTGTAATCGGGCGAGTTTCTACTTTCAGATGCAACAGAAATTTTGCGGATTGGTCAATCCGTTCGCGAGATATGGCAGTTTGTAGGTAAGAAACGCTTGAGAAACTCAACATTTTCGCTGTTCTGATTCTCGAAACGAATAACTAGAACGGTCTAGGGAAAAAGTACGCATACCGTTGTAATCGGGCGAGTTTCTACTTTCAGATGCAACAGAAATTTTGCGGATTGGTCAATCCGTTCGCGAGATATGGCAGTTTGTAGGTAAGAAACGCTTGAGAAGCTCAACATTTTCGCAGTTCTGATGCTCGAAACGAATAACTAGAACGGCCTAGGGGAATAGTACGTATACCGTTGTAATCGGGCGAGTTTCTACTTTCAGATGCAACAGAAATTTTGCGGACTGGTCAATCCGTTCGCGAGATATGGCAGTTTGGAGGTAAGAAACGCTTGAGAAACTCAAAATTTTCGCAGTTCTGATGCTCGAAACGAATAACTAGAACGGCCTAGGGGAAAGGTCGCATACAAGTTGTAATCGGGCAAGTTTCTACTTTCAGATGCAACAGAAATTTTGCGGATTGGTCAATCCGTTCGCGAGATATGGCAGTTTGGAGGTAAGAAACGCTTGAGAAACTCAAAATTTTCGCAGTTCTGATGCTCGAAACGAATAACTAGAACGGACTAGGGGAAAAGTACGCATACCGTTGTAATCGGGCGAGTTTCTACGTTCAGATGCAACAGAAATTTTGCGGATTGGTCAATCCGTTCGCGAGATATGGCAGTTTGGAGGTCAGAAACGCTTGAGAAACTCAAAATTTTCGCAGTTCTGATGCTCGAAACGAATAACTAGAACGGTCTAGGGGAAAAGTACGCATACCGTTGTAATCGGGCGAGTTTCTACTTTCAGATGCAACAGAAATTTTGCTGATTGGTCAATCCGTTCGCGAGATATGGCAGTTTGGAGGTATGAAACGCTTGAGAAACTCAAAATTTTCGCAGTTCTGATGCTCGACAAGCATAACTAGAAAGGTCTAGGAGAAAAGTACGCATACCGTTGTAATCGAGCGACTTTCTACTTTCAGATGCAACAGAAATTTTGCGGATTGGTCAATCCGTTCGCGAGATATGGCAGTTTGGAGGTAAGAAACGGTTGAGAAACTCAAAATTATCACAGTTCTGATGCTCGAAACGAGTAACCAGAACGGCCTAGGGGAAAAGTACGCATACCGTTGTAATATGGCGAGTTTCTACTTTCAGATGCAACACAAATTTTGCGGATTGGTCAATCCGTTCGCGAGATATGGCAGTTTGGAGGTAAGAAACGCTTGAGAAACTCAAAATTTTCGCAGTTCTGATGCTCGGCAAGCATAACTAGAACGGTCTAGGGGAAAAGTACGCATACCGTTGTAATCGGGCGAGTTTCTACTTTCAGATGCAACAGAAATTTTGCGGATTGGTCAATCCGTTCGCGAGATATGGCAGTTTGTAGGTAAGAAACGCTTGAGAAACTCAACATTTTCGCAGTTCTGATGCTCGAAACGAATAACTAGAACGGCCTAGGGGAAAGGTCGCATACCGTTGTTATCGGGCGAGTTTCTACTTTCAGATGCAACAGAAATTTTGCGGATTGGTCCATCCGTTCGCGAGATATGGCAGTTTGGATGTAAGAAACGCTTGAGAAACTCAAAATTTTCAAAGTTCTGATGCTCGAAACGAATAACTAGAACGGACAAGGGGAAAAGTACGCATACCGTTGTAATCGGGCGAGTTTCTACTTTCAGATGCAACAGAAATTTTGCGGATTGGTCAATCCGTTCGCGAGATATGGCAGTTTGGAGGTAAGAAACGCTTGAGAAACTCAAAATTTTCGCAGTTCTGATGCTCGAAACGAATAACTAGAACGGCCTAGGGGAAAAGTACGCATACCGTTGTAATCGGGCGAGTTTCTACTTTCAGATGCAACAGAAATTTTGCGGATTAGTCAATCCGTTCGCGAGATATGGCAGTTTGGATGTAAGAAACGCTTGAGAAACTCAAAATTTTCGCAGTTCTGATGCTCGAGACGAATAACTAGAACGGCCTAGGGGAAAAGTAGGCATACCGTTGTAATCGGGCGAGTTTGTACTCTCAGATGCAACAGAAATTTTGCGGATTGGTCAATCCGTTCGCGAGATATGGCAGTTTGGAGGTAAAAAACGCTTGAGAAGCTCAAAATTTTCGCAGTTCTGATGCTCGAAACGAATAACTAGAACGGCCTAGGGGAAAGGTCGCATACCGTTGTAATCGGGCAAGTTTCTACTTTCAGATGCAACAGAAATTTTGCGGATTGGTCAATCCGTTCGCGAGATATGGCAGTTTGGAGGTAAGAAACGCTTGAGAAACTCAAAATTTTCGCAGTTCTGATGCTCGAAACGAATAACTAGAACGGCCTAGGGGAAAAGTAGGCATACCGTTGTAATCGGGCGAGTTTGTACTCTCAGATGCAACAGAAATTTTGCGGATTGGTCAATCCGTTCGCGAGATATGGCAGTTTGGAGGTAAAAAACGCTTGAGAAGCTCAAAATTTTCGCAGTTCTGATGCTCGAAACGAATAACTAGAACGGCCTAGGGGAAAGGTCGCATACCGTTGTAATCGGGCAAGTTTCTACTTTCAGATGCAACAGAAATTTTGCGGATTGGTCAATCCGTTCGCGAGATATGGCAGTTTGGAGGTAAGAAACGCTTGAGAAACTCAAAATTTTCGCAGTTCTGATGCTCGAAACGAATAACTAGAACGGCCTAGGGGAAAGGTCGCATACCGTTGTAATCGGGCAAGTTTCTACTTTCAGATGCAACAGAAATTTTGCGGATTGGTCAATCCGTTCGCGAGATATGGCAGTTTGGAGGTAAGAAACGCTTGAGAAACTCAAAATTTTCGCAGTTCTGATGCTCGAAACGAATAACCAGAACGGCCCAGGGGAAAAGTACGCATACCGTTGTAATCGGGCGAGTTTCTACTTTCAGATGCAACAGAAATTTTGCTGATTGGTCAATCCGTTCGCGAGATATGGCAGTTTGGAGGTATGAAACGCTTGAGAAACTCAAAATTTTCGCAGTTCTGATGCTCGACAAGCATAACTAGAAAGGTCTAGGAGAAAAGTACGCATACCGTTGTAATCGAGCGACTTTCTACTTTCAGATGCAACAGAAATTTTGCGGATTGGTCTATCCGTTCGCGAGATATGGCAGTTTGGAGGTAAGAAACGGTTGAGAAACTCAAAATTATCACAGTTCTGATGCTCGAAACGAGTAACCAGAACGGCCTAGGGGAAAAGTACGCATACCGTTGTAATATGGCGAGTTTCTACTTTCAGATGCAACACAAATTTTGCGGATTGGTCAATCCGTTCGCGAGATATGGCAGTTTGGAGGTAAGAAACGCTTGAGAAACTCAAAATTTTCGCAGTTCTGATGCTCGGCAAGCATAACTAGAACGGTCTAGGGGAAAAGTACGCATACCGTTGTAATCGGGCGCGTTTCTACTTTCAGATGCAACAGAAATTTTGCGGATTGGTCAATCCGTTCGCGAGATATGGCAGTTTGTAGGTAAGAAACGCTTGAGAAACTCAACATTTTCGCAGTTCTGATGCTCGAAACGAATAACTAGAACGGCCTAGGGGAAAGGTCGCATACCGTTGTAATCGGGCGAGTTTCTACTTTCAGATGCAACAGAAATTTTGCGGATTGGTCAATCCGTTCGCGAGATATGGCAGTTTGGATGTAAGAAACGCTTGAGAAACTCAAAATTTTCAAAGTTCTGATGCTCGAAACGAATAACTAGGACGGACTAGGGGAAAAGTATGCATACCGTTGTAAACGGGCGAGTTTCTACGTTCAGATGCAACAGAAATTTTGCGGATTGGTCAATCCGTTCGCGAGATATGGCAGTTTGGAGGTAAGAAACGCTTGAGAAACTCAACATTTTCCCAGTTCTGATGCTGGAAACGAATAACTAGAACGGCCTAGGGGAAAAGTAGGCATACCGTTGTAATCGGGCGAGTTTGTACTCTCAGATGCAACAGAAATTTTGCGGATTGGTCAATCCGTTCGCGAGATATGGCAGTTTGGAGGTAAAAAACGCTTGAGAAGCTCAAAATTTTCGCAGTTCTGATGCTCGAAACGAATAACTAGAACGGCCTAGGGGAAAGGTCGCATACCGTTGTAATCGGGCAAGTTTCTACTTTCAGATGCAACAGAAATTTTGCGGATTGGTCAATCCGTTCGCGAGATATGGCAGTTTGGAGGTAAGAAACGCTTGAGAAACTCAAAATTTTCGCAGTTCTGATGCTCGAAACGAATAACTAGAACGGACTAGGGGAAAAGTACGCATACCGTTGTAATCGGGCGAGTTTCTACGTTCAGATGCAACAGAAATTTTGCGGATTGGTCAATCCGTTCGCGAGATATGGCAGTTTGGAGGTCAGAAACGCTTGAGAAACTCAAAATTTTCGCAGTTCTGATGCTCGAAACGAATAACTAGAACGGTCTAGGGGAAAAGTACGCATACCGTTGTAATCGGGCGAGTTTCTACTTTCAGATGCAACAGAAATTTTGCTGATTGGTCAATCCGTTCGCGAGATATGGCAGTTTGGAGGTATGAAACGCTTGAGAAACTCAAAATTTTCGCAGTTCTGATGCTCGACAAGCATAACTAGAAAGGTCTAGGAGAAAAGTACGCATACCGTTGTAATCGAGCGACTTTCTACTTTCAGATGCAACAGAAATTTTGCGGATTGGTCAATCCGTTCGCGAGATATGGCAGTTTGGAGGTAAGAAACGGTTGAGAAACTCAAAATTATCACAGTTCTGATGCTCGAAACGAGTAACCAGAACGGCCTAGGGGAAAAGTACGCATACCGTTGTAATATGGCGAATTTCTACTTTCAGATGCAACACAAATTTTGCGGATTGGTCAATCCGTTCGCGAGATATGGCAGTTTGTAGGTAAGAAACGCTTGAGAAACTCAACATTTTCGCAGTTCTGATGCTCGAAACGAATAACTAGAACGGCCTAGGGGAAAGGTCGCATACCGTTGTAATCGGGCGAGTTTCTACTTTCAGATGCAACAGAAATTTTGCGGATTGGTCAATCCGTTCGCGAGATATGGCAGTTTGGAGGTAAAAAACGCTTGAGAAACTCAAAATTTTCGCAGTTCTGATGCTCGAAACGAATAACTAGAACGGACTAGGGGAAAAGTACGCATACCGTTGTAATCGGGCGAGTTTCTACTTTCAGATGCAACACAAATTTTGCGGATTGGTCAATCCGTTCGCGAGATATGGCAGTTTGGAGGTAAGAAACGCTTGAGAAACTCAAAATTTTCGCAGTTCTGATGCTCGAAACGAATAACTAGAACGGCCTAGGGGAAAAGTACGCATACCGTTGTAATCGGGCGAGTTTCTACTTTCAGATGCAACAGAAATTTTGCGGATTAGTCAATCCGTTCGCGAGATATGGCAGTTTGGAGGTAAGAAACGCTTGAGAAACTCAAAATTTTCGCAGTTCTGATGCTCGAAACGAATAACTAGAACGGCCTAGGGGAAAAGTAGGCATACCGTTGTAATCGGGCGAGTTTGTACTCTCAGATGCAACAGAAATTTTGCGGATTGGTCAATCCGTTCGCGAGATATGGCAGTTTGGAGGTAAAAAACGCTTGAGAAGCTCAAAATTTTCGCAGTTCTGATGCTCGAAACGAATAACTAGAACGGCCTAGGGGAAAGGTCGCATACCGTTGTAATCGGGCAAGTTTCTACTTTCAGATGCAACAGAAATTTTGCGGATTGGTCAATCCGTTCGCGAGATATGGCAGTTTGGAGGTAAGAAACGCTTGAGAAACTCAAAATTTTCGCAGTTCTGATGCTCGAAACGAATAACTAGAACGGCCTAGGGGAAAAGTACGCATACCGTTGTAATCGGGCGAGTTTCTACTTTCAGGTGCAACAGAAATTTTGCGGATTAGTCAATCCGTTCGCGAGATATGGCAGTTTGGAGGTAAGAAACGCTTGAGAAACTCAAAATTTTCGCAGTTCTGATGCTCGAAACGAATAACTAGAACGGCCTAGGGGAAAAGTAGGCATACCGTTGTAATCGGGCGAGTTTGTACTCTCAGATGCAACAGAAATTTTGCGGATTGGTCAATCCGTTCGCGAGATATGGCAGTTTGGAGGTAAAAAACGCTTGAGAAGCTCAAAATTTTCGCAGTTCTGATGCTCGAAACGAATAACTAGAACGGCCTAGGGGAAAGGTCGCATACCGTTGTAATCGGGCAAGTTTCTACTTTCAGATGCAACAGAAATTTTGCGGATTGGTCAATCCGTTCGCGAGATATGGCAGTTTGGAGGTAAGAAACGCTTGAGAAACTCAAAATTTTCGCAGTTCTGATGCTCGAAACGAATAACTAGAGCGGCCTAGGGGAAAAGTAGGCATACCGTTGTAATCGGGCGAGTTTGTACTCTCAGATGCAACAGAAATTTTGCGGATTGGTCAATCCGTTCGCGAGATATGGCAGTTTGGAGGTAAAAAACGCTTGAGAAACTCAAAATTTTCGCAGTTCTGATGCTCGAAACGAATAACTAGAACGGACTAGGGGAAAAGTACGCATACCGTTGTAATCGGGCGAGTTTCTACTTTCAGATGCAACACAAATTTTGCGGATTGGTCAATCCGTTCGCGAGATATGGCAGTTTGGAGGTAAGAAACGCTTGAGAAACTCAAAATTTTCGCAGTTCTGATGCTCGAAACGAATAACTAGAACGGCCTAGGGGAAAAGTACGCATACCGTTGTAATCGGGCGAGTTTCTACTTTCAGATGCAACAGAAATTTTGCGGATTAGTCAATCCGTTCGCGAGATATGGCAGTTTGGAGGTAAGAAACGCTTGAGAAACTCAAAATTTTCGCAGTTCTGATGCTCGAAACGAATAACTAGAACGGCCTAGGGGAAAAGTAGGCATACCGTTGTAATCGGGCGAGTTTGTACTCTCAGATGCAACAGAAATTTTGCGGATTGGTCAATCCGTTCGCGAGATATGGCAGTTTGGAGGTAAAAAACGCTTGAGAAGCTCAAAATTTTCGCAGTTCTGATGCTCGAAACGAATAACTAGAACGGCCTAGGGGAAAGGTCGCATACCGTTGTAATCGGGCAAGTTTCTACTTTCAGATGCAACAGAAATTTTGCGGATTGGTCAATCCGTTCGCGAGATATGGCAGTTTGGAGGTAAGAAACGCTTGAGAAACTCAAAATTTTCGCAGTTCTGATGCTCGAAACGAATAACTAGAACGGCCTAGGGGAAAAGTACGCATACCGTTGTAATCGGGCGAGTTTCTACTTTCAGATGCAACAGAAATTTTGCGGATTAGTCAATCCGTTCGCGAGATATGGCAGTTTGGAGGTAAGAAACGCTTGAGAAACTCAAAATTTTCGCAGTTCTGATGCTCGAAACGAATAACTAGAACGGCCTAGGGGAAAAGTAGGCATACCGTTGTAATCGGGCGAGTTTGTACTCTCAGATGCAACAGAAATTTTGCGGATTGGTCAATCCGTTCGCGAGATATGGCAGTTTGGAGGTAAAAAACGCTTGAGAAGCTCAAAATTTTCGCAGTTCTGATGCTCGAAACGAATAACTAGAACGGCCTAGGGGAAAGGTCGCATACCGTTGTAATCGGGCAAGTTTCTACTTTCAGATGCAACAGAAATTTTGCGGATTGGTCAATCCGTTCGCGAGATATGGCAGTTTGGAGGTAAGAAACGCTTGAGAAACTCAAAATTTTCGCAGTTCTGATGCTCGAAACGAATAACTAGAACGGCCTAGGGGAAAAGTAGGCATACCGTTGTAATCGGGCGAGTTTGTACTCTCAGATGCAACAGAAATTTTGCGGATTGGTCAATCCGTTCGCGAGATATGGCAGTTTGGAGGTAAAAAACGCTTGAGAAGCTCAAAATTTTCGCAGTTCTGATGCTCGAAACGAATAACTAGAACGGCCTAAGGGAAAGGTCGCATACCGTTGTAATCGGGCAAGTTTCTACTTTCAGATGCAACAGAAATTTTGCGGATTGGTCAATCCGTTCGCGAGATATGGCAGTTTGGAGGTAAGAAACGCTTGAGAAACTCAAAATTTTCGCAGTTCTGATGCTCGAAACGAATAACTAGAACGGCCTAGGGGAAAGGTCGCATACCGTTGTAATCGGGCAAGTTTCTACTTTCAGATGCAACAGAAATTTTGCGGATTGGTCAATCCGTTCGCGAGATATGGCAGTTTGGAGGTAAGAAACGCTTGAGAAACTCAAAATTTTCGCAGTTCTGATGCTCGAAACGAATAACTAGAACGGTCTAGGGGAAAAGTACGCATACCGTTGTAATCGGGCGAGTTTCTACTTTCAGATGCAACAGAAATTTTGCTGATTGGTCAATCCGTTCGCGAGATATGGCAGTTTGGAGGTATGAAACGCTTGAGAAACTCAAAATTTTCGCAGTTCTGATGCTCGACAAGCATAACTAGAAAGGTCTAGGAGAAAAGTACGCATACCGTTGTAATCGAGCGACTTTCTACTTTCAGATGCAACAGAAATTTTGCGGATTGGTCAATCCGTTCGCGAGATATGGCAGTTTGGAGGTAAGAAACGGTTGAGAAACTCAAAATTATCACAGTTCTGATGCTCGAAACGAGTAACCAGAACGGCCTAGGGGAAAAGTACGCATACCGTTGTAATATGGCGAGTTTCTACTTTCAGATGCAACACAAATTTTGCGGATTGGTCAATCCGTTGGCGAGATATGGCAGTTTGGAGGTAAGAAACGCTTGAGAAACTCAAAATTTTCGCAGTTCTGATGCTCGGCAAGCATAACTAGAACGGTCTAGGGGAAAAGTACGCATACCGTTGTAATCGGGCGCGTTTCTACTTTCAGATGCAACAGAAATTTTGCGGATTGGTCAATCCGTTCGCGAGATATGGCAGTTTGTAGGTAAGAAACGCTTGAGAAACTCAACATTTTCGCAGTTCTGATGCTCGAAACGAATAACTAGAACGGCCTAGGGGAAAGGTCGCATACCGTTGTAATCGGGCGAGTTTCTACTTTCAGATGCAACAGAAATTTTGCGGATTGGTCAATCCGTTCGCGAGATATGGCAGTTTGGATGTAAGAAACGCTTGAGAAACTCAAAATTTTCAAAGTTCTGATGCTCGAAACGAATAACTAGGACGGACTAGGGGAAAAGTATGCATACCGTTGTAAACGGGCGAGTTTCTACGTTCAGATGCAACAGAAATTTTGCGGATTGGTCAATCCGTTCGCGAGATATGGCAGTTTGGAGGTAAGAAACGCTTGAGAAACTCAACATTTTCCCAGTTCTGATGCTGGAAACGAATAACTAGAACGGCCTAGGGGAAAAGTAGGCATACCGTTGTAATCGGGCGAGTTTGTACTCTCAGATGCAACAGAAATTTTGCGGATTGGTCAATCCGTTCGCGAGATATGGCAGTTTGGAGGTAAAAAACGCTTGAGAAACTCAAAATTTTCGCAGTTCTGATGCTCGAAACGAATAACTAGAACGGACTAGGGGAAAAGTACGCATACCGTTGTAATCGGGCGAGTTTCTACTTTCAGATGCAACAGAAATTTTGCGGATTGGTCAATCCGTTCGCGAGATATGGCAGTTTGGAGGTAAGAAACGCTTGAGAAACTCAAAATTTTCGCAGTTCTGATGCTCGAAACGAATAACTAGAACGGACTAGGGGAAAAGTACGCATACCGTTGTAATCGGGCGAGTTTCTACGTTCAGATGCAACAGAAATTTTGCTGATTGGTCAATCCGTTCGCGAGATATGGCAGTTTGGAGGTATGAAACGCTTGAGAAACTCAAAATTTTCGCAGTTCTGATGCTCGACAAGCATAACTAGAAAGGTCTAGGAGAAAAGTACGCATACCGTTGTAATCGAGCGACTTTCTACTTTCAGATGCAACAGAAATTTTGCGGATTGGTCAATCCGTTCGCGAGATATGGCAGTTTGGAGGTAAGAAACGGTTGAGAAACTCAAAATTATCACAGTTCTGATGCTCGAAACGAGTAACCAGAACGGCCTAGGGGAAAAGTACGCATACCGTTGTAATATGGCGAATTTCTACTTTCAGATGCAACACAAATTTTGCGGATTGGTCAATCCGTTCGCGAGATATGGCAGTTTGGAGGTAAGAAACGCTTGAGAAACTCAAAATTTTCGCAGTTCTGATGCTCGGCAAGCATAACTAGAACGGTCTAGGGGAAAAGTACGCATACCGTTGTAATCGGGCGAGTTTCTACTTTCAGATGCAACAGAAATTTTGCGGATTGGTCAATCCGTTCGCGAGATATGGCAGTTTGTAGGTAAGAAACGCTTGAGAAACTCTACATTTTCGCAGTTCTGATGCTCGAAACGAATAACTAGAACGGCCTAGGGGAAAGGTCGCATACCGTTGTAATCGGGCGAGTTTCTACTTTCAGATGCAACAGAAATTTTGCGGATTGGTCAATCCGTTCGCGAGATATGGCAGTTTGGATGTAAGAAACGCTTGAGAAACTCAAAATTTTCAAAGTTCTGATGCTCGAAACGAATAACTAGGACGGACTAGGGGAAAAGTATGCATACCGTTGTAAACGGGCGAGTTTCTACGTTCAGATGCAACAGAAATTTTGCGGATTGGTCAATCCGTTCGCGAGATATGGCAGTTTGGAGGTCAGAAACGCTTGAGAAACTCAAAATTTTCGCAGTTCTGATGCTCGAAACGAATAACAAGAACGGTCTAGGGGAAAAGTGCGCATACCTTTGTAATCGGGCGAGTTTCTACTTTCAGATGCAACAGAAATTTTGCGGATTGGTCAATCCGTTCGCGAGATATGGCAGTTTGTAGGTAAGAAACGCTTGAGAAACTCAACATTTTCGCAGTTCTGATGCTCGAAACGAATAACTAGAACGGCCTAGGGGAAAGGTCGCATACCGTTGTAATCGGGCGAGTTTCTACTTTCAGATGCAACAGAAATTTTGCGGATTGGTCAATCCGTTCGCGAGATATGGCAGTTTGGAAGTATGAAACACTTGAGAAACACAAAATTTTCGCAGTTCTGATGCTCGAAACGAATAACTAGAGCGGCCTAGGGGAAAAGTACGCATACCGTTGTAATCGGGCGAGTTTCTACTTTCAGATGCATCAGAAATTTTGCGGATTGGTCAATCCGTTCGCGAGATATGGCAGTTTGGAAGTAAGAAACGCTTGAGAAACTCAAAATTTTCGCAGTTCTGATGCTCGAAACGAATAACTAGAACGGCCTAGGGGAAAAGTACGCATACCCTTGTAATCGGGCGAGTTTCTACTTTCAGATGCATCAGAAATTTTGCGGATTGGTCAATCCGTTCGCGAGATATGGCAGTTTGGAAGTAAGAAACGCTTGAGAAACTCAAAATTTTCGCAGTTCTGATGCTCGAAACGAATAACTAGAACGGCCTAGGGGAAAAGTACGCATACCGTTGTAATCGGGCGAGTTTCTACTTTCAGATGCAACAGAAATTTTGCGGATTGGTCAATCCGTTCGCGAGATATGGCAGTTTGGAGGTAAGAAACGCTTGAGAAACTCAAAATTTTCGCAGTTCTGATGCTCGAAACGAATAACTAGAACGGACTAGGGGAAAAGTACGCATACCGTTGTAATCGGGCGAGTTTCTACGTTCAGATGCAACAGAAATTTTGCGGATTGGTCAATCCGTTCGCGAGATATGGCAGTTTGGAGGTCAGAAACGCTTGAGAAACTCAAAATTTTCGCAGTTCTGATGCTCGAAACGAATAACTAGAACGGCCTAGGGGAAAAGTACTCATACCGTTGTAATCGGGCGAGTTTCTACTTTCAGATGCAACAGAAATTTTGCGGATTAGTCAATCCGTTCGCGAGATATGGCTGTTTGAAGGTAAGAAACGCTTGAAAAACTCAAAATTTTCGCAGTTCTGATGCTCGAAATGAATAACTAGAACGGCCTAGGGGAAAAGTACGCATACCGTTTTAATCGGGCGACTTTCTACTTTCAGATGCAACAGAAATTTTGCGGATTGGTCAATCCGTTCGCGAGATATGACAGTTTGGAGGTAAGAAACGGTTGAGAAACTCAAAATTTTCACAGTTCTGATGCTCGAAACGAATAACCAGAACGGCCTAGGGGAAAAGTACGCATACCGTTGTAATCGGGCGAGTTTCTACTTTCAGATGCAACAGAAATTTTGCGGATTGGTCAATCCGTTCGCGAGATATGGCAGTTTGTAGGTAAGAAACGCTTGAGAAACTCAACATTTTCGCAGTTCTGATGCTCGAAACGAATAACTGGAACGGCCTAGGGGAATAGTACGCATACCGTTGTAATCGGGCGAGTTTCTACTTTCAGATGCAACAGAAATTTTGCGAATTGGTCAATCCGTTCGCGAGATATGGCAGTTTGGAGGTAAGCAACGCTTGAGAAACCCAAAATTTTCGCAGTTCTCATGCTCGACAAGCATAACTAGAACGGTCTAGGGAAAAAGTACGCATACCGTTGTAATCGGGCGAGTTTCTACTTTCATATGCAACAGAAATTTTGCGGATTGGTCAATCCGTTCGCGAGATATGGCAGTTTGTAGGTAAGAAACGCTTGAGAAGCTCAACATTTTCGCAGTTCTGATGCTCGAAACGAATAACTAGAACGGCCTAGGGGAATAGTACGCATACCGTTGTAATCGGGCAAGTTTCTACTTTCAGATGCAACAGAAATTTTGCGGATTGGTCAATCCGTTCGCGAGATATGGCAGTTTGGAGGTAAGAAACGCTTGAGAAACTCAAAATTTTCGCAGTTCTGATGCTCGAAACGAATAACTAGAACCGACTAGGGGAAAAGTACGCATACCGTTGTAATCGGGCGAGTTTCTACGTTCAGATGCAACAGAAATTTTGCGGATTGGTCAATCCGTTCGCGAGATATGGCAGTTTGGAGGTCAGAAACGCTTGAGAAACTCAAAATTTTCGCAGTTCTGATGCTCGAAACGAATAACTAGAACGGTCTAGGGGAAAAGTACGCATACCGTTGTAATCGGGCGAGTTTCTACTTTCAGATGCAACAGAAATTTTGCTGATTGGTCAATCCGTTCGCGAGATATGGCAGTTTGGAGGTATGAAACGCTTGAGAAACTCAAAATTTTCGCAGTTCTGATGCTCGACAAGCATAACTAGAAAGGTCTAGGAGAAAAGTACGCATACCGTTGTAATCGAGCGACTTTCTACTTTCAGATGCAACAGAAATTTTGCGGATTGGTCAATCCGTTCGCGAGATATGGCAGTTTGGAGGTAAGAAACGGTTGAGAAACTCAAAATTATCACAGTTCTGATGCTCGAAACGAGTAACCAGAACAGCCTAGGGGAAAAGTACGCATACCGTTGTAATATGGCGAGTTTCTACTTTCAGATGCAACACAAATTTTGCGGATTGGTCAATCCGTTCGCGAGATATGGCAGTTTGGAGGTAAGAAACGCTTGAGAAACTCAAAATTTTCGCAGTTCTGATGCTCGGCAAGCATAACTAGAACGGTCTAGGGGAAAAGTACGCATACCGTTGTAATCGGGCGAGTTTCTACTTTCAGATGCAACAGAAATTTTGCGGATTGGTCAATCCGTTCGCGAGATATGGCAGTTTGTAGGTAAGAAACGCTTGAGAAACTCAACATTTTCGCAGTTCTGATGCTCGAAACGAATAACTAGAACGGCCTAGGGGAAAAGTAGGCATACCGTTGTAATCGGGCGAGTTTGTACTCTCAGATGCAACAGAAATTTTGCGGATTGGTCAATCCGTTCGCGAGATATGGCAGTTTGGAGGTAAAAAACGCTTGAGAAACTCAAAATTTTCGCAGTTCTGATGCTCGAAACGAATAACTAGAACGGACTAGGGGAAAAGTACGCATACCGTTGTAATCGGGCGAGTTTCTACTTTCAGATGCAACAGAAATTTTGCGGATTGGTCAATCCGTACGCGAGATATGGCAGTTTGGAGGTAAGAAACGCTTGAGAAACTCAAAATTTTCGCAGTTCTGATGCTCGAAACGAATAACTAGAACGGCCTAGGGGAAAAGTACGCATACCGTTGTAATCGGGCGAGTTTCTACTTTCAGATGCAACAGAAATTTTGCGGATTAGTCAATCCGTTCGCGAGATATGGCAGTTTGGAGGTAAGAAACGCTTGAGAAACTCAAAATTTTCGCAGTTCTGATGCTCGAAACGAATAACTAGAACGGCCTAGGGGAAAAGTAGGCATACCGTTGTAATCGGGCGAGTTTGTACTCTCAGATGCAACAGAAATTTTGCGGATTGGTCAATCCGTTCGCGAGATATGGCAGTTTGGAGGTAAAAAACGCTTGAGAAACTCAAAATTTTCGCAGTTCTGATGCTCGAAACGAATAACTAGAACGGCCTAGGGGAAAGGTCGCATACCGTTGTAATCGGGCAAGTTTCTACTTTCAGATGCAACAGAAATTTTGCGGATTGGTCAATCCGTTCGCGAGATATGGCAGTTTGGAGGTAAGAAACGCTTGAGAAACTCAAAATTTTCGCAGTTCTGATGCTCGAAACGAATAACTAGAACGGACTAGGGGAAAAGTACGCATACCGTTGTAATCGGGCGAGTTTCTACTTTCAGATGCAACAGAAATTTTGCGGATTGGTCAATCCGTTCGCGAGATATGGCAGTTTGGAGGTAAGAAACGCTTGAGAAACTCAAAATTTTCGCAGTTCTGATGCTCGAAACGAATAACTAGAACGGCCTAGGGGAAAGGTCGCATACAAGTTGTAATCGGGCAAGTTTCTACTTTCAGATGCAACAGAAATTTTGCGGATTGGTCAATCCGTTCGCGAGAAATGGCAGTTTGGATGTAAGAAACGCTTGAGAAACTCAAAATTTTCGCAGTTCTGATGCTCGAAACGAATAACTAGAACGGACTAGGGGAAAAGTACGCATACCGTTGTAATCGGGCGAGTTTCTACGTTCAGATGCAACAGAAATTTTGCGGATTGGTCAATCCGTTCGCGAGATATGGCAGTTTGGAGGTCAGAAACGCTTGAGAAACTCAAAATTTTCGCAGTTCTGATGCTCGAAACGAATAACTAGAACGGCCTAGGGGAAAAGTACGCATACCGTTGTAATCGGGCGACTTTCTACTTTCAGATGCAATAAAAATTTTGCGGATTGGTCAATCCGTTCGCGAGATATGGCAGTTTGGAGGTAAGAAACGCTTGAGAAACTCAAAATTTTCGCAGTTCTGATGCTCGAAACGAATAACTAGAACGGCCTAGGGGAAAAGTACGCATACCGTTGTAATCGGGCGACTTTCTACTTTCAGATGCAACAGAAATTTTGCGGATTGGTCAATCCGTTCGCGAGATGTGGCAGTTTGGAGGTAAGAAACGGTTGAGAAACTAAAAATTATCACAGTTCTGATGCTCGAAACGAGTAACCAGAACGGCCTAGGGGAAAAGTACGCATACCGTTGTAATCGGGCGAGTTTCTACTTTCAGATGCAACAGAAATTTTGCGGATTGGTCAATCCGTTCGCGAGATATGGCAGTTTGGATGTAAGAAACGCTTGAGAAACTCAAAATTTTCGCAGTTCTGATGCTCGACAAGCATAACTAGAACGGTCTCGGGGAAAAGTACGCATACCGTTGTAATCGGGCGAGTTTCTACTTTCAGATGGAACAGAAATTTTGCGGATTGGTCAATCCGTTCGCGAGATATGGCAGTTTGGAAGTATGAAACACTTGAGAAACACAAAATTTTCGCAGTTCTGATGCTCGAAACGAATAACTAGAGCGGCCTAGGGGAAAAGTACGCATACCGTTGTAATCGGGCGAGTTTCTACTTTCAGATGCATCAGAAAATTTTGCGGATTGGTCAATCCGTTCGCGAGATATGGCAGTTTGGAGGTAAGAAACGCTTGAGAAACTCAAAATTTTCGCAGTTCTGATGCTCGACAAGCATAACTAGAACGGTCTAGGGAAAAAGTACGCATACCGTTGTAATCGGGCCAGTTTCTACTTTCAGATGCAACAGAAATTTTGCGAATTGGTCAATCCGTTCGCGAGATATGGCAGTTTGGAGGTAAGCAACGCTTGTGAAACCCAAAATTTTCGCAGTTCTCATGCTCGAAGCGAATAACTACAACGGCCTAGGGGAAAAGTTCGCATACCGTTGTAATCGGGCGAGTTTCTACTTTCGGATGCAACAGAAATTTTGCGGATTGGTCAATCCGTTCGCGAGATATGGCAGTTTGGAGGTAAGAAACGCTTGAGAAACTCAAAATTTTCGCAGTTCTGATGCTCGACAAGCATAACTAGAACGGTCTAGGGAAAAAGTACGCATACCGTTGTAATCGGGCCAGTTTCTACTTTCAGATGCAACAGAAATTTTGCGGATTGGTCAATCCGTTCGCGAGATATGGCAGTTTGTAGGTAAGAAACGCTTGAGAAGCTCAACATTTTCGCAGTTCTGATGCTCGAAACGAATAACTAGAACGGCCTAGGGGAATAGTACGCATACCGTTGTAATCGGGCGAGTTTCTACGTTCAGATGCAACAGAAATTTTGCGGATTGGTCAATCCGTTCGCGAGATATGGCAGTTTGGAGGTCAGAAACGCTTGAGAAACTCAAAATTTTCGCAGTTCTGATGCTCGAAACGAATAACTAGAACGGCCTAGGGGAAAAGTACTCATACCGTTGTAATCGGGCGAGTTTCTACTTTCAGATGCAACAGAAATTTTGCGGATTAGTCAATCCGTTCGCGAGATATGGCTGTTTGAAGGTAAGAAACGCTTGAGAAACTCAAAATTTTCGCAGTTCTGATGCTCGAAACGAATAACTAGAACGGACTAGGGGAAAAGTACGCATACCGTTGTAATCGGGCGAGTTTCTACGTTCAGATGCAACAGAAATTTTGCTGATTGGTCAATCCGTTCGCGAGATATGGCAGTTTGGAGGTATGAAACGCTTGAGAAACTCAAAATTTTCGCAGTTCTGATGCTCGACAAGCATAACTAGAAAGGTCTAGGAGAAAAGTACGCATACCGTTGTAATCGAGCGACTTTCTACTTTCAGATGCAACAGAAATTTTGCGGATTGGTCAATCCGTTCGCGAGATAAGGCAGTTTGGAGGTAAGAAACGGTTGAGAAACTCAAAATTATCACAGTTCTGATGCTCGAAACGAGTAACCAGAACGGCCTAGGGGAAAAGTACGCATACCGTTGTAATATGGCGAGCTTCTACTTTCAGATGCAACACAAATTTTGCGGATTGGTCAATCCGTTCGCGAGATATGGCAGTTTGGAGGTAAGAAACGCTTGAGAAACTCAAAATTTTCGCAGTTCTGATGCTCGGCAAGCATAACTAGAACGGTCTAGGGGAAAAGTACGCATACCGTTGTAATCGGGCGAGTTTCTACTTTCAGATGCAACAGAAATTTTGCGGATTGGTCAATCCGTTCGCGAGATATGGCAGTTTGTAGGTAAGAAACGCTTGAGAAACTCAACATTTTCGCAGTTCTGATGCTCGAAACGAATAACTAGAACGGCCTAGGGGAAAGGTCGCATACCGTTGTAATCGGGCGAGTTTCTACTTTCAGATGCAACAGAAATTTTGCGGATTGGTCAATCCGTTCGCGAGATATGGCAGTTTGGAGGTAAGAAACGCTTGAGAAACTCAAAATTTTCAAAGTTCTGATGCTCGAAACGAATAACTAGGACGGACTAGGGGAAAAGTATGCATACCGTTGTAAACGGGCGAGTTTCTACGTTCAGATGCAACAGAAATTTTGCGGATTGGTCAATCCGTTCGCGAGATATGGCAGTTTGGAGGTCAGAAACGCTTGAGAAACTCAAAATTTTCGCAGTTCTGATGCTCGAAACGAATAACTAGAACGGTCTAGGGGAAAAGTACGCATACCTTTGTAATCGGGCGAGTTTCTACTTTCAGATGCAACAGAAATTTTGCGGATTGGTCAATCCGTTCGCGAGATATGGCAGTTTGTAGGTAAGAAACGCTTGAGAAACTCAACATTTTCGCAGTTCTGATGCTCGAAACGAATAACTAGAACGGCCTAGGGGAAAAGTAGGCATACCGTTGTTATCGGGCGAGTTTGTACTCTCAGATGCAACAGAAATTTTGCGGATTGGTCAATCCGTTCGCGAGATATGGCAGTTTGGAGGTAAAAAACGCATGAGAAACTCAAAATTTTCGCAGTTCTGATGCTCGAAACGAATAACTACAACGGACTAGGGGAAAAGTACGCATACCGTTGTAATCGGGCGAGTTTCTACTTTCAGATGCAACAGAAATTTTGCGGATTGGTCAATCCGTTCGCGAGATATGGCAGTTTGGAGGTAAGAAACGCTTGAGAAACTCAAAATTTTCGCAGTTCTGATGCTCGAAACGAATAACTAGAACGGCCTAGGGGAAAAGTACGCATACCGTTGTAATCGGGCGAGTTTCTACTTTCAGATGCAACAGAAATTTTGCGGATTAGTCAATCCGTTCGCGAGATATGGCAGTTTGGAGGTAAGAAACGCTTGAGAAACTCAAAATTTTCGCAGTTCTGATGCTCGACAAGCATAACTAGAACGGTCTAGGGGAAAAGTACGCATACCGTTGTAATCGGGCGACTTTCTACTTTCAGATGCAATAAAAATTTTGCGGATTGGTCAATCCGTTCGCGAGATATGGCAGTTTGGAGGTAAGAAACGCTTGAGAAACTCAAAATTTTCGCAGTTCTGATGCTCGAAACGAATAACTAGAACGGCCTAGGGGAAAAGTACGCATACCGTTGTAATCGGGCGAGTTTCTACTTTCAGACGCAACAGAAATTTTGCGGATTAGTCAATCCGTCGCGAGATATGGCAGTTTGGAGGTAAGAAACGCTTGAGAGACTCAAAATTTTCGCAGTTCTGATGCTCGACAAGTATAACTAGAACGGTCTAGGGGAAAAGTACGCATACCGTTGTAATCGGGCGACTTTCTACTTTCAGATGCAACAGAAATTTTGCGGATTGGTCAATCCGTTCGCGAGATGTGGCAGTTTGGAGGTAAGAAACGGTTGAGAAACTCAAAATTATCACAGTTCTGATGCTCGAAACGAGTAACCAGAACGGCCTAGGGGAAAAGTACGCATACCGTTGTAATCGGGCGAGTTTCTACTTTCAGATGCAACAGAAATTTTGCGGATTGGTCAATCCGTTCGCGAGATATGGCAGTTTGTAGGTAAGAAACGCTTGAGAAGCTCAACATTTTCGCAGTTCTGATGCTCGAAACGAATAACTAGAACGGCCTAGGGGAATAGTACGCATACCGTTGTAATCGGGCGAGTTTCTACTTTCAGATGCAACAGAAATTTTGCGGATTGGTCAATCCGTTCGCGAGATATGGCAGTTTGGAGGTAAGAAACGCTTGAGAAACTCAAAATTTTCGCAGTTCTGATGCTCGAAACGAATAACTAGAACGGCCTAGGGGAAAGGTCGCATACCGTTGTAATCGGGCAAGTTTCTACTTTCAGATGCAACAGAAATTTTGCGGATTGGTCAATCCGTTCGCGAGATATGGCAGTTTGGAGGTAAGAAACGCTTGAGAAACTCAAAATTTTCGCAGTTCTGATGCTCGAAACGAATAACTAGAACGGACTAGGGGAAAAGTACGCATACCGTTGTAATCGGGCGAGTTTCTACGTTCAGATGCAACAGAAATTTTGCGGATTGGTCAATCCGTTCGCGAGATATGGCAGTTTGGAGGTCAGAAACGCTTGAGAAGCTCAAAATTTTCGCAGTTCTGATGCTCGAAACGAATAACTAGAACGGCCTAGGGGAAAAGTACTCATACCGTTGTAATCGGGCGAGTTTCTACTTTCAGATGCAACAGAAATTTTGCGGAATAGTCAATCCGTTCGCGAGATATGGCTGTTTGGAGGTAAGAAACGCTTGAGAAACTCAAAATTTTCGCAGTTCTGATGCTCGAAATGAATAACTAGAACGGCCTAGGGGAAAAGTACGCATACCGTTTTAATCGGGCGACTTTCTACTTTCAGATGCAACAGAAATTTTGCGGATTGGTCAATCCGTTCGCGAGATATGGCAGTTTGGAGGTAAGAAACGGTTGAGATACTCAAAATTTTCACAGTTCTGATGCTCGAAACGAATAACCAGAACGGCCTAGGGGAAAAGTACGCATACCGTTGTAATCGGGCGAGTTTCTACTTTCAGATGCAACAGAAATTTTGCGGATTGGTCAATCCGTTCGCGAGATATGGCAGTTTGTAGGTAAGAAACGCTTGAGAAACTCAACATTTTCGCAGTTCTGATGCTCGAAACGAATAACTAGAACGGCCTAGGGGAATAGTACGCATACCGTTGTAATCGGGCGAGTTTCTACTTTCAGATGCAACAGAAATTTTGCGAATTGGTCAATCCGTTCGCGAGATATGGCAGTTTGGAGGTAAGCAACGCTTGAGAAGCTCAACATTTTCGCAGTTCTGATGCTCGAAACGAATAACTAGAACGGCCTAGGGGAAAAGTACGCATACCGTTGTAATCGGGCGACTTTCTACTTGCAGATGCAACAGAAATTTTGCGGATTGGTCAATCCGTTCGCGAGATATGGCAGTTTGGAGGTAAGAAACGGTTGAGAAACTCAAAATTATCACAGTTCTGATGCTCGAAACGAGTAACCAGAACGGCCTAGGGGAAAAGTACGCATACCGTTGTAATATGGCGAGTTTCTACTTTCAGATGCAACAGAAATTTTGCGGATTGGTCAATCCGTTCGCGAGATATGGCAGTTTGTAGGTAAGAAACGCTTGAGAAGCTCAACATTTTCGCAGTTCTGATGCTCGAAACGAATAACTAGAACGGCCTAGGGGAATAGTACGCATACCGTTGTAATCGGGCGAGTTTCTACTTTCAGATGCAACAGAAATTTTGCGGATTGGTCAATCCGTTCGCGAGATATGGCAGTTTGGAGGTAAGAAACGCTTGAGAAACTCAAAATTTTCGCAGTTCTGATGCTCGAAACGAATAACTAGAACGGACTAGGGGAAAAGTACGCATACCGTTGTAATCGGGCGAGTTTCTACTTTCAGATGCAACAGAAATTTTGCGGATTGGTCAATCCGTTCGCGAGATATGGCAGTTTGGAGGTAAGAAACGCTTGAGAAACTCAAAATTTTCGCAGTTCTGATGCTCGAAACGAATAACTAGAACGGCCTAGGGGAAAAGTACGCATACCGTTGTAATCGGGCGAGTTTCTACTTTCAGATGCAACAGAAATTTTGCGGATTAGTCAATCCGTTCGCGAGATATGGCAGTTTGGAGGTATGAAACGCTTGAGAAACTCAAAATTTTCGCAGTTCTGATACTCGACAAGCATAACTAGAACGGTCTAGGGGAAAAGTACGCATACCGTTGTAATCGGGCGACTTTCTACTTGCAGATGCAACAGAAATTTTGCGGATTGGTCAATCCGTTCGCGAGATATAGCAGTTTGGAGGTAAGAAACGGTTGAGAAACTCAAAATTATCACAGTTCTGATGCTCGAAACGAGTAACCAGAACGGCCTAGGGGAAAAGTACGCATACCGTTGTAATATGGCGAGTTTCTACTTTCAGATGCAACAGAAATTTTGCGGATTGGACAATCCGTTCGCGAGATATGGCAGTTTGGAGGTAAGAAACGCTTGAGAAACTCAAAATTTTCGCAGTTCTGATGCTCGACAAGCATAACTAGAACGGTCTAGGGGAAAGGTACGCATACCGTTGTAATCGGGCGAGTTTCTACTTTCAGATGCAACAGAAATTTTGCGGATTGGTCAATCCGTTCGCGAGATATGGCAGTTTGGAGGTAAGAAACGCTTGAGAAACTCAAAATTTTCGCAGTTCTGATGCTCGAAACGAATAACTAGAACGGTCTCGGGGAAAAGTACGCATACCGTTGTAATCGGGCGAGTTTCTACTTTCAGATGCAACAGAAATTTTGCGGATTGGTCAATCCGTTCGCGAGATATGGCAGTTTGTAGGTAAGAAACGGTTGAGAAACTCAACATTTTCGCAGTTCTGATGCTCGAAACGAATAACTAGAACGGCCTAGGGGAATAGTACGCATACCGTTGTAATCGGGCGAGTTTCTACTTTCAGATGCAACAGAAATTTTGCGAATTGGTCAATCCGTTCGCGAGATATGGCAGTTTGGAGGTAAGCAACGCTTGAGAAACCCAAAATTTTCGCAGTTCTCATGCTCGAAGCGAATAACTACAACGGCCTAGGGGAAAAGTACGCATACCGTTGTAATCGGGCGAGTTTCTACTTTCAGATGCAACAGAAATTTTGCGGATTGGTCAATCCGTTCGCGAGATATGGCAGTTTGGAGGTAAGAAACGCTTGAGAAACTCAAAATTTTCGCAGTTCTGATGCTCGACAAGCATAACTAGAACGGTCTAGGGCAAAAGTACGCATGCCGTTGTAATCGGGCGAGTTTCTACTTTCAGATGCAACAGAAATTTTGCGGATTGGTCAATCCGTTCGCGAGATATGGCAGTTTGGAGGTAAGAAACGCTTGAGAAACTCAAAATTTTCGCAGTTCTGATGCTCGACAAGCATAACTAGAACGGTCTAGGGCAAAAGTACGCATGCCGTTGTAATCGGGCGAGTTTCTACTTTCAGATGCAACAGAAATTTTGCGGATTGGTCAATCCGTTCGCGAGATATGGCAGTTTGGAGGTAAGAAACGCTTGAGAAACTCAACATTTTCGCAGTTCTGATGCTCGAAACGAATAACTAGAACGGCCTAGGGGAAAAGTACGCATACCGTTGTAATCGGGCGAGTTTCTACTTTCAGATGCAACAGAAATTTTGCGGATTGGTCATTCCGTTCGCGAGATATGGCAGTTTAGAGGTAAGAAACGCTTGAGAAACTCAAAATTTTCGCAGTTCTGATGCTCGAAACGAATAACAAGAACGGACTAGGGGAAAAGTACGCATACAGTTGTAATCGGGCGAGTTTCAACCTTCAGATGCAACAGAAATTTTGCGGATTGGTCAATCCGTTCGCGAGATATGGCAGTTTGGAGGTAAGAAACGCTTGAGAAACTCAACATTTTCGCAGTTCTGATGCTCGAAACGAATAACTAGAACGGCCTAGGGGAAAAGTACGCATACCGTTGTAATCGGGCGAGTTTCTACTTTCAGATGCAACAGAAATTTTGCGGATTGGTCATTCCGTTCGCGAGATATGGCAGTTTGGAGGTAAGAAACGCTTGAGAAACTCAAAATTTTCGCAGTTCTGATGCTCGAAACGAATAACAAGAACGGACTAGGGGAAAAGTACGCATACAGTTGTAATCGGGCGAGTTTCAACCTTCAGATGCAACAGAAATTTTGCGGATTGGTCAATCCGTTCGCGAGATATGGCAGTTTGGAAGTAAGAAACGCTTGAGAAACTCAAAATTTTCGCAGTTCTGATGCTAGAAACGAGTAACTAGAACGGCCTAGGGGAAAAGTACTCATAGTGTTGTAATCGGGCGAGTTTCTACTTTCAGATGCAACAGAAATTTTGCGGATTGGTCAATCCGTTCGCGAAATATGGCAGTTTGGAGGTAAGAAACGCTTGAGAAACTCAATATTTTCGCAGTTCTGATGCTCGAAACGAATAACCAGAACGGCCTAGGGGAAAAGTACGCACACCGTTGTAATCGAGCGAGTTTCTACCTTCAGATGCAACAGAAATTTTGCGGATTGGTCAAACCGTTCGCGAGATATGGCAGTTTGGAGGTACGAAACGCTTGAGAAACACAAAATTTTCGCAGTTCTGATGCTCGAAACGAATAACTAGAACGGCCTATGGGAAAAGTACGCACACCGTTGTAATCGAGCGAGTTTCTACCTTCAGATGCAACAGAAATTTTGCGGATTAGTCAATCCGTTCGCGAGATATGGCAGTTTGGAGGTATGAAACGCTTGAGAAACTCAAAATTTTCGCAGTTCTGATACTCGACAAGCATAACTAGAACGGTCTAGGGGAAAAGTACGCATACCGTTGTAATATGGCGAGTTTCTACTTTCAGATGCAACAGAAATTTTGCGGATTGGTCAATCCGTTCGCGAGATATGGCAGTTTGTAGGTAAGAAACGCTTGAGAAGCTCAACATTTTCGCAGTTCTGATGCTCGAAACGAATAACTAGAACGGCCTAGGGGAATAGTACGCATACCGTTGTAATCGGGCGAGTTTCTACTTTCAGATGCAACAGAAATTTTGCGGATTGGTCAATCCGTTCGCGAGATATGGCAGTTTGGAGGTAAGAAACGCTTGAGAAACTCAAAATTTTCGCAGTTCTGATGCTCGAAACGAATAACTAGAACGGACTAGGGGAAAAGTACGCATACCGTTGTAATCGGGCGAGTTTCTACTTTCAGATGCAACAGAAATTTTGCGGATTGGTCAATCCGTTCGCGAGATATGGCAGTTTGGAGGTAAGAAACGCTTGAGAAACTCAAAATTTTCGCAGTTCTGATGCTCGACAAGCATAACTAGAACGGTCTAGGGCAAAAGTACGCATGCCGTTGTAATCGGGCGAGTTTCTACTTTCAGATGCAACAGAAATTTTGCGGATTGGTCAATCCGTTCGCGAGATATGGCAGTTTGGAGGTAAGAAACGGTTGAGAAACTCAAAATTATCACAGTTCTGATGCTCGAAACGAGTAACCAGAACGGCCTAGGGGAAAAGTACGCATACCGTTGTAATATGGCGAGTTTCTACTTTCAGATGCAACAGAAATTTTGCGGATTGGACAATCCGTTCGCGAGATATGGCAGTTTGGAGGTAAGAAACGCTTGAGAAACTCAAAATTTTCGCAGTTCTGATGCTCGACAAGCATAACTAGAACGGTCTAGGGGAAAGGTACGCATACCGTTGTAATCGGGCGAGTTTCTACTTTCAGATGCAACAGAAATTTTGCGGATTGGTCAATCCGTTCGCGAGATATGGCAGTTTGTAGGTAAGAAACGCTTGAGAAACTCAACATTTTCGAAGTTCTGATGTTCGAAACGAATAACTAGAACGGCCTAGGGGAAAGGTCGCATACCGTTGCAATCGGGCAAGTTTCTACTTTCAGATGCAACAGAAATTTTGCGGATTGGTCAATCCGTTCGCGAGATATGGCAGTTTGGAGGTAAGAAACGCTTGAGAAACTCAAAATTTTCGCAGTTCTGATGCTCGAAACGAATAACTAGAACGGTCTCGGGGAAAAGTACGCATACCGTTGTAATCGGGCGAGTTTCTACTTTCAGATGCAACAGAAATTTTGCGGATTGGTCAATCCGTTCGCGAGATATGGCAGTTTGGAGGTAAGAAACGGTTGAGAAACTCAAAATTATCACAGTTCTGATGCTCGAAACGAGTAACCAGAACGGCCTAGGGGAAAAGTACGCATACCGTTGTAATATGGCGAGTTTCTACTTTCAGATGCAACAGAAATTTTGCGGATTGGACAATCCGTTCGCGAGATATGGCAGTTTGGAGGTAAGAAACGCTTGAGAAACTCAAAATTTTCGCAGTTCTGATGCTCGACAAGCATAACTAGAACGGTCTAGGGGAAAGGTACGCATACCGTTGTAATCGGGCGAGTTTCTACTTTCAGATGCAACAGAAATTTTGCGGATTGGTCAATCCGTTCGCGAGATATGGCAGTTTGTAGGTAAGAAACGCTTGAGAAACTCAACATTTTCGAAGTTCTGATGTTCGAAACGAATAACTAGAACGGCCTAGGGGAAAGGTCGCATACCGTTGCAATCGGGCAAGTTTCTACTTTCAGATGCAACAGAAATTTTGCGGATTGGTCAATCCGTTCGCGAGATATGGCAGTTTGGAGGTAAGAAACGCTTGAGAAACTCAAAATTTTCGCAGTTCTGATGCTCGAAACGAATAACTAGAACGGTCTCGGGGAAAAGTACGCATACCGTTGTAATCGGGCGAGTTTCTACTTTCAGATGCAACAGAAATTTTGCGGATTGGTCAATCCGTTCGCGAGATATGGCAGTTTGTAGGTAAGAAACGGTTGAGAAACTCAACATTTTCGCAGTTCTGATGCTCGAAACGAATAACTAGAACGGCCTAGGGGAATAGTACGCATACCGTTGTAATCGGGCGAGTTTCTACTTTCAGATGCAACAGAAATTTTGCGAATTGGTCAATCCGTTCGCGAGATATGGCAGTTTGGAGGTAAGCAACGCTTGAGAAACCCAAAATTTTCGCAGTTCTCATGCTCGAAGCGAATAACTACAACGGCCTAGGGGAAAAGTACGCATACCGTTGTAATCGGGCGAGTTTCTACTTTCAGATGCAACAGAAATTTTGCGGATTGGTCAATCCGTTCGCGAGATATGGCAGTTTGGAGGTAAGAAACGCTTGAGAAACTCAAAATTTTCGCAGTTCTGATGCTCGACAAGCATAACTAGAACGGTCTAGGGCAAAAGTACGCATGCCGTTGTAATCGGGCGAGTTTCTACTTTCAGATGCAACAGAAATTTTGCGGATTGGTCAATCCGTTCGCGAGATATGGCAGTTTGGAGGTAAGAAACGCTTGAGAAACTCAAAATTTTCGCAGTTCTGATGCTCGACAAGCATAACTAGAACGGTCTAGGGCAAAAGTACGCATGCCGTTGTAATCGGGCGAGTTTCTACTTTCAGATGCAACAGAAATTTTGCGGATTGGTCAATCCGTTCGCGAGATATGGCAGTTTGGAGGTAAGAAACGCTTGAGAAACTCAACATTTTCGCAGTTCTGATGCTCGAAACGAATAACTAGAACGGCCTAGGGGAAAAGTACGCATACCGTTGTAATCGGGCGAGTTTCTACTTTCAGATGCAACAGAAATTTTGCGGATTGGTCATTCCGTTCGCGAGATATGGCAGTTTGGAGGTAAGAAACGCTTGAGAAACTCAAAATTTTCGCAGTTCTGATGCTCGAAACGAATAACAAGAACGGACTAGGGGAAAAGTACGCATACAGTTGTAATCGGGCGAGTTTCAACCTTCAGATGCAACAGAAATTTTGCGGATTGGTCAATCCGTTCGCGAGATATGGCAGTTTGGAGGTAAGAAACGCTTGAGAAACTCAACATTTTCGCAGTTCTGATGCTCGAAACGAATAACTAGAACGGCCTAGGGGAAAAGTACGCATACCGTTGTAATCGGGCGAGTTTCTACTTTCAGATGCAACAGAAATTTTGCGGATTGGTCATTCCGTTCGCGAGATATGGCAGTTTGGAGGTAAGAAACGCTTGAGAAACTCAAAATTTTCGCAGTTCTGATGCTCGAAACGAATAACAAGAACGGACTAGGGGAAAAGTACGCATACAGTTGTAATCGGGCGAGTTTCAACCTTCAGATGCAACAGAAATTTTGCGGATTGGTCAATCCGTTCGCGAGATATGGCAGTTTGGAAGTAAGAAACGCTTGAGAAACTCAAAATTTTCGCAGTTCTGATGCTCGAAACGAGTAACTAGAACGGCCTAGGGGAAAAGTACTCATAGTGTTGTAATCGGGCGAGTTTCTACTTTCAGATGCAACAGAAATTTTGCGGATTGGTCAATCCGTTCGCGAAATATGGCAGTTTGGAGGTAAGAAACGCTTGAGAAACTCAATATTTTCGCAGTTCTGATGCTCGAAACGAATAACCAGAACGGCCTAGGGGAAAAGTACGCACACCGTTGTAATCGAGCGAGTTTCTACCTTCAGATGCAACAGAAATTTTGCGGATTGGTCAAACCGTTCGCGAGATATGGCAGTTTGGAGGTACGAAACGCTTGAGAAACACAAAATTTTCGCAGTTCTGATGCTCGAAACGAATAACTAGAACGGCCTATGGGAAAAGTACGCATACCGGCGTAATCGGGCGAGTTTCTACTTTCAGATGCAACAGAAATTTTGCGGATGGGTCAATCCGTTCGCGAGATATGGCAGTTTGGAGGTAAGAAGCGGTTGAGAAACTCAAAATTATCACAGTTCTGATGCTCGAAACGAGTAACCAGAACGGCCTAGGGCAAAAGTACGCATGCCGTTGTAATCGGGCGAGTTTCTACTTTCAGATGCAACAGAAATTTTGCGGATTGGTCAATCCGTTCGCGAGATATGGCAGTTTGTAGGTAAGAAACGCTTGAGAAACTCAACATTTTCGCAGTTCTGATGCTCGAAACGAATAACTAGAACGGTCTAGGGGAAAAGTACGCATACCGTTGTAATCGGGCGAGTTTCTACTTTCAGATGCAACAGAAATTTTGCGGATTGGTCAATCCGTTCGCGAGATATGGCAGTTTGTAGGTAAGAAACGCTTGAGAAACTCAACATTTTCGCAGTTCTGATGCTCGAAACGAATAACTAGAACGGTCTAGGGAAAAAGTACGCATACCGTTGTAATCGGGCGAGTTTCTACTTTCAGATGCAACAGAAATTTTGCGGATTGGTCAATCCGTTCGCGAGATATGGCAGTTTGGAGGTAAGAAACGCTTGAGAAACTCAACATTTTCGCAGTTCTGATGCTCGAAACGAATAACTAGAACGGACTAGGGGAAAAGTACGCATACCGTTGTAATCGGGCGAGTTTCTACTTTCAGATGCAACAGAAATTTTGCGGATTAGTCAATCCGTTCGCGAGATATGGCAGTTTGGAGGTATGAAACGCTTGAGAAACTCAAAATTTTCGCAGTTCTGATGCTCGACAAGCATAACTAGAAAGGTCTAGGAGAAAAGTACGCATACCGTTGTAATCGAGCGACTTTCTACTTTCAGATGCAACAGAAATTTTGCGGATTGGTCAATCCGTTCGCGAGATATGGCAGTTTGGAGGTAAGAAGCGGTTGAGAAACTCAAAATTATCACAGTTCTGATGCTCGAAACGAGTAACCAGAACGGCCTAGGGGAAAAGTACGCATACCGTTGTAATATGGCGAGTTTCTACTTTCAGATGCAACACAAATTTTGCGGATTGGTCAATCCGTTCGCGAGATATGGCAGTTTGGAGGTAAGAAACGCTTGAGAAACTCAAAATTTTCGCAGTTCTGATGCTCGGCAAGCATAACTAGAACGGTCTACGGGAAAAGTACGCATACCGTTGGAATCGGGCGAGTTTCTACTTTCAGATGCAACAGAAATTTTGCGGATTGGTCAATCCGTTCGCGAGATATGGCAGTTTGGAGGTAAGAAACGCTTGAGAAACTCAATATTTTCGCAGTTCTGATGCTCGAAACGAATAACCAGAACGGCCTAGGGGAAAAGTACGCATACTGTTGTAATCGAGCGAGTTTCTACCTTCAGATGCAACAGAAATTTTGCGGATTGGTCAAACCGTTCGCGAGATATGGCAGTTTGGAGGTACGAAACGTTTGAGAAACTCAAAATTTTCGCAGTTCTGATGCTCGAAACGAATAACTAGAACGGCCTAGGGGAAAAGTACGCATACCGTTGTAATCGGGCGAGTTTCTACTTTCAGATGCAACAGAAATTTTGCGGATGGGTCAATCCGTTCGCGAGATATGGCAGTTTGGAGGTAAGAAGCGGTTGAGAAACTCAAAATTATCACAGTTCTGATGCTCGAAACGAGTAACCAGAACGGCCTAGGGCAAAAGTACGCATGCCGTTGTAATCGGGCGAGTTTCTACTTTCAGATGCAACAGAAATTTTGCGGATTGGTCAATCCATTCGCGAGATATGGCAGTTTGTAGGTAAGAAACGCTTGTGAAACTCAACATTTTCGCAGTTCTGATGCTCGAAACGAATAACTAGAACGGTCTAGGGGAAAAGTACGCATACCGTTGTAATCGGGCGAGTTTCTACTTTCAGATGCAACAGAAATTTTGCGGATTGGTCAATCCGTTCGCGAGATATGGCAGTTTGTAGGTAAGAAACGCTTGAGAAACTCAACATTTTCGCAGTTCTGATGCTCGAAACGAATAACTAGAACGGTCTAGGGAAAAAGTACGCATACCGTTGTAATCGGGCGAGTTTCTACTTTCAGATGCAACAGAAATTTTGCGGATTGGTCAATCCGTTCGCGAGATATGGCAGTTTGGAGGTAAGAAACGCTTGAGAAACTCAACATTTTCGCAGTTCTGATGCTCGAAACGAATAACTAGAACGGACTAGGGGAAAAGTACGCATACCGTTGTAATCGGGCGAGTTTCTACTTTCAGATGCAACAGAAATTTTGCGGATTAGTCAATCCGTTCGCGAGATATGGCAGTTTGGAGGTATGAAACGCTTGAGAAACTCAAAATTTTCGCAGTTCTGATGCTCGACAAGCATAACTAGAAAGGTCTAGGAGAAAAGTACGCATACCGTTGTAATCGAGCGACTTTCTACTTTCAGATGCAACAGAAATTTTGCGGATTGGTCAATCCGTTCGCGAGATATGGCAGTTTGGAGGTAAGAAGCGGTTGAGAAACTCAAAATTATCACAGTTCTGATGCTCGAAACGAGTAACCAGAACGGCCTAGGGGAAAAGTACGCATACCGTTGTAATATGGCGAGTTTCTACTTTCAGATGCAACACAAATTTTGCGGATTGGTCAATCCGTTCGCGAGATATGGCAGTTTGGAGGTAAGAAACGCTTGAGAAACTCAAAATTTTCGCAGTTCTGATGCTCGGCAAGCATAACTAGAACGGTCTACGGGAAAAGTACGCATACCGTTGGAATCGGGCGAGTTTCTACTTTCAGATGCAACAGAAATTTTGCGGATTGGTCAATCCGTTCGCGAGATATGGCAGTTTGGAGGTAAGAAACGCTTGAGAAACTCAATATTTTCGCAGTTCTGATGCTCGAAACGAATAACCAGAACGGCCTAGGGGAAAAGTACGCATACTGTTGTAATCGAGCGAGTTTCTACCTTCAGATGCAACAGAAATTTTGCGGATTGGTTAAACCGTTCGCGAGATATGGCAGTTTGGAGGTACGAAACGTTTGAGAAACTCAAAATTTTCGCAGTTCTGATGCTCGAAACGAATAACTAGAACGGCCTAGGGGAAAAGTACGCATACCGTTGTAATCGGGCGAGTTTCTACCTTCAGATGCAACAGAAATTTTGCGTATTGGTCAATCCGTTCGCGAGATATGGCAGTTTGGAAGTAAGAAGCGCTTGAGAAACACAAAATTTTCGCAGTTCTGATGCTCGAAACGAATAACTAGAACGGCCTATGGGAAAAGTACGCATACCGGCGTAATCGGGCGAGTTTCTACTTTCAGATGCAACAGAAATTTTGCGGATTGGTCAATCCGTTCGCGAGATATGGCAGTTTGGAGGTAAGAAACGCTTGAGAAACTCAAAATTTTCGCAGTTCTGATGCTCGACACGAATAACTAGGGCGGCCTAGGGGAAAAGTACGCATACCGTTGTAATCGGGCGAGTTTCTACTTTCAGATGCAACAGAAATTTTGCGGATTGGTCAATCCATTCGCGAGATATGGCAGTTTGGAGGTAAGATACGCTTGAGAAATTCAGAATTTTCGCAGTTCTGATGCTCGAAACGAATAACTAGAACGGCCTAGGGGAAAAGTACCCATACCGTCGTATTCGGGCGAGTTTCTACCTTCAGATGCAACAGAAATTTTGCGGATTGGTCAATCCGTTCGCGAGATATGGCAGTTTGGAGGTAAGAAACGCTTGAGAAACTCAAAATTTTCGCAGTTCTGATGCTCGACAAGCATAACTAGAACGGTCTAGGGCAAAAGTACGCATGCCGTTGTAATCGGGCGAGTTTCTACTTTCAGATGCAACAGAAATTTTGCGGATTGGCCAATCCGTTCGCGAGATATGGCAGTTTGGAGGTACGAAACGCTTGAGAAACACAAAATTTTCACAGTTCTGATGCTCGAAACGAATAACTAGAACGGCCTATGGGAAAAGTACGCATACCGGCGTAATCGGGCGAGTTTCTACTTTCAGATGCAACAGAAATTTTGCGGATTGGTCAATCCGTTCGCGAGATATGGCACTTTGGAAGTAAGAAACGCTTGAGAAACTCAAAATTTTCGCAGTTCTGATGCTCGACACGAATAACTAGGGCGGCCTAGGGGAAAAGTACGCATACCGTTGTAATCGGGCGAGTTTCTACTTTCAGATGCATCAGAAATTTTGCGGATTGGTCAATCCGTTCGCGAGATGTGGCAGTTTGTAGGTAAGAAACGCTTGAGAAACTCAAAATTTTCGCAGTTCTGATGTTCGAAACGAATAACTAGAATGGCCTAGGGGAAAAGTACGCATACCGTTGTAATCGGGCGAGTTTCTACCTTCAGATGCAACAGAAATTTTGCGGATTTGTCAATCCGTACGCGAGATGTGGCAGTTTGGAAGTAAGAAACGCTTGAGAAACTCAAAATTTTCGCAGTTCTGATGCTCGAAACGAATAACTAGAACGGCCTAGGGGAAAAGTACGCATACCGTTGTAATCGGGCGAGTTTCTACCTTCAGATGCAACAGAAATTTTGCGGATTGGTCAAACCGTTCGCGAGATATGGCAGTTTGGAGGTACGAAACGCTTGAGAAACTCAAAATTTTCGCAGTTCTGATGCTCGAAACGAATAACTAGAACGGCCTAGGGGAAAAGTACGCATACCGTTGTAATCGGGCGAGTTTCTACCTTCAGATGCAACAGAAATTTTGCGGATTGGTCATTCCGTTCGCGAGATATGGCAGTTTGGAGGTAAGAAACGCTTGAGAAACTCAAAATTTTCGCAGTTCTGATGCTCGAAACGAATAACAAGAACGGACTAGGGGAAAAGTACGCATACAGTTGTAATCGGGCGAGTTTCTACTTTCAGATGCAACAGAAATTTTGCGGATTGGTCAATCCGTTCGCGAGATATGGCAGTTTGGAGGTAAGAAACGCTTTAGAAACTCAAAATTTTCGCAGTTCTGATGCTCGACAAGCATAACTAGAACGGTCTAGGGGAAAAGTACGCATACCGTTGTAATCGGGCGAGTTTCTACCTTCAGATGCAACAGAAATTTTGCGGATTGGTCAATCCGTTCGCGAGATATGGAAGTTTGGAAGTAAGAAACGCTTGAGAAACTCAAAATTTTCGCAGTTCTGATGCTCGAAACGAATAACTAGAACGGCCTAGGGGAAAAGTACTCACAGTGTTGTAATCGGGCGAGTTTCTACTTTCAGATGAAACAGAAATTTTGCGTATTGGTCAATCCGTTCGCGAGATATGGCAGTTTGGAGGTAAGAAACGCTTGAGAAACTCAATATTTTCGCAGTTCTGATGCTAGAAACGAATAAATAGAACGGCCTAGGGGAAAAGTACGCATACCGTTGTAATCGGGCGAGTTTCTACTTTCAGATGCAACAGAAATTTTGCGGATTGGTCAATCCGTTCGCGAGATATGGCAGTTTGGAGGTAAGAAACGCTTGAGAAACTCAATATTTTCGCAGTTCTGATGCTCGAAACGAATAACCAGACCGGCCTAGGGGAAAAGTACGCATACCGTTGTAATCGAGCGAGTTTCTACCTTCAGATGCAACAGAAATTTTGCGGATTGGTCAAACCGTTCGCGAGATATGGCAGTTTGGAGGTACGAAACGCTTGAGAAACTCAAAATTTTCGCAGTTCTGATGCTCGAAACGAATAACTAGAACGGCCTAGGGGAAAAGTACGCATACCGTTGTAATCGGGCGAGTTTCTACCTTCAGATGCAACAGAAATTTTGCGTATTGGTCAATCCGTTCGCGAGATATGGCAGTTTGGAAGTAAGAAGCGCTTGAGAAACTCAAAATTTTCGCAGTTCTGATGCTCGAAACGAATAACTAGAACGGCCTATGGGAAAAGTACGCATACCTACGTAATCGGGCGAGTTTCTACTTTCAGATGCAACAGAAATTTTGCGGATTGGTCAATCCGTTCGCGAGATATGGCAGTTTGGAAGTAAGAAACGCTTGAGAAACTCAAAATTTTCGCAGTTCTGATGCTCGACACGAATAACTAGGGCGGCCTAGGGGAAAAGTACGCATACCGTTGTAATCGGGCGAGTTTCTACTTTCAGATGCATCAGAAATTTTGCGGATTGGTCAATCCGTTCGCGAGATGTGGCAGTTTGTAGGTAAGAAACGCTTGAGAAACTCGAAATTTTCGCAGTTCTGATGTTCGAAACGAATAACTAGAATGGCCTAGGGGAAAAGTGCGCATACCGTTGTAATCGGGCGAGTTTCTACCTTCAGATGCAACAGAAATTTTGCGGATTGGTCATTCCGTTCGCGAGATATGGCAGTTTGGAGGTAAGAAACGCTTGAGAAACTCAAAATTTTCGCAGTTCTGATGCTCGAAACGAATAACAAGAACGGACTAGGGGAAAAGTACGCATACAGTTGTAATCGGGCGAGTTTCAACCTTCAGATGCAACAGAAATTTTGCGGATTGGTCAATCCGTTCGCGAGATATGGCAGTTTGGAAGTAAGAAACGCTTGAGAAACTCAAAATTTTCGCAGTTCTGATGCTCGAAACGAGTAACTAGAACGGCCTAGGGGAAAAGTACTCATAGTGTTGTAATCGGGCGAGTTTCTACTTTCAGATGCAACAGAAATTTTGCGGATTGGTCAATCCGTTCGCGAGATATGGCAGTTTGGAGGTAAGAAACGCTTGAGAAACTCAATATTTTCGCAGTTCTGATGCTCGAAACGAATAACCAGAACGGCCTAGGGGAAAAGTACGCACACCGTTGTAATCGAGCGAGTTTCTACCTTCAGATGCAACAGAAATTTTGCGGATTGGTCATTCCGTTCGCGAGATATGGCAGTTTGGAGGTAAGAAACGCTTGAGAAACTCATAATTTTCGCAGTTCTGATGCTCGACAAGCATAACTAGAACGGTCTAGGGGAAAAGTACGCATACCGTTGTAATCGGGCGAGTTTCTACCTTCAGATGCAACAGAAATTTTGCGGATTGGTCAATTCGTTCGCGAGATATGGAAGTTTGGAAGTAAGAAACGCTTGAGAAACTCAAAATTTTCGCAGTTCTGATGCTCGAAACGAATAACTAGAACGGCCTAGGGGAAAAGTACTCACAGTGTTGTAATCGGGCGAGTTTCTACTTTCAGATGAAACAGAAATTTTGCGTATTGGTCAATCCGTTCGCGAGATATGGCAGTTTGGAGGTAAGAAACGCTTGAGAAACTCAAAATTTTCGCAGTTCTGATGCTAGAAACGAATAACTAGAACGGCCTAGGGGAAAAGTACGCATACCGTTGTAATCGGGCGAGTTTCTACTTTCAGATGAAACAGAAATTTTGCGTATTGGTCAATCCGTTCGCGAGATATGGCAGTTTGGAGGTAAGAAACGCTTGAGAAACTCAAAATTTTCGCAGTTCTGATGCTAGAAACGAATAACTAGAACGGCCTAGGGGAAGAGTACGCATACCGTTGTAATCGGGCGAGTTTCTACTTTCAGATGCAACAGAAATTTTGCGGATTGGTCAATCCGTTCGCGAGATATGGCAGTTTGGAGGTAAGAAACGCTTGAGAAACTCAATATTTTCGCAGTTCTGATGCTCGAAACGAATAACCAGACCGGCCTAGGGGAAAAGTACGCATACCGTTGTAATCGAGCGAGTTTCTACCTTCAGATGCAACAGAAATTTTGCGGATTGGTCAAACCGTTCGCGAGATATGGCAGTTTGGAGGTACGAAACGCTTGAGAAACTCAAAATTTTCGCAGTTCTGATGCTCGAAACGAATAACTAGAACGGCCTAGGGGAAAAGTACGCATACCGTTGTAATCGGGCGAGTTTCTACCTTCAGATGCAACAGAAATTTTGCGTATTGGTCAATCCGTTCGCGAGATATGGCAGTTTGGATGTAAGAAGCGCTTGAGAAACTCAAAATTTTCGCAGTTCTGATGCTCGAAACGAATAACTAGAACGGCCTATGGGAAAAGTACGCATACCTACGTAATCGGGCGAGTTTCTACTTTCAGATGCAACAGAAATTTTGCGGATTGGTCAATCCGTTCGCGAGATATGGCAGTTTGGAAGTAAGAAACGCTTGAGAAACTCAAAATTTTCGCAGTTCTTATGCTCGACACGAATAACTAGGGCGGCCTAGGGGAAAAGTACGCATACCGTTGTAATCGGGCGAGTTTCTACTTTCAGATGCATCAGAAATTTTGCGGATTGGTCAATCCGTTCGCGAGATGTGGCAGTTTGTAGGTAAGAAACGCTTGAGAAACTCGAAATTTTCGCAGTTCTGATGTTCGAAACGAATAACTGGAATGGCCTAGGGGAAAAGTGCGCATACCGTTGTAATCGGGCGAGTTTCTACTTTCAGATGCATCAGAAATTTTGCGGATTGGTCTATCCGTTCGCGAGATATGGCAGTTTGGAGGTAAGAAACGGTTGAGAAACTCAAAATTATCACAGTTCTGATGCTCGAAACGAGTAACCAGAACGGCCTAGGGGAAAAGTACGCATACCGTTGTAATATGGCGAGTTTCTACTTTCAGATGCAACACAAATTTTGCGGATTGGTCAATCCGTTCGCGAGATATGGCAGTTTGGAGGTAAGAAACGCTTGAGAAACTCAAAATTTTCGCAGTTCTGATGCTCGGCAAGCATAACTAGAACGGTCTAGGGGAAAAGTACGCATACCGTTGTAATCGGGCGCGTTTCTACTTTCAGATGCAACAGAAATTTTGCGGATTGGTCAATCCGTTCGCGAGATATGGCAGTTTGTAGGTAAGAAACGCTTGAGAAACTCAACATTTTCGCAGTTCTGATGCTCGAAACGAATAACTAGAACGGCCTAGGGGAAAGGTCGCATACCGTTGTAATCGGGCGAGTTTCTACTTTCAGATGCAACAGAAATTTTGCGGATTGGTCAATCCGTTCGCGAGATATGGCAGTTTGGAGGTAAGAAACGCTTGAGAAACTCAAAATTTTCGCAGTTCTGATGCTCGACAAGCATAACTAGAACGGTCTAGGGGAAAAGTACGCATACCGTTGTAATCGGGCGAGTTTCTACCTTCAGATGCAACAGAAATTTTGCGGATTGGTCAATCCGTTCGCGAGATATGGAAGTTTGGAAGTAAGAAACGCTGGAGAAACTCAAAATTTTCGCAGTTCTGATGCTCGAAACGAATAACTAGAACGGCCTAGGGGAAAAGTACTCACAGTGTTGTAATCGGGCGAGTTTCTACTTTCAGATGAAACAGAAATTTTGCGTATTGGTCAATCCGTTCGCGAGATATGGCAGTTTGGAGGTAAGAAACGCTTGAGAAACTCAAAATTTTCGCAGTTCTGATGCTAGAAACGAATAACTAGAACGGCCTAGGGGAAAAGTACGCATACCGTTGTAATCGGGCGAGTTTCTACTTTCAGATGCAACAGAAATTTTGCGGATTGGTCAATCCGTTCGCGAGATATGGCAGTTTGGAGGTAAGAAACGCTTGAGAAACTCAATATTTTCGCAGTTCTGATGCTCGAAACGAATAACCAGACCGGCCTAGGGGAAAAGTACGCATACCGTTGTAATCGAGCGAGTTTCTACCTTCAGATGCAACAGAAATTTTGCGGATTGGTCAAACCGTTCGCGAGATATGGCAGTTTGGAGGTACGAAACGCTTGAGAAACTCAAAATTTTCGCAGTTCTGATGCTCGAAACGAATAACTAGAACGGCCTAGGGGAAAAGTACGCATACCGTTGTAATCGGGCGAGTTTCTACCTTCAGATGCAACAGAAATTTTGCGTATTGGTCAATCCGTTCGCGAGATATGGCAGTTTGGAGGTAAGAAACGCTTGAGAAACTCAAAATTTTCGCAGTTCTGATGCTAGAAACGAATAACTAGAACGGCCTAGGGGAAAAGTACGCATACCGTTGTAATCGGGCGAGTTTCTACTTTCAGATGCAACAGAAATTTTGCGGATTGGTCAATCCGTTCGCGAGATATGGCAGTTTGGAGGTAAGAAACGCTTGAGAAACTCAATATTTTCGCAGTTCTGATGCTCGAAACGAATAACCAGACCGGCCTAGGGGAAAAGTACGCATACCGTTGTAATCGAGCGAGTTTCTACCTTCAGATGCAACAGAAATTTTGCGGATTGGTCAAACCGTTCGCGAGATATGGCAGTTTGGAGGTACGAAACGCTTGAGAAACTCAAAATTTTCGCAGTTCTGATGCTCGAAACGAATAACTAGAACGGCCTAGGGGAAAAGTACGCATACCGTTGTAATCGGGCGAGTTTCTACCTTCAGATGCAACAGAAATTTTGCGTATTGGTCAATCCGTTCGCGAGATATGGCAGTTTGGATGTAAGAAGCGCTTGAGAAACTCAAAATTTTCGCAGTTCTGATGCTCGAAACGAATAACTAGAACGGCCTATGGGAAAAGTACGCATACCTACGTAATCGGGCGAGTTTCTACTTTCAGATGCAACAGAAATTTTGCGGATTGGTCAATCCGTTCGCGAGATATGGCAGTTTGGAAGTAAGAAACGCTTGAGAAACTCAAAATTTTCGCAGTTCTTATGCTCGACACGAATAACTAGGGCGGCCTAGGGGAAAAGTACGCATACCGTTGTAATCGGGCGAGTTTCTACTTTCAGATGCATCAGAAATTTTGCGGATTGGTCAATCCGTTCGCGAGATGTGGCAGTTTGTAGGTAAGAAACGCTTGAGAAACTCGAAATTTTCGCAGTTCTGATGTTCGAAACGAATAACTGGAATGGCCTAGGGGAAAAGTGCGCATACCGTTGTAATCGGGCGAGTTTCTACCTTCAGATGCAACAGAAATTTTGCGGATTGGTCATTCCGTTCGCGAGATATGGCAGTTTGGAGGTAAGAAACGCTTGAGAAACTCAAAATTTTCGCAGTTCTGATGCTCGAAACGAATAACAAGAACGGACTAGGGGAAAAGTACGCATACAGTTGTAATCGGGCGAGTTTCTACTTTCAGATGCAACAGAAATTTTGCGGATTGGTCAATCCGTTCGCGAGATATGGCAGTTTGGAGGTAAGAAACGCTTGAGAAACTCAAAATTTTCGCAGTTCTGATGCTCGACAAGCATAACTAGAACGGTCTAGGGGAAAAGTACGCATACCGTTGTAATCGGGCGAGTTTCTACCTTCAGATGCAACAGAAATTTTGCGGATTGGTCAATCCGTTCGCGAGATATGGAAGTTTGGAAGTAAGAAACGCTGGAGAAACTCAAAATTTTCGCAGTTCTGATGCTCGAAACGAATAACTAGAACGGCCTAGGGGAAAAGTACTCACAGTGTTGTAATCGGGCGAGTTTCTACTTTCAGATGAAACAGAAATTTTGCGTATTGGTCAATCCGTTCGCGAGATATGGCAGTTTGGAGGTAAGAAACGCTTGAGAAACTCAAAATTTTCGCAGTTCTGATGCTAGAAACGAATAACTAGAACGGCCTAGGGGAAAAGTACGCATACCGTTGTAATCGGGCGAGTTTCTACTTTCAGATGCAACAGAAATTTTGCGGATTGGTCAATCCGTTCGCGAGATATGGCAGTTTGGAGGTAAGAAACGCTTGAGAAACTCAATATTTTCGCAGTTCTGATGCTCGAAACGAATAACCAGACCGGCCTAGGGGAAAAGTACGCATACCGTTGTAATCGAGCGAGTTTCTACCTTCAGATGCAACAGAAATTTTGCGGATTGGTCAAACCGTTCGCGAGATATGGCAGTTTGGAGGTACGAAACGCTTGAGAAACTCAAAATTTTCGCAGTTCTGATGCTCGAAACGAATAACTAGAACGGCCTAGGGGAAAAGTACGCATACCGTTGTAATCGGGCGAGTTTCTACCTTCAGATGCAACAGAAATTTTGCGTATTGGTCAATCCGTTCGCGAGATATGGCAGTTTGGAGGTAAGAAACGCTTGAGAAACTCAAAATTTTCGCAGTTCTGATGCTAGAAACGAATAACTAGAACGGCCTAGGGGAAAAGTACGCATACCGTTGTAATCGGGCGAGTTTCTACTTTCAGATGCAACAGAAATTTTGCGGATTGGTCAATCCGTTCGCGAGATATGGCAGTTTGGAGGTAAGAAACGCTTGAGAAACTCAATATTTTCGCAGTTCTGATGCTCGAAACGAATAACCAGACCGGCCTAGGGGAAAAGTACGCATACCGTTGTAATCGAGCGAGTTTCTACCTTCAGATGCAACAGAAATTTTGCGGATTGGTCAAACCGTTCGCGAGATATGGCAGTTTGGAGGTACGAAACGCTTGAGAAACTCAAAATTTTCGCAGTTCTGATGCTCGAAACGAATAACTAGAACGGCCTAGGGGAAAAGTACGCATACCGTTGTAATCGGGCGAGTTTCTACCTTCAGATGCAACAGAAATTTTGCGTATTGGTCAATCCGTTCGCGAGATATGGCAGTTTGGAAGTAAGAAGCGCTTGAGAAACTCAAAATTTTCGCCGTTCTGATGCTCGAAACGAATAACTAGAACGGCCTATGGGAAAAGTACGCATACCTACGTAATCGGGCGAGTTTCTACTTTCAGATGCAACAGAAATTTTGCGGATTGGTCAATCCGTTCGCGAGATATGGCAGTTTGGAAGTAAGAAACGCTTGAGAAACTCAAAATTTTCGCAGTTCTGATGCTCGACACGAATAACTAGGGCGGCCTAGGGGAAAAGTACGCATACCGTTGTAATCGGGCGAGTTTCTACTTTCAGATGCATCAGAAATTTTGCGGATTGGTCAATCCGTTCGCGAGATGTGGCAGTTTGTAGGTAAGAAACGCTTGAGAAACTCGAAATTTTCGCAGTTCTGATGTTCGAAACGAATAACTAGAATGGCCTAGGGGAAAAGTGCGCATACCGTTGTAATCGGGCGAGTTTCTACCTTCAGATGCAACAGAAATTTTGCGGATTGGTCATTCCGTTCGCGAGATATGGCAGTTTGGAGGTAAGAAACGCTTGAGAAACTCAAAATTTTCGCAGTTCTGATGCTCGAAACGAATAACAAGAACGGACTAGGGGAAAAGTACGCATACAGTTGTAATCGGGCGAGTTTCAACCTTCAGATGCAACAGAAATTTTGCGGATTGGTCAATCCGTTCGCGAGATATGGCAGTTTGGAAGTAAGAAACGCTTGAGAAACTCAAAATTTTCGCAGTTCTGATGCTCGAAACGAGTAACTAGAACGGCCTAGGGGAAAGGTACTCATAGTGTTGTAATCGGGCGAGTTTCTACTTTCAGATGCAACAGAAATTTTGCGGATTGGTCAATCCGTTCGCGAGATATGGCAGTTTGGAGGTAAGAAACGCTTGAGAAACTCAATATTTTCGCAGTTCTGATGCTCGAAA
Organism: Ptiloglossa arizonensis; assembly: GCF_051014685.1. Lineage (NCBI taxonomy): Eukaryota > Metazoa > Arthropoda > Insecta > Hymenoptera > Colletidae > Ptiloglossa > Ptiloglossa arizonensis. The sequence goes on from NW_027478386.1 coordinate 481,631, forward strand.
CGAATAACTAGAACGGCCTATGGGAAAAGTACGCATACCGGCGTAATCGGGCGAGTTTCTACTTTCAGATGCAACAGAAATTTTGCGGATTGGTCAATCCGTTCGCGAGATATGGCAGTTTGGAAGTAAGAAACGCTTGAGAAACTCAAAATTTTCGCAGTTCTGATGCTCGACACGAATAACTAGGGCGGCCTAGGGGAAAAGTACGCATACCGTTGTAATCGGGCGAGTTTCTACTTTCAGATGCATCAGAAATTTTGCGGATTGGTCAATCCGTTCGCGAGATGTGGCAGTTTGTAGGTAAGAAACGCTTGAGAAACTCAAAATTTTCGCAGTTCTGATGTTCGAAACGAATAACTAGAATGGCCTAGGGGAAAAGTACGCATACCGTTGTAATCGGGCGAGTTTCTACCTTCAGATGCAACAGAAATTTTGCGGATTTGTCAATCCGTACGCGAGATGTGGCAGTTTGGAAGTAAGAAACGCTTGAGAAACTCAATATTTTCGCAGTTCTGATGCTCGAAACGAATAACCAGAACGGCCTAGGGGAAAAGTACGCACACCGTTGTAATCGAGCGAGTTTCTACCTTCAGATGCAACAGAAATTTTGCGGATTGGTCAAACCGTTCGCGAGATATGGCAGTTTGGAGGTACGAAACGCTTGAGAAACACAAAATTTTCGCAGTTCTGATGCTCGAAACGAATAACTAGAACGGCCTATGGGAAAAGTACGCATACCGGCGTAATCGGGCGAGTTTCTACTTTCAGATGCAACAGAAATTTTGCGGATTGGTCAATCCGTTCGCGAGATATGGCAGTTTGGAAGTAAGAAACGCTTGAGAAACTCAAAATTTTCGCAGTTCTGATGCTCGACACGAATAACTAGGGCGGCCTAGGGGAAAAGTACGCATACCGTTGTAATCGGGCGAGTTTCTACTTTCAGATGCATCAGAAATTTTGCGGATTGGTCAATCCGTTCGCGAGATGTGGCAGTTTGTAGGTAAGAAACGCTTGAGAAACTCAAAATTTTCGCAGTTCTGATGTTCGAAACGAATAACTAGAATGGCCTAGGGGAAAAGTACGCATACCGTTGTAATCGGGCGAGTTTCTACCTTCAGATGCAACAGAAATTTTGCGGATTTGTCAATCCGTACGCGAGATGTGGCAGTTTGGAAGTAAGAAACGCTTGAGAAACTCAAAATTTTCGCAGTTCTGATGCTCGAAACGAATAACTAGAACGGCCTAGGGGAAAAGTACGCATACCGTTGTAATCGGGCGAGTTTCTACCTTCAGATGCAACAGAAATTTTGCGGATTGGTCAAACCGTTCGCGAGATATGGCAGTTTGGAGGTACGAAACGCTTAAGAAACTCAAAATTTTCGCAGTTCTGATGCTCGAAACGAATAACTAGAACGGCCTAGGGGAAAAGTACGCATACCGTTGTAATCGGGCGAGTTTCTACCTTCAGATGCAACAGAAATTTTGCGGATTGGTCATTCCGTTCGCGAGATATGGCAGTTTGGAGGTAAGAAACGCTTGAGAAACTCAAAATTTTCGCAGTTCTGATGCTCGAAACGAATAACAAGAACGGACTAGGGGAAAAGTACGCATACAGTTGTAATCGGGCGAGTTTCTACTTTCAGATGCAACAGAAATTTTGCGGATTGGTCAATCCGTTCGCGAGATATGGCAGTTTGGAGGTAAGAAACGCTTGAGAAACTCGAAATTTTCGCAGTTCTGATGTTCGAAACGAATAACTAGAATGGCCTAGGGGAAAAGTGCGCATACCGTTGTAATCGGGCGAGTTTCTACCTTCAGATGCAACAGAAATTTTGCGGATTTGTCAATCCGTACGCGAGATATGGCAGTTTGGAAGTAAGAAACGCTTGAGAAACTCAAAATTTTCGCAGTTCTGATGCTCGAAACGAATAACTAGAACGGCCTAGGGGAAAAGTACGCATACCGTTGTAATCGGGCGAGTTTCTACCTTCAGATGCAACAGAAATTTTGCGGATTGGTCAAACCGTTCGCGAGATATGGCAGTTTGGAGGTACGAAACGCTTGAGAAACTCAAAATTTTCGCAGTTCTGATGCTCGAAACGAATAACTAGAACGGCCTAGGGGAAAAGTACGCATACAGTTGTAATCGGGCGAGTTTCTACTTTCAGATGCAACAGAAATTTTGCGGATTGGTCAATCCGTTCGCGAGATATGGCAATTTGGAGGTAAGAAACGCTTGAGAAACTCAAAATTTTCGCAGTTCTGTTGCTCGACAAGCATAACTAGAACGGTCTAGGGGAAAAGTACTCATACCGTTGTAATCGGGCGAGTTTCAACCTTCAGATGCAACAGAAATTTTGCGGATTGGTCAATCCGTTCGCGAGATATGGCAGTTTGGAAGTAAGAAACGCTTGAGAAACTCAAAATTTTCGCAGTTCTGATGCTCGAAACGAATAACTAGAACGGACTAGGGGAAAAGTACGCATACAGTTGTAATCGGGCGAGTTTCTACTTTCAGATGCAACAGAAATTTTGCGGTTTGGTCAATCCGTTCGCGAGATATGGCAGTTTGGAGGTAAGCAACGCTTGAGAAACTCAAAATTTTCGCAGTTCTGTTGCTCGAAACGAATAACTAGAACGGCCTAGGGGAAAAGTACGCACACCGTTGTAATCAGGCGAATTTCTACTTTCAGATGCAACAGAAATTTTGCGGAGTGGTCAATCCGTTCGCGAGATATGGCAGTTCGGAGGTAAGAAACGGTTGAGAAACTCAAAATTTTCACAGTTCTGATGCTCGAAACGAATAACTAGAACGGACTAGGGGAAAAGTACGCATACAGTTGTAATCGGGCGAGTTTCTACTTTCAGATGCAACAATAATTTTGCGGATTGGTCAATCCGTTCGCGAGATATGGCAGTTTGGAGGTAAGCAACGCTTGAGAAACTCAAAATTTTCGCAGTTCTGATGCTCGAAACGAATAACAAGAACGGACTAGGGGAAAAGTACGCATACAGTTGTAATCGGGCGAGTTTCTACTTTCAGATGCAACAGAAATTTTTCGGATTGGTCAATCCGTTCGCGAGATATGGCAGTTTGGAGGTAAGAAACGCTTGAGAAACTCAAAATTTTCGCAGTTCTGTTGCTCGACAAGCATAACTAGAACGGTCTAGGGGAAAAGTACTCATACCGTTGTAATCGGGCGAGTTTCAACCTTCAGATGCAACAGAAATTTTGCGGATTGGTCAATCCGTTCGCGAGATATGGCAGTTTGGAGGTAAGAAACGCTTGAGAAACTCAAAATTTTCGCAGTTCTGATGCTCGACAAGCATAACTAGAACGGCCTAGGGGAAAAGTACGCATACCGTTTTATTCGGGCGAGTTTCGACCTTCAGATGCAACAGAAATTTTGCGGATTGGTCAATCCGTTCGCGAGATATGGCAGTTTGGAGGTAAGAAACGCTTGAGAAACTCAAAATTTTCGCAGTTCTGATGCTCGACAAGCATAACTAGAACGGTCTAGGGGAAAAGTACGCATGCCGTTGTAATCGGGCGAGTTTCTACTTTCAGATGCAACAGAAATTTTGCGGATTGGTCAATCCGTTCGCGAGATATGGCAGTTTGGAGGTAAGAAACGCTTGAGAAACTCAACATTTTCGCAGTTCTGATGCTCGAAACGAATAACTAGAACGGCCTAGGGGAAAACTACGCATACCGTTGTAATCGGGCGAGTTTCTACTTTCAGATGCAACAGAAATTTTGCGGATTGGTCATTCCGTTCGCGAGATATGGCAGTTTGGAGGTAAGAAACGCTTGAGAAACTCAAAATTTTCGCAGTTCTGATGCTCGAAACGAATAACAAGAACGGACTAGGGGAAAAGTACGCATACAGTTGTAATCGGGCGAGTTTCTACTTTCAGATGCAACAGAAATTTTGCGGATTGGTCAATCCGTTCGCGAGATATGGCAGTTTGGAGGTAAGAAACGCTTGAGAAACTCAAAATTTTCGCAGTTCTGTTGCTCGACAAGCATAACTAGAACGGTCTAGGGGAAAAGTACTCATACCGTTGTAATCGGGCGAGTTTCAACCTTCAGATGCAACAGAAATTTTGCGGATTGGTCAATCCGTTCGCGAGATATGGCAGTTTGGAAGTAAGAAACGCTTGAGAAACTCAAAATTTTCGCAGTTCTGATGCTCGAAACGAATAACTAGAACGGACTAGGGGAAAAGTACGCATACAGTTGTAATCGGGCGAGTTTCTACTTTCAGATGCAACAGAAATTTTGCGGTTTGGTCAATCCGTTCGCGAGATATGGCAGTTTGGAGGTAAGCAACGCTTGAGAAACTCAAAATTTTCGCAGTTCTGTTGCTCGAAACGAATAACTAGAACGGCCTAGGGGAAAAGTACGCACACCGTTGTAATCGGGCGAGTTTCTACTTTCAGATGCAACAGAAATTTTGCGGAGTGGTCAATCCGTTCGCGAGATATGGCAGTTCGGAGGTAAGAAACGGTTGAGAAACTCAAAATTTTCAAAGTTCTGATGCTCGAAACGAATAACTAGAACGGACTAGGGGAAAAGTACGCATACAGTTGTAATCGGGCGAGTTTCTACTTTCAGATGCAACAATAATTTTGCGGATTGGTCAATCCGTTCGCGAGATATGGCAGTTTGGAGGTAAGCAACGCTTGAGAAACTCAAAATTTTCGCAGTTCTGTTGCTCGAAACGAATAACTAGAACGGGCTAGGGGAAAAGTACGCATACAGTTGTAATCGGGCGAGTTTCTACTTTCAGATGCAACAGAAATTTTGCGGATTGGTCAAACCGTTCGCGAGATATGGCAGTTTGGATGTAAGAAACGCTTGAGAACCTCAAAATTTTCGCAGTTCTGATGCTCGAAACGAATAACTAGAACGGCCTAGGGGAAAAGTACGCATACCGTTGTATTCGGGCGAGTTTCTACTTTCAGATGCAACAGAAATTTTGCGGATTGGTCAATCCGTTCGCGAGATATGGCAGTTTGGAGGTAAGAAACGCTTGAGAAACTCAAAATTTTCGCAGTTCTGATGCTCGACAAGCATAACTAGAACGGTCTAGGGGAAAAGTACGCATACCGTTGTAATCGGGCGAGTTTCTACTTTCAGATGCATCTGAAATTTTGCGGATTGGACAATCCGTTCGCGAGATGTGGCAGTTTGTATGTGCGAAACGCTTGAGAAACTCAAAATTTTCGCAGTTCTGATGCTCGAAACGAATAACTAGAACGGCCTAGGGGAAAAGTACGCATACCGTTGTAATCGGGCGAGTTTCTACTTTCAGATGCAACAGAAATTTTGCGGATTGGTCAATCCTTTCGCGAGATATGGCAGTTTGGAGGTAAGAAACGCTTGAGAAACTCAAAATTTTCGCAGTTCTGATGCTCGAAACGAATAACTAGAACGGCCTAGGGGAAAAGTACGCATACCGTTGTAATCGGGCGAGTTTCGACCTTCAGATGCAACAGAAATTTTGCGGATTGGTCAATCCGTTCGCGAGATATGGCAGTTTGGAAGTAAGAAACGCTTGAGAAACTCAAAATTTTCGCAGTTCTGATGCTCGAAACGAATAGCTAGAACGGCCTAGGGGAAAAGTACGCATACCGTTGTAATCGGGCGAGTTTCTACTTTCAGATGCAACAGAAATTTTGCGGATTGGTCAAACCGTTCGCGAGATATGGCAGTTTGGATGTAAGAAACGCTTGAGAAACTCAAAATTTTCGCAGTTCTGATGCTCGAAACGAATAACTGGAACGGCCTAGGGGAAAAGTACGCATACCGTTGTATTCGGGCGAGTTTCTACTTTCAGATGCAACAGAAATTTTGCGGATTGGTCAATCCGTTCGCGAGATATGGCAGTTTGGAGGTAAGAAACGCTTGAGAAACTCAAAATTTTCGCAGTTCTGATGCTCGACAAGCATAACTAGAACGGTCTAGGGGAAAAGTACGCATACCGTTGTAATCGGGCGAGTTTCTACTTTCAGATGCAACAGAAATTTTGCGGATTGGTCAAGTCCGTTCGCGAAATATGGCAGTTTGTAGGTAAGAAACGCTTGAGAAACTCAAAATTTTCACAGTTCTGATGCTCGAAACGAATAACTAGAACGGCCTAGGGGAAAAGTACGCATACCGTTGTAATCGGGCGAGTTTCTACTTTCAGATGCAACAGAAATTTTGCGGATTGGTCAATCCGTTCGCGAGATATGGCAGTTTGGAAGTAAGAAACGCTTGAGAAACTCAAAATTTTTGCAGTTCTGATGCTCGAAACGAATAACTAGGGCGGCCTAGCGGAAAAGTACGCATACCGTTGTAATCGGGCGAGTTTCTACTTTCAGATGCATCAGAAACTTTGCGGATTGGACAATCCGTTCGCGAGATGTGGCAGTTTGTAGGTGAGAAACGCTTGAGAAACTCAGAATTTTCGCAGTTCTGATGCTCGAAACGAATAACTAGAACGGCCTAGGGGAAAAGTACGCATACAGTTGTAATCGGGCGAGTTTCTACTTTCAGATGCAACAGAAATTTTGCGGTTTGGTCAATCCGTTCGCGAGATATGGCAGTTTGGAGGTAAGCAACGCTTGAGAAACTCAAAATTTTCGCAGTTCTGTTGCTCGAAACGAATAACTAGAACGGCCTAGGGGAAAAGTACGCACACCGTTGTAATCGGGCGAGTTTCTACTTTCAGATGCAACAGAAATTTTGCGGAGTGGTCAATCCGTTCGCGAGATATGGCAGTTCGGAGGTAAGAAACGGTTGAGAAACTCAAAATTTTCACAGTTCTGATGCTCGAAACGAATAACTAGAACGGACTAGGGGAAAAGTACGCATACCGTTGTATTCGGGCGAGTTTCTACTTTCAGATGCAACAGAAGTTTTGCGGATTGGTCAATCCGTTCGCGAGATATGGCAGTTTGGAGGTAAGAAACGCTTGAGAAACTCAAAATTTTCGCAGTTCTGATGCTCGACAAGCATAACTAGAACGGTCTAGGGGAAAAGTACGCATACCGTTGTAATCGGGCGAGTTTCTACTTTCAGATGCAACAGAAATTTTGCGGATTGGTCAAGTCCGTTCGCGAAATATGGCAGTTTGTAGGTAAGAAACGCTTGAGAAACTCAAAATTTTCGCAGTTCTGATGCTCGAAACGAATAACTAGGCGGCCTAGCGGAAAAGTACGCATACCGTTGTAATCGGGCGAGTTTCTACTTTCAGATGCATCAGAAACTTTGCGGATTGGACAATCCGTTCGCGAGATGTGGCAGTTTGTAGGTGAGAAACGCTTGAGAAACTCAAAATTTTCGCAGTTCTGATGCTCGAAACGAATAACTAGAACGGCCTAGGGGAAAAGTACGCATACCGTTGTAATCGGGCGAGTTTCGACCTTCAGATGCAACAGAAATTTTGCGGATTGGTCAATCCGTTCGCGAGATATGGCAGTTTGGAGGTAAGAAACGCTTGAGAAACTCAAAATTTTCGCAGTTCTGATGCTCGAAACAAATAACTAGAACGGGTTAGGGGAAAAGTACGCATACAGTTGTAATCCGGCAAGTTTCTACTTTCAGATGCATCAGAAATTTTGCGGATTGGACAATCCGTTCGCGAGATATGGCAGTTTGGAGGTAAGAAACGCTTGAGAAACTCAAAATTTTTGCAGTTCTGATGCTCGAAATGAATAACTAGGGCGGCCTAGGGGAAAAGTACGCATACCGTTGTAATCGGGCGAGTTTCTACTTTCAGATGCATCAGAAATTTTGCGGATTGGACAATCCGTTCGCGAGATGTGGCAGTTTGTAGGTGAGAAACGCTTGAGAAACTCAAAATTTTCGCAGTTCTGATGCTCGAAACGAATAACTAGAACGGCCTAGGGGAAAAGTACGCATACCGTTGTATTCGGGCGAGTTTCTACTTTCAGATGCAACAGAAATTTTGCGGATTGGTCAATCCGTTCGCGAGATATGGCAGTTTGGAGGTAAGAAACGCTTGAGAAACTCAAAATTTTCGCAGTTCTGATGCTCGACAAGCATAACTAGAACGGTCTAGGGGAAAAGTACGCATACCGTTGTAATCGGGCGAGTTTCTACTTTCAGATGCAACAGAAATTTTGCGGATTGGTCAAGTCCGTTCGCGAAATATGGCAGTTTGTAGGTAAGAAACGCTTGAGAAACTCAAAATTTTCGCAGTTCTGATGCTCGAAACGAATAACTAGAACGGCCTAGGGGAAAAGTACGCATACCGTTGTAATCGGGCGAGTTTCTACTTTCAGAAGCAACAGAAATTTTGCGGATTGGTCAATCCGTTCGCGAGATATGGCAGTTTGGAAGTAAGAAACGCTTGAGAAACTCAAAATTTTTGCAGTTCTGATGCTCGAAACGAATAACTAGGGCGGCCTAGCGGAAAAGTACGCATACCGTTGTAATCGGGCGAGTTTCTACTTTCAGATGCATCAGAAACTTTGCGGATTGGACAATCCGTTCGCGAGATGTGGCAGTTTGTAGGTGAGAAACGCTTGAGAGACTCAAAATTTTCGCAGTTCTGATGCTCGAAACGAATAACTAGAACGGCCTAGGGGAAAAGTACGCATACCGTTGTAATCGGGCGAGTTTCTACTTTCAGATGCAACAGAAATTTTGCGGATTGGTCAATCCGTTCGCGAGATATGGCAGTTTGGAAGTAAGAAACGCTTGAGAAACTCAAAATTTTTGCAGTTCTGATGCTCGAAACGAATAACTAGGGCGGCCTAGCGGAAAAGTACGCATACCGTTGTAATCGGGCGAGTTTCTACTTTCAGATGCATCAGAAACTTTGCGGATTGGACAATCCGTTCGCGAGATGTGGCAGTTTGTAGGTGAGAAACGCTTGAGAGACTCAAAATTTTCGCAGTTCTGATGCTCGAAACGAATAACTAGAACGGCCTAGGGGAAAAGTACGCATACCGTTGTAATCGGGCGAGTTTCTACTTTCAGATGCAACAGAAATTTTGCGGATTGGTCAATCCGTTCGCGAGATATGGCAGTTTGGAGGTAAGAAACGCTTGAGAAACTCAAAATTTTCGCAGTTCTGATGCTCGAAACGAATAACTAGAACGGGTTAGGGGAAAAGTACGCATACAGTTGTAATCGGGCGAGTTTCTACTTTCAGATGCATCAGAAATTTTGCGGATTGGTCAATCCGTTCGCGAGATATGGCAGTTTGGAGGTAAGAAACGCTTGAGAAACTCAAAATTTTCGCAGTTCTGATGCTCGAAACGAATAACTAGAACGGCCTAGGGGAAAAGTACGCATACCGTTGTAATCGGGCGAGTTTCGACCTTCAGATGCAACAGAAATTTTGCGGATTGGTCAAGTCCGTTCGCGAAATATGGCAGTTTGTAGGTAAGAAACGCTTGAGAAACTCAAAATTTTCGCAGTTCTGATGCTCGAAACGAATAACTAGAACGGCCTAGGGGAAAAGTACGCATACCGTTGTAATCGGGCGAGTTTCTACTTTCAGATGCAACAGAAATTTTGCGGATTGGTCAATCCGTTCGCGAGATATGGCAGTTTGGAAGTAAGAAACGCTTGAGAAACTCAAAATTTTTGCAGTTCTGATGCTCGAAACGAATAACTAGGGCGGCCTAGCGGAAAAGTACGCATACCGTTGTAATCGGGCGAGTTTCTACTTTCAGATGCATCAGAAACTTTGCGGATTGGACAATCCGTTCGCGAGATGTGGCAGTTTGTAGGTTAGAAACGCTTGAGAAACTCAAAATTTTCGCAGTTCTGATGCTCGAAACGAATAACTAGAACGGCCTAGGGGAAAAGTACGCATACCGTTGTAATCGGGCGAGTTTCTACTTTCAGATGCAACAGAAATTTTGCGGATTGGTCAATCCGTTCGCGAGATATGGCAGTTTGGAGGTAAGAAACGCTTGAGAAACTCAAAATTTTCGCAGTTCTGATGCTCGAAACGAATAACTAGAACGGGTTAGGGGAAAAGTAAGCATACAGTTGTAATCGGGCGAGTTTCTACTTTCAGATGCATCAGAAATTTTGCGGATTGGACAATCCGTTCGCGAGATATGGCAGTTTGGAGGTAAGAAACGCTTGAGAAACTCAAAATTTTTGCAGTTCTGATGCTCGAAATGAATAACTAGGGCGGCCTAGGGGAAAAGTACGCATACCGTTGTAATCGGGCGAGTTTCTACTTTCAGATGCATCAGAAATTTTGCGGATTGGACAATCCGTTCGCGAGATGTGGCAGTTTGTAGGTGAGAAACGCTTGAGAAACTCAAAATTTTCGCAGTTCTGATGCTCGAAACGAATAACTAGAACGGCCTAGGGGAGAAGTACGCATACCGTTGTATTCGGGCGAGTTTCTACTTTCAGATGCAACAGAAATTTTGCGGATTGGTCAATCCGTTCGCGAGATATGGCAGTTTGGAGGTAAGAAACGCTTGAGAAACTCAAAATTTTCGCAGTTCTGATGCTCGACAAGCATAACTAGAACGGTCTAGGGGAAAAGTACGCATACCGTTGTAATCGGGCGAGTTTCTACTTTCAGATGCAACAGAAATTTTGCGGATTGGTCAAGTCTGTTCGCGAAATATGGCAGTTTGTAGGTAAGAAACGCTTGAGAAACTCAAAATTTTCGCAGTTCTGATGCTCGAAACGAATAACTAGAACGGCCTAGGGGAAAAGTACGCATACCGTTGTAATCGGGCGAGTTTCTACTTTCAGATGCAACAGAAATTTTGCGGATTGGTCAATCCGTTCGCGCGATATGGCAGTTTGGAAGTAAGAAACGCTTGAGAAACTCAAAATTTTTGCAGTTCTGATGCTCGAAACGAATAACTAGGGCGGCCTAGCGGAAAAGTACGCATACCGTTGTAATCGGGCGAGTTTCTACTTTCAGATGCATCAGAAACTTTGCGGATTGGACAATCCGTTCGCGAGATGTGGCAGTTTGTAGGTGAGAAACGCTTGAGAAACTCAAAATTTTCGCAGTTCTGATGCTCGAAACGAATAACTAGAACGGCCTAGGGGAAAAGTACGCATACCGTTGTAATCGGGCGAGTTTCTACTTTCAGATGCAACAGAAATTTTGCGGATTGGTCAATCCGTTCGCGAGATATGGCAGTTTGGAGGTAAGAAACGCTTGAGAAACTCAAAATTTTCGCAGTTCTGATGCTCGAAACGAATAACTAGAACGGGTTAGGGGAAAAGTACGCATACAGTTGTAATCGGGCGAGTTTCTACTTTCAGATGCATCAGAAATTTTGCGGATTGGACAATCCGTTCGCGAGATATGGCAGTTTGGAGGTAAGAAACGCTTGAGAAACTCAAAATTTTTGCAGTTCTGATGCTCGAAATGAATAACTAGGGCGGCCTAGGGGAAAAGTACGCATACCGTTGTAATCGGGCGAGTTTCTACTTTCAGATGCAACAGAAATTTTGCGGATTGGTCAATCCGTTCGCGAGATATGGCAGTTTGGAGGTAAGAAACGCTTGAGAAACTCAAAATTTTCGTAGTTCTGATGCTCGAAACGAATAACTAGAACGGCCTAGGGGAAAAGTACGCATACCGTTGTAATCGGGCGAGTTTCGACCTTCAGATGCAACAGAAATTTTGCGGATTGGTCAATCCGTTCGCGAGATATGGCAGTTTGGAGGTAAGAAACGCTTGAGAAACTCAAAATTTTCGCAGTTCTGATGCTCGAAACGAATAACTAGAACGGCCTAGGGGAAAAGTACGCATACCGTTGTAATCGGGCGAGTTTCGACCTTCAGATGCAACAGAAATTTTGCGGATTGGTCAATCCGTTCGCGAGATATGGCAGTTTGGAGGTAAGAAACGCTTGAGAAACTCAAAATTTTCGCAGTTCTGATGCTCGACAAGCATAACTAGAACGGTCTAGGGGAAAAGTACGCATACCGTTGTAATCGGGCGAGTTTCTACTTTCAGATGCAACAGAAATTTTGCGGATTGGTCAAGTCCGTTCGCGAAATATGGCAGTTTGTAGGTAAGAAACGCTTGAGAAACTCAAAATTTTCGCAGTTCTGATGCTCGAAACGAATAACTAGAACGGCCTAGGGGAAAAGTACGCATACCGTTGTAATCGGGCGAGTTTCGACCTTCAGATGCAACAGAAATTTTGCGGATTGGTCAATCCGTTCGCGAGATATGGCAGTTTGGAGGTAAGAAACGCTTGAGAAACTCAAAATTTTCGCAGTTCTGATGCTCGAAACGAATAACTAGAACGGGTTAGGGGAAAAGTACGCATACAGTTGTAATCGGGCGAGTTTCTACTTTCAGATGCATCAGAAATTTTGCGGATTGGTCAATCCGTTCGCGAGATATGGCAGTTTGGAGGTAAGAAACGCTTGAGAAACTCAAAATTTTCGCAGTTCTGATGCTCGAAACGAATAACTAGAACGGCCTAGGGGAAAAGTACGCATACCGTTGTAATCGGGCGAGTTTCGACCTTCAGATGCAACAGAAATTTTGCGGATTGGTCAATCAGTTCGCGAGATATGGCAGTTTGGATGTAAGAAACGCTTGAGAAACTCAAAATTTTCGCAGTTCTGATGCTCGACAAGCATAACTAGAACGGTCTAGGGGAAAAGTACGCATACCGTTGTAATCGGGCGAGTTTCTACTTTCAGATGCAACAGAAATTTTGCGGATTGGTCAAGTCCGTTCGCGAAATATGGCAGTTTGTAGGTAAGAAACGCTTGAGAAACTCAAAATTTTCGCAGTTCTGATGCTCGAAACGAATAACTAGAACGGCCTAGGGGAAAAGTACGCATACCGTTGTAATCGGGCGAGTTTCTACTTTCAGATGCAACAGAAATTTTGCGGATTGGTCAATCCGTTCGCGAGATATGGCAGTTTGGAAGTAAGAAACGCTTGAGAAACTCAAAATTTTTGCAGTTCTGATGCTCGAAACGAATAACTAGGGCGGCCTAGCGGAAAAGTACGCATACCGTTGTAATCGGGCGAGTTTCTACTTTCAGATGCATCAGAAACATTGCGGATTGGACAATCCGTTCGCGAGATGTGACAGTTTGTAGGTTAGAAACGCTTGAGAAACTCAAAATTTTCGCAGTTCTGATGCTCGAAACGAATAACTAGAACGGCCTAGGGGAAAAGTACGCATACCGTTGTAATCGGGCGAGTTTCTACTTTCAGATGCAACAGAAATTTTGCGGATTGGTCAATCCGTTCGCGAGATATGGCAGTTTGGAGGTAAGAAACGCTTGAGAAACTCAAAATTTTCGCAGTTCTGATGCTCGAAACGAATAACTAGAACGGGTTAGGGGACAAGTACGCATACAGTTGTAATCGGGCGAGTTTCTACTTTCAGATGCATCAGAAATTTTGCGGATTGGACAATCCGTTCGCGAGATATGGCAGTTTGGAGGTAAGAAACGCTTGAGAAACTCAAAATTTTTGCAGTTCTGATGCTCGAAATGAATAACTAGGGCGGCCTAGGGGAAAAGTACGCATACCGTTGTAATCGGGCGAGTTTCTACTTTCAGATGCATCAGAAATTTTGCGGATTGGACAATCCGTTCGCGAGATGTGGCAGTTTGTAGGTGAGAAACGCTTGAGAAACTCAAAATTTTCGCAGTTCTGATGCTCGAAACGAATAACTAGAACGGCCTAGGGGAAAAGTACGCATACCGTTGTAATCGGGCGAGTTTCGACCTTCAGATGCAACAGAAATTTTGCGGATTGGTCAATCCGTTCGCGAGATATGGCAGTTTGGAGGTAAGAAACGCTTGAGAAACTCAAAATTTTCGCAGTTCTGATGCTCGACAAGCATAACTAGAACGGTCTAGGGGAAAAGTACGCATACCGTTGTAATCGGGCGAGTTTCTACTTTCAGATGCAACAGAAATTTTGCGGATTGGTCAATCCGTTCGCGAGATATGGCAGTTTGGAGGTAAGAAACGCTTGAGAAACTCAAAATTTTCGTAGTTCTGATGCTCGAAACGAATAACTAGAACGGCCTAGGGGAAAAGTACGCATACCGTTGTAATCGGGCGAGTTTCGACCTTCAGATGCAACAGAAATTTTGCGGATTGGTCAATCCGTTCGCGAGATATGGCAGTTTGGAGGTAAGAAACGCTTGAGAAACTCAAAATTTTCGCAGTTCTGATGCTCGAAACGAATAACTAGAACGGCCTAGGGGAAAAGTACGCATACCGTTGTAATCGGGCGAGTTTCGACCTTCAGATGCAACAGAAATTTTGCGGATTGGTCAATCCGTTCGCGAGATATGGCAGTTTGGAGGTAAGAAACGCTTGAGAAACTCAAAATTTTCGCAGTTCTGATGCTCGACAAGCATAACTAGAACGGTCTAGGGGAAAAGTACGCATACCGTTGTAATCGGGCGAGTTTCTACTTTCAGATGCAACAGAAATTTTGCGGATTGGTCAAGTCCGTTCGCGAAATATGGCAGTTTGTAGGTAAGAAACGCTTGAGAAACTCAAAATTTTCGCAGTTCTGATGCTCGAAACGAATAACTAGAACGGCCTAGGGGAAAAGTACGCATACCGTTGTAATCGGGCGAGTTTCTACTTTCAGATGCAACAGAAATTTTGCGGATTGGTCAATCCGTTCGCGAGATATGGCAGTTTGGAAGTAAGAAACGCTTGAGAAACTCAAAATTTTTGCAGTTCTGATGCTCGAAACGAATAACTAGGGCGGCCTAGCGGAAAAGTACGCATACCGTTGTAATCGGGCGAGTTTCTACTTTCAGATGCATCAGAAACTTTGCGGATTGGACAATCCGTTCGCGAGATGTGGCAGTTTGTAGGCGAGAAACGCTTGAGAGACTCAAAATTTTCGCAGTTCTGATGCTCGAAACGAATAACTAGAACGGCCTAGGGGAAAAGTACGCATACCGTTGTAATCGGGCGAGTTTCTACTTTCAGATGCAACAGAAATTTTGCGGATTGGTCAATCCGTTCGCGAGATATGGCAGTTTGGAGGTAAGAAACGCTTGAGAAACTCAAAATTTTCGCAGTTCTGATGCTCGAAACGAATAACTAGAACGGGTTAGGGGAAAAGTACGCATACAGTTGTAATCGGGCGAGTTTCTACTTTCAGATGCATCAGAAATTTTGCGGATTGGTCAATCCGTTCGCGAGATATGGCAGTTTGGAGGTAAGAAACGCTTGAGAAACTCAAAATTTTCGCAGTTCTGATGCTCGAAACGAATAACTAGAACGGCCTAGGGGAAAAGTACGCATACCGTTGTAATCGGGCGAGTTTCGACCTTCAGATGCAACAGAAATTTTGCGGATTGGTCAATCCGTTCGCGAGATATGGCAGTTTGGATGTAAGAAACGCTTGAGAAACTCAAAATTTTCGCAGTTCTGATGCTCGACAAGCATAACTAGAACGGTCTAGGGGAAAAGTACGCATACCGTTGTAATCGGGCGAGTTTCTACTTTCAGATGCAACAGAAATTTTGCGGATTGGTCAAGTCCGTTCGCGAAATATGGCAGTTTGTAGGTAAGAAACGCTTGAGAAACTCAAAATTTTCGCAGTTCTGATGCTCGAAACGAATAACTAGAACGGCCTAGGGGAAAAGTACGCATACCGTTGTAATCGGGCGAGTTTCTACTTTCAGATGCAACAGAAATTTTGCGGATTGGTCAATCCGTTCGCGAGATATGGCAGTTTGGAAGTAAGAAACGCTTGAGAAACTCAAAATTTTTGCAGTTCTGATGCTCGAAACGAATAACTAGGGCGGCCTAGCGAAAAAGTACGCATACCGTTGTAATCGG
This sequence comes from Ptiloglossa arizonensis, assembly GCF_051014685.1. Classification (NCBI taxonomy): domain Eukaryota; kingdom Metazoa; phylum Arthropoda; class Insecta; order Hymenoptera; family Colletidae; genus Ptiloglossa; species Ptiloglossa arizonensis. The sequence continues at coordinate 497,439 of NW_027478386.1, forward strand.
GCGAGTTTCTACTTGCAGATGCATCAGAAACTTTGCGGATTGGACAATCCGTTCGCGAGATGTGGCAGTTTGTAGGTTAGAAACGCTTGAGAAACTCAAAATTTTCGCAGTTCTGATGCTCGAAACGAATAACTAGAACGGCCTAGGGGAAAAGTACGCATACCGTTGTAATCGGGCGAGTTTCTACTTTCAGATGCAACAGAAATTTTGCGGATTGGTCAATCCGTTCGCGAGATATGGCAGTTTGGAGGTAAGAAACGCTTAAGAAACTCAAAATTTTCGCAGTTCTGATGCTCGAAACGAATAACTAGAACGGCCTAGGGGAAAAGTACGCATACCGTTGTATTCGGGCGAGTTTCTACTTTCAGATGCAACAGAAATTTTGCGGATTGGTCAATCCGTTCGCGAGATATGGCAGTTTGGAGGTAAGAAACGCTTGAGAAACTCAAAATTTTCGCAGTTCTGATGCTCGACAAGCATAACTAGAACGGTCTAGGGGAAAAGTACGCATACCGTTGTAATCGGGCTAGTTTCTACTTTCAGATGCAACAGAAATTTTGCGGATTGGTCAAGTCCGTTCGCGAAATATGGCAGTTTGTAGGTAAGAAACGCTTGAGAAACTCAAAATTTTCGCAGTTCTGATGCTCGAAACGAATAACTAGAACGGCCTAGGGGAAAAGTACGCATACCGTTGTAATCGGGCGAGTTTCTACTTTCAGATGCAACAGAAATTTTGCGGATTGGTCAATCCGTTCGCGCGATATGGCAGTTTGGAAGTAAGAAACGCTTGAGAAACTCAAAATTTTTGCAGTTCTGATGCTCGAAACGAATAACTAGGGCGGCCTAGCGGAAAAGTACGCATACCGTTGTAATCGGGCGAGTTTCTACTTTCAGATGCATCAGAAACTTTGCGGATTGGACAATCCGTTCGCGAGATGTGGCAGTTTGTAGGTGAGAAACGCTTGAGAAACTCAAAATTTTCGCAGTTCTGATGCTCGAAACGAATAACTAGAACGGCCTAGGGGAAAAGTACGCATACCGTTGTAATCGGGCGAGTTTCTACTTTCAGATGCAACAGAAATATTGCGGATTGGTCAATCCGTTCGCGAGATATGGCAGTTTGGAGGTAAGAAACGCTTGAGAAACTCAAAATTTTCGCAGTTCTGATGCTCGAAACGAATAACTAGAACGGGTTAGGGGAAAAGTACGCATACAGTTGTAATCGGGCGAGTTTCTACTTTCAGATGCATCAGAAATTTTGCGGATTGGACAATCCGTTCGCGAGATATGGCAGTTTGGAGGTAAGAAACGCTTGAGAAACTCAAAATTTTTGCAGTTCTGATGCTCGAAATGAATAACTAGGGCGGCCTAGGGGAAAAGTACGCATACCGTTGTAATTGGGCGAGTTTCTACTTTCAGATGCATCAGAAATTTTGCGGATTGGACAATCCGTTCGCGAGATGTGGCAGTTTGTAGGTGAGAAACGCTTGAGAAACTCAAAATTTTCGCAGTTCTGATGCTCGAAACGAATAACTAGAACGGCCTAGGGGAAAAGTACGCATACCGTTGTAATCGGGCGAGTTTCTACTTTCAGATGCAACAGAAATTTTGCGGATTGGTCAATCCGTTCGCGAGATATGGCAGTTTGGAGGTACGAAACGCTTGAGAAACTCAAAATTTTCGCAGTTCTGATGCTCGAAACGAATAACTAGAACGGCCTAGGGGAAAAGTACGCATACCGTTGTAATCGGGCGAGTTTCGACCTTCAGATGCAACAGAAATTTTGCGGATTGGTCAATCCGTTCGCGAGATATGGCAGTTTGGAGGTAAGAAACGCTTGAGAAACTCAAAATTTTCGCAGTTCTGATGCTCGACAAGCATAACTAGAACGGTCTAGGGGAAAAGTACGCATACCGTTGTAATCGGGCGAGTTTCTACTTTCAGATGCAACAGAAATTTTGCGGATTGGTCAAGTCCGTTCGCGAAATATGGCAGTTTGTAGGTAAGAAACGCTTGAGAAACTCAAAATTTTCGCAGTTCTGATGCTCGAAACGAATAACTAGGGCGGCCTAGCGGAAAAGTACGCATACCGTTGTAATCGGGCGAGTTTCTACTTTCAGATGCATCAGAAACTTTGCGGATTGGACAATCCGTTCGCGAGATGTGGCAGTTTGTAGGTTAGAAACGCTTGAGAAACTCAAAATTTTCGCAGTTCTGATGCTCGAAACGAATAACTAGAACGGCCTAGGGGAAAAGTACGCATACCGTTGTAATCGGGCGAGTTTCTACTTTCAGATGCAACAGAAATTTTGCGGATTGGTCAATCCGTTCGCGAGATATGGCAGTTTGGAGGTAAGAAACGCTTGAGAAACTCAAAATTTTCGCAGTTCTGATGCTCGAAACGAATAACTAGAACGGGTTAGGGGAAAAGTACGCATACAGTTGTAATCGGGCGAGTTTCTACTTTCAGATGCATCAGAAATTTTGCGGATTGGACAATCCGTTCGCGAGATATGGCAGTTTGGAGGTAAGAAACGCTTGAGAAACTCAAAATTTTTGCAGTTCTGATGCTCGAAATGAATAACTAGGGCGGCCTAGGGGAAAAGTACGCATACCGTTGTAATCGGGCGAGTTTCTACTTTCAGATGCAACAGAAATTTTGCGGATTGGTCAATCCGTTCGCGAGATATGGCAGTTTGGAGGTAAGAAACGCTTGAGAAACTCAAAATTTTCGCAGTTCTGATGCTCGACAAGCATAACTAGAACGGTCTAGGGGAAAAGTACGCATACCGTTGTAATCGGGCGAGTTGCTACTTTCAGATGCAACAGAAATTTTGCGGATTGGTCAAGTCTGTTCGCGAAATATGGCAGTTTGTAGGTAAGAAACGCTTGAGAAACTCAAAATTTTCGCAGTTCTGATGCTCGAAACGAATAACTAGAACGGCCTAGGGGAAAAGTTCGCATACCGTTGTAATCGGGCGAGTTTCTACTTTCAGATGCAACAGAAATTTTGCGGATTGGTCAATCCGTTCGCGCGATATGGCAGTTTGGAAGTAAGAAACGCTTGAGAAACTCAAAATTTTTGCAGTTCTGATGCTCGAAACGAATAACTAGGGCGGCCTAGCGGAAAAGTACGCATACCGTTGTAATCGGGCGAGTTTCTACTTTCAGATGCATCAGAAACTTTGCGGATTGGACAATCCGTTCGCGAGATGTGGCAGTTTGTAGGTGAGAAACGCTTGAGAAACTCAAAATTTTCGCAGTTCTGATGCTCGAAACGAATAACTAGAATGGCCCAGGGGAAAAGCACACATACCGTTTCAATCGGGCGAGCTTCGACTTTCAGATGCAACAGAAATTTTGCGGATTGGTCAATCCGTTCGCGAGATATGGCAGTTTGGATGTAAGAAACGCTTGAGAAACTCAAAATTTTCGCGGTTCTGATGCTCGAAACGAATAACAAGAACGGCCTAGGGGAAAAGTACGCACACCGTTGTAATCGGGCGAGTTTCTACTTTCAGATGCAACAGAAATTTTGCGGATTGGTCAATCCGTTCGCGAGATATGGCAGTTTGGAGGTAAGCAATGCTTGAGAAACCCAAAATTTTCGCAGTTCTGTTGCTCGAAACGAATAACTAGAACGGGCTAGGGGAAAAGTACGCATACAGTTGTAATCGGGCGAGTTTCTACTTTCAGATGCATCAGAAATTTTGCGGATTGGTCAATCCGTTCGCGAGATATGGCAGTTTGGAGGTAAGAAACGCTTGAGAAACTCAAAATTTCCGCAGTTCTGATGCTCGAAACGAATAACAAGGACGACCTAGGGGAAAAGTACGCATGCCGTTGTGATCGGGCGAGTTTCTACTTTCCGATGCAACAGAAATTTTGCGGATTGGTCAATCCGTTCGCGAGATATGGCAGTTTGGAGATAAGAAACGCTTGAGAAACTCAAAATTTTCGCAGTTCTGATGCTCGAGACGAATAACTAGAACGGCCTAGGGGAGAAGTACGCATACCGTTGTAATCGGACGAGTTTCTACTTTCAGATGCAACAGAAATTTTGCGGATTGGAAAATCCGTTCGCGTGATATGGCAGTTTGGAGGTAAGAAACGGTTGAGAAACTCAAAATTTGCACAGTTCTGATGCTCGAAACGAATAACTAGAATGGCCCAGGGGAAAAGCACACATACCGTTTCAATTGGGCGAGTTTCTACTTTCAGATGCAACAGAAATTTTGCGGATTGGTCCATCCGTTCGCGAGATATGGCAGTTTGGAGGTAAGAAACGGTTGAGAAACTCAAAATTTTCACATTTCTGATGCTCGAAACGAATAACAAGAACGGCGTAGGGAAAAAGTACTCATACCGTTGTAATCGGGCGAGTATCTACTTTCAGATGCAACAGAAATTTTGCGGATTGGACAATCCCTTTTCGAGATGTGGCAGTTTGTAGGTGAGAAACGCTTGAGAAACTCAAAATTTTCGCAGTTCTGATGCTCGAAACGAATAACTAGAACGGGTTAGGGGAAAAGTACGCATACAGTTGTAATCGGGCGAGTTTCTACTTTCAGATGCATCAGAAATTTTGCGGATTGGACAATCCGTTCGCGAGATATGGCAGTTTGTAGGTAAGAAACGCTTGAGAAACTCAAAATTTTCGCAGTTCTGATGCTCGAAACGAATAACTAGAACGGCCTAGGGGAAAAGCACGCATACCGTTGTAATCGGGCGAGCTTCGACTTTCAGATGCAACAGAAATTTTGCGGATTGGTCAAACCGTTCGCGAGATATGGCAGTTTGGATGTAAGAAACGCTTGAGAAACTCAAAATTTTCGCGGTTCTGATGCTCGAAACGAATAACAAGAACGGCGTAGGGAAAAAGTACTCATACCGTTGTAATCGGTCGAGTATCTACTTTCAGATGCAACAGAAATTTTGCGGATTGGACAATCCCTTTTCGAGATGTGGCAGTTTGTAGGTGAGAAACGCTTGAGAAACTCAAAATTTTCGCAGTTCTGATGCTCGAAACGAATAACTAGAACGGGTTAGGGGAAAAGTACTCATACCGTTGTAATCGGGCGAGTATCTACTTTCAGATGCAACAGAAATTTTGCGGATTGGACAATCCCTTTTCGAGATGTGGCAGTTTGTAGGTGAGAAACGCTTGAGAAACTCAAAATTTTCGCAGTTCTGATGCTCGAAACGAATAACTAGAACGGGTTAGGGGAAAAGTACGCATACAGTTGTAATCGGGCGAGTTTCTACTTTCAGATGCATCAGAAATTTTGCGGATTGGACAATCCGTTCGCGAGATATGGCAGTTTGTAGGTAAGAAACGCTTGAGAAACTCAAAATTTTCGCAGTTCTGATGCTCGAAACGAATAACTAGAACGGCCTAGGGGAAAAGCACGCATACCGTTGTAATCGGGCGAGCTTCGACTTTCAGATGCAACAGAAATTTTGCGGATTGGTCAATCCGTTCGCGAGATATGGCAGTTTGGATGTAAGAAACGCTTGAGAAACTCAAAATTTTCGCGGTTCTGATGCTCGAAACGAATAACAAGAACGGCCTAGGGGAAAAGTACGCACACCGTTGTAATCGGGCGAGTTTCTACTTTCAGATGCAACAGAAATTTTGCGGATTGGTCAATCCGTTCCCGAGATATGGCAGTTTGGAGGTAAGCAATGCTTGAGAAACTCAAAATTTTCGCAGTTCTGTTGCTCGAAACGAATAACTAGAACGGGCTAGGGGAAAAGTACGCATACAGTTGTAATCGGGCGAGTTTCTACTTTCAGATGCATCAGAAATTTTGCGGATTGGACAATCCGTTCGCGAGATATGGCAGTTTGGAGGTAAGAAACGCTTGAGAAACTCAAAATTTTCGCAGTTCTGATGCTCGAAACGAATAACTAGAACGGCCTCGGGGAAAAGCACGCATACCGTTGTAATCGGGCGAGCTTCGACTTTCAGATGCAACAGAAATTTTGCGGATTGGTCAATCCGTTCGCGAGATATGGCAGTTTGGATGTAAGAAACGCTTGAGAAACTCAAAATTTTCGCGGTTCTGATGCTCGAAACGAATAACAAGAACGGCCTAGGGGAAAAGTACGCACACCGTTGTAATCGGGCGAGTTTCTACTTTCAGATGCAACAGAAATTTTGCGGATTGGTCAATCCGTTCGCGAGATATGGCAGTTTGGAGGTAAGCAATGCTTGAGAAACTCAAAATTTTCGCAGTTCTGTTGCTCGAAACGAATAACTAGAACGGGCTAGGGGAAAAGTACGCATACAGTTGTAATCGGGCGAGTTTCTACTTTCAGATGCATCAGAAATTTTGCGGATTGGTCAATCCGTTCGCGAGATATGGCAGTTTGGAGGTAAGAAACGCTTGAGAAACTCAAAATTTCCGCAGTTCTGATGCTCGAAACGAATAACAAGGACGACCTAGGGGAAAAGTACGCATGCCGTTGTGATCGGGCGAGTTTCTACTTTCCGATGCAACAGAAATTTTGCGGATTGGTCAATCCGTTCGCGAGATATGGCAGTTTGGAGATAAGAAACGCTTGAGAAACTCAAAATTTTCGCAGTTCTGATGCTCGAGACGAATAACTAGAACGGCCTAGGGGAGAAGTACGCATACCGTTGTATTCGGACGAGTTTCTACTTTCAGATGCAACAGAAATTTTGCGGATTGGAAAATCCGTTCGCGTGATATGGCAGTTTGGAGGTAAGAAACGGTTGAGAAACTCAAAATTTGCACAGTTCTGATGCTCGAAACGAATAACTAGAATGGCCCAGGGGAAAAGCACACATACCGTTTCAATTGGGCGAGTTTCTACTTTCAGATGCAACAGAAATTTTGCGGATTGGTCCATCCGTTCGCGAGATATGGCAGTTTGGAGGTAAGAAACGGTTGAGAAACTCAAAATTTTCACATTTCTGATGCTCGAAACGAATAACAAGAACGGCGTAGGGAAAAAGTACTCATACCGTTGTAATCGGGCGAGTATCTACTTTCAGATGCAACAGAAATTTTGCGGATTGGACAATCCCTTTTCGAGATGTGGCAGTTTGTAGGTGAGAAACGCTTGAGAAACTCAAAATTTTCGCAGTTCTGATGCTCGAAACGAATAACTAGAACGGCCTAGGGGAAAAGTACGCATACCGTTGTAATCGGGCGAGTTTCTACTTTCAGATGCAACAGAAATTTTGCGGATTGGTCAATCCGTTCGCGAGATATGGCAGTTTGGAGGTAAGAAACGCTTGAGAAACTCAAAATTTTCGCAGTTCTGATGCTCGAAACGAATAACTAGAACGGGTTAGGGGAAAAGTACGCATACAGTTGTAATCGGGCGAGTTTCTACTTTCAGATGCATCAGAAATTTTGCGGATTGGACAATCCGTTCGCGAGATATGGCAGTTTGGAGGTAAGAAACGCTTGAGAAACTCAAAATTTTCGCAGTTCTGATGCTCGAAACGAATAACTAGAACGGCCTAGGGGAAAAGCACGCATACCGTTGTAATCGGGCGAGCTTCGACTTTCAGATGCAACAGAAATTTTGCGGATTGGTCAATCCGTTCGCGAGATATGGCAGTTTGGATGTAAGAAACGCTTGAGAAGCTCAAAATTTTCGCGGTTCTGATGCTCGAAACGAATAACAAGAACGGCCTAGGGGAAAAGTACGCACACCGTTGTAATCGGGCTAGTTTCTACTTTCAGATGCAACAGAAATTTTGCGGATTGGACAATCCGTTCGCGAGATATGGCAGTTTGGAGGTAAGAAACGCTTGAGAAACTCAAAATTTTCGCAGTTCTGATGCTCGAAACGAATAACTAGAACGGCCTAGGGGATAAGTACACATACCATTGTAATCGGGCGAGTTTCGACTTTCATATGCAACAGAAATTTTGCGGATTGGTCAATCCATTCCCGAGATATGGCAGTTTGGAGGTAAGAAACGCTTGAGAAACTAAAAATTTTCACAGTTCTGGTGCTCGAAACGAATAACTAGACGGCCTAGGGGAAAAGTACGCATACCGTTGTAATCGGACGAGTTTCTACTTTCAGATGCAACAGAAATTTTGCGGATTGGAAAATCCGTTCGCGTGATATGGCAGTTTGGAGGTAAGAAACGCTTGAGAAACTCAAAATTTGCACAGTTCTGATGCTCGAAACGAATAACTAGAATGGCCCAGGGGAAAAGCACACATACCGTTTCAATTGGGCGAGTTTCTACTTTCAGATGCAACAGAAATTTTGCGGATTGGTCTATCCGTTCGCGAGATATGGCAGTTTGGAGGTAAGAAACGGTTGAGAAACTCAAAATTTTCACATTTCTGATGCTCGAAACGAATAACAAGAACTGCGTACGGAAAAAGTACTCATACCGTTGTAATCGGGCGAGTATCTACTTTCAGATGCAACAGAAATTTTGCGGATTGGTCAATCCGTTCGCGAGATATGGCAGTTTGGAGGTAAGAAACGCTCGAGAAACTCAAAATTTTCGCAGTTCTGATGCTCGAAAAGCATAACTAGAACGGCCTAGGGGAAAAGTACGCACACCGTTGTAATCGGGCGAGTTTCGACCATCAGATGCAACAGAAATTTTGCGGATTGGTCAATCCATTCGCGAGATATGGCAGTTAGGAAGTAAGAAACGCTTGAGAAACTCAAAATTTTCGCAGTTCTGATGCTCGAAACGAATAACTAGAACGGCCTAGGGGAAAAGTACGCATAGTGTTGTAATCGGGCGAGTTTCTACTTTCAGATGCAACAGAAATTTTGCGGATTGGTCAATCCGTTCGCGCGATGTGGCAGTTTGGAGGTAAGAAACGCTCGAGAAACTCAAAATTTTCACATTTCTGATGCTCGAAACGAATAACAAGAACGGCGTACGGAAAAAGTACTCATACCGTCGTAATCGGGCGAGTTTCTACTTTCAGATGCAACAGAAATTTTGCGGATTGGTCAATCCGTTCGCGAGATATGGCAGTTTGGAGGTAAGAAACGCTTGAGAAACTCAGAATTTTCGCAGTTCTGATGCTCGAAACGAATAACTAGAACGGCCTAGGGGAAAAGTACGCATACCGTTGTAATCGGGCGAGTTTCTACTTTCAGATGCAACAGAAATTTTGCGGATTGGTCAATCCGTTCGCGAGATATGGCAGTTTGGAGGTAAGAAACGCTTGAGAAACTCAAAATTTTCGCGGTTCTGATGCTCGAAACGAATAACAAGAACGGCCTAGGGGAAAAGTACGCTCACCTTTGTAATCGGGCGAGTTTCTACTTTCAGATGCAACAGAAATTTTGCGGATTGGTCAATCCGTTCGCGAGATATGGCAGTTTGGAGGTAAGAAACGCTTGAGAAACTAAAAATTTTCACAGTTCTGGTGCTCGAAACGAATAACTAGACGGCCTAGGGGAAAAGTACGCATACCGTTGTAATCGGACGAGTTTCTACTTTCAGATGCAACAGAAATTTTGCGGATTGGAAAATCCGTTCGCGTGATATGGCAGTTTGGAGGTAAGAAACGGTTGAGAAACTCAAAATTTGCACAGTTCTGATGCTCGAAACGAATAACTAGAATGGCCCAGGGGAAAAGCACACATACCGTTTCAATTGGGCGAGTTTCTACTTTCAGATGCAACAGAAATTTTGCGGATTGGTCTATCCGTTCGCGAGATATGGCAGTTTGGAGGTAAGAAACGGTTGAGAAACTCAAAATTTTCACATTTCTGATGCTCGAAACGAATAACAAGAACGGCGTAGGGAAAAAGTACTCATACCGTTGTAATCGGGCGAGTATCTACTTTCAGATGCAACAGAAATTTTGCGGATTGGTCAATCCGTTCGCGAGATATGGCAGTTTGGAGGTAAGCAACGCTTGAGAAACTCAAAATTTTCGCAGTTCTGTTGCTCGAAACGAATAACTAGAACGGGCTAGGGGAAAAGTAGGCATACAGTTGTAATCGGGCGAGTTTCTACTTTCAGATGCAACAGAAATTTTGCGGATTGGTCAATCCGTTCGCGAGATATGGCAGTTTGGAGGTAAGAAACGCTTGAGAAACTCAAAATTTTCGCGGTTCTGATGCTCGAAACGAATAACAATAACGGCCTAGGGGAAAAGTACGCACACCGTTGTAATCGGGCGAGTTTCTACTTTCAGATGCAACAGAAATTTTGCGGATTGGTCAATCCGTTCGCGAGATATGGCAGTTTGGACGTAACAACGCTCGAGAAACTCAAAATTTTCGCAGTTCTGATGCTCGAAACGAATAACTAGAACGGCCTAGGGGGAAAGTACGCATAGTGTTGTAATCGGTCGAGTTTTTACTTTCAGATGCAACAGAAATTTTGCGGATTGGTCAATCCGTTCGCGAGATATGGCAGTTTGGAGGTAAGAAACGGTTGAGAAACTCAAAATTATCACATTTCTGATGCTCGACAAGCATAACTAGAACGGCCTAGGGGAAGAGTACGCACACTGTTGTAATCGGGCGAGTTTCTACTTTCAGATGCAACAGAAATTTTGCGGATTGGTCAATCCGTTCGCGAGATATGGCAGTTTGGAGGTAAGAAACGCTCGAGTAACTCAAAATTTTCGCAGTTCTGATGCTCGACAAGCATAACTAGAACGGCCTAGGGGAAAAGTACGCACACCGTTGTAATCGGGCGAGTTTCTACTTTCAGATGCAACAGAAATTTTGCGGATTGGTCAATCCGTTCGCGAGATATGGCAGTTTGGAGGTAAGAAACGCTTGAGAAACTCAAAATTTTCGCAGTTCTGATCCTCGAAACGAATAACTAGAACGGCCTAGGGGAAAAGTACGCATACCGTCGTAATCGGGCGAGTTTCTACTTTCAGATGCAACAGAAATTTTGCGGATTGGTCAATCCGTTCGCGAGATATGGCAGTTTGGAGGTAAGAAACGCTTGAGAAACTCAAAATTTTCGCGGTTCTGATGCTCGAAACGAATAACAATAACGGCCTAGGGGAAAAGTACGCACACCGTTGTAATCGGGCGAGTTTCTACTTTCAGATGCAACAGAAATTTTGCGGATTGGTCAATCCGTTCGCGAGATATGGCAGTTTGGAGGTAAGAAACGCTTGAGAAACTCAAAATTTTCGCAGTTCTGATGCTCGAAACGAATAACTAGAACGGCCTAGGGGAAAAGTACGCACAGTGTTGTAATCGGGCGAGTTTCTACTTTCAGATGCAACAGAAATTTTGCGGATTGGTCAATCCGTTCGCGAGATATGGCAGTTTGGAGGTAGGCAACGCTTGAAAAACTCAAAATTTTCGCAGTTCTGTTGCTCGAAACGAATAAATAGAACGGGCTGGGGGAAAAGTACGCATACCGTTGTAATCGGGCGAGTTTCTACTTTCAGATGCAACAGAAATTTTGCGGATTGGTCAATCCGTTCGCGAGATACGGCAGTTTGGAGGTAAGCAACGCTTGAAAAACTTAAAATTTTCGCAGTTCTGTTGCTCGAAACGAATAACTAGAACGGCCTAGGGGAAAAGTACGCATAGTGTTGTAATCGGGCGAGTTTCTACTTTCAGATGCAACAGAAATTTTGCGGATTGGTCAATCCGTTCGCGAGATATGGCAGTTTGGAGGAAAGAAACGCTTGAGAAACTCAAAATTTTCGCAGTTCTGATGCTCGAAACGAATAACTAGAACGGCCTAGGGGAAAAGTACGAATAGTGTTATAATCGGGCGAGTTTCTACTTTCAGATGCAACAGAAATTGTGCGGATTGGTCAATCCGTTCGCGAGATATGGCAGTTTGGAAGTAAGAAACGCTTGAGAAACTCAAAATTTTCGCAGTTCTGTTGCTCGAAACGAATAACTAGAACGGGCTAGGGGAAAAGTACGCATACCGTTGTAATCGGGCGAGTTTCTACTTTCAGATGCAACAGAAATTTTGCAGATTGGTAAATCCGTTCGCGAGATATGGCAGTTTGGATGTAAGAAACGCTTGAGAAACTCAAAATTTTCGCAGTTCTGATGCTCGAAACGAATAACTAGAACGGCCTAGGGGAAAAGTACGCACACCGTTGTAATCGGGCGAGTTTCTGCTTTCAGATGCATCAGAAATTTTGCGGATTGGTCAATACGTTCGCGAGATATGGCAGTTTGGAGGTAAGAAACGCTTGAGAAACTCAAAATTTTCGCGGTTCTGATGCTCGAAACGAATAACTAGAACGGCCTACGGGAAAAGTACGCATACCGTTGTAATCGGGCGAGTTTCTTCTTTCAGATGCAACAGAAATTTTGCGGATTGGTCAATCCGTTTGTGAGATATGGCAGTTTGGAGGTAAGAAACGCTCGAGATACTCAAAATTTTCGCTGTTCTGATGCTCGACAAGCATAACTAGAACGGCCTAGGGGAAAAGTACGCACACCGTTGTAATCGGGCGAGTTTCTACTTTCAGATGCAATAGAAATTTTGCGGATTGGTCAATCCGTTCGCGAGATATGGCAGTTTGGAGGTAAGAAACGCTTGAGAAACTCAAAATTTTCGCGGTTCTGATGCTCGAAACGAATAACTAGAACGGCCTACGGGAAAAGTACGCATACCGTTGTAATCGGGCGAGTTTCTACTTTCAGATGCAACAGAAATTTTGCGGATTGGTCAATCCGTTCGTGAGATATGGCAGTTTGGAGGTAAGAAACGCTCGAGAAACTCAAAATTTTCGCTGTTCTGATGCTCGACAAGCATAACTAGAACGGCCTAGGGGAAAAGTACGCACACCGTTGTAATCGGGCGAGTTTCTACTTTCAGATGCAACAGAAATTTTGCGGATTGGTCAATCCGTTCGCGAGATATGGCAGTTTGGAGGTAAGAAACGCTTGAGAAACTCAAAATTTTCGCGGTTCTGATGCTCGAAACGAATAACTAGAACGGCCTACGGGAAAAGTACGCATACCGTTGTAATCGGGCGAGTTTCTACTTTCAGATGCAACAGAAATTTTGCGGATTGGTCAATCCGTTCGTGAGATATGGCAGTTTGGAGGTAAGAAACGCTCGAGAAACTCAAAATTTTCGCTGTTCTGATGCTCGACAAGCATAACTAGAACGGCCTAGGGGAAAAGAACGCACACCGTTGTAGTCGGGGGAGTTTCTACTTTCAGATGCAACAGAAATTTTGCGGATTGGTCAATACGTTCGCGAGATATGGCAGTTTGGAGGTAAGAAACGCTTGAGAAACTCAAAATTTTCGCGGTTCTGATGCTCGAAACGAATAACTAGAACGGCCTACGGGAATAGTACGCATACCGTTGTAATCGGGCGAGTTTCTACTTTCAGATGCAACAGAAATTTTGCGGATTGGTCAATCCGTTCGCGAGATATGGCAGTTTGGAGGTAAGAAACGCTTGAGAAACTCAAAATTTTCGCGGTTCTGATGCTCGAAACGAATAACTAGAACGGCCTACGGGAATAGTACGCATACCGTTGTAATCGGGCGAGTTCCTACTTTCAGATGCAACAGAAATTTTGCGGATTGGTCAATCCGTTCGCGAGTTATGGCAGTTTGGAGGTAAGAAACGCTTGAGAAACTAAAATTTTCGCAGTTCTGATGCTCGAACCGAATAACTAGAACGGCCTAGGGGAAAAGTACGCACAGTGTTGTAATCGGGCGAGTTTCTACTTTCAGATGCAACAGAAATTTTGCGGATTGGTCAATCCGTTCGCGAGATATGGCAGTTTGGAGGTAGGCAACGCTTGAAAAACTCAAAATTTTCGCAGTTCTGTTGCTCGAAACGAATAAATAGAACGGGCTAGGGGAAAAGTACGCATACCGTTGTAATAGGGCGAGTTTCTACTTTCAGATGCAACAGAAATTTTGCGGATTGGTCAATCCGTTCGCGAGATACGGCAGTTTGGAGGTAAGCAACGCTTGAAAAACTCAAAATTTTCGCAGTTCTGTTGCTCGAAACGAATAACTAGAACGGCCTAGGGGAAAAGTACGCATAGTGTTGTAATCGGGCGAGTTTCTACTTTCAGATGCAACAGAAATTTTGCGGATTGGTTAATCCGTTCGCGAGATATGGCAGTTTGGAGGTAAGAAACGCTTGAGAAACTCAAAATTTTCGCAGTTCTGTTGCTCGAAACGAATAACTAGAACGGCCTAGGGGAAAAGTACGCATAGTGTTGTAATCGGGCGAGTTTCTACTTTCAGATGCAACAGAAATTTTGCGGATTGGTTAATCCGTTCGCGAGATATGGCAGTTTGGAGGTAAGAAACGCTTGAGAAACTCAAAATTTTCGCAGTTCTGATGCTCGTACCGAATAACTAGAACGGCCTAGGGGAAAAGTACGCACAGTGTTGTAATCGGGCGAGTTTCTACTTTCAGATGCAACAGAAATTTTGCGGATTGGTTAATCCGTTCGCGAGATATGGCAGTTTGGAAGTAAGAAACGCTTGAGAAACTCAAAATTTTCGCAGTTCTGTTGCTCGAAACGAATAACTAGAACGGGATAGGGGAAAAGTACGCATACCGTTGTAATCGGGCGAGTTTCTACTTTCAGATGCAACAGAAATTTTGCGGATTGGTGAATCCGTTCGCGAGATATGGCAGTTTGGATGTAAGAAACGCTTGAGAAACTCAAAATTTTCGCGGTTCTGATGCTCGAAACGAATAACTAGAACGGCCTACGGGAATAGTACGCATACCGTTGTAATCGGGCGAGTTTCTACTTTCAGATGCAACAGAAATTTTGCGGATTGGTCAATCCGTTCGCGAGTTATGGCAGTTTGGAGGTAAGAAACGCTTGAGAAACTCAAAATTTTCGCAGTTCTGATGCTCGAACCGAATAACTAGAACGGCCTAGGGGAAAAGTACGCACAGTGTTGTAATCGGGCGAGTTTCTACTTTCAGATGCAACAGAAATTTTGCGGATTGGTCAATCCGTTCGCGAGATATGGCAGTTTGGAGGTAGGCAACGCTTGAAAAACTCAAAATTTTCGCAGTTCTGTTGCTCGAAACGAATAAATAGAACGGGCTAGGGGAAAAGTACGCATACCGTTGTAATCGGGCGAGTTTCTACTTTCAGATGCAACAGAAATTTTGCGGATTGGTCAATCCGTTCGCGAGATACGGCAGTTTGGAGGTAAGCAACGCTTGAAAAACTCAAAATTTTCGCAGTTCTGTTGCTCGAAACGAATAACTAGAACGGCCTAGGGGAAAAGTACGCATAGTGTTGTAATCGGGCGAGTTTCTACTTTCAGATGCAACAGAAATTTTGCGGATTGGTTAATCCGTTCGCGAGATATGGCAGTTTGGAGGTAAGAAACGCTTGAGAAACTCAAAATTTTCGCAGTTCTGATGCTCGAAACGAATAACTAGAACGGCCTAGGGGAAAAGTACGAATAGTGTTATAATCGGGCGAGTTTCTACTTTCAGATGCAACAGAAATTGTGCGGATTGGTCAATCCGTTCGCGAGATATGGCAGTTTGGAAGTAAGAAACGCTTGAGAAACTCAAAATTTTCGCAGTTCTGTTGCTTGAAACGAATAACTAGAACGGGATAGGGGAAAAGTACGCATACCGTTGTAATCGGGCGAGTTTCTACTTTCAGATGCAACAGAAATTTTGCGGATTGGTGAATCCGTTCGCGAGATATGGCAGTTTGGATGTAAGAAACGCTTGAGAAACTCAAAATTTTCGCAGTTCTGATGCTCGAAACGAATAACTAGAACGGCCTAGGGGAAAAGTACGCACACCGTTGTAATCGGGCGAGTTTCTGCTTTCAGATGCAACAGAAATTTTGCGGATTGGTCAATCCGTTCGCGAGATATGGCAGTTTGGAAGTAAGCAACGCTTGAGAAACTCAAAATTTTCGCAGTTCTGTTGCTCGAAACGAATAACTAGAACGGGCTAGGGGAAAAGTACGCATACAGTTGTAATCGGGAGAGTTTCTACTTTCAGATGCATCAGAAATTTTGCGGATTGGACAATCCGTTCGCGAGATGTGGCAGTTTGTAGGTGAGAAACGCTTGAGAAACTCAAAATTTTCGCAGTTCTGATGCTCGAAACGAATAACTAGAACGGCCTAGGGGAAAAGTACGCATACCGTTGTAATCGGGCGAGTTTCTACCTTCAGATGCAACAGAAATTTTGCGGATTGGTCAATCCGTTCGCGAGATATGGCAGTTTGGAAGTAAGAAACGCTTGAGAAACTCAAAATTTTCGCAGTTCTGATGCTCGAAACGAATAACTAGAACGGCCTAGGGGAAAAGTGCGCATGCCGTTGCAATCGGGCGTGTTTCTACTTTCAGATGCAACAGAAATTTTGCGGATTGGTCAATCCGTTCGCGAGATATGGCAGTTTGGATGTAAGAAACACTTGAGAAACTCAAAATTTTCGCAGTTCTGATGCTCGACAATCATAACTAGAACGGCCTAGGGGAAAAGTACGCATAGTGTTGTAATCGGGCGAGTTTTTACTTTCAGATGCAACAGAAATTTTGCGGATTGGTCAATCCGTTCGCGAGTTATGGCAGTTTGGAGGTAAGAAACGCTTGAGAAACTCAAAATTTTCGCAGTTCTGATGCTCGAAACGAATAACTAGAACGGCCTACGGGAAAAGTACGCATAGTGTTGTAATCGTGCGAGTTTCTACTTTCAGATGCAACAGAAATTTTGCGGACTGGTCAATCCGTTCGCGAGATATGGCAGTTTGGAAGTAAGAAACGCTTGAGAAACTCAAAATTTTCGCAGTTCTGATGCTCGAAACGCATAACTAGAACGGCCTAGGGGAAAAGTACGCATAGTGTTGTAGTCGGGGGAGTTTCTACTTTCAGATGCAACAGAAATTTTGCGGATTGGTCAATCCGTTCGCGAGATATGGCAGTTTGGAGGTAAGAAACGCTCGAGAAACTCAAAATTTTCGCAGATCTGATGCTCGACAAGCATAACTAGAACGGCCTAGGGGAAAAGTACGCACACCGTTGTAATCGGGCGAGTTTCTACTTTCAGATGCAACAGAAATTTTGCGGATTGGTCAATCCGTTCGCGAGATATGGCAGTTTGGAGGTAAGCAACGCTTGAAAAACTCAAAATTTTCGCAGTTCTGTTGCCCGAAACGAATAACTAGAACGGCCTAGGGGAAAAGTACGCATAGTGTTGTAATCGGGCGAGTTTCTACTTTCAGATGCAACAGAAATTTTGCGGATTGGTCAATCCGTTCGCGAGATATGGCAGTTTGGAGGTAAGAAACGCTCGAGAAATTCAAAATTTTCGCAGTTCTGATGCTCGACAAGCATAACTAGAACGGCCTAGGGGAAAAGTACGCATAGTGTTGTAATCGGGCGAGTTTCTACTTTCAGATGCAACAGAAATTTTGCGGATTGGTCAATCCGTTCGCGAGATATGGCAGTTTGGAGGTAAGAAACGCTTGAAAAACTCAAAATTTTCGCAGTTCTGTTGCCCGAAACGAATAACTAGAACGGGCTAGGGGAAAAGTACGCATACCGTTGTAATCGGGCGAGTTTCTACTTTCTGATGCAACAGAAATTTTGCGGATTGGTCAATCCGTTCGCGAGATATGGCAGTTTGGAGGTAAGCAAAGCTTGAAAAACTCAAAATTTTCGCAGTTCTGTTGCTCGAAACGAATAACTAGAACGGCCTACGGGAGAAGTACGCACAGTGTTGTAATCGGGCGAGTATATACTTTCAGATGCAACAGAAATTTTGCGGATTGGTCAATCCGTTCGCGAGATATGGCAGTTTGGAAGTAAGAAACGCTTGAGAAACTCAAAATTTTCGCAGTTCTGATGCTCGAAACGAATAACTAGAACGGCCTAGGGGAAAAGTACGCATAGTGTTGTAGTCGGGGGAGTTTCTACTTTCAGATGCAACAGAAATTTTGCGGATTGGTCAATACGTTCGCGAGATATGGCAGTTTGGAGGTAAGAAACGCTCGAGAAACTCAAAATTTTCGCAGTTCTGATGCTCGACAATCATAACTAGAACGGCCTAGGGGAAAAGTACGCATAGTGTTGTAATCGGGCGAGTTTTTACTTTCAGATGCAACAGAAATTTTGCGGATTGGTCAATCCGTTCGCGAGTTATGGCAGTTTGGAGGTAAGAAACGCTTGAGAAACTCAAAATTTTCGCAGTTCTGATGCTCGAAACGAATAACTAGAACGGCCTACGGGAAAAGTACGCATAGTGTTGTAATCGGGCGAGTTTCTACTTTCAGATGCAACAGAAATTTTGCGGACTGGTCAATCCGTTCGCGAGATATGGCAGTTTGGAAGTAAGAAACGCTTGAGAAACTCAAAATTTTCGCAGTTCTGATGCTCGAAACGAATAACTAGAACGGCCTAGGGGAAAAGTACGCATAGTGTTGTAGTCGGGGGAGTTTCTACTTTCAGATGCAACAGAAATTTTGCGGATTGGTCAATCCGTTCGCGAGATATGGCAGTTTGGATGTAAGAAACGCTCGAGAAACTCAAAATTTTCGCAGATCTGATGCTCGACAAGCATAACTAGAACGGCCTAGGGGAAAAGTACGCACACCGTTGTAATCGGGCGAGTTTCTACTTTCAGATGCAACAGAAATTTTGCGGATTGGTCAATCCGTTCGCGAGATATGGCAGTTTGGAGGTAAGCAACGCTTGAAAAACTCAAAATTTTCGCAGTTCTGTTGCCCGAAACGAATAACTAGAACGGCCTAGGGGAAAAGTACGCATAGTGTTGTAATCGGGCGAGTTTCTACTTTCAGATGCAACAGAAATTTTGCGGATTGGTCAATCCGTTCGCGAGATATGGCAGTTTGGAGGTAAGAAACGCTCGAGAAATTCAAAATTTTCGCAGTTCTGATGCTCGACAAGCATAACTAGAACGGCCTAGGGGAAAAGTACGCATAGTGTTGTAATCGGGCGAGTTTCTACTTTCAGATGCAACAGAAATTTTGCGGATTGGTCAATCCGTTCGCGAGATATGGCAGTTTGGAGGTAAGAAACGCTTGAAAAACTCAAAATTTTCGCAGTTCTGTTGCCCGAAACGAATAACTAGAACGGGCTAGGGGAAAAGTACGCATACCGTTGTAATCGGGCGAGTTTCTACTTTCTGATGCAACAGAAATTTTGCGGATTGGTCAATCCGTTCGCGAGATATGGCAGTTTGGAGGTAAGCAAAGCTTGAAAAACTCAAAATTTTCGCAGTTCTGTTGCTCGAAACGAATAACTAGAACGGCCTACGGGAGAAGTACGCACAGTGTTGTAATCGGGCGAGTATATACTTTCAGATGCAACAGAAATTTTGCGGATTGGTCAATCCGTTCGCGAGATATGGCAGTTTGGAAGTAAGAAACGCTTGAGAAACTCAAAATTTTCGCAGTTCTGATGCTCGAAACGAATAACTAGAACGGCCTAGGGGAAAAGTACGCATAGTGTTGTAGTCGGGGGAGTTTCTACTTTCAGATGCAACAGAAATTTTGCGGATTGGTCAATACGTTCGCGAGATATGGCAGTTTGGAGGTAAGAAACGCTCGAGAAACTCAAAATTTTCGCATTTCTGATGCTCGACAAGCATAACTAGAACGGGCTAGGGGAAAAGTACGCACACCGTTGTAATCGGGCGAGTTTCTACTTTCAGATGCAACAGAAATTTTGCGGATTGGTCAATCCGTTCGCGAGATATGGCAGTTTGGAGGTAAGCAACGCTTGAGAAACACAAAATTTTCGCAGTTCTGATGCTCGAAACGAATAACTAGAACGGCCTAGGGGAAAAGTACGCACACCGTTGTAATCGGGCGAGTTTCTACTTTCAGATGCAACAGAAATTTTGCGGATTGGTGAATCCGTTCGCGAGTTATGGCTGTTTGGAGGTAAGAAACGCTTGAGAAACTCAAAATTTTCGCAGTTCTGATGCTCGAAACGAATAACTAGAACGGCCTAGGGGAAAAGTACGCATAGTATTGTAATCGGGCGAGTTTCTACTTTCTGATGCAACAGAAATTTTGCGGATTGGTCAATCCGTTCGCGAGATATGGCAGTTTGGGTGTAAGCAACGCTTGAAAAACTCAAAATTTTCGCAGTTCTGTTGCCCGAAACGAATAACTAGAACGGGCTAGGGGAAAAGTACGTATACCGTTGTAATCGGGCGAGTTTCTACTTTCAGATGCAACAGAAATTTTGCGGATTGGTCAATCCGTTCGCGAGTTATGGCAGTTTGGAGGTAAGAAACGCTTGAGAAACTCAAAATTTTCGCAGTTCTGATGCTCGAAACGAATAACTAGAACGGCCTACGGGAAAAGTACGCATAGTGTTGTAATCGGGCGAGTTTCTACTTTCAGATGCAACAGAAATTTTGCGGATTGATCAATCCGTTCGCGAGATATGGCAGTTTGGAAGTAAGAAACGCTCGAGAAACTCAAAATTTTAGCAGTTCTGATGCTCCACAAGCATAACTAGAACGGCCTAGGGGAAAAGTACGCATAGTGTTGTAATCGGGCGAGTTTCTACTTTCAGATGCAACAGAAATTTTGCGGATTGGTCAATCCGTTCGCGAGATATGGCAGTTTGGAGGTAAGAAACGCTTGAGAAACTCAAAATTTTCGCAGTTCTGATGCTCGAAACGAATAACTAGAACGGCCTACGGGAAAAGTACGCATAGTGTTGTAATCGGGCGAGTTTCTACTTTCTGATGCAACAGAAATTTTGCGGATTGGTCAATCCGTTCGCGAGATATGGCAGTTTGGAGGTATGCAACGCTTGAAAAACTCAAAATTTTCGCAGTTCTGTTGCTCGAAACGAATAACTAGAACGGGCTAGGGGAAAAGTACGCACACCGTTGTAATCGGGCGAGTTTCTACTTTCAGATGCAACAGAAATTTTGCGGATTGGTCAATCCGTTCGCGAGATATGGCAGTTTGGTGGTAAGCAACGCTTGAAAAACTCAAAATTTTCGCAGTTCTGTTGCCCGAAACGAATAACTAGAACGGGCTAGGGGAAAAGTACGCATACCGTTGTAATCGGGCGAGTTTCTACTTTCAGATATAACAGAAATTTTGCGGATTGGTCAATCCGTTCGCGAGTTATGGCAGTTTGGAGGTAAGAAACGCTTGAGAAACTCAAAATTTTCGTAGTTCTGATGCTCGAAACGAATAACTAGAACGGCCTACGGGAAAAGTACGCACAGTGTTGTAATCGGGCGAGTTTATACTTTCAGATGCAACAGAAATTTTGCGGATTGGTCAATCCGTTCGCGAGATATGGCAGTTTGGAAGTAAGAAACGCTTGAGAAACTCAAAATTTTCGTAGTTCTGATGCTCGAAACGAATAACTAGAACGGCCTAGGGGAAAAGTACGCATAGTGTTGTAGTCGGGGGAGTTTCTACTTTCAGATGCAACAGAAATTTTGCGGATTGGTCAATACGTTCGCGAGATATGGCAGTTTGGAGGTAAGAAACGCTCGAGAAACTCAAAATTTTCGCAGTTCTGATGCTCGACAAGCATAACTAGAACGGCCTAGGGGAAAAGTACGCACACCGTTGTAATCGGGCGAGTTTCTACTTTCAGATGCAACAGAAATTTTGCGGATTGGTGAATCCGTTCGCGAGTTATGGCAGTTTGGAGGTAAGAAACGCTTGAGAAACTCAAAATTTTCGCAGTTCTGATGCTCGAAACGAATAACTAGAACGGCCTAGGGGAAAAGTACGCATAGTATTGTAATCGGGCGAGTTTCTACTTTCAGATGCAACAGAAATTTTGCGGATTTGTCAATCCGTTCGCGAGATATGGCAGTTTGGAAGTAAGAAACGCTTGAGAAACTCAAAATTTTCGCAGTTCTGATGCTCGACAAGCATAACTAGAACGGCCTAGGTGAAAAGTACGCACACCGTTGTAATCGGGCGAGTTTCTACTTTCAGATGCAACAGAAATTTTGCGGATTGGTCAATCCGTTCGCGAGATATGGCAGTTTGGAGGTAAGCAACGCTTGAAAAACTCAAAATTTTCGCAGTTCTGTTGCTCGAAACGAATAACTAGAACGGGCTAGGGGAAAAGTACGCATACCGTTGTAATCGGGCGAATTTCTACTTTCTGATGCAACAGAAATTTTGCGGATTGGTCAATCCTTTCGCGAGATATGGCAGTTTGGGTGTAAGCAACGCTTGAAAAACTCAAAATTTTCGCAGTTCTGTTGCTCGAAACGAATAACTAGAACGGGCTAGGGGAAAAGTACGCACACCGTTGTAATCGGGCGAGTTTCTACTTTCAGATGCAACAGAAATTTTGCGGATTGGTCAATCGGTTCGCGAGATATGGCAGTTTGGAGGTAAGCAACGCTTGAAAAACTCAAAATTTTCGCAGTTCTGTTGCCCGAAACGAATAACTAGAACGGGCTAGGGGAAAAGTACGCATATCGTTGTAATCGGGCGAGTTTCTGCTTTCAGATGCAACAGAAATTTTGCGGATTGGTCAATCCGTTCGCGAGTTATGGCAGTTTGGAGATAAGAAACGCGCCGAGAAACTCAAAATTTTCGCAGTTCTGATGCTCGAAACGAATAACTAGAACGGCCTAGGGGAAAAGTACGCACAGTGTTGTAATCGGGCGAGTTTCTACTTTCAGATGCAACAGAAATTTTGCGGATTGGTCAATCCGTTCGCGAGATATGGCAGTTTGGAAGTAAGAAACGCTTGAGAAACTCAAAATTTTCGTAGTTCTGATGCTCGAAACGAATAACTAGAACGGCCTACGGGAAAAGTACGCACAGTGTTGTAATCGGGCGAGTTTATACTTTCAGATGCAACAGAAATTTTGCGGATTGGTCAATCCGTTCGCGAGATATGGCAGTTTGGAAGTAAGAGACGCTTGAGAAACTCAAAATTTTCGCAGTTCTGATGCTCGAAACGAATAACTAGAACGGCCTAGGGGAAAAGTACGCATAGTGTTGTAGTCGGGGGAGTTTCTACTTTCAGATGCAACAGAAATTTTGCGGATTGGTCAATACGTTCGCGAGATATGGCAGTTTGGAGGTAAGAAACGCTCGAGAAACTCAAAATTTTCGCAGTTCTGATGCTCGACAAGCATAACTAGAACGGCCTAGGGGAAAAGTACGCACACCGTTGTAATCGGGCGAGTTTCTACTTTCAGATGCAACAGAAATTTTGCGGATTGGTCAATCCGTTCGCGAGATATGGCAGTTTGGAGGTAAGCAACGCTTGAGAAACACAAAATTTTCGCAGTTCTGATGCTCGAAACGAATAACTAGAACGGCCTAGGGGAAAAGTACGCATAGTGTTGTAATCGGGCGAGTTTCTACTTTCAGATGCAACAGAAATTTTGCGGATTGGTGAATCCGTTCGCGAGTTATGGCAGTTTGGAGGTAAGAAACGCTTGAGAAACTCAAAATTTTCGCAGTTCTGATGCTCGAAACGAATAACTAGAACGGCCTAGGGGAAAAGTACGCATAGTATTGTAATCGGGCGAGTTTCTACTTTCAGATGCAACAGAAATTTTGCGGATTGGTCAATCCGTTCGCGAGATATGGCAGTTTGGGTGTAAGCAACGCTTGAAAAACTCAAAATTTTCGCAGTTCTGTTGCTCGAAACGAATAACTAGAACGGGCTAGGGGAAAAGTACGCACACCGTTGTAATCGGGCGAGTTTCTACTTTCAGATGCAACAGAAATTTTGCGGATTGGTCAATCGGTTCGCGAGATATGGCAGTTTGGAGGTAAGCAACGCTTGAAAAACTCAAAATTTTCGCAGTTCTGTTGCCCGAAACGAATAACTAGAACGGGCTAGGGGAAAAGTACGCATATCGTTGTAATCGGGCGAGTTTCTACTTTCAGATGCAACAGAAATTTTGCGGATTGGTCAATCCGTTCGCGAGTTATGGCAGTTTGGAGATAAGAAACGCGCCGAGAAACTCAAAATTTTCGCAGTTCTGATGCTCGAAACGAATAACTAGAACGGCCTAGGGGAAAAGTACGCACAGTGTTGTAATCGGGCGAGTTTCTACTTTCAGATGCAACAGAAATTTTGCGGATTGATCAATCCGTTCGCGAGATATGGCAGTTTGGAAGTAAGAAACGCTTGAGAAACTCAAAATTTTCGCAGTTCTGATGCTCGAAACGAATAACTAGAACGGCCTAGGGGAAAAGTACGCATAGTGTTGTAGTCGGGGGAGTTTCTACTTTCAGATGCAACAGAAATTTTGCGGATTGGTCAATCCGTTCGCGAGATATGGCAGTTTGGAGGTAAGAAACGCTCGAGAAACTCAAAATTTTCGCAGTTCTGATGCTCGACAAGCATAACTAGAACGGCCTAGGGGAAAAGTACGCATACCGTTGTAATCGGGCGAGTTTCTACTTTCAGATGCAACAGAAATTTTGCGGATTGGTCAATCGGTTCGCGAGATATGGCAGTTTGGAGGTAAGCAACGCTTGAAAAACTCAAAATTTTCGCAGTTCTGTTGCCCGAAACGAATAACTAGAACGGGCTAGGGGAAAAGTACGCATATCGTTGTAATCGGGCGAGTTTCTACTTTCAGATGCAACAGAAATTTTGCGGATTGGTCAATCCGTTCGCGAGTTATGGCAGTTTGGAGGTAAGAAACGCGCCGAGAAACTCAAAATTTTCGCAGTTCTGATGCTCGAAACGAATAACTAGAACGGCCTAGGGGAAAAGTACGCATAGTGTTGTAGTCGGGGGAGTTTCTACTTTCAGATGCAACAGAAATTTTGCGGATTGGTCAATCCGTTCGCGAGATATGGCAGTTTGGAGGTAAGAAACGTTCGAGAAACTCAAAATTTTCGCAGTTCTGATGCTCGACAAGCATAACTAGAACGGCCTAGGGGAAAAGTACGCACACCGCTGTAATCGGGCGAGTTTCAACTTTCACATGCAACAGAAATTTTGCGGATTGGTCAATCCGTTCGCGAGATATGGCAGTTTGGAGGTAAGCAACGCTTGAAAAACTCAAAATTTTCGCAGTTCTGTTGCTCGAAACGAATAACTAGAACGGGCTAGGGGAAAAGTACGCATACCGTTGTAATCGGGCGAGTTTCTACTTTCAGATGCAACAGAAATTTTGCGGATTGGTCAATCCGTTCGCGAGATATGGCAGTTTGGAGGTAAGCAACGCTTGAAAAACTCAAAATTTTCGCAGTTCTGTTGCTCGAAACGAATAACTAGAACGGGCTAGGGGAAAAGTACGCATACCGCTGTAATCGGGCGAGTTTCTACTTTCAGATGCAACAGAAATTTTGCGGATTGGTCAATCCGTTCGCGAGATATGGCAGTTTGGAAGTAAGACTCGCTTGAGAAACTCAAAATTTTCGCAGTTCTGATGCTCGAAACGAATAACTAGAACGGCCTAGGGGAAAAGTACGCATACCGTTGCAATCGGGGAGTTTCTACTTTCAGATGCAACA
Source organism: Ptiloglossa arizonensis (assembly GCF_051014685.1). Classification (NCBI taxonomy): domain Eukaryota; kingdom Metazoa; phylum Arthropoda; class Insecta; order Hymenoptera; family Colletidae; genus Ptiloglossa; species Ptiloglossa arizonensis. The sequence goes on from NW_027478386.1 coordinate 522,841, forward strand.
GAAATTTTGCGGATTGGTCAATCCGTTCGCGAGATATGGTAGTTTGGAGGTAAGAAACGCTTGAGAAACTCAAAATTTTCGCAGTTCTGATGCTCGACAAGCATAACTAGAACGGCCTAGGGGAAAAGTACGCACACCGTTGTAATCGTGCGAGTTTCTACTTTCAGATGCAACAGAAATTTTGCGGATTGGTCAATCCGTTCGCGAGATATGGCAGTTTGGAGGTAAGCAACGCTTGAGAAACTCAAAATTTTCGCAGTTCTGTTGCTCGAAACGAATAACTAGAACGGGATAGGGGAAAAGTACGCATACAGTTGTAATCGGGCGAATTTCTACTTTCAGATGCAACAGAAATTTTGCGGATTGGTCAATCCGTTCGCGAGATATGGCAGTTTGGATGTAAGAAACGCTCGAGAAACTCAAAAATTTTCGCAGTTCTGATGCTCGAAACGAATAACTAGAACGGCCTAGGGGAAAAGTACGCACACAGTTGAAATCGGGCGAGTTTCTACTTTCAGATGCAACAGAAATTTTGCGGATTGGTCAATCCGTTCGCGAGATATGGCAGTTTGGAGGTAAGAAACGCTTGAGAAACTCAAAATTTTCACAGTTCTGATGCTCGAAACGAATAACTAGAACGGCCTAGGGGAAAAGTACGCATACCGTTGTAATCGGGCGAGTTTCTACTTTCAGATGCAACAGAAATTTTGCGGATTGGTCAATCCGTTCGCGAGATATGGCAGTTTGGAAGTAAGAAACGCTTGAGAAACTCAAAATTTTTGCAGTTCTGATGCTCGAAACGAATAACTAGGGCGGCCTAGGGGAAAAGTACGCATACCGTTGTAATCGGGCGAGTTTCTACTTTCAGATGCATCAGATATTTTGCGGATTGGACAATCCGTTCGCGAGATGTGGCAGTTTGTACGTGAGAAACGCTTCAGAAACTCAAAATTTTCGCAGTTCTGATGCTCGAAACGAATAACTAGAACGGCCTAGGGGAAAAGTACGCACACCGTTGTAATCGGGCGAGTTTCTACTTTCAGATGCATCAGAAATTTTGCGGATTGGACAATCCGTTCGCGAGATGTGGCAGTTTGTAGGTGAGAAACGATTGAGAAACTCAAAATTTTCGCAGTTCTGATGCTCGAAACGAATAACTAGAACGGCCTAGGGGAAAAGTACGCATACCGTTGTAATCGGGCGAGTTTCTACCTTCAGATGCAACAGAAATTTTGCGGATTGGTCAATCCGTTAGCGAGATATGGCAGTTTGGAAGTAAGACTCGCTTGAGAAACTCAAAATTTTCGCAGTTCTGATGCTCGAAACGAATAACTAGAACGGCCTAGGGGAAAAGTACGCATACCGTTTCAATCGGGCGAGTTTCTACTTTCAGATGCAACAGAAATTTTGCGGATTGGTCAATCCGTTCGCGAGATATGGCAGTTTGGAGGCAAGAAACGCTTGAGAAACTCAAAATTTTCGCAGTTCTGATGCTCGACAAGCATAACTAGAACGGTCTAGGGGAAAAGTACGCACACCGTTGTAATCGGGCTAGTCTCTACTTTCAGATGCAACAGAAATTTTGCGGATTGGTCAATCCGTTCGCGAGATATGGCAGTTTGTAGGTGAGAAACGATTGAGAAACTCAAAATTTTCGCAGTTCTGATGCTCGAAACGAATAACTAGAACGGCCTAGGGGAAAAGTACGCATACCGTTGTAATCGGGCGAGTTTCTACCTTCAGATGCAACAGAAATTTTGCGGATTGGTCAATCCGTTCGCGAGATATGGCAGTTTGGAAGTAAGACTCGCTTGAGAAACTCAAAATTTTCGCAGTTCTGATGCTCGAAACGAATAACTAGAACGGCCTAGGGGAAAAGTACGCATACCGTTTCAATCGGGCGAGTTTCTACTTTCAGATGCAACAGAAATTTTGCGGATTGGTCAATCCGTTCGCGAGATATGGCAGTTTGGAGGTAAGAAACGCTTGAGAAACTCAAAATTTTCGCAGTTCTGATGCTCGACAAGCATAACTAGAACGGCCTAGGGGAAAATTACGCACACCGTTGTAATCGGGCGAGTTTCTACTTTCAGATGCAACAGAAATTTTGCGGATTGGTCAATCCGTTCGCGAGATATGGCAGTTTGGAGGTAAGCAACGCTTGAAAAACTCAAAATTTTCGCAGTTCTGTTGCTCGAAACGAATAACTAGAACGGGCTAGGGGAAAAGTACGCATACCGTTGTAATCGGGCGAATTTCTACTTTCTGATGCAACAGAAATTTTGCGGATTGGTCAATCCGTTCGCGAGATATGGCAGTTTGGGTGTAAGCAACGCTTGAAAAACTCAAAATTTTCGCAGTTCTGTTGCTCGAAACGAATAACTAGAACGGGCTAGGGGAAAAGTACGCACACCGTTGTAATCGGGCGAGTTTCTACTTTCAGATGCAACAGAAATTTTGCGGATTGGTCAATCCGTTCGCGAGATATGGCAGTTTGGAGGTAAGCAACGCTTGAAAAACTCAAAATTTTCGCAGTTCTGTTGCTCGAAACGAATAACTAGAACGGGCTAGGGGAAAAGTACGCATACCGCTGTAATCGGGCGAGTTTCTACTTTCAGATGCAACAGAAATTTTGCGGATTGGTCAATCCGTTCGCGAGATATGGCAGTTTGGAAGTAAGACTCGCTTGAGAAACTCAAAATTTTCGCAGTTCTGATGCTCGAAACGAATAACTAGAACGGCCTAGGGGAAAAGTACGCATACCGTTGCAATCGGGGAGTTTCTACTTTCAGATGCAACAGAAATTTTGCGGATTGGTCAATCCGTTCGCGAGATATGGTAGTTTGGAGGTAAGAAACGCTTGAGAAACTCAAAATTTTCGCAGTTCTGATGCTCGACAAGCATAACTAGAACGGCCTAGGGGAAAAGTACGCACACCGTTGTAATCGTGCGAGTTTCTACTTTCAGATGCAACAGAAATTTTGCGGATTGGTCAATCCGTTCGCGAGATATGGCAGTTTGGAGGTAAGCAACGCTTGAGAAACTCAAAATTTTCGCAGTTCTGTTGCTCGAAACGAATAACTAGAACGGGATAGGGGAAAAGTACGCATACATTTGTAATCGGGCGAATTTCTACTTTCAGATGCAACAGAAATTTTGCGGATTGGTCAATCCGTTCGCGAGATATGGCAGTTTGGATGTAAGAAACGCTCGAGAAACTCAAAAATTTTCGCAGTTCTGATGCTCGAAACGAATAACTAGAACGGCCTAGGGGAAAAGTACGCACACAGTTGAAATCGGGCGAGTTTCTACTTTCAGATGCAACAGAAATTTTGCGGATTGGTCAATCCGTTCGCGAGATATGGCAGTTTGGAGGTAAGAAACGCTTGAGAAACTCAAAATTTTCACAGTTCTGATGCTCGAAACGAATAACTAGAACGGCCTAGGGGAAAAGTACGCATACCGTTGTAATCGGGCGAGTTTCTACTTTCAGATGCAACAGAAATTTTGCGGATTGGTCAATCCGTTCGCGAGATATGGCAGTTTGGAAGTAAGAAACGCTTGAGAAACTCAAAATTTTTGCAGTTCTGATGCTCGAAACGAATAACTAGGGCGGCCTAGGGGAAAAGTACGCATACCGTTGTAATCGGGCGAGTTTCTACTTTCAGATGCATCAGATATTTTGCGGATTGGACAATCCGTTCGCGAGATGTGGCAGTTTGTACGTGAGAAACGCTTCAGAAACTCAAAATTTTCGCAGTTCTGATGCTCGAAACGAATAACTAGAACGGCCTAGGGGAAAAGTACGCACACCGTTGTAATCGGGCGAGTTTCTACTTTCAGATGCATCAGAAATTTTGCGGATTGGACAATCCGTTCGCGAGATGTGGCAGTTTGTAGGTGAGAAACGATTGAGAAACTCAAAATTTTCGCAGTTCTGATGCTCGAAACGAATAACTAGAACGGCCTAGGGGAAAAGTACGCATACCGTTGTAATCGGGCGAGTTTCTACCTTCAGATGCAACAGAAATTTTGCGGATTGGTCAATCCGTTAGCGAGATATGGCAGTTTGGAAGTAAGACTCGCTTGAGAAACTCAAAATTTTCGCAGTTCTGATGCTCGAAACGAATAACTAGAACGGCCTAGGGGAAAAGTACGCATACCGTTTCAATCGGGCGAGTTTCTACTTTCAGATGCAACAGAAATTTTGCGGATTGGTCAATCCGTTCGCGAGATATGGCAGTTTGGAGGCAAGAAACGCTTGAGAAACTCAAAATTTTCGCAGTTCTGATGCTCGACAAGCATAACTAGAACGGTCTAGGGGAAAAGTACGCACACCGTTGTAATCGGGCTAGTCTCTACTTTCAGATGCAACAGAAATTTTGCGGATTGGTCAATCCGTTCGCGAGATATGGCAGTTTGTAGGTGAGAAACGATTGAGAAACTCAAAATTTTCGCAGTTCTGATGCTCGAAACGAATAACTAGAACGGCCTAGGGGAAAAGTACGCATACCGTTGTAATCGGGCGAGTTTCTACCTTCAGATGCAACAGAAATTTTGCGGATTGGTCAATCCGTTCGCGAGATATGGCAGTTTGGAAGTAAGACTCGCTTGAGAAACTCAAAATTTTCGCAGTTCTGATGCTCGAAACGAATAACTAGAACGGCCTAGGGGAAAAGTACGCATACCGTTTCAATCGGGCGAGTTTCTACTTTCAGATGCAACAGAAATTTTGCGGATTGGTCAATCCGTTCGCGAGATATGGCAGTTTGGAGGTAAGAAACGCTTGAGAAACTCAAAATTTTCGCAGTTCTGGTGCTCGACAAGCATAACTAGAACGGCCTAGGGGAAAATTACGCACACCGTTGTAATCGGGCGAGTTTCTACTTTCAGATGCAACAGAAATTTTGCGGATTGGTCAATCCGTTCGCGAGATATGGCAGTTTGGAGGTAAGCAACGCTTGAAAAACTCAAAATTTTCGCAGTTCTGTTGCTCGAAACGAATAACTAGAACGGGCTAGGGGAAAAGTACGCATACCGTTGTAATCGGGCGAATTTCTACTTTCTGATGCAACAGAAATTTTGCGGATTGGTCAATCCGTTCGCGAGATATGGCAGTTTGGGTGTAAGCAACGCTTGAAAAACTCAAAATTTTCGCAGTTCTGTTGCTCGAAACGAATAACTAGAACGGGCTAGGGGAAAAGTACGCACACCGTTGTAATCGGGCGAGTTTCTACTTTCAGATGCAACAGAAATTTTGCGGATTGGTCAATCGGTTCGCGAGATATGGCAGTTTGGAGGTAAGCAACGCTTGAAAAACTCAAAATTTTCGCAGTTCTGTTGCCCGAAACGAATAACTAGAACGGGCTAGGGGAAAAGTACGCATATCGTTGTAATCGGGCGAGTTTCTACTTTCAGATGCAACAGAAATTTTGCGGATTGGTCAATCCGTTCGCGAGTTATGGCAGTTTGGAGATAAGAAACGCGCCGAGAAACTCAAAATTTTCGCAGTTCTGATGCTCGAAACGAATAACTAGAACGGCCTAGGGGAAAAGTACGCACAGTGTTGTAATCGGGCGAGTTTCTACTTTCAGATGCAACAGAAATTTTGCGGATTGATCAATCCGTTCGCGAGATATGGCAGTTTGGAAGTAAGAAACGCTTGAGAAACTCAAAATTTTCGCAGTTCTGATGCTCGAAACGAATAACTAGAACGGCCTAGGGGAAAAGTACGCATAGTGTTGTAGTCGGGGGAGTTTCTACTTTCAGATGCAACAGAAATTTTGCGGATTGGTCAATCCGTTCGCGAGATATGGCAGTTTGGAGGTAAGAAACGCTCGAGAAACTCAAAATTTTCGCAGTTCTGATGCTCGACAAGCATAACTAGAACGGCCTAGGGGAAAAGTACGCATACCGTTGTAATCGGGCGAGTTTCTACTTTCAGATGCAACAGAAATTTTGCGGATTGGTCAATCCGTTCGCGAGATATGGCAGTTTGGAGGTAAGCAACGCTTGAAAAACTCAAAATTTTCGCAGTTCTGTTGCTCGAAACGAATAACTAGAACGGGCTAGGGGAAAAGTACGCACACCGTTGTAATCGGGCGAGTTTCTACTTTCAGATGCAACAGAAATTTTGCGGATTGGTCAATCGGTTCGCGAGATATGGCAGTTTGGAGGTAAGCAACGCTTGAAAAACTCAAAATTTTCGCAGTTCTGTTGCCCGAAACGAATAACTAGAACGGGCTAGGGGAAAAGTACGCATATCGTTGTAATCGGGCGAGTTTCTACTTTCAGATGCAACAGAAATTTTGCGGATTGGTCAATCCGTTCGCGAGTTATGGCAGTTTGGAGATAAGAAACGCGCCGAGAAACTCAAAATTTTCGCAGTTCTGATGCTCGAAACGAATAACTAGAACGGCCTAGGGGAAAAGTACGCACAGTGTTGTAATCGGGCGAGTTTCTACTTTCAGATGCAACAGAAATTTTGCGGATTGATCAATCCGTTCGCGAGATATGGCAGTTTGGAAGTAAGAAACGCTTGAGAAACTCAAAATTTTCGCAGTTCTGATGCTCGAAACGAATAACTAGAACGGCCTAGGGGAAAAGTACGCATAGTGTTGTAGTCGGGGGAGTTTCTACTTTCAGATGCAACAGAAATTTTGCGGATTGGTCAATCCGTTCGCGAGATATGGCAGTTTGGAGGTAAGAAACGCTCGAGAAACTCAAAATTTTCGCAGTTCTGATGCTCGACAAGCATAACTAGAACGGCCTAGGGGAAAAGTACGCATACCGTTGTAATCGGGCGAGTTTCTACTTTCAGATGCAACAGAAATTTTGCGGATTGGTCAATCGGTTCGCGAGATATGGCAGTTTGGAGGTAAGCAACGCTTGAAAAACTCAAAATTTTCGCAGTTCTGTTGCCCGAAACGAATAACTAGAACGGGCTAGGGGAAAAGTACGCATATCGTTGTAATCGGGCGAGTTTCTACTTTCAGATGCAACAGAAATTTTGCGGATTGGTCAATCCGTTCGCGAGTTATGGCAGTTTGGAGGTAAGAAACGCGCCGAGAAACTCAAAATTTTCGCAGTTCTGATGCTCGAAACGAATAACTAGAACGGCCTAGGGGAAAAGTACGCATAGTGTTGTAGTCGGGGGAGTTTCTACTTTCAGATGCAACAGAAATTTTGCGGATTGGTCAATCCGTTCGCGAGATATGGCAGTTTGGAGGTAAGAAACGCTCGAGAAACTCAAAATTTTCGCAGTTCTGATGCTCGACAAGCATAACTAGAACGGCCTAGGGGAAAAGTACGCACACCGCTGTAATCGGGCGAGTTTCAACTTTCACATGCAACAGAAATTTTGCGGATTGGTCAATCCGTTCGCGAGATATGGCAGTTTGGAGGTAAGCAACGCTTGAAAAACTCAAAATTTTCGCAGTTCTGTTGCTCGAAACGAATAACTAGAACGGGCTAGGGGAAAAGTACGCATACCGTTGTAATCGGGCGAGTTTCTACTTTCAGATGCAACAGAAATTTTGCGGATTGGTCAATCCGTTCGCGAGATATGGCAGTTTGGAGGTAAGCAACGCTTGAAAAACTCAAAATTTTCGCAGTTCTGTTGCTCGAAACGAATAACTAGAACGGGCTAGGGGAAAAGTACGCATACCGCTGTAATCGGGCGAGTTTCTACTTTCAGATGCAACAGAAATTTTGCGGATTGGTCAATCCGTTCGCGAGATATGGCAGTTTGGAAGTAAGACTCGCTTGAGAAACTCAAAATTTTCGCAGTTCTGATGCTCGAAACGAATAACTAGAACGGCCTAGGGGAAAAGTACGCATACCGTTGCAATCGGGCGAGTTTCTACTTTCAGATGCAACAGAAATTTTGCGGATTGGTCGATCCGTTCGCGAGATATGGCAGTTTGGAGGTAAGCAACGCTTGAGAAACTCAAAATTTTCGCAGTTCTGTTGCTCGAAACGAATAACTAGAACGGGATAGGGGAAAAGTACGCATACAGTTGTAATCGGGCGAATTTCTACTTTCAGATGCAACAGAAATTTTGCGGATTGGTCAATCCGTTCGCGAGATATGGCAGTTTGGATGTAAGAAACGCTCGAGAAACTCAAAAATTTTCGCAGTTCTGATGCTCGAAACGAATAACTAGAACGGCCTAGGGGAAAAGTACGCCCACCGTTGTAATCGGGCGAGTTTCTACTTTCAGATGCAACAGAAATTTTGCGGATTGGTCAATCCGTTCGCGAGATATGGCAGTTTGGAGGTAAGAAACGCTTGAGAAACTCAAAATTTTCACAGTTCTGATGCTCGAAACGAATAACTAGAACGGCCTAGGGGAAAAGTACGCATACCGTTGTAATCGGGCGAGTTTCTACTTTCAGATGCAACAGAAATTTTGCGGATTGGTCAATCCGTTCGCGAGATATGGCAGTTTGGAAGTAAGAAACGCTTGAGAAACTCAAAATTTTTGCAGTTCTGATGCTCGAAACGAATAACTAGGGCGGCCTAGGGGAAAAGTACGCATACCGTTGTAATCGGGCGAGTTTCTACTTTCAGATGCATCAGAAATTTTGCGGATTGGACAATCCGTTCGCGAGATGTGGCAGTTTGTACGTGAGAAACGCTTGAGAAACTCAAAATTTTCGCAGTTCTGATGCTCGAAACGAATAACTAGAACGGCCTAGGGGAAAAGTACGCATAGTGTTGTAGTCGGGGGAGTTTCTACTTTCAGATGCAACAGAAATTTTGCGGATTGGTCAATCCGTTCGCGAGATATGGCAGTTTGGAAGTAAGACTCGCTTGAGAAACTCAAAATTTTCGCAGTTCTGATGCTCGAAACGAATAACTAGAACGGCCTAGGGGAAAAGTACGCATACCGTTGCAATCGGGCGAGTTTCTACTTTCAGATGCAACAGAAATTTTGCGGATTGGTCAATCCGTTCGCGAGATATGGCAGTTTGGGTGTAAGAAACGCTTGAGAAACTCAAAATTTTCGCAGTTCTGATGCTCGAAACGAATAACTAGAACGGCCTAGGGGAAAAGTACGCATAGTGTTGTAATCGGGCGAGTTTCTACTTTCAGATGCAACAGAAATTTTGCGGATTGGTCAATCCGTTCGCGAGATATGGCAGTTTGGAGGTAAGAAACGCTCGAGAAACTCAAAATTTTCGCAGTTCTCATGCTCGACAAGCATAACTAGAACGGCCCAGGGGAAAAGTACGCACACCGTTGTAATCGGCCGAGTTTCTACCTTCAGATGCAACAGAAATTTTGCGGATTGGTCAATCCGTTCGCGAGATATGGCAGTTTGGATGTAAGAAACGCTTGAGAAACTCAAAATTTTCGCAGTTCTGATGCTCGAAACGAATAACTAGAACGGGCTAGGGGAAAAGTACGCATACAGTTGTAATCGGGCGAGTTTCTACTTTCAGATGCATCAGAAATTTTGCGGATTGGACAATCCGCTCGCGAGATGTGGCAGTTTGTAGGTGAGAAACGATTGAGAAACTCAAAATTTTCGCAGTTCTGATGCTCGAAACGAATAACTAGAACGGCCTAGGGGAAAAGTACGCATACCGTTGTAATCGGGCGAGTTTCTACCTTCAGACGCAACAGAAATTTTGCGGATTGGTCAATCCGTTCGCGAGATATGGCAGTTTGGAAGAAAGACTCGCTTGAGAAACTCAAAATTTTCGCAGTTCTGATGCTCGAAACGAATAACTAGAACGGCCTAGGGGAAAAGTACGCATACCGTTTCAATCGGGCGAGTTTCTACTTTCAGATGCGACAGAAATTTTGCGGATTGGTCAATCCGTTCGCGAGATATGGCAGTTTGGAGGTAAGAAACGCTTGAGAAACTCAAAATTTTCGCAGTTCTGATGCTCGACAAGCATAACTAGAACGGCCTAGGGGAAAAGTACGCACACCGTTGTAATCGGGCGAGTTTCTACTTTCAGATGCAACAGAAATTTTGCGGATTGGTCAATCCGTTCGCGAGATATGGCAGTTTGGAGGTAAGCAACGCTTGAGAAACTCAAAATTTTCGCAGTTCTGTTGCTCGAAACGAATAACTAGAACGGGCTAGGGGAAAAGTACGCATACAGTTGTAATCGGGCGAGTTTCTACTTTCAGATGCAACAGAAATTTTGCGGATTGGTCAATCCGTTCGCGAGTTATGGCAGTTTGGAGATAAGAAACGCGCCGAGAAACTCAAAATTTTCGCAGTTCTGATGCTCGAAACGAATAACTAGAACGGCCTAGGGGAAAAGTACGCACAGTGTTGTAATCGGGCGAGTTTCTACTTTCAGATGCAACAGAAATTTTGCGGATTGATCAATCCGTTCGCGAGATATGGCAGTTTGGAAGTAAGAAACGCTTGAGAAACTCAAAATTTTCGCAGTTCTGATGCTCGAAACGAATAACTAGAACGGCCTAGGGGAAAAGTACGCATAGTGTTGTAGTCGGGGGAGTTTCTACTTTCAGATGCAACAGAAATTTTGCGGATTGGTCAATCCGTTCGCGAGATATGGCAGTTTGGAGGTAAGAAACGCTCGAGAAACTCAAAATTTTCGCAGTTCTGATGCTCGACAAGCATAACTAGAACGGCCTAGGGGAAAAGTACGCATACCGTTGTAATCGGGCGAGTTTCTACTTTCAGATGCAACAGAAATTTTGCGGATTGGTCAATCGGTTCGCGAGATATGGCAGTTTGGAGGTAAGCAACGCTTGAAAAACTCAAAATTTTCGCAGTTCTGTTGCCCGAAACGAATAACTAGAACGGGCTAGGGGAAAAGTACGCATATCGTTGTAATCGGGCGAGTTTCTACTTTCAGATGCAACAGAAATTTTGCGGATTGGTCAATCCGTTCGCGAGTTATGGCAGTTTGGAGGTAAGAAACGCGCCGAGAAACTCAAAATTTTCGCAGTTCTGATGCTCGAAACGAATAACTAGAACGGCCTAGGGGAAAAGTACGCATAGTGTTGTAGTCGGGGGAGTTTCTACTTTCAGATGCAACAGAAATTTTGCGGATTGGTCAATCCGTTCGCGAGATATGGCAGTTTGGAGGTAAGAAACGCTCGAGAAACTCAAAATTTTCGCAGTTCTGATGCTCGACAAGCATAACTAGAACGGCCTAGGGGAAAAGTACGCACACCGCTGTAATCGGGCGAGTTTCAACTTTCACATGCAACAGAAATTTTGCGGATTGGTCAATCCGTTCGCGAGATATGGCAGTTTGGAGGTAAGCAACGCTTGAAAAACTCAAAATTTTCGCAGTTCTGTTGCTCGAAACGAATAACTAGAACGGGCTAGGGGAAAAGTACGCATACCGTTGTAATCGGGCGAGTTTCTACTTTCAGATGCAACAGAAATTTTGCGGATTGGTCAATCCGTTCGCGAGATATGGCAGTTTGGAGGTAAGCAACGCTTGAAAAACTCAAAATTTTCGCAGTTCTGTTGCTCGAAACGAATAACTAGAACGGGCTAGGGGAAAAGTACGCATACCGCTGTAATCGGGCGAGTTTCTACTTTCAGATGCAACAGAAATTTTGCGGATTGGTCAATCCGTTCGCGAGATATGGCAGTTTGGAAGTAAGACTCGCTTGAGAAACTCAAAATTTTCGCAGTTCTGATGCTCGAAACGAATAACTAGAACGGCCTAGGGGAAAAGTACGCATACCGTTGCAATCGGGCGAGTTTCTACTTTCAGATGCAACAGAAATTTTGCGGATTGGTCGATCCGTTCGCGAGATATGGCAGTTTGGAGGTAAGCAACGCTTGAGAAACTCAAAATTTTCGCAGTTCTGTTGCTCGAAACGAATAACTAGAACGGGATAGGGGAAAAGTACGCATACAGTTGTAATCGGGCGAATTTCTACTTTCAGATGCAACAGAAATTTTGCGGATTGGTCAATCCGTTCGCGAGATATGGCAGTTTGGATGTAAGAAACGCTCGAGAAACTCAAAAATTTTCGCAGTTCTGATGCTCGAAACGAATAACTAGAACGGCCTAGGGGAAAAGTACGCCCACCGTTGTAATCGGGCGAGTTTCTACTTTCAGATGCAACAGAAATTTTGCGGATTGGTCAATCCGTTCGCGAGATATGGCAGTTTGGAGGTAAGAAACGCTTGAGAAACTCAAAATTTTCACAGTTCTGATGCTCGAAACGAATAACTAGAACGGCCTAGGGGAAAAGTACGCATACCGTTGTAATCGGGCGAGTTTCTACTTTCAGATGCAACAGAAATTTTGCGGATTGGTCAATCCGTTCGCGAGATATGGCAGTTTGGAAGTAAGAAACGCTTGAGAAACTCAAAATTTTTGCAGTTCTGATGCTCGAAACGAATAACTAGGGCGGCCTAGGGGAAAAGTACGCATACCGTTGTAATCGGGCGAGTTTCTACTTTCAGATGCATCAGAAATTTTGCGGATTGGACAATCCGTTCGCGAGATGTGGCAGTTTGTACGTGAGAAACGCTTGAGAAACTCAAAATTTTCGCAGTTCTGATGCTCGAAACGAATAACTAGAACGGCCTAGGGGAAAAGTACGCATAGTGTTGTAGTCGGGGGAGTTTCTACTTTCAGATGCAACAGAAATTTTGCGGATTGGTCAATCCGTTCGCGAGATATGGCAGTTTGGAAGTAAGACTCGCTTGAGAAACTCAAAATTTTCGCAGTTCTGATGCTCGAAACGAATAACTAGAACGGCCTAGGGGAAAAGTACGCATACCGTTGCAATCGGGCGAGTTTCTACTTTCAGATGCAACAGAAATTTTGCGGATTGGTCAATCCGTTCGCGAGATATGGCAGTTTGGGTGTAAGAAACGCTTGAGAAACTCAAAATTTTCGCAGTTCTGATGCTCGAAACGAATAACTAGAACGGCCTAGGGGAAAAGTACGCATAGTGTTGTAATCGGGCGAGTTTCTACTTTCAGATGCAACAGAAATTTTGCGGATTGGTCAATCCGTTCGCGAGATATGGCAGTTTGGAGGTAAGAAACGCTCGAGAAACTCAAAATTTTCGCAGTTCTCATGCTCGACAAGCATAACTAGAACGGCCCAGGGGAAAAGTACGCACACCGTTGTAATCGGCCGAGTTTCTACCTTCAGATGCAACAGAAATTTTGCGGATTGGTCAATCCGTTCGCGAGATATGGCAGTTTGGATGTAAGAAACGCTTGAGAAACTCAAAATTTTCGCAGTTCTGATGCTCGAAACGAATAACTAGAACGGGCTAGGGGAAAAGTACGCATACAGTTGTAATCGGGCGAGTTTCTACTTTCAGATGCATCAGAAATTTTGCGGATTGGACAATCCGCTCGCGAGATGTGGCAGTTTGTAGGTGAGAAACGATTGAGAAACTCAAAATTTTCGCAGTTCTGATGCTCGAAACGAATAACTAGAACGGCCTAGGGGAAAAGTACGCATACCGTTGTAATCGGGCGAGTTTCTACCTTCAGACGCAACAGAAATTTTGCGGATTGGTCAATCCGTTCGCGAGATATGGCAGTTTGGAAGAAAGACTCGCTTGAGAAACTCAAAATTTTCGCAGTTCTGATGCTCGAAACGAATAACTAGAACGGCCTAGGGGAAAAGTACGCATACCGTTTCAATCGGGCGAGTTTCTACTTTCAGATGCGACAGAAATTTTGCGGATTGGTCAATCCGTTCGCGAGATATGGCAGTTTGGAGGTAAGAAACGCTTGAGAAACTCAAAATTTTCGCAGTTCTGATGCTCGACAAGCATAACTAGAACGGCCTAGGGGAAAAGTACGCACACCGTTGTAATCGGGCGAGTTTCTACTTTCAGATGCAACAGAAATTTTGCGGATTGGTCAATCCGTTCGCGAGATATGGCAGTTTGGAGGTAAGCAACGCTTGAGAAACTCAAAATTTTCGCAGTTCTGTTGCTCGAAACGAATAACTAGAACGGGCTAGGGGAAAAGTACGCATACAGTTGTAATCGGGCGAGTTTCTACTTTCAGATGCATCAGAAATTTTGCGGATTGGACAATCCGTTCGCGAGATGTGGCAGTTTGTAGGTGAGAAACGATTGAGAAACTCAAAATTTTCGCAGTTCTGATGCTCGAAACGAATAACTAGAACGGCCTAGGGGAAAAGTACGCACACCGTTGTAATCGGGCGAGTTTCTACTCTCAGATGCAACAGAAATTTTGCGGATTGGTCAATCCGTTCGCGAGATATGGCAGTTTGGATGTAAGAAATGCTTGAGAAACTCAAAATTTTCGCAGTTCTGATGCTCGAAACGAATAACTAGAACGGCCTAGGGGAAAAGTACGCATACCGTTGTAATCGGGCGAGTTTCTACTTTCAGATGCAACAGAAATTTTGCGGATTGGTCAATCCGTTCGCGACATATGGCAGTTTGGATGTAAGAAACGCTTGAGAAACTCAAAATTTTCGCGGTTCTGATGCTCGAAACGAATAACAAGAACGGCCTAGGGGAAAAGTACGCATACAGTTGTAATCGGGCGAGTTTCTACTTTCAGATGCATCAGAAATTTGGCGGATTGGACAATCCGTTCGCGAGATGTGGCAGTTTGTAGGTGAGAAACGATTGAGAAACTCAAAATTTTCGCAGATCTGATGCTCGAAAGGAATAACTAGAACGGCCTAGGGGAAAAGTACGCATACCGTTGTAATCGGGCGAGTTTCTACCTTCAGATGCAACAGAAATTTTGCGGATTGGTCAATCCGTTCGCGAGATATGGCAGTTTGGAAGTAAGACTCGCTTGAGAAACTCAAAATTTTCGCAGTTCTGATGCTCGAAACGAATAACTAGAACGGCCTAGGGGAAAAGTACGCATACCGTTTCAATCGGGCGAGTTTCTACTTTCAGATGCAACAGAAATTTTGCGGATTGGTCAATCCGTTCGCGAGATATGGCAGTTTGGAGGCAAGAAACGCTTGAGAAACTCAAAATTTTCGCAGTTCTGATGCTCGACAAGCATAACTAGAACGGTCTAGGGGAAAAGTACGCACACCGTTGTAATCGGGCTAGTCTCTACTTTCAGATGCAACAGAAATTTTGCGGATTGGTCAATCCGTTCGCGAGATATGGCAGTTTGTAGGTGAGAAACGATTGAGAAACTCAAAATTTTCGCAGTTCTGATGCTCGAAACGAATAACTAGAACGGCCTAGGGGAAAAGTACGCATACCGTTGTAATCGGGCGAGTTTCTACCTTCAGATGCAACAGAAATTTTGCGGATTGGTCAATCCGTTCGCGAGATATGGCAGTTTGGAAGTAAGACTCGCTTGAGAAACTCAAAATTTTCGCAGTTCTGATGCTCGAAACGAATAACTAGAACGGCCTAGGGGAAAAGTACGCATACCGTTTCAATCGGGCGAGTTTCTACTTTCAGATGCAACAGAAATTTTGCGGATTGGTCAATCCGTTCGCGAGATATGGCAGTTTGGAGGTAAGAAACGCTTGAGAAACTCAAAATTTTCGCAGTTCTGATGCTCGACAAGCATAACTAGAACGGCCTAGGGGAAAATTACGCACACCGTTGTAATCGGGCGAGTTTCTACTTTCAGATGCAACAGAAATTTTGCGGATTGGTCAATCCGTTCGCGAGATATGGCAGTTTGGAGGTAAGCAACGCTTGAAAAACTCAAAATTTTCGCAGTTCTGTTGCTCGAAACGAATAACTAGAACGGGCTAGGGGAAAAGTACGCATACCGTTGTAATCGGGCGAATTTCTACTTTCTGATGCAACAGAAATTTTGCGGATTGGTCAATCCGTTCGCGAGATATGGCAGTTTGGGTGTAAGCAACGCTTGAAAAACTCAAAATTTTCGCAGTTCTGTTGCTCGAAACGAATAACTAGAACGGGCTAGGGGAAAAGTACGCACACCGTTGTAATCGGGCGAGTTTCTACTTTCAGATGCAACAGAAATTTTGCGGATTGGTCAATCGGTTCGCGAGATATGGCAGTTTGGAGGTAAGCAACGCTTGAAAAACTCAAAATTTTCGCAGTTCTGTTGCCCGAAACGAATAACTAGAACGGGCTAGGGGAAAAGTACGCATATCGTTGTAATCGGGCGAGTTTCTACTTTCAGATGCAACAGAAATTTTGCGGATTGGTCAATCCGTTCGCGAGTTATGGCAGTTTGGAGATAAGAAACGCGCCGAGAAACTCAAAATTTTCGCAGTTCTGATGCTCGAAACGAATAACTAGAACGGCCTAGGGGAAAAGTACGCACAGTGTTGTAATCGGGCGAGTTTCTACTTTCAGATGCAACAGAAATTTTGCGGATTGATCAATCCGTTCGCGAGATATGGCAGTTTGGAAGTAAGAAACGCTTGAGAAACTCAAAATTTTCGCAGTTCTGATGCTCGAAACGAATAACTAGAACGGCCTAGGGGAAAAGTACGCATAGTGTTGTAGTCGGGGGAGTTTCTACTTTCAGATGCAACAGAAATTTTGCGGATTGGTCAATCCGTTCGCGAGATATGGCAGTTTGGAGGTAAGAAACGCTCGAGAAACTCAAAATTTTCGCAGTTCTGATGCTCGACAAGCATAACTAGAACGGCCTAGGGGAAAAGTACGCATACCGTTGTAATCGGGCGAGTTTCTACTTTCAGATGCAACAGAAATTTTGCGGATTGGTCAATCCGTTCGCGAGATATGGCAGTTTGGAGGTAAGCAACGCTTGAAAAACTCAAAATTTTCGCAGTTCTGTTGCTCGAAACGAATAACTAGAACGGGCTAGGGGAAAAGTACGCACACCGTTGTAATCGGGCGAGTTTCTACTTTCAGATGCAACAGAAATTTTGCGGATTGGTCAATCGGTTCGCGAGATATGGCAGTTTGGAGGTAAGCAACGCTTGAAAAACTCAAAATTTTCGCAGTTCTGTTGCCCGAAACGAATAACTAGAACGGGCTAGGGGAAAAGTACGCGTATCGTTGTAATCGGGCGAGTTTCTACTTTCAGATGCAACAGAAATTTTGCGGATTGGTCAATCCGTTCGCGAGTTATGGCAGTTTGGAGATAAGAAACGCGCCGAGAAACTCAAAATTTTCGCAGTTCTGATGCTCGAAACGAATAACTAGAACGGCCTAGGGGAAAAGTACGCACAGTGTTGTAATCGGGCGAGTTTCTACTTTCAGATGCAACAGAAATTTTGCGGATTGATCAATCCGTTCGCGAGATATGGCAGTTTGGAAGTAAGAAACGCTTGAGAAACTCAAAATTTTCGCAGTTCTGATGCTCGAAACGAATAACTAGAACGGCCTAGGGGAAAAGTACGCATAGTGTTGTAGTCGGGGGAGTTTCTACTTTCAGATGCAACAGAAATTTTGCGGATTGGTCAATCCGTTCGCGAGATATGGCAGTTTGGAGGTAAGAAACGCTCGAGAAACTCAAAATTTTCGCAGTTCTGATGCTCGACAAGCATAACTAGAACGGCCTAGGGGAAAAGTACGCATACCGTTGTAATCGGGCGAGTTTCTACTTTCAGATGCAACAGAAATTTTGCGGATTGGTCAATCGGTTCGCGAGATATGGCAGTTTGGAGGTAAGCAACGCTTGAAAAACTCAAAATTTTCGCAGTTCTGTTGCCCGAAACGAATAACTAGAACGGGCTAGGGGAAAAGTACGCATATCGTTGTAATCGGGCGAGTTTCTACTTTCAGATGCAACAGAAATTTTGCGGATTGGTCAATCCGTTCGCGAGTTATGGCAGTTTGGAGGTAAGAAACGCGCCGAGAAACTCAAAATTTTCGCAGTTCTGATGCTCGAAACGAATAACTAGAACGGCCTAGGGGAAAAGTACGCATAGTGTTGTAGTCGGGGGAGTTTCTACTTTCAGATGCAACAGAAATTTTGCGGATTGGTCAATCCGTTCGCGAGATATGGCAGTTTGGAGGTAAGAAACGCTCGAGAAACTCAAAATTTTCGCAGTTCTGATGCTCGACAAGCATAACTAGAACGGCCTAGGGGAAAAGTACGCACACCGCTGTAATCGGGCGAGTTTCAACTTTCACATGCAACAGAAATTTTGCGGATTGGTCAATCCGTTCGCGAGATATGGCAGTTTGGAGGTAAGCAACGCTTGAAAAACTCAAAATTTTCGCAGTTCTGTTGCTCGAAACGAATAACTAGAACGGGCTAGGGGAAAAGTACGCATACCGTTGTAATCGGGCGAGTTTCTACTTTCAGATGCAACAGAAATTTTGCGGATTGGTCAATCCGTTCGCGAGATATGGCAGTTTGGAGGTAAGCAACGCTTGAAAAACTCAAAATTTTCGCAGTTCTGTTGCTCGAAACGAATAACTAGAACGGGCTAGGGGAAAAGTACGCATACCGCTGTAATCGGGCGAGTTTCTACTTTCAGATGCAACAGAAATTTTGCGGATTGGTCAATCCGTTCGCGAGATATGGCAGTTTGGAAGTAAGACTCGCTTGAGAAACTCAAAATTTTCGCAGTTCTGATGCTCGAAACGAATAACTAGAACGGCCTAGGGGAAAAGTACGCATACCGTTGCAATCGGGCGAGTTTCTACTTTCAGATGCAACAGAAATTTTGCGGATTGGTCAATCCGTTCGCGAGATATGGCAGTTTGGATGTAAGAAACGCTCGAGAAACTCAAAAATTTTCGCAGTTCTGATGCTCGAAACGAATAACTAGAACGGCCTAGGGGAAAAGTACGCCCACCGTTGTAATCGGGCGAGTTTCTACTTTCAGATGCAACAGAAATTTTGCGGATTGGTCAATCCGTTCGCGAGATATGGCAGTTTGGAGGTAAGAAACGCTTGAGAAACTCAAAATTTTCACAGTTCTGATGCTCGAAACGAATAACTAGAACGGCCTAGGGGAAAAGTACGCATACCGTTGTAATCGGGCGAGTTTCTACTTTCAGATGCAACAGAAATTTTGCGGATTGGTCAATCCGTTCGCGAGATATGGCAGTTTGGAGGTAAGAAACGCTTGAGAAACTCAAAATTTTCACAGTTCTGATGCTCGAAACGAATAACTAGAACGGCCTAGGGGAAAAGTACGCATACCGTTGTAATCGGGCGAGTTTCTACTTTCAGATGCATCAGAAATTTTGCGGATTGGACAATCCGTTCGCGAGATGTGGCAGTTTGTACGTGAGAAACGCTTGAGAAACTCAAAATTTTCGCAGTTCTGATGCTCGAAACGAATAACTAGAACGGCCTAGGGGAAAAGTACGCATAGTGTTGTAGTCGGGGGAGTTTCTACTTTCAGATGCAACAGAAATTTTGCGGATTGGTCAATCCGTTCGCGAGATATGGCAGTTTGGAAGTAAGACTCGCTTGAGAAACTCAAAATTTTCGCAGTTCTGATGCTCGAAACGAATAACTAGAACGGCCTAGGGGAAAAGTACGCATACCGTTGCAATCGGGCGAGTTTCTACTTTCAGATGCAACAGAAATTTTGCGGATTGGTCAATCCGTTCGCGAGATATGGCAGTTTGGGTGTAAGAAACGCTTGAGAAACTCAAAATTTTCGCAGTTCTGATGCTCGAAACGAATAACTAGAACGGCCTAGGGGAAAAGTACGCATAGTGTTGTAATCGGGCGAGTTTCTACTTTCAGATGCAACAGAAATTTTGCGGATTGGTCAATCCGTTCGCGAGATATGGCAGTTTGGAGGTAAGAAACGCTCGAGAAACTCAAAATTTTCGCAGTTCTCATGCTCGACAAGCATAACTAGAACGGCCCAGGGGAAAAGTACGCACACCGTTGTAATCGGCCGAGTTTCTACCTTCAGATGCAACAGAAATTTTGCGGATTGGTCAATCCGTTCGCGAGATATGGCAGTTTGGATGTAAGAAACGCTTGAGAAACTCAAAATTTTCGCAGTTCTGATGCTCGAAACGAATAACTAGAACGGGCTAGGGGAAAAGTACGCATACAGTTGTAATCGGGCGAGTTTCTACTTTCAGATGCATCAGAAATTTTGCGGATTGGACAATCCGCTCGCGAGATGTGGCAGTTTGTAGGTGAGAAACGATTGAGAAACTCAAAATTTTCGCAGTTCTGATGCTCGAAACGAATAACTAGAACGGCCTAGGGGAAAAGTACGCATACCGTTGTAATCGGGCGAGTTTCTACCTTCAGACGCAACAGAAATTTTGCGGATTGGTCAATCCGTTCGCGAGATATGGCAGTTTGGAAGAAAGACTCGCTTGAGAAACTCAAAATTTTCGCAGTTCTGATGCTCGAAACGAATAACTAGAACGGCCTAGGGGAAAAGTACGCATACCGTTTCAATCGGGCGAGTTTCTACTTTCAGATGCGACAGAAATTTTGCGGATTGGTCAATCCGTTCGCGAGATATGGCAGTTTGGAGGTAAGAAACGCTTGAGAAACTCAAAATTTTCGCAGTTCTGATGCTCGACAAGCATAACTAGAACGGCCTAGGGGAAAAGTACGCACACCGTTGTAATCGGGCGAGTTTCTACTTTCAGATGCAACAGAAATTTTGCGGATTGGTCAATCCGTTCGCGAGATATGGCAGTTTGGAGGTAAGCAACGCTTGAGAAACTCAAAATTTTCGCAGTTCTGTTGCTCGAAACGAATAACTAGAACGGGCTAGGGGAAAAGTACGCATACAGTTGTAATCGGGCGAGTTTCTACTTTCAGATGCATCAGAAATTTTGCGGATTGGACAATCCGTTCGCGAGATGTGGCAGTTTGTAGGTGAGAAACGATTGAGAAACTCAAAATTTTCGCAGTTCTGATGCTCGAAACGAATAACTAGAACGGCCTAGGGGAAAAGTACGCACACCGTTGTAATCGGGCGAGTTTCTACTTTCAGATGCAACAGAAATTTTGCGGATTGGTCAATCCGTTCGCGAGATATGGCAGTTTGGAGGTAAGAAACGCTTGAGAAACTCAAAATTTTCACAGTTCTGATGCTCGAAACGAATAACTAGAACGGCCTAGGGGAGAAGTACGCATACCGTTGTAATCGGGCGAGTTTCTACTTTCAGATGCAACAGAAATTTTGCGGATTGGTCAATCCGTTCGCGAGATATGGCAGTTTGGAAGTAAGAAACGCTCGAGAAACTCAAAATTTTCGCAGTTCTCATGCTCGACAAGCAGAACTAGAACGGCCCAGGGGAAAAGTACGCACACCGTTGTAATCGGCCGAGTTTCTACCTTCAGATGCAACACAAATTTTGCGGATCGGTCAATCCGTTCGCGAGATATGGCAGTTTGGATGTAAGAAACGCTTGAGAAACTCAAAATTTTTAGCAGTTCTGATGCTCGAAACGAATAACTAGAACGGCCTAGGGGAAAAGTACGCATAGTGTTGTAATCGGGCGAGTTTCTACTTTCAGATGCAACAGAAATTTTGCGGATTGGTCAATCCGTTCGCAAGATATGGCAGTTTGGATGTAAGAAATGCTTGAGAAACTCAAAATTTTCGCAGTTCTGATGCTCGAAACGAATAACTAGAACGGCCTAGGGGAAAAGTACGCATACCGTTGTAATCGGGCGAGTTTCTACTTTCAGATGCAACAGAAATTTTGCGGATTGGTCAATCCGTTCGCGACATATGGCAGTTTGGATGTAAGAAACGCTTGAGAAACTCAAAATTTTCGCGGTTCTGATGCTCGAAACGAATAACAAGAACGGCCTAGGGGAAAAGTACGCATACAGTTGTAATCGGGCGAGTTTCTACTTTCAGATGCATCAGAAATTTTGCGGATTGGACAATCCGTTCGCGAGATGTGGCAGTTTGTAGGTGAGAAACGATTGAGAAACTCAAAATTTTCGCAGATCTGATGCTCGAAAGGAATAACTAGAACGGCCTAGGGGAAAAGTACGCATACCGTTGTAACCGGGCGAGTTTCTACCTTCAGATGCAACAGAAATTTTGCGGATTGGTCAATCCGTTCGCGAGATATGGCAGTTTGGAAGTAAGACTCGCTTGAGAAACTCAAAATTTTCGCAGTTCTGATGCTCGAAACGAATAACTAGAACGGCCTAGGGGAAAAGTACGCATACCGTTTCAATCGGGCGAGTTTCTACTTTCAGATGCGACAGAAATTTTGCGGATTGGTCAATCCGTTCGCGAGATATGGCAGTTTGGAGGTAAGAAACGCTTGAGAAACTCAAAATTTTCGAAGTTCTGATGCTCGACAAGCATAACTAGAACGGCCTAGGGGAAGAGTACGCACACCGTTGTAATCGGGCGAGTTTCTACTTTCAGATGCAACAGAAATTTTGCGGATTGGTCAATCCGTTCGCGAGTTATGGCCGTTTGGAGGTAAGAAACGCTCGAGAAACTCAAAATTTTCGCAGTTCTGATGCTCGACAAACATAACTAGAACGCCCTAGGGGAAGAGTACGCACACCGTTGTAATCGGGCGAGTTTCTACTTTCAGATGCAACAGAAATTTTGCGGATTGGTCAATCCGTTCGCGAGATATGGCAGTTTGGAGGTAAGAAACGCTTGAGAAACTCAAAATTTTCGCAGTTCTGATGCTCGAAACGAATAACTAGAACGGCCTAGGGGAAAAGTACGCATACCATTGTAATCGGGCGAGTTTCTTCTTTCAGATGCAACAGAAATTTTGCGGATTGGTCAATCCGTTCGCGAGATATTGCAGTTTGGATGTAAGAAACGGTTGAGAAACTCAAAATTATCACAGTTCTGATGCTCGAAACGAATAACCAGAACGGCCTAGGGGAAAAGGACGCATACCGTTGTAATCGGGCGAGTTTCTACTTTCAGATGCAACAGATATTTTGCGGATTGGTCAATCCGTTCGCGAGATATGGCAGTTTGGATGTAAGAAACGCTCGAGAAACTCAAAATTTTCGCAGTTCTGATGCTCGAAACGAATAACTCGAACGGCCTAGGGGAAAAGTACGCATACAGTTGTAATCGGGCGACTTACTACTTTCAGATGCAACAGAAATTTTGCGGATTGGTCAATCCGTTCGCGAGATATGGCAGTTTGGAGGTAAGAAACGCTTGAGAAACTCAAAATTTTCACAGTTCTGATGCTCGAAACGAATAACTAGAACGGCCTAGGGGAAAAGTACGCATACCGTTGTAATCGGGCGAGTTTCTACTTTCAGATGCAACAGAAATTTTGCGGATTGGTCAATCCGTTCGCGAGATATGGCAGTTTGGAGGTAAGCAACGCTTGAGAAACTCAAAATTTTCGCAGTTCTGTTGCTCGAAACGAATAACTAGAACGGGCTAGGGGAAAAGTAGGCATACAGTTGTAATCGGACGAGTTTCTACTTTCAGATGCAACAGAAATTTTGCGGATTGGTCAATCCGTTCGCGAGATATGGCAGTTTGGAGGTAAGAAACGTTTGAGAAACTCAAAATTATCACAGTTCTGATGCTCGAAACGAATAACCAGTACGGCCTAGGGGAAAAGTACGCATACTGTTGTAATCGGGCGAGTTTCTACTTTCAGATGCAACAGAAATTTTGCGGATTGGTCAATCCGTTCGCGAGTTATGGCCGTTTGGAAGTAAGAAACGCTCGAGAAACTCAAAATTTTCGCAGTTCTGATGCTCGACAAACATAACTAGAACGCCCTAGGGGAAGAGCACGCACACCGTTGTAATCGGGCGAGTTTCTACTTTTAGATGCAACAGAAATTTTGCGGATTGGTCAATCCGTTCGCGAGATATGGCAGTTTGGAGGTAAGAAACGCTTGAGAAACTCAAAATTTTCGCAGTTCTGATGCTCGAAACGAATAACTAGAACGGCCTAGGGGAAAAGTACGCATACCATTGTAATCGGGCGAGTTTCTTCTTTCAGATGCAACAGAAATTTTGCGGATTGGTCAATCCGTTCGCGAGATATTGCAGTTTGGATGTAAGAAACGGTTGAGAAACTCAAAATTATCACAGTTCTGATGCTCGAAACGAATAACCAGAACGGCGTAGGGGAAAAGGACGCATACCGTTGTAATCGGGCGAGCTTCTACTTTCAGATGCAACAGAAATTTTGCGGATTGGTCAATCCGTTCGCGAGATATGGCAGTTTGGAGGTAAGAAACGCTCGAGAAACTCAAAATTTTCGCAGTTCTGTTGCTCGAAACGAATAACTAGAACGGGCTAGGGGAAAAGTACGCATACAGTTGTAATCGGGCGAATTTCTACTTTCAGATGCAACAGAAATTTTGCGGATTGGTCAATCCGTTCGCGAGATATGGCAGTTTGGATGTAAGAAACGCTCGAGAAACTCAAAATTTTCGCAGTTCTGATGCTCGAAACGAATAACTCGAACGGCCTAGGGGAAAAGTACGCACACCGTTGTAATCGGGCGACTTTCTACTTTCAGATGCAACAGAAATTTTGCGGATTGGTCAATCCGTTCGCGAGATATGGCAGTTTGGAGGTAAGAAACGCTTGAGAAACTCAAAATTTTCACAGTTCTGATGCTCGAAACGAATAACTAGAACGGCCTAGGGGAAAAGTACGCGTACCGTTGTAATCGGGCGAGTTTCTACTTTCAGATGCAACAGAAATTTTGCGGATTGGTCAATCCGTTCGCGAGATATGGCAGTTTGGAGGTAAGCAACGCTTGAGAAACTCAAAATTTTCGCAGTTCTGTTGCTCGAAACGAATAACTAGAACGGGCTAGGGGAAAAGTAGGCATACAGTTGTAATCGGGCGAGTTTCTACTTTCAGATGCAACAGAAATTTTGCGGATTGGTCAATCCGTTCGCGAGATATGGCAGTTTGGAGGTAAGAAACGTTTGAGAAACTCAAAATTATCACAGTTCTGATGCTCGAAACGAATAACCAGAACGGCCTAGGGGAAAAGTACGCATACCGTTGTAATCGGGCGAGTTTCTACTTTCAGATGCAACAGAAATTTTGCGGATTGGTCAATCCGTTCGCGAGATATGGCAGTTTGGAGGTAAGCAACGCTTGAGAAACTCAAAATTTTCGCAGTTCTGTTGCTCGAAACGAATAACTAGAACGGGCTAGGGGAAAAGTAGGCATACAGTTGTAATCGGACGAGTTTCTACTTTCAGATGCAACAGAAATTTTGCGGATTGGTCAATCCGTTCGCGAGATATGGCAGTTTGGAGGTAAGAAACGTTTGAGAAACTCAAAATTATCACAGTTCTGATGCTCGAAACGAATAACCAGTACGGCCTAGGGGAAAAGTACGCATACTGTTGTAATCGGGCGAGTTTCTACTTTCAGATGCAACAGAAATTTTGCGGATTGGTCAATCCGTTCGCGAGTTATGGCCGTTTGGAAGTAAGAAACGCTCGAGAAACTCAAAATTTTCGCAGTTCTGATGCTCGACAAACATAACTAGAACGCCCTAGGGGAAGAGCACGCACACCGTTGTAATCGGGCGAGTTTCTACTTTCAGATGCAACAGAAATTTTGCGGATTGGTCAATCCGTTCGCGAGATATGGCAGTTTGGAGGTAAGAAACGCTTGAGAAACTCAAAATTTTCGCAGTTCTGATGCTCGAAACGAATAACTAGAACGGCCTAGGGGAAAAGTACGCATACCATTGTAATCGGGCGAGTTTCTTCTTTCAGATGCAACAGAAATTTTGCGGATTGGTCAATCCGTTCGCGAGATATTGCAGTTTGGATGTAAGAAACGGTTGAGAAACTCAAAATTATCACAGTTCTGATGCTCGAAACGAATAACCAGAACGGCGTAGGGGAAAAGGACGCATACCGTTGTAATCGGGCGAGCTTCTACTTTCAGATGCAACAGAAATTTTGCGGATTGGTCAATCCGTTCGCGAGATATGGCAGTTTGGAGGTAAGAAACGCTCGAGAAACTCAAAATTTTCGCAGTTCTGTTGCTCGAAACGAATAACTAGAACGGGCTAGGGGAAAAGTACGCATACAGTTGTAATCGGGCGAATTTCTACTTTCAGATGCAACAGAAATTTTGCGGATTGGTCAATCCGTTCGCGAGATATGGCAGTTTGGATGTAAGAAACGCTCGAGAAACTCAAAATTTTCGCAGTTCTGATGCTCGAAACGAATAACTCGAACGGCCTAGGGGAAAAGTACGCACACCGTTGTAATCGGGCGACTTTCTACTTTCAGATGCAACAGAAATTTTGCGGATTGGTCAATCCGTTCGCGAGATATGGCAGTTTGGAGGTAAGAAACGCTTGAGAAACTCAAAATTTTCACAGTTCTGATGCTCGAAACGAATAACTAGAACGGCCTAGGGGAAAAGTACGCGTACCGTTGTAATCGGGCGAGTTTCTACTTTCAGATGCAACAGAAATTTTGCGGATTGGTCAATCCGTTCGCGAGATATGGCAGTTTGGAGGTAAGCAACGCTTGAGAAACTCAAAATTTTCGCAGTTCTGTTGCTCGAAACGAATAACTAGAACGGGCTAGGGGAAAAGTAGGCATACAGTTGTAATCGGGCGAGTTTCTACTTTCAGATGCAACAGAAATTTTGCGGATTGGTCAATCCGTTCGCGAGATATGGCAGTTTGGAGGTAAGAAACGTTTGAGAAACTCAAAATTATCACAGTTCTGATGCTCGAAACGAATAACCAGAACGGCCTAGGGGAAAAGTACGCATACCGTTGTAATCGGGCGAGTTTCTACTTTCAGATGCAACAGAAGTTTTGCGGATTGGTCAATCCGTTCGCGAGTTATGGCCGTTTGGAGGTAAGAAACGCTCGAGAAACTCAAAATTTTCGCAGTTCTGATGCTCGACAAACATAACTAGAACGCCCTAGGGGAAGAGTACGCACACCGTTGTAATCGGGCGAGTTTCTACTTTCAGATGCAGCAGAAATTTTGCGGATTGGTCAATCCGTTCGGGAGATATGGCAGTTTGGAGGTAAGAAACGCTTGAGAAACTCAAAATTTTCGCAGTTCTGATGCTCGAAACGAATAACTAGAACGGCCTAGGGGAAAAGTACGCATACCATTGTAATCGAGCGAGTTTCTTCTTTCAGATGCAACAGAAATTTTGCGGATTGGTCAATCCGTTCGCGAGATATTGCAGTTTGGATGTTAGAAACGGTTGAGAAACTCAAAATTATCACAGTTCTGATGCTCGAAACGAATAACCAGAACGGCCTAGGGGAAAAGTACGCACACCGTTGTAATCGGGCGTGTTTCTACTTTCAGATGCAACAGAAGTTTTGCGGATTGGTCAATCCGTTCGCGAGTTATGGCCGTTTGGAGGTAAGAAACGCTCGAGAAACTCAAAATTTTCGCAGTTCTGATGCTCGACAAACATAACTAGAACGCCCTAGGGGAAGAGTACGCACACCGTTGTAATCGGGCGAGTTTCTACTTTCAGATGCAACAGAAATTTTGCGGATTGGTCAATCCGTTCGCGAGATATGGCAGTTTGGAGGTAAGCAACGCTTGAGAAACTCAAAATTTTCGCAGTTCTGTTGCTCGAAACGAATAACTAGAACGGGCTAGGGGAAAAGTAGGCATACAGTTGTAATCGGGCGAGTTTCTACTTTCAGATGCAACAGAAATTTTGCGGATTGGTCAATCCGTTCGCGAGATATGGCAGTTTGGAGGTAAGAAACGTTTGAGAAACTCAAAATTATCACAGTACTGATGCTCGAAACGAATAACCAGAACGGCCTAGGGGAAAAGTACGCATACCGTTGTAATCGGGCGAGTTTCTACTTTCAGATGCAACAGAAGTTTTGCGGATTGGTCAATCCGTTCGCGAGTTATGGCCGTTTGGAGGTAAGAAACGCTCGAGAAACTCAAAATTTTCGCAGTTCTGATGCTCGACAAACATAACTAGAACGCCCTAGGGGAAGAGTACGCACACCGTTGTAATCGGGCGAGTTTCTACTTTCAGATGCAGCAGAAATTTTGCGGATTGGTCAATCCGTTCGGGAGATATGGCAGTTTGGAGGTAAGAAACGCTTGAGAAACTCAAAATTTTCGCAGTTCTGATGCTCGAAACGAATAACTAGAACGGCCTAGGGGAAAAGTACGCATACCATTGTAATCGGGCGAGTTTCTTCTTTCAGATGCAACAGAAATTTTGCGGATTGGTCAATCCGTTCGCGAGATATGGCAGTTTGGAGGTAAGAAACGCTTGAGAAACTCAAAATTTTCGCTGTTCTGATGCTCGAAACAAATAACAATAACGGCCTAGGGGAAAAGTACGCACACCGTTGTAATCGGGCGAGTTTCTACTTTCAGATGCAACAGAAATTTTGCGGATTGGTCAATCCGTTCGCGAGATATGGCAGTTTGGAAGTAAGAAACGCTTGAGAAACTCAAAATTTTTGCAGTTCTGATGCTCCAAACGAATAACTAGGGCGGCCTAGGGGAAAAGTACGCATACCGTTGTAATCGGGCGAGTTTCTACTTTCAGATGCATCAGAAATTTTGCGGATTGGACAATCCGTTCGCGAGATGTGGCAGTTTGTAGGTGAGAAACGCTTGAGAAACTCAAAATTTTCGCAGTTCTGATGCTCGACAAGCATAACTAGAACGGCCTAGGGGAAAAGTACGCACACCGTTGTAATCGGACGAGTTTCTACTTTCAGATGCAACAGAAATTTTGCGGATTGGTCAATCCGTTCGCGAGATATGGCAGTTTGGAGGTAAGCAACGCTTGAGAAACTCAAAATTTTCGCAGTTCTGTTGCTCGAAACGAATAACTAGAACGGGCTAGGGGAAAAGTACGCATACAGTTGTAATCGGGCGAGTTTCTACTTTCAGATGCATCAGAAATTTTGCGGATTGGACAATCCGTTCGCGAGATGTGGCAGTTTGTAGGTGAGAAACGATTGAGAAACTCAAAATTTTCGCAGTTCTGATGCTCGAAACGAATAACTAGAACGGCCTAGGGGAAAAGTACGCACACCGTTGTAATCGTGCGAGTTTCTACTTTCAGATGCAACAGAAATTTTGCGGATTGGTCAATCCGTTCGCGAGATATGGCAGTTTGGAGGTAAGAAACGCTTGAGAAACTCAAAATTTTCACAGTTCTGATGCTCGAAACGAATAACTAGAACGGCCTAGGGGAAAAGTACGCATACCGTTGTAATCGGGCGAGTTTCTACTTTCAGATGCAACAGAAATTTTGCGGATTTGTCAATCCGTTCGCGAGATATGGCAGTTTGGATGTAAGAAACGCTTGAGAAACTCAAAATTTTTGCAGTTCTGATGCTCGAAACGAATAACTAGGGCGGCCTAGGGGAAAAATACGCATACCGTTGTAATCGGGCGAGTTTCTACTTTCAGATGCAACAGAAATTTTGCGGATTGGTCAATCCGTTCGCGAGATATGGCAGTTTGGAGGTAAGAAACGCTTGAGAAACTCAAAATTTTCACAGTTCTGAAGCTCGAAACGAATAACTAGAACGGCCTAGGGGAAAAGTACGCATACCGTTGTAATCGGGCGAGTTTCTACTTTCAGATGCAACAGAAATTTTGCGGATTGGTCAATCCGTTCGCGAGATATGGCAGTTTGGAGGTAAGCAACGCTTGAGAAACTCAAAATTTTCGCAGTTCTGTTGCTCGAAACGAATAACTAGAACGGGCTAGGGGAAAAGTAGGCATACAGTTGTAATCGGGCGAGTTTCTACTTTCAGATGCAACAGAAATTTTGCGGATTGGTCAATCCGTTCGCGAGATATGGCAGTTTGGAGGTAAGAAACGTTTGAGAAACTCAAAATTATCACAGTTCTGATGCTCGAAACGAATAACCCGAACGGCCTAGGGGAAAAGTACGCATACCGTTGTAATCGGGCGAGTTTCTACTTTCAGATGCAACAGAAGTTTTGCGGATTGGTCAATCCGTTCGCGAGTTATGGCCGTTTGGAGGTAAGAAACGCTCGAGAAACTCAAAATTTTCGCAGTTCTGATGCTCGACAAACATAACTAGAACGCCCTAGGGGAAGAGTACGCACACCGTTGTAATCGGGCGAGTTTCTACTTTCAGATGCAGCAGAAATTTTGCGGATTGGTCAATCCGTTCGGGAGGTATGGCAGTTTGGAGGTAAGAAACGCTTGAGAAACTCAAAATTTTCGCAGTTCTGATGCTCGAAACGAATAACTAGAACGGCCTAGGGGAAAAGTACGCACACCGTTGTAATCGGGCGAGTTTCTACTTTCAGATGCAACAAAAATTTTGCGGATTGGTCAATCCGTTCGCGAGATATGGCAGTTTGAAGGTAAGAAACGCTCGAGAAACTCAAAATTTTCGCAGTTCTGATGCTCGACAAGCATAACTAGAACGGCCTAGGGGAAAAGTACGCATACCGTTGTAATCGGGCGAGTTTCTACTTTCAGATGCAACAGAAATTTTGCGGATTGGTCAATCCGTTCGCGAGATATGGCAGTTTGGAGGTAAGAAACGCTTGAGAAACTCAAAATTTTCGCGGTTCTGATGCTCGAAACAAATAACAATAACGGCCTAGGGGAAAAGTACGCACACCGTTGTAATCGGGCGAGTTTCTACTTTCAGATGCAACAGAAATTTTGCGGATTGGTCAATCCGTTCGCGAGATATGGCAGTTTGGAAGTAAGAAACGCTTGAGAAACTCAAAATTTTTGCAGTTCTGATGCTCCAAACGAATAACTAGGGCGGCCTAGGGGAAAAGTACGCATACCGTTGTAATCGGGCGAGTTTCTACTTTCAGATGCATCAGAAATTTTGCGGATTGGACAATCCGTTCGCGAGATGTGGCAGTTTGTAGGTGAGAAACGATTGAGAAACTCAAAATTTTCGCAGTTCTGTTGCTCGAAACGAATAACTAGAACGGGCTAGGGGAAAAGTAGGCATACAGTTGTAATCGGGCGAGTTTCTACTTTCAGATGCAACAGAAATTTTGCGGATTGGTCAATCCGTTCGCGAGATATGGCAGTTTGGAGGTAAGAAACGCTTGAGAAACTCAAAATTTTCGCGGTTGTGATGCTCGAAACAAATAACAATAACGGCCTAGGGGAAAAGTACGCACACCGTTGTAATCGGGCGAGTTTCTACTTTCAGATGCAACAGAAATTTTGCGGATTGGTCAATCCGTTCGCGAGATATGGCAGTTTGGAAGTAAGAAACGCTTGAGAAACTCAAAATTTTTGCAGTTCTGATGCTCCAAACGAATAACTAGGGCGGCCTAGGGGAAAAGTACGCATACCGTTGTAATCGGGCGAGTTTCTACTTTCAGATGCATCCGAAATTTTGCGGATTGGACAATCCGTTCGCGAGATGTGGCAGTTTGTAGGTGAGAAACGATTGAGAAACTCAAAATTTTCGCAGTTCTGTTGCTCGAAACGAATAACTAGAACGGGCTAGGGGAAAAGTAGGCATACAGTTGTAATCGGGCGAGTTTCTACTTTCAGATGCAACAGAAATTTTGCGGATAGGTCAATCCGTTCGCGAGATATGGCAGTTTGGAGGTAAGAAACGCTTGAGAAACTCAAAATTTTCGCGGTTCTGATGCTCGAAACAAATAACAATAACGGCCTAGGGGAAAAGTACGCACACCGTTGTAATCGGGCGAGTATCTACTTTCAGATGCAACAGAAATTTTGCGGATTGGTCAATCCGTTCGCGAGATATGGCAGTTTGGAGGTAAGAAACGGTTGAGAAACTCAAAATTATCACAGTTCTGATGCTCGAAACGAATAACCAGAACGGCCTAGGGGAAAAGTACGCATACCGCTGTAATCGGGCGAGTTTCTACTTTCAGATGCAACAGAAATTTTGCGGATTGGTCAATCCGTTCGCGAGTTATGGCAGTTTGGAGGTAAGAAACGCTCGAGAAACTCAAAATTTTCGCAGTTCTGATGCTCGACAAGCATAACTAGAACGCCCTAGGGGAAGAGTACGCACACCGTTGTAATCGGGCGAGTTTCTACTTCCAGATGCAACAGAAATTTTGCGGATTGGTCAATCCGTTCGCGAGATATGGCAGTTTGGAGGTAAGAAACGCTCGAGTAACTCAAAATTTTCGCAGTTCTGATGCTCTACAAGCATAACTAGAACGGCCTAGGGGAAAAGTACGCACACCGTTGTAATCGGGCGAGTTTCTACTTTCAGATGCAACAGAAATTTTGCGGATTGGTCAATCCGTTCGCGAGATATGGCAGTTTGGATGTAAGAAACGCTTGAGAAACTCAAAATTTTCGCAGTTCTGTTGCTCGAAACGAATAACTAGAACGGCCTAGGGGAAAAGTACGCATACCGTTGTAATCGGGCGAGTTTCTACCTTCAGATGCAACAGAAATTTTGCGGATTGGTCAATCCGTTCGCGAGATATGGCAGTTTGGAAGTATGACTCGCTTGAGAAACTCAAAATTTTCGCAGTTCTGATGCTCGAAACGAATAACTAGAACGGCCTAGGGGAAAAGTACGCATACCGTTTCAATCGGGCGAGTTTCTACTTTCAGATGCAACAGAAACTTTGCGGATTGGTCAATCCGTTCGCGAGATATGGCAGTTTGGAGGTAAGAAACGCTTGAGCAACTCAAAATTTTCGCAGTTCTGATGCTCGACAAGCATAACGAGAACGGCCTAGGGGAAAAGTACGCACACCGTTGTAATCGGGCGAGTTTCTACTTTCAGATGCAACAGAAATTTTGCGGATTGGTCAATCCGTTCGCGAGATATGGCAGTTTGGAGGTAAGCAACGCTTGAGAAACTCAAAATTTTCGCAGTTCTGTTGCTCGAAACGAATAACTAGAACGGGCTAGGGGAAAAGTACGCATACCGTTGTAATCGGGCGACTTTCTACTTTCAGATGCAACAGAAATTTTGCGGATTGGTCAATCCGTTCGCGAGATATGGCAGTTTGGAGGTAAGAAACGCTTGAGAAACTCAAAATTTTCACAGTTCTGATGCTCGAAACGAATAACTAGAACGGCCTAGGGGAAAAGTACGCATACCGTTGTAATCGGGCGTGTTTCTACTTTCAGATGCAACAGAAATTTTGCGGATTTGTCATTCCGTTCGCGAGATATGGCAGTTTGGAGGTAAGAAACGCTTGAGAAACTCAAAATTTTCGCAGTTCTGTTGCTCGAAACGAATAACTAGAACGGGCTGGGGGAAAAGTAGGCATACAGTTGTAATCGGGCGAGTTTCTACTTTCAGATGCAACAGAAATTTTGCGGATTTGTCAATCCGTTCGCGAGTTATGGCAGTTTGGAGGTAAGAAACGCTCGAGAAACTCAAAATTTTCGCAGTTCTGATGCTCGACAAGCATAACTAGAACGCCCTAGGGGAAGAGTACGCACACCGTTGTAATCGGGCGAGTTTCTACTTTCAGATGCAACAGAAATTTTGCGGATTGGTCAATCCGTTCGCGAGATATGGCAGTTTGGAGGTAAGAAACGCTCGAGTAACTCAAAATTTTCGCAGTTCTGATGCTCTACAAGCATAACTAGAACGGCCTAGGGGAAAAGTACGCACACCGTTGTAATCGGGCGAGTTTCTACTTTCAGATGCAATAGAAATTTTGCGGATTGGTCAATCCGTTCGCGAGATATGGCAGTTTGGATGTAAGAAACGCTTGAGAAACTCAAAATTTTCGCAGTTCTGTTGCTCGAAACGAATAACTAGAACGGGCTAGGGGAAAAGTACGCATACAGTTGTAATCGGGCGAGTTTCTACTTTCAGATGCATCAGAAATTTTGCGGATTGGACAATCCGTTCGCGAGATGTGGCAGTTTGTAGGTGAGAAACGATTGAGAAACTCAAAATTTTCGCAGTTCTGATGCTCGAAACGAATAACTAGAACGGCCTAGGGGAAAAGTACGCATACCGTTGTAATCGGGCGAGTTTCTACCTTCAGATGCAACAGAAATTTTGCGGATTGGTCAATCCGTTCGCGAGATATGGCAGTTTGGAAGTATGACTCGCTTGAGAAACTCAAAATTTTCGCAGTTCTGATGCTCGAAACGAATAACTAGAACGGCCTAGGGGAAAAGTACGCATACCGTTTCAATCGGGCGAGTTTCTACTTTCAGATGCAACAGAAACTTTGCGGATTGGTCAATCCTTTCGCGAGATATGGCAGTTTGGAGGTAAGAAACGCTTGAGAAACTCAAAATTTTCGCAGTTCTGATGCTCGACAAGCATAACGAGAACGGCCTAGGGGAAAAGTACGCACACCGTTGTAATCGGGCGAGTTTCTACTTTCAGATGCAACAGAAATTTTGCGGATTGGTCAATCCGTTCGCGAGATATGGCAGTTTGGAGGTAAGCAACGCTTGAGAAACTCAAAATTTTCGCAGTTCTGTTGCTCGAAACGAATAACTAGAACGGGCTAGGGGAAAAGTACGCATACCGTTGTAATCGGGCGACTTTCTACTTTCAGATGCAACAGAAATTTTGCGGATTGGTCAATCCGTTCGCGAGATATGGCAGTTTGGAGGTAAGAAACGCTTGAGAAACTCAAAATTTTCACAGTTCTGATGCTCGAAACGAATAACTAGAACGGCCTAGGGGAAAAGTACGCATACCGTTGTAATCGGGCGAGTTTCTACTTTCAGATGCAATAGAAATTTTGCGGATTGGTCAATCCGTTCGCGAGATATGGCAGTTTGGAGGTAAGAAACGGTTGAGAAACTCAAAATTATCACAGTTCTGATGCTCGAAACGAATAACCAGAACGGCCTAGGGGAAAAGTACGCATACCGTTGTAATCGGGCGAGTTTCTACTTTCAGATGCAACAGAAATTTTGCGGATTGGTCAATCCGTTCGCGAGTTATGGCAGTTTGGATGTAAGAAACGCTCGAGAAACTCAAAATTTTCGCAGTTCTGATGCTCGGCAAGCATAACTAGAACGCCCTAGGGGAAGAGTACGCACACCGTTGTAATCGGGCGAGTTTCTTCTTTCAGATGCAACAGAAATTTTGCGGATTGGTCAATCCGTTCGCGAGATATGGCAGTTTGGAGGTAAGAAACGCTCGAGTAACTCAAAATTTTCGCAGTTCTGATGCTCGACAAGCATAACTAGAACGGCCTAGGGGAAAAGTACGCACACCGTTGTAATCGGGCGAGTTTCTACTTTCAGATGCAACAGAAATTTTGCGGATTGGTCAATCCGTTCGCGAGATATGGCAGTTTGGAGGTAAGAAACGCTTGAGAAACTCAAAATTTTCGCAGTTCTGATGCTCGAAACGAATAACTAGAACGGCCTAGGGGAAAAGTACGCATACCGTTGTAATCGGGCGAGTTTCTACTTTCAGATGCAACAGAAATTTTGCGGATTGGTCAATCCGTTCGCGAGATATTGCAGTTTGGATGTAAGAAACGCTTGAGAAACTCAAAATTTTCGCGGTTCTGATGCTCGAAACGAATAACAATAACGGCCTAGGGGAAAAATACGCACACCGTTGTAATCGGGCGAGTTTCTACTTTCAGATGCAACAAAAATTTTGCGGATTGGTCAATCCGTTCGCGAGATATGGCAGTTTGGAGGTAAGAAACGCTCGAGAAACTCAAAATTTTCGCAGTTCTGATGCTCGACAAGCATAACTAGAACGGCCTAGGGGAAAAGTACGCACACCGTTGTAATCGGGCGAGTTTCTACTTTCAGATGCAACAGAAATTTTGCGGATTGGTCAATCCGTTCGCGAGATATGGCAGTTTGGAGGTAAGAAACGCTTGAGAAACTCAAAATTTTCGCAGTTCTGATGCTCGAAACGAATAACTAGAACGGCCTAGGGGAAAAGTACGCATACCGTTGTAATCGGGCGAGTTTCTACTTTCAGATGCAACAGAAATTTTGCGGATTGGTCAATCCGTTCGCGAGATATGGCAGTTTGGAGGTAAGAAACGCTTGAGAAACTCAAAATTTTCGCGGTTCTGATGCTCGAAACAAATAACAATAACGGCCTAGGGGAAAAGTACGCACACCGTTGTAATCGGGCGAGTTTCTACTTTCAGATGCAACAGAAATTTTGCGGATTGGTCAATCCGTTCGCGAGATATGGCAGTTTGGAATTAAGAAACGCTTGAGAAACTCAAAATTTTTGCAGTTCTGATGCTCGAAACGAATAACTAGAACGGCCTACGGGAAAAGTACGCATACCGTTGTAATCGGGCGAGTTTCTACTTTCAGATGCAACAGAAATTTTGCGGATTGGTCAATCCGTTCGCGAGTTATGGCAGTTTGGAGGTAAGAAACGCTTGAGAAACTCAAAATTTTCGCAGTTCTGATGCTCGAAACGAATAACTAGAACGGCCTAGGGGAAAAGTACGCATACCGTTGTAATCGGGCGAGTTTCTACTTTCAGATGCAACAGAAATTTTGCGGGTTGGTCAATCCGTTCGCGAGATATGGCAGTTTGGAAGTAAGAAACGCTTGAGAAGCTCAAAATTTTCGCAGTTCTGATGCTCGACAAGCATAACTAGAACGGCCTAGGGGAAAAGTACGCACGCCGTTGTAATCGGGCGAGTTTCTACTTTCAGATGCAACAGAAATTTTGCGGATTGGTCAATCCGTTCGCGAGATATGGCAGTTTGGAGGTAGGCAACGCTTGAAAAACTCAAAATTTTCGCAGTTCTGTTGCTCGAAGCGAATAAATAGAACGGGCTAGGGGAAAAGTACGCATACTGTTGTAATCGGGCGAGTTTCTACTTTCAGATGCAACAGAAATATTGCGGATTGGTCAATCCGTTCGTGAGATACGGCAGTTTGGAGGTAAGCAACGCTTGAAAAACTCAAAATTTTCGCAGTTCTGTTGCTCGAAACGAATAACTAGAACGGCCTAGGGGAAAAGTACGCATAGTGTTGTAATCGGGCGAGTTTCTACTTTCAGATGCAACAGAAATTTTGCGGATTGGTCAATCCGTTCGCGAGATATGGCAGTTTGGAGGTAAGAAACGCTTGAGAAACTCAAAATTTTCGCAGTTCTGATGCTCGAAACGAATAACTAGAACGGCCTAGGGGAAAGGTACGCACACCGTTGTAATCGGGCGAGTTTCTACTTTCAGATGCAACAGAAATTTTGCGGATTGGTCAATCCGTTCGCGAGATATGGCAGTTTGGAAGTAAGAAACGCTTGAGAAACTCAAAATTTTTGCAGTTCTGATGCTCGAAACGAATAACTAGGGCGGCCTAGGGGAAAACTACGCATACCGTTGTAATCGGGCGAGTTTCTACTTTCAGATGCAACAGAAATTTTGCGGATTGGTCAATCCGTTCGCGAGATATGGCAGTTTGGAGGTAAGAAACGCTTGAGAAACTCAAAATTTTCGCGGTTCTGATGCTCGAAACAAATAACAATAACGGCCTAGGGGAAAAGTACGCACACCGTTGTAATCGGGCGAGTTTCTACTTTCAGATGCAACAGAAATTTTGCGGATTGGTCAATCCGTTCGCGAGATATGGCAGTTTGGAAGTAAGAAACGCTTGAGAAACTCAAAATTTTTGCAGTTCTGATGCTCCAAACGAATAACTAGGGCGGCCTAGGGGAAAAGTACGCATACCGTTGTAATCGGGCGAGTTTCTACTTTCAGATGCATCAGAAATTTTGCGGATTGGACAATCCGTTCGCGAGATGTGGCAGTTTGTAGGTGAGAAACGATTGAGAAACTCAAAATTTTCGCAGTTCTGTTGCTCGAAACGAATAACTAGAACGGGCTAGGGGAAAAGTAGGCATACAGTTGTAATCGGGCGAGTTTCTACTTTCAGATGCAACAGAAATTTTGCGGATAGGTCAATCCGTTCGCGAGATATGGCAGTTTGGAGGTAAGAAACGCTTGAGAAACTCAAAATTTTCGCGGTTCTGATGCTCGAAACAAATAACAATAACGGCCTACGGGAAAAGTACGCACACCGTTGTAATCGGGCGAGTTTCTACTTTCAGATGCAACAGAAATTTTGCGGATTGGTCAATCCGTTCGCGAGATATGGCAGTTTGGAAGTAAGAAACGCTTGAGAAACTCAAAATTTTTGCAGTTCTGATGCTCCAAACGAATAACTAGGGCGGCCTAGGGGAAAAGTACGCATACCGTTGTAATCGGGCGAGTTTCTACTTTCAGATGCATCAGAAATTTTGCGGATTGGACAATCCGTTCGCGAGATGTGGCAGTTTGTAGGTGAGAAACGATTGAGATACTCAAAATTTTCGCAGTTCTGTTGCTCGAAACGAATAACTAGAACGGGCTAGGGGAAAAGTAGGCATACAGTTGTAATCGGGCGAGTTTCTACTTTCAGATGCAACAGAAATTTTGCGGATTGGTCAATCCGTTCGCGAGATATGGCAGTTTGGAGGTAAGAAACGGTTGAGAAACTCAAAATTATCACAGTTCTGATGCTCGAAACGAATAACCAGAACGGCCTAGGGGAAAAGTACGCATACCGTTGTAATCGGGCGAGTTTCTACTTTCAGATGCAACAGAAATTTTGCGGATTGGTCAATCCGTTCGCGAGTTATGGCAGTTTGGAGGTAAGAAACGCTCGAGAAACTCAAAATTTTCGCAGTTCTGATGCTCGACAAGCATAACTAGAACGCCCTAGGGGAAGAGTACGCACACCGTTGTAATCGGGCGAGTTTCTACTTTCAGATGCAACAGAAATTTTGCGGATTGGTCAATCCGTTCGCGAGATATGGCAGTTTGGAGGTAAGAAACGCTCGAGTAACTCAAAATTTTCGCAGTTCTGATGCTCTACAAGCATAACTAGAACGGCCTAGGGGAAAAGTACGCACACCGTTGTAATCGGGCGAGTTTCTACTTTCAGATGCAACAGAAATTTTGCGGATTGGTCAATCCGTTCGCGAGATATGGCAGTTTGGATGTAAGAAACGCTTGAGAAACTCAAAATTTTCGCAGTTCTGTTGCTCGAAACGAATAACTAGAACGGGCTAGGGGAAAAGTACGCATACAGTTGTAATCGGGCGAGTTTCTACTTTCAGATGCATCAGAAATTTTGCGGATTGGACAATCCGTTCGCGAGATGTGGCAGTTTGTAGGTGAGAAACGATTGAGAAACTCAAAATTTTCGCAGTTCTGATGCTCGAAACGAATAACTAGAACGGCCTAGGGGAAAAGTACGCATACCGTTGTAATCGGGCGAGTTTCTACCTTCAGATGCAACAGAAATTTTGCGGATTGGTCAATCCGTTCGCGAGATATGGCAGTTTGGAAGTATGACTCGCTTGAGAAACTCAAAATTTTCGCAGTTCTGATGCTCGAAACGAATAACTAGAACGGGCTAGGGGAAAAGTACGCATACAGTTGTAATCGGGCGAGTTTCTACTTTCAGATGCATCAGAAATTTTGCGGATTGGACAATCCGTTCGCGAGATGTGGCAGTTTGTAGGTGAGAAACGATTGAGAAACTCAAAATTTTCGCAGTTCTGATGCTCGAAACGAATAACTAGAACGGCCTAGGGGAAAAGTACGCATACCGTTGTAATCGGGCGAGTTTCTACCTTCAGATGCAACAGAAATTTTGCGGATTGGTCAATCCGTTCGCGAGATATGGCAGTTTGGAAGTATGACTCGCTTGAGAAACTCAAAATTTTCGCAGTTCTGATGCTCGAAACGAATAACTAGAACGGCCTAGGGGAAAAGTACGCATACCGTTTCAATCGGGCGAGTTTCTACTTTCAGATGCAACAGAAACTTTGCGGATTGGTCAATCCGTTCGCGAGATATGGCAGTTTGGAGGTAAGAAACGCTTGAGAAACTCAAAATTTTCGCAGTTCTGATGCTCGACAAGCATAACGAGAACGGCCTAGGGGAAAAGTACGCACACCGTTGTAATCGGGCGAGTTTCTACTTTCAGATGCAACAGAAATTTTGCGGATTGGTCAATCCGTTCGCGAGATATGGCAGTTTGGAGGTAAGCAACGCTTGAGAAACTCAAAATTTTCGCAGTTCTGTTGCTCGAAACGAATAACTAGAACGGGCTAGGGGAAAAGTACGCATACCGTTGTAATCGGGCGACTTTCTACTTTCAGATGCAACAGAAATTTTGCGGATTGGTCAATCCGTTCGCGAGATATGGCAGTTTGGAGGTAAGAAACGCTTGAGAAACTCAAAATTTTCACAGTTCTGATGCTCGAAACGAATAACTAGAACGGCCTAGGGGAAAAGTACGCATACCGTTGTAATCGGGCGTGTTTCTACTTTCAGATGCAACAGAAATTTTGCGGATTTGTCATTCCGTTCGCGAGATATGGCAGTTTGGAGGTAAGAAACGCTTGAGAAACTCAAAATTTTCGCAGTTCTGTTGCTCGAAACGAATAACTAGAACGGGCTAGGGGAAAAGTAGGCATACAGTTGTAATCGGGCGAGTTTCTACTTTCAGATGCAACAGAAATTTTGCGGATTTGTCAATCCGTTCGCGAGTTATGGCAGTTTGGAGGTAAGAAACGCTCGAGAAACTCAAAATTTTCGCAGTTCTGATGCTCGACAAGCATAACTAGAACGCCCTAGGGGAAGAGTACGCACACCGTTGTAATCGGGCGAGTTTCTACTTTCAGATGCAACAGAAATTTTGCGGATTGGTCAATCCGTTCGCGAGATATGGCAGTTTGGAGGTAAGAAACGCTCGAGTAACTCAAAATTTTCGCAGTTCTGATGCTCTACAAGCATAACTAGAACGGCCTAGGGGAAAAGTACGCACACCGTTGTAATCGGGCGAGTTTCTACTTTCAGATGCAACAGAAATTTTGCGGATTGGTCAATCCGTTCGCGAGATATGGCAGTTTGGATGTAAGAAACGCTTGAGAAACTCAAAATTTTCGCAGTTCTGTTGCTCGAAACGAATAACTAGAACGGGCTAGGGGAAAAGTACGCATACAGTTGTAATCGGGCGAGTTTCTACTTTCAGATGCAACAGAAATTTTGCGGATTGGTCAATCCGTTCGCGAGATATTGCAGTTTGGATGTAAGAAACGCTTGAGAAACTCAAAATTTTCGCGGTTCTGATGCTCGAAACGAATAACAATAACGGCCTAGGGGAAAAATACGCATACAGTTGTAATCGGGCGAGTTTCTACTTTCAGATGCAACAGAAACTTTGCGGATTGGTCAATCCGTTCGCGAGATATGGCAGTTTGGAGGTAAGAAACGCTTGAGAAACTCAAAATTTTCGCAGTTCTGATGCTCGACAAGCATAACGAGAACGGCCTAGGGGAAAAGTACGCACACCGTTGTAATCGGGCGAGTTTCTACTTTCAGATGCAACAGAAATTTTGCGGATTGGTCAATCCGTTCGCGAGATATGGCAGTTTGGAGGTAAGCAACGCTTGAGAAACTCAAAATTTTCGCAGTTCTGTTGCTCGAAACGAATAACTAGAACGGGCTAGGGGAAAAGTACGCATACCGTTGTAATCGGGCGACTTTCTACTTTCAGATGCAACAGAAATTTTGCGGATTGGTCAATCCGTTCGCGAGATATGGCAGTTTGGAGGTAAGAAACGCTTGAGAAACTCAAAATTTTCACAGTTCTGATGCTCGAAACGAATAACTAGAACGGCCTAGGGGAAAAGTACGCATACCGTTGTAATCGGGCGTGTTTCTACTTTCAGATGCAACAGAAATTTTGCGGATTTGTCATTCCGTTCGCGAGATATGGCAGTTTGGAGGTAAGAAACGCTTGAGAAACTCAAAATTTTCGCAGTTCTGTTGCTCGAAACGAATAACTAGAACGGGCTAGGGGAAAAGTAGGCATACAGTTGTAATCGGGCGAGTTTCTACTTTCAGATGCAACAGAAATTTTGCGGATTTGTCAATCCGTTCGCGAGTTATGGCAGTTTGGAGGTAAGAAACGCTCGAGAAACTCAAAATTTTCGCAGTTCTGATGCTCGACAAGCATAACTAGAACGCCCTAGGGGAAGAGTACGCACACCGTTGTAATCGGGCGAGTTTCTACTTTCAGATGCAACAGAAATTTTGCGGATTGGTCAATCCGTTCGCGAGATATGGCAGTT
This sequence comes from Ptiloglossa arizonensis, assembly GCF_051014685.1. Classification (NCBI taxonomy): domain Eukaryota; kingdom Metazoa; phylum Arthropoda; class Insecta; order Hymenoptera; family Colletidae; genus Ptiloglossa; species Ptiloglossa arizonensis. The sequence goes on from NW_027478386.1 coordinate 564,723, forward strand.
TGGAGGTAAGAAACGCTCGAGTAACTCAAAATTTTCGCAGTTCTGATGCTCTACAAGCATAACTAGAACGGCCTAGGGGAAAAGTACGCACACCGTTGTAATCGGGCGAGTTTCTACTTTCAGATGCAACAGAAATTTTGCGGATTGGTCAATCCGTTCGCGAGATATGGCAGTTTGGATGTAAGAAACGCTTGAGAAACTCAAAATTTTCGCAGTTCTGTTGCTCGAAACGAATAACTAGAACGGGCTAGGGGAAAAGTACGCATACAGTTGTAATCGGGCGAGTTTCTACTTTCAGATGCAACAGAAATTTTGCGGATTGGTCAATCCGTTCGCGAGATATGGCAGTTTGGAGGTAAGCAACGCTTGAGAAACTCAAAATTTTCGCAGTTCTGTTGCTCGAAACGAATAACTAGAACGGGCTAGGGGAAAAGTACGCATACCGTTGTAATCGGGCGACTTTCTACTTTCAGATGCAACAGAAATTTTGCGGATTGGTCAATCCGTTCGCGAGATATGGCAGTTTGGAGGTAAGAAACGCTTGAGAAACTCAAAATTTTCACAGTTCTGATGCTCGAAACGAATAACTAGAACGGCCTAGGGGAAAAGTACGCATACCGTTGTAATCGGGCGTGTTTCTACTTTCAGATGCAACAGAAATTTTGCGGATTTGTCATTCCGTTCGCGAGATATGGCAGTTTGGAGGTAAGAAACGCTTGAGAAACTCAAAATTTTCGCAGTTCTGTTGCTCGAAACGAATAACTAGAACGGGCTAGGGGAAAAGTAGGCATACAGTTGTAATCGGGCGAGTTTCTACTTTCAGATGCAACAGAAATTTTGCGGATTTGTCAATCCGTTCGCGAGTTATGGCAGTTTGGAGGTAAGAAACGCTCGAGAAACTCAAAATTTTCGCAGTTCTGATGCTCGACAAGCATAACTAGAACGCCCTAGGGGAAGAGTACGCACACCGTTGTAATCGGGCGAGTTTCTACTTTCAGATGCAACAGAAATTTTGCGGATTGGTCAATCCGTTCGCGAGATATGGCAGTTTGGAGGTAAGAAACGCTCGAGTAACTCAAAATTTTCGCAGTTCTGATGCTCTACAAGCATAACTAGAACGGCCTAGGGGAAAAGTACGCACACCGTTGTAATCGGGCGAGTTTCTACTTTCAGATGCAACAGAAATTTTGCGGATTGGTCAATCCGTTCGCGAGATATGGCAGTTTGGATGTAAGAAACGCTTGAGAAACTCAAAATTTTCGCAGTTCTGTTGCTCGAAACGAATAACTAGAACGGGCTAGGGGAAAAGTACGCATACAGTTGTAATCGGGCGAGTTTCTACTTTCAGATGCAACAGAAATTTTGCGGATTGGTCAATCCGTTCGCGAGATATTGCAGTTTGGATGTAAGAAACGCTTGAGAAACTCAAAATTTTCGCGGTTCTGATGCTCGAAACGAATAACAATAACGGCCTAGGGGAAAAATACGCATACAGTTGTAATCGGGCGAGTTTCTACTTTCAGATGCAACAGAAACTTTGCGGATTGGTCAATCCGTTCGCGAGATATGGCAGTTTGGAGGTAAGAAACGCTTGAGAAACTCAAAATTTTCGCAGTTCTGATGCTCGACAAGCATAACGAGAACGGCCTAGGGGAAAAGTACGCACACCGTTGTAATCGGGCGAGTTTCTACTTTCAGATGCAACAGAAATTTTGCGGATTGGTCAATCCGTTCGCGAGATATGGCAGTTTGGAGGTAAGCAACGCTTGAGAAACTCAAAATTTTCGCAGTTCTGTTGCTCGAAACGAATAACTAGAACGGGCTAGGGGAAAAGTACGCATACCGTTGTAATCGGGCGACTTTCTACTTTCAGATGCAACAGAAATTTTGCGGATTGGTCAATCCGTTCGCGAGATATGGCAGTTTGGAGGTAAGAAACGCTTGAGAAACTCAAAATTTTCACAGTTCTGATGCTCGAAACGAATAACTAGAACGGCCTAGGGGAAAAGTACGCATACCGTTGTAATCGGGCGTGTTTCTACTTTCAGATGCAACAGAAATTTTGCGGATTTGTCATTCCGTTCGCGAGATATGGCAGTTTGGAGGTAAGAAACGCTTGAGAAACTCAAAATTTTCGCAGTTCTGTTGCTCGAAACGAATAACTAGAACGGGCTAGGGGAAAAGTAGGCATACAGTTGTAATCGGGCGAGTTTCTACTTTCAGATGCAACAGAAATTTTGCGGATTTGTCAATCCGTTCGCGAGTTATGGCAGTTTGGAGGTAAGAAACGCTCGAGAAACTCAAAATTTTCGCAGTTCTGATGCTCGACAAGCATAACTAGAACGCCCTAGGGGAAGAGTACGCACACCGTTGTAATCGGGCGAGTTTCTACTTTCAGATGCAACAGAAATTTTGCGGATTGGTCAATCCGTTCGCGAGATATGGCAGTTTGGAGGTAAGAAACGCTCGAGTAACTCAAAATTTTCGCAGTTCTGATGCTCTACAAGCATAACTAGAACGGCCTAGGGGAAAAGTACGCACACCGTTGTAATCGGGCGAGTTTCTACTTTCAGATGCAACAGAAATTTTGCGGATTGGTCAATCCGTTCGCGAGATATGGCAGTTTGGATGTAAGAAACGCTTGAGAAACTCAAAATTTTCGCAGTTCTGTTGCTCGAAACGAATAACTAGAACGGGCTAGGGGAAAAGTACGCATACAGTTGTAATCGGGCGAGTTTCTACTTTCAGATGCAACAGAAATTTTGCGGATTGGTCAATCCGTTCGCGAGATATTGCAGTTTGGATGTAAGAAACGCTTGAGAAACTCAAAATTTTCGCGGTTCTGATGCTCGAAACGAATAACAATAACGGCCTAGGGGAAAAATACGCACACCGTTGTAATCGGGCGAGTTTCTACTTTCAGATGCAACAAAAATTTTGCGGATTGGTCAATCCGTTCGCGAGATATGGCAGTTTGGAGGTAAGAAACGCTCGAGAAACTCAAAATTTTCGCAGTTCTGATGCTCGACAAGCATAACTAGAACGGCCTAGGGGAAAAGTACGAACACCGTTGTAATCGGGCGAGTTTCTACTTTCAGATGCAACAGAAATTTTGCGGATTGGTCAATCCGTTCGCGTGATATGGCAGTTTGGAGGTAAGAAACGCTTGAGAAACTCAAAATTTTCGCAGTTCTGATGCTCGAAACGAATAACTAGAACGGCCTAGGGGAAAAGTACGCATACCGTTGTAATCGGGCGAGTTTCTACTTTCAGATGCAACAGAAATTTTGCGGATTGGTCAATCCGTTCGCGAGATATGGCAGTTTGGAATTAAGAAACGCTTGAGAAACTCAAAATTTTTGCAGTTCTGATGCTCGAAACGAATAATTAGGGCGGCCTAGGGGAAAAGTACGCATACCGTTGTAATCGGGCGAGTTTCTACTTTCAGATGCATCAGAAATTTTGCGGATTGGAAAATCCGTTCGCGAGATGTGGCAGTTTGTAGGTGAGAAACGCTTGAGAAACTCAAAATTTTCGCAGTTCTGATGCTCGAAACGAATAACTAGAACGGCCTACGGGAAAAGTACGCATACCGTTGTAATCGGGCGAGTTTCTACTTTCAGATGCAACAGAAATTTTGCGGATTGGTCAATCCGTTCGCGAGTTATGGCAGTTTGGAGGTAAGAAACGCTTGAGAAACTCAAAATTTTCGCAGTTCTGATGCTCGAAACGAATAACTAGAACGGCCTAGGGGAAAAGTACGCATAGTGTTGTAATCGGGCGAGTTTCTACTTTCAGATGCAACAGAAATTTTGCGGGTTGGTCAATCCGTTCGCGAGATATGGCAGTTTGGAAGTAAGAAACGCTTGAGAAGCTCAAAATTTTCGCAGTTCTGATGCTCGACAAGCATAACTAGAACGGCCTAGGGGAAAAGTACGCACGCCGTTGTAATCGGGCAAGTTTCTACTTTCAGATGCAACAGAAATTTTGCGGATTGGTCAATCCGTTCGCGAGATATGGCAGTTTGGAGGTAGGCAACGCTTGAAAAACTCAAAATTTTCGCAGTTCTGTTGCTCGAAGCGAATAAATAGAACGGGCTAGGGGAAAAGTACGCATACTGTTGTAATCGGGCGAGTTTCTACTTTCAGATGCAACAGAAATATTGCGGATTGGTCAATCCGTTCGTGAGATACGGCAGTTTGGAGGTAAGCAACGCTTGAAAAACTCAAAATTTTCGCAGTTCTGTTGCTCGAAACGAATAACTAGAACGGCCTAGGGGAAAAGTACGCATAGTGTTGTAATCGGGCGAGTTTCTACTTTCAGATGCAACAGAAACTTTGCGGATTGGTCAATCCGTTCGCGAGATATGGCAGTTTGGAGGTAAGAAACGCTTGAGAAACTCAAAATTTTCGCAGTTCTGATGCTCGAAACGAATAACTAGAACGGCCTAGGGGAAAAGTACGCACACTGTTGTAATCGGGCGAGTTTCTACTTTCAGATGCAACAGAAATTTTGCGGATTGGTCAATCCGTTCGCGAGATATGGCAGTTTGGAAGTAAGAAACGCTTGAGAAACTCAAAATTTTTGCAGTTCTGATGCTCGAAACGAATAATTAGGGCGGCCTAGGGGAAAAGTACGCATACCGTTGTAATCGGGCGAGTTTCTACTTTCAGATGCATCAGAAATTTTGCGGATTGGAAAATCCGTTCGCGAGATGTGGCAGTTTGTAGGTGAGAAACGCTTGAGAAACTCAAAATTTTCGCAGTTCTGATGCTCGAAACGAATAACTAGAACGGCCTACGGGAAAAGTACGCATACCGTTGTAATCGGGCGAGTTTCTACTTTCAGATGCAACAGAAATTTTGCGGATTGGTCAATCCGTTCGCGAGTTATGGCAGTTTGGAGGTAAGAAACGCTTGAGAAACTCAAAATTTTCGCAGTTCTGATGCTCGAAACGAATAACTAGAACGGCCTAGGGGAAAAGTACGCATAGTGTTGTAATCGGGCGAGTTTCTACTTTCAGATGCAACAGAAATTTTGCGGGTTGGTCAATCCGTTCGCGAGATATGGCAGTTTGGAAGTAAGAAACGCTTGAGAAGCTCAAAATTTTCGCAGTTCTGATGCTCGACAAGCATAACTAGAACGGCCTAGGGGAAAAGTACGCACGCCGTTGTAATCGGGCGAGTTTCTACTTTCAGATGCAACAGAAATTTTGCGGATTGGTCAATCCGTTCGCGAGATATGGCAGTTTGGAGGTAGGCAACGCTTGAAAAACTCAAAATTTTCGCAGTTCTGTTGCTCGAAGCGAATAAATAGAACGGGCTAGGGGAAAAGTACGCATACTGTTGTAATCGGGCGAGTTTCTACTTTCAGATGCAACAGAAATATTGCGGATTGGTCAATCCGTTCGTGAGATACGGCAGTTTGGAGGTAAGAAACGCTTGAGAAACTCAAAATTTTCGCAGTTCTGATGCTCGAAACGAATAACTAGAACGGCCTAGGGGAAAAGTACGCACACCGTTGTAATCGGGCGAGTTTCTACTTTCAGATGCAACAGAAATTTTGCGGATTGGTCAATCCGTTCGCGAGATATGGCAGTTTGGAAGTAAGAAACGCTTGAGAAACTCAAAATTTTTGCAGTTCTGATGCTCGAAACGAATAACTAGGGCGGCCTAGGGGAAAACTACGCATACCGTTGTAATCGGGCGAGTTTCTACTTTCAGATGCAACAGAAATTTTGCGGATTGGTCAATCCGTTCGCGAGATATGGCAGTTTGGAGGTAAGAAACGCTTGAGAAACTCAAAATTTTCGCGGTTCTGATGCTCGAAACAAATAACAATCACGGCCTAGGGGAAAAGTACGCACACCGTTATAATCGGGCGAGTTTCTACTTTCAGATGCAACAGAAATTTTGCGGATTGGTCAATCCGTTCGCGTGATATGGCAGTTTGGAAGTAAGAAACGCTTGAGAAACTCAAAATTTTCGCAGTTCTGATGCTCGAAACGAATAACTAGAACGGCCTAGGGGAAAAGTACGCACACCGTTGTAATCGGGCGAGTTTCTACTTTCAGATGCAACAGAAATTTTGCGGATTGGTCAATCCGTTCGCGAGATATGGCTGTTTGGAAGTAAGAAACGCTTGAGAAACTCAAAATTTTTGCAGTTCTGATGCTCGAAACGAATAACTAGGGCGGCCTAGGGGAAAAGTACGCACACCGTTGTAATCGGGCGAGTTTCTACTTTCAGATGCAACAGAAATTTTGCGGATTGGTCAATCCGTTCGCGAGATATGGCTGTTTGGAAGTAAGAAACGCTTGAGAAACTCAAAATTTTTGCAGTTCTGATGCTCGAAACGAATAACTAGGGCGGCCTAGGGGAAAAGTACGCATACCGTTGTAATCGGGCGAGTTTCTACTTTCAGATGCAACAGAAATTTTGCGGATTGGTCAATCCGTTCGCGAGATATGGCAGTTTGGAGGTAAGAAACGCTTGAGAAACTCAAAATTTTCGCGGTTCTGATGCTCGAAACAAATAACAATAACGGCCTAGGGGAAAAGTACGCACACCGTTGTAATCGGGCGAGTTTCTACTTTCAGATGCAACAGAAATTTTGTGGATTGGTCAATCCGTTCGCGAGATATGGCAGTTTGGAAGTAAGAAACGCTTGAGAAACTCAAAATTTTTGCAGTTCTGATGCTCGAAACGAATAACTAGGGCGGCCTAGGGGAAAAGTACGCATACCGTTGTAATCGGGCGAGTTTCTACTTTCAGATGCATCAGAAATTTTGCGGATTGGACAATCCGTTCGCGAGATGTGGCAGTTTGTAGGTGAGAAACTCTTGAGAAACTCAAAATTTTCGCAGTTCTGATGCTCGAAACGAATAACTAGAACGGCCTACGGGAAAAGTACGCATACCGTTGAAATCGGGCGAGTTTCTACTTTCAGATGCAACAGAAATTTTGCGGATTGGTCAATCCGTTCGCGAGTTATGGCAGTTTGGAGGTAAGAAACGCTTGAGAAACTCAAAATTTTCGCAGTTCTGATGCTCGAAACGAATAACTAGAACGGCCTAGGGGAAAAGTACGCATAGTGTTGTAATCGGGCGAGTTTCTACTTTCAGATGCAACAGAAATTTTGCGGGTTGGTCAATCCGTTCGCGAGATATGGCAGTTTGGAAGTAAGAAACGCTTGAGAAACTCAAAATTTTCGCAGTTCTGATGCTCGAAACGAATAACTAGAACGGCCTAGGGGAAAAGTACGCACAGTGTTGTAATCGGGCGATTTTCTACTTTCAGATGCAACAGAAATTTTGCGGATTGGTCAACCCGTTCGCGAGATATGGCAGTTTGGAGGTAGGCAACGCTTGAAAAACTCAAAATTTTCGCAGTTCTGTTGCTCGAAACGAATAAATAGAACGGGCTAGGGGAAAAGTACGCATACCGTTGTAATCGGGCGAGTTTCTACTTTCAGATGCAACAGAAATTTTGCGGATTGGTCAATCCGTTCGCGAGTTATGGCAGTTTGGAGGTAAGAAACGCTTGAGAAACTCAAAATTTTCGCAGTTCTGATGCTCGAAACGAATAACTAGAACGGCCTAGGGGAAAAGTACGCATAGTGTTGTAATCGGGCGAGTTTCTACTTTCAGATGCAACAGAAATTTTGCGGGTTGGTCAATCCGTTCGCGAGATATGGCAGTTTGGAAGTAAGAAACGCTTGAGAAACTCAAAATTTTCGCAGTTCTGATGCTCGAAACGAATAACTAGAACGGCCTAGGGGAAAAGTACGCACAGTGTTGTAATCGGGCGATTTTCTACTTTCAGATGCAACAGAAATTTTGCGGATTGGTCAACCCGTTCGCGAGATATGGCAGTTTGGAGGTAGGCAACGCTTGAAAAACTCAAAATTTTCGCAGTTCTGTTGCTCGAAACGAATAAATAGAACGGGCTAGGGGAAAAGTACGCATACCGTTGTAATCGGGCGAGTTTCTACTTTCAGATGCAACAGAAATTTTGCGGATTGGTCAATCCGTTCGCGAGATACGGCAGTTTGGAGGTAAGCAACGCTTGAAAAACTCAAAATTTTCGCAGTTCTGTTGCTCGAAACGAATAACTAGAACGGCCTAGGGGAAAAGTACGCATAGTGTTGTAATCGGGCGAGTTTCTACTTTCAGATGCAACAGAAATTTTGCGGATTGGTCAATCCGTTCGCGAGATATGGCAGTTTGGTGGTAAGAAACGCTTGAGAAACTCAAAATTTTCGCAGTTCTGATGCTCGAAACGAATAACTAGAACGGCCTAGGGGAAAAGTACGCACACCGTTGTAATCGGGCGAGTTTCTGCTTTCAGATGCAACAGAAATTTTGCGGATTGGTCAATCCGTTCGCGAGATATGGCAGTTTGGAGGTAAGCAACGCTTGAGAAACTCAAAATTTTCGCAGTTCTGTTGCTCGAAACGAATAACTAGAACGGGCTAGGGGAAAAGTACGCATACAGTTGTAATCGGGCGAGTTTCTACTTTCAGATGCATCAGAAATTTTGCGGATTGGACAATCCGTTCGCGAGATGTGGCAGTTTGTAGGTGAGAAACGCTTGAGAAACTCAAAATTTTCGCAGTTCTGATGCTCGAAACGAATAACTAGAACGGTCTAGGGGAAAAGTACGCATACCGTTGTAATCGGGCGAGTTTCTACCTTCAGATGCAACAGAAATTTTGCGGATTGGTCAATCCGTTCGCGAGATATGGCAGTTTGGAAGTAAGAAACGCTCGAGAAACTCAAAATTTTCGCAGTTCTGATGCTCGAAACGAATAACTAGAACGGCCTAGGGGAAAAGTACGCATAGTGTTGTAATCGGGCGAGTTTTTACTTTCAGATGCAACAGAAATTTTGCGGATTGGTCAATCCGTTCGCGAGATATGGCAGTTTGGAGGTAAGAAACGCTTGAGAAACTCAAAATTTTCGCAGTTCTGATGCTCGAAACGAATAACTAGAACGGCCTAGGGGAAAAGTACGCACACCGTTGTAATCGGGCGAGTTTCTACTTTCAGATGCAACAGAAATTTTGCGGATTGGTCAATCCGTTCGCGAGATATGGCAGTTTGGAGGTAAGCAACGCTTGAGAAACTCAAAATTTTCGCAGTTCTGTTGCTCGAAACGAATAACTAGAACGGGCTAGGGGAAAAGTGCGCATACACTTGTAATCGGGCGAGTTTCTACTTTCAGATGCATCAGAAATTTTGCGGATTGGACAATCCGTTCGCGAGATGTGGCAGTTTGTAGGTGAGAAACGCTTGCGAAACTCAAAATTTTCGCAGTTCTGATGCTCGAAACGAATAACTAGAACGGCCTAGGGGAAAAGTACGCATACCGTTGTAATCGGGCGAGTTTCTACCTTCAGATGCAACAGAAATTTTGCGGATTGGTCAATCCGTACGCGAGATATGGCAGTTTGGAAGTAAAAAACGCTTGAGAAACTCAAAATTTTCGCAGCTCTGATGCTCGAAACGAATAACTAGAACGGCCTAGGGGAAAAGTGCGCATACCGTTGCAATCGGGCGTGTTTCTACTTTCAGATGCAACAGAAATTTTGCGGATTGGTCAATCCGTTCGCGAGATATGGCAGTTTGGAGGTAAGAAACGCTTGAGAAACTCAAAATTTTCGCAGTTCTGATGCTCGACAAGCATAACTAGAACGGCCTAGGGGAAAAGTACGCATAGTGTTGTAATCGGGCGAGTTTCTACTTTCAGATGCAACAGAAATTTTGCGGATTGGTCAATCCGTTCGCGAGATATGGCAGTTTGGAGGTACGCAACGCTTGAGAAACTCAAAATTTTCGCAGTTCTGTTGGTCGAAACGAATAACTAGAACGGCCTAGGGGAAAAGTACGCACAGTGTTGTAATCGGGCGATTTTCTACTTTCAGATGCAACAGAAATTTTGCGGATTGGTCAATCCGTTCGCGAGATATGGCAGTTTGGAGGTAGGCAACGCTTGAAAAACTCAAAATTTTCGCAGTTCTGTTGCTCGAAACGAATAACTAGAAAGGCCTAGGGGAAAAGTACGCATAGTGTTGTAATCGGGCGAGTTTCTACTTTCAGATGCAACAGAAATTTTGCGGATTGGTCAATCCGTTCGCGAGATATGGCAGTTTGGTGGTAAGAAACGCTTGAGAAACTCAAAATTTTCGCAGTTCTGATGCTCGAAACGAATAACTAGAACGGCCTAGGGGAAAAGTACGAATAGTGTTATAATCGGGCGAGTTTCTACTTTCAGATGCAACAGAAATTGTGCGGATTGGTCAATCCGTTCGCGAGATATGGCAGTTTGGAAGTAAGAAACGCTTGAGAAACTCAAAATTTTCGCAGTTCTGATGCTCGAAACGAATAACTAGAACGGCCTAGGGGAAAAGTACGCACACCGTTGTAATCGGGCGAGTTTCTGCTTTCAGATGCAACAGAAATTTTGCGGATTGGTCAATCCGTTCGCGAGATATGGCAGTTTGGAGGTAAGCAACGCTTGAGAAACTCAAAATTTTCGCAGTTCTGTTGCTCGAAACGAATAACTAGAACGGGCTAGGGGAAAAGTACGCATACACTTGTAATCGGGCGAGTTTCTACTTTCAGATGCATCAGAAATTTTGCGGATTGGACAATCCGTTCGCGAGATGTGGCAGTTTGTAGGTGAGAAACGCTTGAGAAACTCAAAATTTTCGCAGTTCTGATGCTCGAAACGAATAACTAGAACGGTCTAGGGGAAAAGTACGCATACCGTTGTAATCGGGCGAGTTTCTACCTTCAGATGCAACAGAAATTTTGCGGATTGGTCAATCCGTTCGCGAGATATGGCAGTTTGGAAGTAAGAAACGCTTGAGAAACTCAAAATTTTCGCAGTTCTGATGCTCGAAACGAATAACCAGAACGGCCTAGGGGAAAAGTACGCATACAGTTGTAATCGGGCGAATTACTATTTTCAGATGCAACAGAAATTTTGCGGATTGGTCAATCCGTTCGCGAGATATGACAGTTTGGAGGTAAGAAACGCTCGAGAAACTCAAAATTTTCGCAGTTCTGATGCTCGAAACGAATAACTAGAACGGCCTAGGGGAAAAGTACGCATAGTGTTGTAATCGGGCGAGTTTTTACTTTCAGATGCAACAGAAATTTTGCGGATTGGTCAATCCGTTCGCGAGATATGGCAGTTTGGAGGTAAGAAACGCTCGAGAAACTCAAAATTTTCGCAGTTCTGATGCTCGACAAGCATAACTAGAACGGCCTAGGGGAAAAGTACGCACACCGTTGTAATCGGGCGAGTTTCTACTTTCAGATGCAACAGAAATTTTGCGGATTGGTCAATCCGTTCGCGAGATATGGCAGTTTGGAGGTAAGCAACGCTTGAAAAACTCAAAATTTTCGCAGTTCTGTTGCCCGAAACGAATAACTAGAACGGGCTAGGGGAAAAGTACGCATACCGTTGTAATCGGCGAGTTTCTACTTTCAGATGCAACAGAAATTTTGCGGATTGGTCAATCCGTTCGCGAGATATGGCAGTTTGGAAGTAAGAAACGCTTGAGATACTCAAAATTTTCGCAGTTCTGATGCTCGAAACGAATAACTAGAACGGCCTAGGGGAAAAGTACGCACACCGTTGTAATCGGGCGAGTTTCTACTTTCAGATGCAACAGAAATTTTGCGGATTGGTCAATCCGTTCGCGAGATATGGCAGTTTGGAGGTAAGCAACGCTTGAAAAACTCAAAATTTTCGCAGTTCTGTTGCTCGAAACGAATAACTAGAACGGGCTAGGGGAAAAGTGCGCATACAGTTGTAATCGGGCGAGTTTCTACTTTCAGATGCATCAGAAATTTTGCGGATTGGACAATCCGTTCGCGAGATGTGGCAGTTTGTAGGTGAGAAACGCTTGCGAAACTCAAAATTTTCGCAGTTCTGATGCTCGAAACGAATAACTAGAACGGCCTAGGGGAAAAGTACGCATACCGTTGTAATCGGGCGAGTTTCTACCTTCAGATGCAACAGAAATTTTGCGGATTGGTCAATCCGTACGCGAGATATGGCAGTTTGGAAGTAAAAAACGCTTGAGAAACTCAAAATTTTCGCAGCTCTGATGCTCGAAACGAATAACTAGAACGGCCTAGGGGAAAAGTGCGCATACCGTTGCAATCGGGCGTGTTTCTACTTTCAGATGCAACTGAAATTTTGCGGATTGGTCAATCCGTTCGCGAGATATGGCAGTTTGGAGGTAAGAAACGCTTGAGAAACTCAAAATTTTCGCAGTTCTGATGCTCGACAAGCATAACTAGAACGGCCTAGGGGAAAAGTACGCATAGTGTTGTAATCGGGCGAGTTTCTACTTTCAGATGCAACAGAAATTTTGCGGATTGGACAATCCGTTCGCGAGATATGGCAGTTTGGAGGTACGCAACGCTTGAGAAACTCAAAATTTTCGCAGTTCTGTTGGTCGAAACGAATAACAATAACGGGCTAGGGGAAAAGTACGCATACAGTTGTAATCGGGCGAATTTCTATTTTCAGATGCAACAGAAATTTTGCGGATTGGTCAATCCGTTCGCGAGATATGACAGTTTGGAGGAAAGAAACGCTCGAGAAACTCAAAATTTTCGCAGTTCTGATGCTCGAAACGAATAACTAGAACGGCCTAGGGGAAAAGTACGCATAGTGTTGTAATCGGGCGAGTTTTTACTTTCAGATGCAACAGAAATTTTGCGGATTGGTCAATCCGTTCGCGAGATATGGCAGTTTGGAGGTAAGAAACGCTCGAGAAACTCAAAATTTTCGCAGTTCTGATGCTCGAAAAGCATAACTAGAACGGCCTAGGGGAAAAGTACGCATAGTGTTGTAATCGGGCGAGTTTCTACTTTCAGATGCAACAGAAATTTTGCGGATTGGTGAATCCGTTCGCGAGATATGGCAGGTTGGAGGTAAGAAACGCTCGAGAAACTCAAAATTTTCGCAGATCTGATGCTCGACAAGCATAACTAGAACGGCCTAGGGGAAAAGTACGCACACCGTTGTAATCGGGAGAGTTTCTACTTTCAGATGCAACAGAAATTTTGCGGATTGGTCAATCCGTTCGCGAGATATGGCAGTTTGGAGGTAAGCAACGCTTGAAAAACTCAAAATTTTCGCAGTTCTGTTGCCCGAAACGAATAACTAGAACGGGCTAGGGGAAAAGTACGCATACCGTTGTAATCGGCGAGTTTCTACTTTCAGATGCAACAGAAATTTGCGGATTGGTCAATCCGTTCGCGAGATATGGCAGTTTGAAGTAAGAAACGCTTGAGAAACTCAAAATTTTCGCAGTTCTGATGCTCGAAACGAATAACTAGAACGGCCTAGGGGAAAAGTACGCATAGTGTTGTAATCGGGCGAGTTTCTACTTTCAGATGCAACAGAAATTTTGCGGATTGGTCAATCCGTTCGCGAGATATGGCAGTTTGGAGGTAAGAAACGCTCGAGAAACTCAAAATTTTCGCAGTTCTGATGCTCGACAAGCATAACTAGAACGGCCTAGGGGAAAAGTACGCATAGTGTTGTAATCGGGCGAGTTTTTACTTTCAGATGCAACAGAAATTTTGCGGATTGGTCAATCCGTTCGCGAGATATGGCAGTTTGGAAGTAAGAAACGCTTGAGAAACCCAAAATTTTCGCAGTTCTGATGCTCGAAACGAATAACTAGAACGGCCTAGGGGAAAAGTACGCACACCGTTGTAATCGGGCGAGTTTCTACTTTCAGATGCAACAGAAATTTTGCGGATTGGTCAATCCGTTCGCGAGATATGGCAGTTTGGAGGTAAGAAACGCTCGAGAAACTCAAAATTTTCGCAGTTCTGTTGCCCGAAACGAATAACTAGAACGGGCTAGGGGAAAAGTACGCATACCGTTGTAATCGGGCGAGTTTCTACTTTCAGATGCAATACAAATTTTGCGGATTGGTCAATCCGTTCGCGAGTTATGGCAGTTTGGATGTAAGAAACGCTTGAGAAACTCAAAATTTTCGCAGTTCTGATGCTCGAAACGAATAACTAGAACGGCCTACGGGAAAAGTACGCATAGTGTTGTAATCGGGCGAGTTTCTACTTTCAGATGCAACAGAAATTTTGCGGATTGGTCAATCCGTTCGCGAGATATGGCAGTTTGGAAGTAAGAAACGCTTGAGAAACTCAAAATTTTCGCAGTTCTGATGCTCGAAACGACTAACTAGAACGGCCTAGGGGAAAAGTACGCATAGTGTTGTAGTCGGGGGAGTTTCTACTTTCAGATGCAACAGAAATTTTGCGGATTGGTCAATCCGTTCGCGAGATATGGCAGTTTGGAGGTAAGAAACGCTCGAGAAACTCAAAATTTTCGCAGTTCTGATGCTCGACAAGCATAACTAGAACGGCCTAGGGGAAAAGTACGCACACCGTTGTAATCGGGCGAGTTTCTACTTTCAGATGCAACAGAAATTTTGCGGATTGGTGAATCCGTTCGCGAGTTATGGCAGTTTGGAAGTAAGAAACGCTTGAGAAACTCAAAATTTTCGCAGTTCTGATGCTCGAAACGAATAACTAGAACGGCCTACGGGAAAAGTACGCATAGTGTTGTAATCGGGCGAGTTTCTACTTTCAGATGCAACAGAAATTTTGCGGATTGGTCAATCCGTTCGCGAGATATGGCAGTTTGGAAGTAAGAAACGCTTGAGAAACTCAAAATTTTCACAGTTCTGATGCTCGAAACGAATAACCAGAACGGCCTAGAGGAAAAGTACGCATAGTGCTGTAATCGGGCGAGTTTCTACTTTCAGATGCAACAGAAATTTTGCGGATTGGTCAATCCGTTCGCGAGATATGGCAGTTTGGAGGTAAGAAACGCTCGAGAAACTCAAAATTTTCGCAGTTCTGATGCTCGACAAGCATAACTAGAACGGCCTAGGGGAAAAGTACGCACACCGTTGTAATCGGGCGAGTTTCTACTTTCAGATGCAACAGAAATTTTGCGGATTGGTCAATCCGTTCGCGAGTTATGGCAGTTTGGAGGTAAGAAACGCTTGAGAAACTCAAAATTTTCGCAGTTCTGATGCTCGAAACGAATAACTAGAACGGCCTAGGGGAAAAGTACGCACAGTGTTGTAATCGGGCGAGTTTCTACTTTCAGATGCAACAGAAATTTTGCGGATTGATCAATCCGTTCGCGAGATATGGCAGTTTGGAAGTAAGAAACGCTTGAGAAACTCAAAATTTTCGCAGTTCTGATGCTCGAAACGAATAACTAGAACGGCCTAGGGGAAAAGTACGCATAGTGTTGTAGTCGGGGGAGTTTCTACTTTCAGATGCAACAGAAATTTTGCGGATTGGTCAATCCGTTCGCGAGATATGGCAGTTTGGAGGTAAGAAATGCTTGAGAAACTCAAAATTTTCGCAGATCTGATGCTCGACAAGCATAACTAGAACGGCCTAGGGGAAAAGTACGGACACCGCTGTAATCGGGCGAGTTTCTACTTTCACATGCAACAGAAATTTTGCGTATTGGTCAATCCGTTCGCGAGATATGGCAGTTTGGAGGTAAGCAACGCTTGAAAACCTCAAAATTTTCGCAGTTCTGTTGCTCGAAACGAATAACTAGAACGGGCTAGGGGAAAAGTACGCATACCGTTGTAATCGGGCGAGTTTCTACTTTCAGATGCAACAGAAATTTTGCGGATTGGTCAATCCGTTCGCGAGATATGGCAGTTTGGAGGTAAGAAACGCTTGAGAAACTCAAAATTTTCGCAGTTCTGATGCTCGACAAGCATAACTAGAACGGCCTAGGGGAAAAGTACGCACACCGTTGTAATCGGGCGAGTTTCTACTTTCAGATGCAACAGAAATTTTGCGGATTGGTCAATCCGTTCGCGAGATATGGCAGTTTGGAGGTAAGAAACGCTCGAGAAACTCAAAATTTTCGCAGATCTGATGCTCGACAAGCATAACTAGAACGGCCTAGGGGAAAAGTACGGACACCGCTGTAATCGGGCGAGTTTCTACTTTCACATGCAACAGAAATTTTGCGTATTGGTCAATCCGTTCGCGAGATGTGGCAGTTTGGAGGTAAGCAACGCTTGAAAAACTCAAAATTTTCGCAGTTCTGTTGCTCGAAACGAATAACTAGAACGGGCTAGGGGAAAAGTACGCATACCGTTGTAATCGGGCGAGTTTCTACTTTCAGATGCAACAGAAATTTTGCGGATTGGTCAATCCGTTCGCGAGATATGGCAGTTTGGAGGTAAGAAACGCTTGAGAAACTCAAAATTTTCGCAGTTCTGTTGCTCGTAACGAATAACTAGAACGGGATAGGGGAAAAGTACGCATACAGTTGTAATCGGGCGAATTTCTACTTTCAGATGCAACAGAAATTTTGCGGATTGGTCATTCCGTTCGCGAGATATGGCAGTTTGGAGGTAAGAAACGCTTGAGAAACTCAAAGTTTTCGCAGTTCTGATGCTCGACAAGCATAACTAGAACGGCCTAGGGGAAAAGTACGCACACCGTTGTAATCGGGCGAGTTTCTACTTTCAGATGCAACAGAAATTTTGCGGATTGGTCAATCCGTTCGCGAGATATGGCAGTTTGGAGGTAAGTAACGCTTGAGAAACTCAAAATTTTCGCAGTTCTGTTGCTCGTAACGAATAACTAGAACGGGATAGGGGAAAAGTACGCATACAGTTGTAATCGGGCGAATTTCTACTTTCAGATGCAACAGAAATTTTGCGGATTGGTCAATCCGTTCGCGAGATATGGCAGTTTGGATGTAAGAAACGCTCGAGAAACTCAAAATTTTCGCAGATCTGATGCTCGACAAGCATAACTAGAACGGCCTAGGGGAAAAGTACGGACACCGCTGTAATCGGGCGAGTTTCTACTTTCACATGCAACAGAAATTTTGCGTATTGGTCAATCCGTTCGCGAGATATGGCAGTTTGGAGGTAAGCAACGCTTGAAAAACTCAAAATTTTCGCAGTTCTGTTGCTCGAAACGAATAACTAGAACGGGCTAGGGGAAAAGTACGCATACCGTTGTAATCGGGCGAGTTTCTACTTTCAGATGCAACAGAAATTTTGCGGATTGGTCAATCCGTTCGCGAGATATGGCAGTTTGGAGGTAAGAAACGCTTGAGAAACTCAAAATTTTCGCAGTTCTGATGTTCGAAACGAATAACTAGAACGGCCTAGGGGAAAAGTACGCATACCGTTGCAATCGGGCGAGTTTGTACTTTCAGATGCAACAGAAATTTTGCGGATTGGTCAATCCGTTCGCGAGATATGGCAGTTTGGAGGTAAGAAACGCTTGAGAAACTCAAAATTTTCGCAGTTCTGATGCTCGACAAGCATAACTAGAACGGCCTAGGGGAAAAGTACGCACACCGTTGTAATCGGGCGAGTATCTACTTTCAGATGCAACAGAAATTTTGCGGATTGGCCAATCCGTTCGCGAGATATGGCAGTTTGGAGGTAAGTAACGCTTGAGAAACTCAAAATTTTCGCAGTTCTGTTGCTCGTAACGAATAACTAGAACGGGATAGGGGAAAAGTACGCATACAGTTGTAATCGGGCGAATTTCTACTTTCAGATGCAACAGAAATTTTGCGGATTGGTCAATCCGTTCGCGAGATATGGCAGTTTGGATGTAAGAAACGCTCGAGAAACTCAAAATTTTCGCAGTTCTGATGCTCGAAACGAATAACTAGAACGGCCTAGGGGAAAAGTACGCACACCGTTGTAATCGGGCGAGTTTCTACTTTCAGATGCAACAGAAATTTTGCGGATTGGTCAATCCGTTCGCGAGATATGGCAGTTTGGAGGTAAGAAACGCTTGAGAAACTCAAAATTTTCACAGTTCTGATGCTCGAAACGAATAACTAGAACGGCCTAGGGGAAAAGTACGCATACCGTTTAAATCGGGCGAGTTTCTACTTTCAGATGCAACAGAAATTTTGCGGATTGGTCAATCCGTTCGCGAGATATGGCAGTTTGGAGGTAAGTAACGCTTGAGAAACTCAAAATTTTCGCAGTTCTGTTGCTCGTAACGAATAACTAGAACGGGATAGGGGAAAAGTACGCATACAGTTGTAATCGGGCGAATTTCTACTTTCAGATGCAACAGAAATTTTGCGGATTGGTCAATCCGTTCGCGAGATATGGCAGTTTGGATGTAAGAAACGCTCGAGAAACTCAAAATTTTCGCAGTTCTGATGCTCGAAACGAATAACTAGAACGGCCTAGGGGAAAAGTACGCACACCGTTGTGATCGGGCGAGTTTCTACTTTCAGATGCAACAGAAATTTTGCGGATTGGTCAATCCGTTTGCGAGATATGGCAGTTTGGAGGTAAGAAACGCTTGAGAAACTCAAAATTTTCACAGTTCTGATGCTCGAAACGAATAACTAGAACGGCCTAGGGGAAAAGTACGCATACCGTTTAAATCGGGCGAGTTTCTACTTTCAGATGAAACAGAAATTTTGCGAATTGGTCAATCCGTTCGCGAGATATGGCAGTTTGGATGTAAGAAACGCTCGAGAAACTCAAAATTTTCGCAGTTCTGATGCTCGAAACGAATAACTAGAACGGCCTAGGGGAAAAGTACGCACACCGTTGTAATCGGGCGAGTTTCTACTTTCAGATGCAACAGAAATTTTGCGGATTGGTCAATCCGTTCGCGAGATATGGCAGTTTGGAGGTAAGCAACGCTTGAAAAACTCAAAATTTTCGCAGTTCTGTTGCTCGAAACGAATAACTAGAACGGGCTAGGGGAAAAGTGCGCATACAGTTGTAATCGGGCGAGTTTCTACTTTCAGATGCATCAGAAATTTTGCGGATTGGACAATCCGTTCGCGAGATGTGGCAGTTTGTAGGTGAGAAACGCTTGCGAAACTCAAAATTTTCGCAGTTCTGATGCTCGAAACGAATAACTAGAACGGCCTAGGGGAAAAGTACGCATACCGTTGTAATCGGGCGAGTTTCTACCTTCAGATGCAACAGAAATTTTGCGGATTGGTCAATCCGTTCGCGAGATATGGCAGTTTGGAAGTAAAAAACGCTTGAGAAACTCAAAATTTTCGCAGCTCTGATGCTCGAAACGAATAACTAGAACGGCCTAGGGGAAAAGTGCGCACACCGTTGTAATCGGGCGAGTTTCTACTTTCAGATGCAACAGAAATTTTGCGGATTGGTCAATCCGTTCGCGAGATATGGCAGTTTGGAGGTAAGCAACGCTTGAAAAACTCAAAATTTTCGCAGTTCTGTTGCTCGAAACGAATAACTAGAACGGGCTAGGGGAAAAGTGCGCATACAGTTGTAATCGGGCGAGTTTGTACTTTCAGATGCATCAGAAATTTTGCGGATTGGACAATCCGTTCGCGAGATGTGGCGGTTTGTAGGTGAGAAACGCTTGCGAAACTCAAAATTTTCGCAGTTCTGATGCTCGAAACGAATAACTAGAACGGCCTAGGGGAAAAGTACGCATAGTGTTGTAGTCGGGGGAGTTTCTACTTTCAGATGCAACAGAAATTTTGCGGATTGGTCAATCCGTTCGCGAGATATGGCAGTTTGGAGGTAAGAAACGCTCGAGAAACTCAAAATTTTCGCAGTTCTGATGCTCGACAAGCATAACTAGAACGGCCTAGGGGAAAAGTACGCACACCGTTGTAATCGGGCGAGTTTCTACTTTCAGATGCAACAGAAATTTTGCGGATTGGTGAATCCGTTCGCGAGTTATGGCAGTTTGGAAGTAAGAAACGCTTGAGAAACTCAAAATTTTCGCAGTTCTGATGCTCGAAACGAATAACTAGAACGGCCTACGGGAAAAGTACGCATAGTGTTGTAATCGGGCGAGTTTCTACTTTCAGATGCAACAGAAATTTTGCGGATTGGTCAATCCGTTCGCGAGATATGGCAGTTTGGAAGTAAGAAACGCTTGAGAAACTCAAAATTTTCACAGTTCTGATGCTCGAAACGAATAACCAGAACGGCCTAGAGGAAAAGTACGCATAGTGCTGTAATCGGGCGAGTTTCTACTTTCAGATGCAACAGAAATTTTGCGGATTGGTCAATCCGTTCGCGAGATATGGCAGTTTGGAGGTAAGAAACGCTCGAGAAACTCAAAATTTTCGCAGTTCTGATGCTCGACAAGCATAACTAGAACGGCCTAGGGGAAAAGTACGCACACCGTTGTAATCGGGCGAGTTTCTACTTTCAGATGCAACAGAAATTTTGCGGATTGGTCAATCCGTTCGCGAGTTATGGCAGTTTGGAGGTAAGAAACGCTTGAGAAACTCAAAATTTTCGCAGTTCTGATGCTCGAAACGAATAACTAGAACGGCCTAGGGGAAAAGTACGCACAGTGTTGTAATCGGGCGAGTTTCTACTTTCAGATGCAACAGAAATTTTGCGGATTGATCAATCCGTTCGCGAGATATGGCAGTTTGGAAGTAAGAAACGCTTGAGAAACTCAAAATTTTCGCAGATCTGATGCTCGACAAGCATAACTAGAACGGCCTAGGTGAAAAGTACGGACACCGCTGTAATCGGGCGAGTTTCTACTTTCAGATGCAACAGAAATTTTGCGGATTGGTCAATCCGTTCGCGAGATATGGCAGTTTGGAGGTAAGTAACGCTTGAGAAACTCAAAATTTTCGCAGTTCTGTTGCTCGTAACGAATAACTAGAACGGGATAGGGGAAAAGTACGCATACAGTTGTAATCGGGCGAATTTCTACTTTCAGATGCAACAGAAATTTTGCGGATTGGAAAATCCGTTCGCGAGATATGGCAGTTTGGAGGTAAGAAACGGTTGAGAAACTCTAAATTTGCACAGTTCTGATGCACGAAACGAATAACTAGAATGGCCCAGGGGAAAAGCACACATACCGTTGTATTCGGGCGAGTATCTACTTTCAGATGCAACAGAAATTTTGCGGATTGGTCAATCCGTTCGCGAGATATGGCAGTTTGGATGTAAGAAACGCTCGAGAAACTCAAAATTTTCGCAGTTCTGATGCTCGAAACGAATAACTAGAACGGCCTAGGGGAAAAGTACGCACACCGTTGTAATCGGGCGAGTTTCTACTTTCAGATGCAACAGAAATTTTGCGGATTGGTCAATCCGTTCGCGAGATATGGCAGTTTGGAGGTAAGAAACGCTTGAGAAACTCAAAATTTTCACAGTTCTGATGCTCGAAACGAATAACTAGAACGGCCTAGGGGAAAAGTACGCATACCGTTTAAATCGGGCGAGTTTCTACTTTCAGATGCAACAGAAATTTTGCGGATTGGTCAATCCGTTCGCGAGATATGGCAGTTTGGAGGTAAGTAACGCTTGAGAAACTCAAAATTTTCGCAGTTCTGTTGCTCGTAACGAATAACTAGAACGGGCTAGGGGAAAAGTACGCATACAGTTGTA
This sequence comes from Ptiloglossa arizonensis, assembly GCF_051014685.1. Taxonomy (NCBI): domain Eukaryota; kingdom Metazoa; phylum Arthropoda; class Insecta; order Hymenoptera; family Colletidae; genus Ptiloglossa; species Ptiloglossa arizonensis. The sequence goes on from NW_027478386.1 coordinate 586,169, forward strand.
ATCGGGCGAATTTCTATTTTCAGATGCAACAGAAATTTTGCGGATTGGTCAATCCGTTCGCGAGATATGACAGTTTGGAGGAAAGAAACGCTTGAGAAACTCAAAATTTTCGCAGTTCTGATGCTCGACAAGCATAACTAGAACGGCCTAGGGGAAAAGTACGCATAGTGTTGTAATCCGGCGAGTTTCTACTTTCAGATGCAACAGAAATTTTGCGGATTGGTCAATCCGTTCGCGAGATATGGCAGTTTGGAGGTAAGTAACGCTTGAGAAACTCAAAATTTTCGCAGTTCTGTTGCTCGTAACGAATAACTAGAACGGGATAGGGGAAAAGTACGCATACAATTGTAATCGGGCGAATTTCTACTTTCAGATGCAACAGAAATTTTGCGGATTGGTCAATCCGTTCGCGAGATATGGCAGTTTGGATGTAAGAAACGCTCGAGAAACTCAAAATTTTCGCAGTTCTGATGCTCGAAACGAATAACTAGAACGGCCTAGGGGAAAAGTACGCACACCGTTGTGATCGGGCGAGTTTCTACTTTCAGATGCAACAGAAATTTTGCGGATTGGTCAATCCGTTTGCGAGATATGGCAGTTTGGAGGTAAGAAACGCTTGAGAAACTCAAAATTTTCACAGTTCTGATGCTCGAAACGAATAACTAGAACGGCCTAGGGGAAAAGTACGCATACCGTTTAAATCGGGCGAGTTTCTACCTTCAGATGCAACAGAAATTTTGCGGATTGGTCAATCCGTTCGCGAGATATGGCAGTTTGGAAGTAAAAAAACGCTTGAGAAACTCAAAATTTTCGCAGCTCTGATGCTCGAAACGATTAAACTAGAACGGCCTAGGGGAAAAGTGCGCACACCGTTGTAATCGGGCGAGTTTCTACTTTCAGATGCAAACAGAAATTTTGCGGATTGGTCAATCCGTTCGCGAGATAAGGCAGTTTGGAAGTAAAAACGCTTGAGAAACTCAAAATTTTCGCAGCTCTGATGCTCGAAACGAATAACTAGAACGGCCTAGGGAAAAGTGCGCACACCGTTGTAATCGGGCGAGTTTCTACTTTCAGATGCAACAGAAATTTTGCGGAATTGGTCAATCCGTTCGCGAGATATGGCAGTTTGGAGGTAAGCAACGCTTGAAAAACTCAAAATTTCGCAGCTCTGATGCTCGAAACGAATAACTAGAACGGCCTAGGGGAAAAGTGCGCACACCGTTGTAATCGGGCGAGTTTCTACTTTCAGATTGCAACAGAAATTTTGCGGATTGGTCAATCCGTTCGCGAGATATGGCAGTTTGGAGGTAAGCAACGCTTGAAAAACTCAAAATTTTCGCAGTTTCTGTTGCTCGAAACGAATAACTAGAACGGGCTAGGGGAAAAGTGCGCATACAGTTGTAATCGGGCGAGTTTGTACTTTCAGATGCATCAGAAATTTGGCGGATTGACAATCCGTTCGCGAGATGTGGCAGTTTGTAGGTGAGAAACGCTTGCGAAACTCAAAATTTTCGCAGTTCTGATGCTCGAAACGAATAACTAGAACGCCCTAGGGGAAAAGTACGCATACGTGTAATCGGGCGAGTTTCTACCTTCAGATGCAACAGAAATTTTGCGGATTGGTCAATCCGTTCGCGAGATATGGCAGTTTGGAAGTAAAAAACGCTTGAGAAACCTCAAAATTTTCGCAGCTCTGATGCTCGAAACGAATAAACTAGAACGGCCTAGGGGAAAAGTGCGCACACCGTTGTAATCTCGGGCGAGTTTCTACTTTCAGATGCAACAGAAATTATTGGCGGATTGGTCAATCCGTTCGCGAGATATGGCAGTTTGGAGGTAAGCAACGCTTGAAAAACTCAAAATTTTCGCAGTTCTGTTGCTCGAAACGGAATAACTAGAACGGGCTAGGGGAAAAAGTGCGCATACAGTTGTAATCGGGCGAGTTTGTACTTTCAGATGCATTCAGAAATTTTGCGGATTGGACAATCCGTTCGCGAGATGTGCAGTTTGTAGGTGAGAAAACGCTTGCGAAACTCAAAATTTTCGCAGTTTCTGATGCTCGAAACGAATAACTAGAACGGCCTAGGGGAAAAGTACGCATACCGTTGTAATCGGCGAGTTTCTACCTTCAGATGCAACAGAAATTTTGCGGATTGGTCAATCCGTTCGCGAGATATGGCAGTTTGGAAGTAAAAAACGCCTTGAGAAACCTCAAAATTTTCGCAGCTCTGATGCTCGAAACGAATAACTAGAACGGCCTAGGGGAAACAGTGCGCATACCGTTGCAATCGGCGTGTTTCTACTTTCAGATGCAACAGAAATTTGCGGATTGGTCAATCCGTTCGCGAGATATGGCAGTTTGGAGGTAAGAAACGCTTGAGAAAACTCAAAATTTCGCAGTTCTGATGCTCGACAAGCATAACTAGAACGGCCAAGGGGAAAAGTACGCTTAGTGTTGTAATCGGGCGAGTTTTCTACTTTCAGATGCAACAGAAATTTTGCGGATTGGTCAATCCGTTCGCGAGATATGGCAGTTTGGAGGTACGCAACGCTTGAGAAACTCAAAATTTTCGCAGTTCTGTTGGTCGAAACGAATAACTAGAACGGGCTAGGGGAAAAGTACGCATACAGTTTGTAATCGGGCGAATTTCTATTTTCAGATGCAACAGAATTTTGCGGATTGGTCAATCCGTTCGCGAGATATGACAGTTTGGAGGAAAGAAACGCTCGAGAAACTCAAAATTTTCGCAGTTCTGATGCTCGAAACGAATAACTAGAACGGCCTAGGGGAAAGTACGCATAGTGTTGTAATCGGAGCGAGTTTCTACTTTCAGATGCAACAGAAATTTTGCGGATTGGTGAATCCGTTCGCGAGATATGGCAGGTTGGAGGTTAAGAAACGCTCGAGAACTTAAAATTTTCGCAGATCTGATGCTCGACAAGCATAACTAGAACGGCCTAGGGGAAAAGTACGCACACCGTTGTAAATCGGGCGAGTTTCTACTTTCAGATGCAACAGAAGTTTTGCGGATTGGTCAATCCGTTCGCGAGATATGGCAGTTTGGAGGTAAGCAACGCTTGAAAAACTCAAAATTTTCGCAGTTCTGTTGCCCGAAACGAATAACTAGAACGGGCTAGGGGAAAAGTACGCATACCGTTGTAATCGAGCGAGTTTCTACTTTCAGATGCAACAGAAATTTTGCGGATTGGTCAATCCGTTCGCGAGATATGCAGTTTGGAAGTAAGAAACGCTGAGAAACTCAAAATTTTCGCAGTTCTGATGCTCGAAACGAATAACTAGAACGGCCTACGGGAAAAGTACGCATAGTGTTGTAATCGGGCGAGTTTCTACTTTCAGATGCAACAGAAATTTTGCGGATTGGTCAATCCGTTCGCGAGATATGGCAGTTTGGAGGTAAGAAACGCTCGAGAAACTCAAAATTTTCGCAGTTCTGACGCTCGACAAGCATAACTAGAACGGCCTAGGGGAAAAGTACGCACACCGTTGTAATCGGGGCGAGTTTCTACGTTTCAGATGCAACAGAAATTTTGCGGATTGGTGAATCCGTTCGCGAGTTATGGCAGTTTGGAAGTAAGAAACGCTTGAGAAACTCAAAATTTTCGCAGTTCTGATGCTCGAAACGAATAACTAGAACGGCCTACGGGAAAAGTACGCATAGTGGTTTGTAATCGGGCGAGTTTCTATTTTCAGATGCAACAGAAATTTTGCGGATTGGTCAATCCCGTTCGCGAGATATGGCAGTTTGGAAGTAAGAAACGCTTGAGAAACTCAAAATTTTCGCAGTTCTGATGCTCGAAACGAATAACTAGAACGGCCTAGGGGAAAAAGTACGCATAGTGTTGTAGTCGGGGGAGTTTCTACTTTCAGATGCAACAGAAACTTTGCGGATGGTCAATCCGTTCGCGAGATATGGCAGTTTGGAGGTAAGAAACGCTCGAGAAACTCAAAATTTTCGCAGATCTGATGCTCGACAAGCATAACTAGAACGGCCTGAGGGGAAAAGTACGGACACCGCTGTAATCGGGCGAGTTTCTACTTTCACATGCAACAGAAATTTTGCGTATTGGTCAATCCGTTCGCGAGATATGGCAGTTTGGAGGTAAGCAACGCTTGAAAAACTCAAAATTTCGCAGTTCTGTTGCTCGAAACGAATAACTAGAACGGGCTAGGGGAAAAGTACGCATACCGTTGTAATCGGGCCGAGTTTCTACTTTCAGATGCAACAGAAATTTTGCGGATTGGTCAATCCGTTCGCGAGATATGGCAGTTTGGAGGTAAGAAACGCCTGAGAAACTCAAAATTTTCGCAGTTCTGATGCTCGAAACGAATAACTAGAACGGCCTAGGGGAAAAGTACGCATACCGTTGCAATCGGGCGTGTTTCTACTTTCAGATGCAACAGAAATTTTGCGGATTGGTCAATCCGTTCGCGAGATATGGCAGTTTGGAGGTAAGAAACGCTTGAGAAACTCAAATTTTCGCAGTTCTGATGCTCGACAAGCATAGCTAGAACGGCCTAGGGGGGAAAAGTACGCATAGTGTTGTAGTCGGGCGAGTTTCTACTTCAGATGCAACAGAAAATTTTGCGGATTGGTCAATCCGTTCGCGAGATATGGCAGTTTGGAGGTACGCAACGCTTGAGAACTCAAATTTTCGCAGTTCTGTTGGTCGAAACGAATAACTAGAACGGGCTAGGGGAAAAGTACGCATACAGTTGTAATCGGGCGAATTTCTATTTTCAGATGCAACAGAAATTTTGCGGATTGGTCAATCCGTTCGCGAGATATGACAGTTTGGAGGAAAGAAACGCTCGAGAAACTCAAAATTTTCGCAGTTCTGATGCTCGAAACGAATAACTAGAACGGCCTAGGGGAAAAGTACGCATAGTGTTGTTATCGGGCGAGTTTTTACTTTCAGATGCAACAGAAATTTTGCGGATTGGTCAATCCGTTCGCGAGATATGGCAGTTTGGAAGTAAGAAACGCTTGAGAAACTCAAAATTTTCGCAGTTCTGATGCTCGAAACGAATAACTAGAACGGCCTAGGGGGAAAAGTACGCATACCGTTGTAATCGGGCGAGTTTCTACTTTCAGATGCAACAGAAATTTTGCGGATTGGTTAATCCGTTCGCGAGATATGGCAGTTTGGAGGTAAGCAACGCTTGAAAAACTCAAAATTTTCGCAGTTCTGTTGCTCGAAACGAATAACTAGAACGGGCTAGGGGAAAAGTGCGCATACAGTTGTAATCGGGCGAGTTTGTACTTTCAGATGCATCAGAAATTTTGCGGATTGGACAATCCGTTCGCGAGATGTGGCAGTTTGTAGGTGAGAAACGCTTGCGAAACTCAAAATTTTCGCAGTTCTGATGCTCGAAACGAATAACTAGAACGGCCTACGGGAAAAGTACGCATAGTGTTGTAATCGGGCGAGTTTCTATTTTCAGATGCAACAGAAATTTTGCGGATTGGTCAATCCGTTCGCGAGATATGGCAGTTTGGAAGTAAGAAACGCTTGAGAAACTCAAAATTTTCGCAGTTCTGATGCTCGAAACGAATAACTAGAACGGCCTAGGGGAAAAGTACGCATAGTGTTGTAGTCGGGGGAGTTTCTACTTTCAGATGCAACAGAAATTTTGCGGATTGGTCAATCCGTTCGCGAGATATGGCAGTTTGGAGGTAAGAAACGCTCGAGAAACTCAAAATTTTCGCAGATCTGATGCTCGACAAGCATAACTAGAACGGCCTAGGGGAAAAGTACGGACACCGCTGTAATCGGGCGAGTTTCTACTTTCACATGCAACAGAAATTTTGCGTATTGGTCAATCCGTTCGCGAGATATGGCAGTTTGGAGGTAAGCAACGCTTGAAAAACTCAAAATTTTCGCAGTTCTGATGCTCGACAAGCATAACTAGAACGGCCTAGGGGAAAAGTACGCATAGTGTTGTAATCGGGCGAGTTTCTACTTTCAGATGCAACAGAAATTTTGCGGATTGGTCAATCCGTTCGCGAGATATGACAGTTTGGAGGTACGCAACGCTTGAGAAACTCAAAATTTTCGCAGTTCTGTTGGTCGAAACGAATAACTAGAACGGGCTAGGGGAAAAGTACGCATACAGTTGTAATCGGGCGAATTTCTATTTTCAGATGCAACAGAAATTTTGCGGATTGGTCAATCCGTTCGCGAGATATGACAGTTTGGAGGAAAGAAACGCTTGAGAAACTCAAAATTTTCGCAGTTCTGATGCTCGACAAGCATAACTAGAACGGCCTAGGGGAAAAGTACGCATAGTGTTGTAATCCGGCGAGTTTCTACTTTCAGATGCAACAGAAATTTTGCGGATTGGTCAATCCGTTCGCGAGATATGGCAGTTTGGAGGTAAGTAACGCTTGAGAAACTCAAAATTTTCGCAGTTCTGTTGCTCGTAACGAATAACTAGAACGGGATAGGGGAAAAGTACGCATACAATTGTAATCGGGCGAATTTCTACTTTCAGATGCAACAGAAATTTTGCGGATTGGTCAATCCGTTCGCGAGATATGGCAGTTTGGATGTAAGAAACGCTCGAGAAACTCAAAATTTTCGCAGTTCTGATGCTCGAAACGAATAACTAGAACGGCCTAGGGGAAAAGTACGCACACCGTTGTGATCGGGCGAGTTTCTACTTTCAGATGCAACAGAAATTTTGCGGATTGGTCAATCCGTTTGCGAGATATGGCAGTTTGGAGGTAAGAAACGCTTGAGAAACTCAAAATTTTCACAGTTCTGATGCTCGAAACGAATAACTAGAACGGCCTAGGGGAAAAGTACGCATACCGTTTAAATCGGGCGAGTTTCTACCTTCAGATGCAACAGAAATTTTGCGGATTGGTCAATCCGTTCGCGAGATATGGCAGTTTGGAAGTAAAAAACGCTTGAGAAACTCAAAATTTTCGCAGCTCTGATGCTCGAAACGAATAACTAGAACGGCCTAGGGGAAAAGTGCGCACACCGTTGTAATCGGGCGAGTTTCTACTTTCAGATGCAACAGAAATTTTGCGGATTGGTCAATCCGTTCGCGAGATATGGCAGTTTGGAAGTAAAAAACGCTTGAGAAACTCAAAATTTTCGCAGCTCTGATGCTCGAAACGAATAACTAGAACGGCCTAGGGGAAAAGTGCGCACACCGTTGTAATCGGGCGAGTTTCTACTTTCAGATGCAACAGAAATTTTGCGGATTGGTCAATCCGTTCGCGAGATATGGCAGTTTGGAGGTAAGCAACGCTTGAAAAACTCAAAATTTTCGCAGCTCTGATGCTCGAAACGAATAACTAGAACGGCCTAGGGGAAAAGTGCGCACACCGTTGTAATCGGGCGAGTTTCTACTTTCAGATGCAACAGAAATTTTGCGGATTGGTCAATCCGTTCGCGAGATATGGCAGTTTGGAGGTAAGCAACGCTTGAAAAACTCAAAATTTTCGCAGTTCTGTTGCTCGAAACGAATAACTAGAACGGGCTAGGGGAAAAGTGCGCATACAGTTGTAATCGGGCGAGTTTGTACTTTCAGATGCATCAGAAATTTTGCGGATTGGACAATCCGTTCGCGAGATGTGGCAGTTTGTAGGTGAGAAACGCTTGCGAAACTCAAAATTTTCGCAGTTCTGATGCTCGAAACGAATAACTAGAACGCCCTAGGGGAAAAGTACGCATACCGTTGTAATCGGGCGAGTTTCTACCTTCAGATGCAACAGAAATTTTGCGGATTGGTCAATCCGTTCGCGAGATATGGCAGTTTGGAAGTAAAAAACGCTTGAGAAACTCAAAATTTTCGCAGCTCTGATGCTCGAAACGAATAACTAGAACGGCCTAGGGGAAAAGTGCGCACACCGTTGTAATCGGGCGAGTTTCTACTTTCAGATGCAACAGAAATTTTGCGGATTGGTCAATCCGTTCGCGAGATATGGCAGTTTGGAGGTAAGCAACGCTTGAAAAACTCAAAATTTTCGCAGTTCTGTTGCTCGAAACGAATAACTAGAACGGGCTAGGGGAAAAGTGCGCATACAGTTGTAATCGGGCGAGTTTGTACTTTCAGATGCATCAGAAATTTTGCGGATTGGACAATCCGTTCGCGAGATGTGGCAGTTTGTAGGTGAGAAACGCTTGCGAAACTCAAAATTTTCGCAGTTCTGATGCTCGAAACGAATAACTAGAACGGCCTAGGGGAAAAGTACGCATACCGTTGTAATCGGGCGAGTTTCTACCTTCAGATGCAACAGAAATTTTGCGGATTGGTCAATCCGTTCGCGAGATATGGCAGTTTGGAAGTAAAAAACGCTTGAGAAACTCAAAATTTTCGCAGCTCTGATGCTCGAAACGAATAACTAGAACGGCCTAGGGGAAAAGTGCGCATACCGTTGCAATCGGGCGTGTTTCTACTTTCAGATGCAACAGAAATTTTGCGGATTGGTCAATCCGTTCGCGAGATATGGCAGTTTGGAGGTAAGAAACGCTTGAGAAACTCAAAATTTTCGCAGTTCTGATGCTCGACAAGCATAACTAGAACGGCCTAGGGGAAAAGTACGCTTAGTGTTGTAATCGGGCGAGTTTCTACTTTCAGATGCAACAGAAATTTTGCGGATTGGTCAATCCGTTCGCGAGATATGGCAGTTTGGAGGTACGCAACGCTTGAGAAACTCAAAATTTTCGCAGTTCTGTTGGTCGAAACGAATAACTAGAACGGGCTAGGGGAAAAGTACGCATACAGTTGTAATCGGGCGAATTTCTATTTTCAGATGCAACAGATATTTTGCGGATTGGTCAATCCGTTCGCGAGATATGACAGTTTGGAGGAAAGAAACGCTCGAGAAACTCAAAATTTTCGCAGTTCTGATGCTCGAAACGAATAACTAGAACGGCCTAGGGGAAAAGTACGCATAGTGTTGTAATCGGGCGAGTTTCTACTTTCAGATGCAACAGAAATTTTGCGGATTGGTGAATCCGTTCGCGAGATATGGCAGGTTGGAGGTAAGAAACGCTCGAGAAACTTAAAATTTTCGCAGATCTGATGCTCGACAAGCATAACTAGAACGGCCTAGGGGAAAAGTACGCACACCGTTGTAATCGGGCGAGTTTCTACTTTCAGATGCAACAGAAGTTTTGCGGATTGGTCAATCCGTTCGCGAGATATGGCAGTTTGGAGGTAAGCAACGCTTGAAAAACTCAAAATTTTCGCAGTTCTGTTGCCCGAAACGAATAACTAGAACGGGCTAGGGGAAAAGTACGCATACCGTTGTAATCGGCGAGTTTCTACTTTCAGATGCAACAGAAATTTTGCGGATTGGTCAATCCGTTCGCGAGATATGGCAGTTTGGAAGTAAGAAACGCTTGAGAAACTCAAAATTTTCGCAGTTCTGATGCTCGAAACGAATAACTAGAACGGCCTACGGGAAAAGTACGCATAGTGTTGTAATCGGGCGAGTTTCTACTTTCAGATGCAACAGAAATTTTGCGGATTGGTCAATCCGTTCGCGAGATATGGCAGTTTGGAGGTAAGAAACGCTCGAGAAACTCAAAATTTTCGCAGTTCTGACGCTCGACAAGCATAACTAGAACGGCCTAGGGGAAAAGTACGCACACCGTTGTAATCGGGCGAGTTTCTACTTTCAGATGCAACAGAAATTTTGCGGATTGGTGAATCCGTTCGCGAGTTATGGCAGTTTGGAAGTAAGAAACGCTTGAGAAACTCAAAATTTTCGCAGTTCTGATGCTCGAAACGAATAACTAGAACGGCCTACGGGAAAAGTACGCATAGTGTTGTAATCGGGCGAGTTTCTATTTTCAGATGCAACAGAAATTTTGCGGATTGGTCAATCCGTTCGCGAGATATGGCAGTTTGGAAGTAAGAAACGCTTGAGAAACTCAAAATTTTCGCAGTTCTGATGCTCGAAACGAATAACTAGAACGGCCTAGGGGAAAAGTACGCATAGTGTTGTAGTCGGGGGAGTTTCTACTTTCAGATGCAACAGAAACTTTGCGGATTGGTCAATCCGTTCGCGAGATATGGCAGTTTGGAGGTAAGAAACGCTCGAGAAACTCAAAATTTTCGCAGATCTGATGCTCGACAAGCATAACTAGAACGGCCTAGGGGAAAAGTACGGACACCGCTGTAATCGGGCGAGTTTCTACTTTCACATGCAACAGAAATTTTGCGTATTGGTCAATCCGTTCGCGAGATATGGCAGTTTGGAGGTAAGCAACGCTTGAAAAACTCAAAATTTTCGCAGTTCTGTTGCTCGAAACGAATAACTAGAACGGGCTAGGGGAAAAGTACGCATACCGTTGTAATCGGGCGAGTTTCTACTTTCAGATGCAACAGAAATTTTGCGGATTGGTCAATCCGTTCGCGAGATATGGCAGTTTGGAGGTAAGAAACGCCTGAGAAACTCAAAATTTTCGCAGTTCTGATGCTCGAAACGAATAACTAGAACGGCCTAGGGGAAAAGTACGCATACCGTTGCAATCGGGCGTGTTTCTACTTTCAGATGCAACAGAAATTTTGCGGATTGGTCAATCCGTTCGCGAGATATGGCAGTTTGGAGGTAAGAAACGCTTGAGAAACTCAAAATTTTCGCAGTTCTGATGCTCGACAAGCATAGCTAGAACGGCCTAGGGGAAAAGTACGCATAGTGTTGTAGTCGGGCGAGTTTCTACTTTCAGATGCAACAGAAATTTTGCGGATTGGTCAATCCGTTCGCGAGATATGGCAGTTTGGAGGTACGCAACGCTTGAGAAACTCAAAATTTTCGCAGTTCTGTTGGTCGAAACGAATAACTAGAACGGGCTAGGGGAAAAGTACGCATACAGTTGTAATCGGGCGAATTTCTATTTTCAGATGCAACAGAAATTTTGCGGATTGGTCAATCCGTTCGCGAGATATGACAGTTTGGAGGAAAGAAACGCTCGAGAAACTCAAAATTTTCGCAGTTCTGATGCTCGAAACGAATAACTAGAACGGCCTAGGGGAAAAGTACGCATAGTGTTGTTATCGGGCGAGTTTTTACTTTCAGATGGAACAGAAATTTTGCGGATTGGTCAATCCGTTCGCGAGATATGGCAGTTTGGAAGTAAGAAACGCTTGAGAAACTCAAAATTTTCGCAGTTCTGATGCTCGAAACGAATAACTAGAACGGCCTAGGGGAAAAGTACGCACACCGTTGTAATCGGGCGAGTTTCTACTTTCAGATGCAACAGAAATTTTGCGGATTGGTCAATCCGTTCGCGAGATATGGCAGTTTGGAGGTAAGAAACGCTCGAGAAACTCAAAATTTTCGCAGTTCTGTTGCCCGAAACGAATAACTAGAACGGGCTAGGGGAAAAGTACGCATACCGTTGTAATCGGGCGAGTTTCTACTTTCAGATGCAATAGAAATTTTGCGGATTGGTCAATCCGTTCGCGAGTTATGGCAGTTTGGAGGTAAGAAACGCTTGAGAAACTCAAAATTTTCGCAGTTCTGATGCTCGAAACGAATAACTAGGACGGCCTACGGGAAAAGTACGCATAGTGTTGTAATCGGGCGAGTTTCTACTTTCAGATGCAACAGAAATTTTGCGGATTGGTCAATCCGTTCGCGAGATATGGCAGTTTGGAGGTAAGAAACGCCTGAGAAACTCAAAATTTTCGCAGTTCTGATGCTCGAAACGAATAACTAGAACGGCCTAGGGGAAAAGTACGCATACCGTTGCAATCGGGCGTGTTTCTACTTTCAGATGCAACAGAAATTTTGCGGATTGGTCAATCCGTTCGCGAGATATGGCAGTTTGGAGGTAAGAAACGCTTGAGAAACTCAAAATTTTCGCAGTTCTGATGCTCGACAAGCATAACTAGAACGGCCTAGGGGAAAAGTACGCATAGTGTTGTAATCGGGCGAGTTTCTACTTTCAGATGCAACAGAAATTTTGCGGATTGGTCAATCCGTTCGCGAGATATGGCAGTTTGGAGGTACGCAACGCTTGAGAAACTCAATATTTTCGCAGTTCTGTTGGTCGAAACGAATAACTAGAACGGGCTAGGGGAAAAGTACGCATACAGTTGTAATCGGGCGAATTTCTATTTTCAGATGCAACAGAAATTTTGCGGATTGGTCAATCCGTTCGCGAGATATGACAGTTTGGAGGAAAGAAACGCTCGAGAAACTCAAAATTTTCGCAGTTCTGATGCTCGAAACGAATAACTAGAACGGCCTAGGGGAAAAGTACGCCTAGTGTTGTTATCGGGCGAGTTTTTACTTTCAGATGCAACAGAAATTTTGCGGATTGATCAATCCGTTCGCGAGATATGGCAGTTTGGAAGTAAGAAACGCTTGAGAAACTCAAAATTTTCGCAGTTCTGATGCTCGAAACGAATAACTAGAACGGCCTAGGGGAAAAGTACGCACACCGTTGTAATCGGGCGAGTTTCTACTTTCAGATGCAACAGAAATTTTGCGGATTGGTCAATCCGTTCGCGAGATATGGCAGTTTGGAGGTAAGAAACGCTCGAGAAACTCAAAATTTTCGCAGTTCTGTTGCCCGAAACGAATAACTAGAACGGGCTAGGGGAAAAGTACGCATACCGTTGTAATCGGGCGAGTTTCTACTTTCAGATGCAATAGAAATTTTGCGGATTGGTCAATCCGTTCGCGAGTTATGGCAGTTTGGAGGTAAGAAACGCTTGAGAAACTCAAAATTTTCGCAGTTCTGATGCTCGAAACTAATAACTAGAACGGCCTACGGGAAAAGTACGCATAGTGTTGTAATCGGGCGAGTTTCTACTTTCAGATGCAACAGAAATTTTGCGGATTGGTCAATCCGTTCGCGAGATATGGCAGTTTGGAAGTAAGAAACGCTTGAGAAACTCAAAATTTTCGCAGTTCTGATGCTCGAAACGAATAACTAGAACGGCCTAGGGGAAAAGTACGCATAGTGTTGTAGTCGGGGGAGTTTCTACTTTCAGATGCAACAGAAATTTTGCGGATTGGTCAATCCGTTCGCGAGATATGGCAGTTTGGAGGTAAGAAACGCTCGAGAAACTCAAAATTTTCGCAGTTCTGATGCTCGACAAGCATAACTAGAACGGCCTAGGGGAAAAGTACGCACACCGTTGTAATCGGGCGAGTTTCTACTTTCAGATGCAACAGAAATTTTGCGGATTGGTGAATCCGTTCGCGAGTTATGGCAGTTTGGAAGTAAGAAACGCTTGAGAAACTCAAAATTTTCGCAGTTCTGATGCTCGAAACGAATAACTAGAACGGCCTACGGGAAAAGTACGCATAGTGTTGTAATCGGGCGAGTTTCTACTTTCAGATGCAACAGAAATTTTGCGGATTGGTCAATCCGTTCGCGAGATATGGCAGTTTGGAAGTAAGAAACGCTTGAGAAACTCAAAATTTTCGCAGTTCTGATGCTCGAAACGAATAACTAGAACGGCCTAGGGGAAAAGTACGCATAGTGTTGTAGTCGGGGGAGTTTCTACTTTCAGATGCAACAGAAATTTTGCGGATTGGTCAATCCGTTCGCGAGATATGGCAGTTTGGAGGTAAGAAACGCTCGAGAAACTCAAAATTTTCGCAGTTCTGATGCTCGACAAGCATAACTAGAACGGCCTAGGGGAAAAGTACGCACACCGTTGTAATCGGGCGAGTTTCTACTTTCAGATGCAACAGAAATTTTGCGGATTGGTGAATCCGTTCGCGAGTTATGGCAGTTTGGAAGTAAGAAACGCTTGAGAAACTCAAAATTTTCGCAGTTCTGATGCTCGAAACGAATAACTAGGACGGCCTAGGGGACAAGTACGCATAGTATTGTAATCGGGCGAGTTTCTACTTTCAGATGCAACAGAAATTTTGCGGATTGGTCAATCCGTTCGCGAGATATTGCAGTTTGGATGTAAGAAACGCTTGAGAAACTCAAAATTTTCGCAGTTCTGATGCTCGAAACGAATAACTAGAACGGCCTAGGGGAAAAGTACGCACAGTGTTGTAATCGGGCGAGTTTCTACTTTCAGATGCAACAGAAATTTTGCGGATTGATCAATCCGTTCGCGAGATATGGCAGTTTGGAAGTAAGAAACGCTTGAGAAACTCAAAATTTTCGCAGTTCTGATGCTCGAAACGAATAACTAGAACGGCCTAGGGGAAAAGTACGCATAGTGTTGTAGTCGGGGGAGTTTCTACTTTCAGATGCAACAGAAATTTTGCGGATTGGTCAATCCGTTCGCGAGATATGGCAGTTTGGAGGTAAGAAACGCCTGAGAAACTCAAAATTTTCGCAGTTCTGATGCTCGAAACGAATAACTAGAACGGCCTAGGGGAAAAGTACGCATACCGTTGCAATCGGGCGAGTTTCTACTTTCAGATGCATCAGAAATTTTGCGGATTGGACAATCCGTTCGCGAGATGTGGCAGTTTGTAGGTAAGCAACGCTTGAAAAACTCAAAATTTTCGCAGTTCTGTTGCTCGAAACGAATAACTAGAACGGGCTAGGGGAAAAGTACGCATACCGTTGTAATCGGGCGAGTATCTACTTTCAGATGCAACAGAAATTTTGCGGATTGGTCAATCCGTACGCGAGATATGGCAGTTTGGAGGTAAGAAACGCCTGAGAAACTCAAAATTTTCGCAGTTCTGATGCTCGAAACGAATAACTAGAACGGCCTAGGGGAAAAGTACGCATACCGTTGCAATCGGGCGAGTTTCTACTTTCAGATGCAACAGAAATTTTGCGGATTGGTCAATCCGTTCGCGAGGTATGGCAGTTTGGAGGTAAGAAACGCTTGAGAAACTCAAAATTTTCGCAGTTCTGATGCTCGACAAGCATAACTAGAACGGCCTAGGGGAAAAGTACGCACACCGTTGTAATCGGGCGAGTTTCTACTTTCAGATGCAACAGAAATTTTGCGGATTGGTCAATCCGTTAGCGAGATATGGCAGTTTGGAGGTAAGTAACGCTTGAGAAACTCAAAATTTTCGCAGTTCTGTTGCTCGTAACGAATAACTAGAACGGGATAGGGGAAAAGTACGCATACAGTTGTAATCGGGCGAATTTCTACTTTCAGATGCAACAAAAATTTTGCGGATTGGTCAATCCTTTCGCGAGATATGGCAGTTTGGATGTAAGAAACGCTCGAGAAACTCAAAATTTTCGCAGTTCTGATGCTCGAAACGAATAACTAGAACGGCCTAGGGGAAAAGTACGCACACCGTTGTAATCGGGCGAGTTTCTACTTTCAGATGCAACAGAAATTTTGCGGATTGGTCAATCCGTTCGCGAGATATGGCAGTTTGGAGGTAAGAAACGCTCGAGAAACTCAAAATTTTCGCAGTTCTGTTGCCCGAAACGAATAACTAGAACGGGCTAGGGGAAAAGTACGCATACCGTTGCAATCGGGCGAGTTTCTACTTTCAGATGCAATAGAAATTTTGCGGATTGGTCAATCCGTTCGCGAGTTATGGCAGTTTGGAGGTAAGAAACGCTTGAGAAACTCAAAATTTTCGCAGTTCTGATGCTCGAAACGAATAACTAGAACGGCCTACGGGAAAAGTACGCATAGTGTTGTAATCGGGCGAGTTTCTACTTTCAGATGCAACAGAAATTTTGCGGATTGGTCAATCCGTTCGCGAGATATGGCAGTTTGGAGGTAAGAAACGCCTGAGAAACTCAAAATTTTCGCAGTTCTGATGCTCGAAACGAATAACTAGAACGGCCTAGGGGAAAAGTACGCATACCGTTGCAATCGGGCGTGTTTCTACTTTCAGATGCAACAGAAATTTTGCGGATTGGTCAATCCGTTCGCGAGATATGGCAGTTTGGAGGTAAGAAACGCTTGAGAAACTCAAAATTTTCGCAGTTCTGATGCTCGACAAGCATAACTAGAACGGCCTAGGGGAAAAGTACGCATAGTGTTGTAATCGGGCGAGTTTCTTCTTTCAGATGCAACAGAAATTTTGCGGATTGGTCAATCCGTTCGCGAGATATGGCAGTTTGGAGGTACGCAACGCTTGAGAAACTCAAAATTTTCGCAGTTCTGTTGGTCGAAACGAATAACTAGAACGGGCTAGGGGAAAAGTACGCATACAGTTGTAATCGGGCGAATTTCTATTTTCAGATGCAACAGAAATTTTGCGGATTGGTCAATCCGTTCGCGAGATATGACAGTTTGGAGGAAAGAAACGCTCGAGAAACTCAAAATTTTCGCAGTTCTGATGCTCGAAACGAATAACTAGAACGGCCTAGGGGAAAAGTACGCCTAGTGTTGTTATCGGGCGAGTTTTTACTTTCAGATGCAACAGAAATTTTGCGGATTGATCAATCCGTTCGCGAGATATGGCAGTTTGGAAGTAAGAAACGCTTGAGAAACTCAAAATTTTCGCAGTTCTGATGCTCGAAACGAATAACTAGAACGGCCTAGGGGAAAAGTACGCACACCGTTGTAATCGGGCGAGTTTCTACTTTCAGATGCAACAGAAATTTTGCGGATTGGTCAATCCGTTCGCGAGATATGGCAGTTTGGAGGTAAGAAACGCTCGAGAAACTCAAAATTTTCGCAGTTCTGTTGCCCGAAACGAATAACTAGAACGGGCTAGGGGAAAAGTACGCATACCGTTGTAATCGGGCGAGTTTCTACTTTCAGATGCAATAGAAATTTTGCGGATTGGTCAATCCGTTCGCGAGTTATGGCAGTTTGGAGGTAAGAAACGCTTGAGAAACTCAAAATTTTCGCAGTTCTGATGCTCGAAACTAATAACTAGAACGGCCTACGGGAAAAGTACGCATAGTGTTGTAATCGGGCGAGTTTCTACTTTCAGATGCAACAGAAATTTTGCGGATTGGTCAATCCGTTCGCGAGATATGGCAGTTTGGAAGTAAGAAACGCTTGAGAAACTCAAAATTTTCGCAGTTCTGATGCTCGAAACGAATAACTAGAACGGCCTAGGGGAAAAGTACGCATAGTGTTGTAGTCGGGGGAGTTTCTACTTTCAGATGCAACAGAAATTTTGCGGATTGGTCAATCCGTTCGCGAGATATGGCAGTTTGGAGGTAAGAAACGCTCGAGAAACTCAAAATTTTCGCAGTTCTGATGCTCGACAAGCATAACTAGAACGGCCTAGGGGAAAAGTACGCACACCGTTGTAATCGGGCGAGTTTCTACTTTCAGATGCAACAGAAATTTTGCGGATTGGTGAATCCGTTCGCGAGTTATGGCAGTTTGGAAGTAAGAAACGCTTGAGAAACTCAAAATTTTCGCAGTTCTGATGCTCGAAACGAATAACTAGAACGGCCTACGGGAAAAGTACGCATAGTGTTGTAATCGGGCGAGTTTCTACTTTCAGATGCAACAGAAATTTTGCGGATTGGTCAATCCGTTCGCGAGATATGGCAGTTTGGAAGTAAGAAACGCTTGAGAAACTCAAAATTTTCGCAGTTCTGATGCTCGAAACGAATAACTAGAACGGCCTAGGGGAAAAGTACGCATAGTGTTGTAGTCGGGGGAGTTTCTACTTTCAGATGCAACAGAAATTTTGCGGATTGGTCAATCCGTTCGCGAGATATGGCAGTTTGGAGGTAAGAAACGCTCGAGAAACTCAAAATTTTCGCAGTTCTGATGCTCGACAAGCATAACTAGAACGGCCTAGGGGAAAAGTACGCACACCGTTGTAATCGGGCGAGTTTCTACTTTCAGATGCAACAGAAATTTTGCGGATTGGTGAATCCGTTCGCGAGTTATGGCCGTTTGGAAGTAAGAAACGCTTGAGAAACTCAAAATTTTCGCAGTTCTGATGCTCGAAACGAATAACTAGGACGGCCTAGGGGACAAGTACGCATAGTATTGTAATCGGGCGAGTTTCTACTTTCAGATGCAACAGAAATTTTGCGGATTGGTCAATCCGTTCGCGAGATATTGCAGTTTGGATGTAAGAAACGCTTGAGAAACTCAAAATTTTCGCAGTTCTGATGCTCGAAACGAATAACTAGAACGGCCTAGGGGAAAAGTACGCACAGTGTTGTAATCGGGCGAGTTTCTACTTTCAGATGCAACAGAAATTTTGCGGATTGATCAATCCGTTCGCGAGATATGGCAGTTTGGAAGTAAGAAACGCTTGAGAAACTCAAAATTTTCGCAGTTCTGATGCTCGAAACGAATAACTAGAACGGCCTAGGGGAAAAGTACGCATAGCGTTGTAGTCGGGGGAGTCTCTACTTTCAGATGCAACAGAAATTTTGCGGATTGGTCAATCCGTTCGCGAGATATGGCAGTTTGGAGGTAAGAAACGCCTGAGAAACTCAAAATTTTCGCAGTTCTGATGCTCGAAACGAATAACTAGAACGGCCTAGGGGAAAAGTACGCATACCGTTGCAATCGGGCGAGTTTCTACTTTCAGATGCATCAGAAATTTTGCGGATTGGACAATCCGTTCGCGAGATGTGGCAGTTTGTAGGTAAGCAACGCTTGAAAAACTCAAAATTTTCGCAGTTCTGTTGCTCGAAACGAATAACTAGAACGGGCTAGGGGAAAAGTACGCATACCGTTGTAATCGGGCGAGTTTCTACTTTCAGATGCAACAGAAATTTTGCGGATTGGTCAATCCGTTCGCGAGATATGGCAGTTTGGAGGTAAGAAACGCCTGAGAAACTCAAAATTTTCGCAGTTCTGATGCTCGAAACGAATAACTAGAACGGCCTAGGGGAAAAGTACGCATACCGTTGCAATCGGGCGAGTTTCTACTTTCAGATGCAACAGAAATTTTGCGGATTGGTCAATCCGTTCGCGAGGTATGGCAGTTTGGAGGTAAGAAACGCTTGAGAAACTCAAAATTTTCGCAGTTCTGATGCTCGACAAGCATAACTAGAACGGCCTAGGGGAAAAGTACGCACACCGTTGTAATCGGGCGAGTTTCTACTTTCAGATGCAACAGAAATTTTGCGGATTGGTCAATCCGTTAGCGAGATATGGCAGTTTGGAGGTAAGTAACGCTTGAGAAACTCAAAATTTTCGCAGTTCTGTTGCTCGTAACGAATAACTAGAACGGGATAGGGGAAAAGTACGCATACAGTTGTAATCGGGGGAATTTCTACTTTCAGATGCAACAAAAATTTTGCGGATTGGTCAATCCTTTCGCGAGATATGGCAGTTTGGATGTAAGAAACGCTCGAGAAACTCAAAATTTTCGCAGTTCTGATGCTCGAAACGAATAACTAGAACGGCCTAGGGGAAAAGTACGCATACCGTTGTAATCGGGCGAGTTTCTACTTTCAGATGCAATAGAAATTTTGCGGATTGGTCAATCCGTTCGCGAGATATGGCAGTTTGGAGGTAAGAAACGCTTGAGAAACTCAAAATTTTCGCAGTTCTGATGCTCGAAACGAATAACTAGAGCGGCCTAGGGGAAAAGTACGCATACCGTTGTAATCGGGCGAGTTTCTACTTTCAGACGCAACAGAAAGTTTGCGGATTGGTCAATCCGTTCGCGAGTTATGGCAGTTTGGAGGTAAGAAACGCTTGAGAAACTCAAAATTTTCGCAGTTCTGATGCTCGAAACGAATAACTAGAACGGCCTAGGGGAAAAGTACGCACAGTGTTGTAATCGGGCGAGTTTGTACTTTCAGATGCAACAGAAATTTTGCGGATTGATCAATCCGTTCGCGAGATATGGCAGTTTGGAAGTAAGAAACGCTTGAGAAACTCAAAATTTTCGCAGTTCTGATGCTCGAAACGAATAACTAGAACGGCCTAGGGGAAAAGTACGCATAGTGTTGTAGTGGGGGGAGTTTCTACTTTCAGATGCAACAGAAATTTTGCGGATTGGTCAATCCGTTCGCGAGATATGGCAGTTTGGAGGTAAGAAACGCTCGAGAAACTCAAAATTTTCGCAGTTCTGATGCTCGACAAGCATAACTAGAACGGCCTAGGGGAAAAGTACGCACACCGCTGTAATCGGGCGAGTTTCTACTTTCACATGCAACAGAAATTTTGCGGATTGGTCAATCCGTTCGCGAGATATGGCAGTTTGGAGGTAAGCAACGCTTGAAAAACTCAAAATTTTCGCAGTTCTGTTGCTCGAAACGAATAACTAGAACGGGCTAGGGGAAAAGTACGCATACCGTTGTAATCGGGCGAGTTTCTACTTTCAGATGCAACAGAAATTTTGCGGATTGGTCAATCCGTTCGCGAGATATGGCAGTTTGGAGGTAAGCAACGCTTGAAAAACTCAAAATTTTCGCAGTTCTGTTGCTCGAAACGAATAACTAGGGCGGCCTAGGGGAAAAGTACGCATTCCGTTGTAATCGGGCTAGTTTCTACTTTCAGATGCAATAGAAATTTTGCGGATTGGTCAATCCGTTCGCGAGATATGGCAGTTTGGAGGTAAGAAACGCTTGAGAAACTCAAAATTTTCGCAGTTCTGATGCTCGAAACGAATAACAAGAACGGCCTAGGGGAAAAGTACCCACACCGTTGTAATCGGGCGAGTATCTACTTTCAGATGCAACAGAAATTTTGCGGATTGGTCAATCTGTTCGCGAGATGTGGCAGTTTGTAGGTGAGAAACGCTTGAGAAACTCAAAATTTTCGCATTTCTGATGCTCGAAACGAATAACTAGAACGGCCTAGGGGAAAAGTACGCATACCGTTGTACTCGGCCGAGTTTCTACCTTCAGATGCAACACAAATTTTGCGGATTGGTCAATCCGTTCGCGAGATATGGCAGTTTGGATGTAAGAAACGCTTGAGAAACTCAAAATTTTCGCAGTTCTGATGCTCGAAACGAATAACTAGAACGGCCTAGGGGAAAAGTACGCATAGTGTTGTAATCGGGCGAGTTTCTACTTTCAGATGCAACAGAAATTTTGCGGATTGGTCAATCCGTTCGCGAGATATGGCAGTTTGGAGGTAAGAAACGCTCGAGAAACTCAAAATTTTCGCAGTTCTCATGCTCGACAAGCATAACTGGAACGGCCCAGGGGAAAAGTACGCACACCGTTGTAATCGGGCGAGTTTCTACTTTCAGATGCAACAGAAATTTTGCGGATTGGTCAATCCGTTCGCGAGATATGGCAGTTTGGAGGTAAGAAACGCTCGAGAAACTCAAAATTTTCGCAGTTCTCATGCTCGACAAGCATAACTGGAACGGCCCAGGGGAAAAGTACGCACACCGTTGTAATCGGGCGAGTTTCTACTTTCAGATGCAACAGAAATTTTAAGGATTGGTCAATCCGTTCGCGAGATATGGCAGTTTGGAGGTAAGCAACGCTTGAAAAACTCAAAATTTTCGCAGTTCTGTTGCTCGAAACGAATAACTAGAACGGGCTAGGGGAAAAGTACGCATACCGGTGTAATCGAGCGAGTTTCTACTTTCAGATGCAACAAAAATTTTGCGGATTGGTCAATCCGTTCGCGAGATGTGGCAGTTTGGAGGTAAGAAACGCTTGAGAAACTCAAAATTTTTGCAGTTCTGATGCTCGAAACGAATAACTAGGGCGGCCTAGGGGAAAAGTACGCATACCGTTGTAATCGGGCGAGTTTCTACTTTCAGATGCAACAGAAATTTTGCGGATTGGTCAATCCGTTCGCGAGATATGGCAGTTTGCAAGTAAGAAACGCTTGAGAAACTCAAAATTTTTGCAGTTCTGATGCTCGAAACGAATAACTAGGGCGGCCTAGGGGAAAAGTACGCATACCGTTGTAATCGGGCGAGTTTCTACTTTCAGATGCAATAGAAATTTTGCGGATTGGTCAATCCGTTCGCGAGATATGGCAGTTTGGAGGTAAGAAACGCTTGAGAAACTCAAAATTTTCGCAGTTCTGATGCTCGAAACGAATAACTAGAGCGGCCTAGGGGAAAAGTACGCATACCGTTGTAATCGGGCGAGTTTATACTTTCAGATGCAACAGAAATTTTGCGGATTGGTCAATCCGTTCGCGAGATGTGGCAGTTTGGAGGTAAGAAACGCTTGAGAAACTCAAAATTTTCGCGGTTCTGATGCTCGAAACGAATAACAAGAACGGCCTAGGGGAAAAGTACCAACACCGTTGTAATCGGGCGAGTATCTACTTTCAGATGCAACAGAAATTTTGCGGATTGGTCAATCTGTTCGCGAGATGTGGCAGTTTGTAGGTGAGAAACGCTTGAGAAACTCAAAATTTTCGCAGTTCTGATGCTCGACAAGCATAACTAGAACGGCCTAGGGGAAAAGTACGCATACCGTTGTAATCGGGCGAGTTTCTACTTTCAGATGCAACAGAAATTTTGCGGATTGGTCAATCCGTTCGCGAGATATGGCAGTTTGGAGGTAAGAAACGCTTGAGAAACTCAAAATTTTCGCAGTTCTGATGCTCGAAACGAATAACTAGAGCGGCCTAGGGGAAAAGTACGCATACCGTTGTAATCGGGCGAGTTTCTACTTTCAGACGCAACAGAAATTTTGCGGATTGGTCAATCCGTTCGCGAGTTATGGCAGTTTGGAGGTAAGAAACGCTTGAGAAACTCAAAATTTTCGCAGTTCTGATGCTCGAAACGAATAACTAGAACGGCCTAGGGGAAAAGTACGCACAGTGTTGTAATCGGGCGAGTTTGTACTTTCAGATGCAACAGAAATTTTGCGGATTGATCAATCCGTTCGCGAGATATGGCAGTTTGGAAGTAAGAAACGCTTGAGAAACTCAAAATTTTCGCAGTTCTGATGCTCGAAACGAATAACTAGAACGGCCTAGGGGAAAAGTACGCATAGTGTTGTAGTGGGGGGAGTTTCTACTTTCAGATGCAACAGAAATTTTGCGGATTGGTCAATCCGTTCGCGAGATATGGCAGTTTGGAGGTAAGAAACGCTCGAGAAACTCAAAATTTTCGCAGTTCTGATGCTCGACAAGCATAACTAGAACGGCCTAGGGGAAAAGTACGCACACCGCTGTAATCGGGCGAGTTTCTACTTTCACATGCAACAGAAATTTTGCGGATTGGTCAATCCGTTCGCGAGATATGGCAGTTTGGAGGTAAGCAACGCTTGAAAAACTCAAAATTTTCGCAGTTCTGTTGCTCGAAACGAATAACTAGAACGGGCTAGGGGAAAAGTACGCATACCGTTGTAATCGGGCGAGTTTCTACTTTCAGATGCAACAGAAATTTTGCGGATTGGTCAATCCGTTCGCGAGATATGGCAGTTTGGAGGTAAGCAACGCTTGAAAAACTCAAAATTTTCGCAGTTCTGTTGCTCGAAACGAATAACTAGAACGGGCGAGGGGAAAAGTACGCATACCGTTGTAATCGGGCGAGTTTCTACTTTCAGATGCAACAGAAATTTTGCGGATTGGTCAATCCGTTCGCGAGATATGGCAGTTTGGAGGTAAATAACGCTTGAAAAACTCAAAATTTTCGCAGTTCTGTTGCTCGAAACGAATAACTAGAACGGGATAGGGGAAAAGTACGCATACAGTTGTAATCGGGCGAATTTCTACTTTCAGATGCAACAGAAATTTTGCGGATTGGTCAATCCGTTCGCGAGATATGGCAGTTTGGATGTAAGAAACGCTCGAGAAACTCAAAATTTTCGCAGTTCTGATGCTCGAAACGAATAACTAGAACGGCCTAGGGGAAAAGTACGCACACCGTTGTAATCGGGCGAGTTTCTACTTTCAGATGCAACAGAAATTTTGCGGATTGGTCAATCCGTTCGCGAGATATGGCAGTTTGGAGGTAAGAAACGCTTGAGAAACTCAAAATTTTCACAGTTCTGATGCTCGAAACGAATAACTAGAACGGCCTAGGGGAAAAGTACGCATACCGTTGTAATCGGGCGAGCTTCTACTTTCAGATGCAACAGAAATTTTGCGGATTGGTCAATCCGTTCGCGAGATATGGCAGTTTGGAAGTAAGAAACGCTTGAGAAACTCAAAATTTTTGCAGTTCTGATGCTCGAAACGAATAACTAGGGCGGCCTAGGGGAAAAGTACGCATTCCGTTGTAATCGGGCTAGTTTCTACTTTCAGATGCAATAGAAATTTTGCGGATTGGTCAATCCGTTCGCGAGATATGGCAGTTTGGAGGTAAGAAACGCTTGAGAAACTCAAAATTTTCGCAGTTCTGATGCTCGAAACGAATAACTAGAGCGGCCTAGGGGAAAAGTACGCATACCGTTGTAATCGGGCGAGTTTATACTTTCAGATGCAACAGAAATTTTGCGGATTGGTCAATCCGTTCGCGAGATGTGGCAGTTTGGAGGTAAGAAACGCTTGAGAAACTCAAAATTTTCGCGGTTCTGATGCTCGAAACGAATAACAAGAACGGCCTAGGGGAAAAGTACCAACACCGTTGTAATCGGGCGAGTATCTACTTTCAGATGCAACAGAAATTTTGCGGATTGGTCAATCTGTTCGCGAGATGTGGCAGTTTGTAGGTGAGAAACGCTTGAGAAACTCAAAATTTTCGCAGTTCTGATGCTCGACAAGCATAACTAGAACGGCCTAGGGGAAAAGTACGCATACCGTTGTAATCGGGCGAGTTTCTACTTTCAGATGCAACAGAAATTTTGCGGATTGGTCAATCCGTTCGCGAGATATGGCAGTTTGGAGGTAAGAAACGCTTGAGAAACTCAAAATTTTCGCAGTTCTGATGCTCGAAACGAATAACTAGAGCGGCCTAGGGGAAAAGTACGCATACCGTTGTAATCGGGCGAGTTTCTACTTTCAGACGCAACAGAAATTTTGCGGATTGGTCAATCCGTTCGCGAGTTATGGCAGTTTGGAGGTAAGAAACGCTTGAGAAACTCAAAATTTTCGCAGTTCTGATGCTCGAAACGAATAACTAGAACGGCCTAGGGGAAAAGTACGCACAGTGTTGTAATCGGGCGAGTTTGTACTTTCAGATGCAACAGAAATTTTGCGGATTGATCAATCCGTTCGCGAGATATGGCAGTTTGGAAGTAAGAAACGCTTGAGAAACTCAAAATTTTCGCAGTTCTGATGCTCGAAACGAATAACTAGAACGGCCTAGGGGAAAAGTACGCATAGTGTTGTAGTGGGGGGAGTTTCTACTTTCAGATGCAACAGAAATTTTGCGGATTGGTCAATCCGTTCGCGAGATATGGCAGTTTGGAGGTAAGAAACGCTCGAGAAACTCAAAATTTTCGCAGTTCTGATGCTCGACAAGCATAACTAGAACGGCCTAGGGGAAAAGTACGCACACCGCTGTAATCGGGCGAGTTTCTACTTTCACATGCAACAGAAATTTTGCGGATTGGTCAATCCGTTCGCGAGATATGGCAGTTTGGAGGTAAGCAACGCTTGAAAAACTCAAAATTTTCGCAGTTCTGTTGCTCGAAACGAATAACTAGAACGGGCTAGGGGAAAAGTACGCATACCGTTGTAATCGGGCGAGTTTCTACTTTCAGATGCAACAGAAATTTTGCGGATTGGTCAATCCGTTCGCGAGATATGGCAGTTTGGAGGTAAGCAACGCTTGAAAAACTCAAAATTTTCGCAGTTCTGTTGCTCGAAACGAATAACTAGAACGGGCGAGGGGAAAAGTACGCATACCGTTGTAATCGGGCGAGTTTCTACTTTCAGATGCAACAGAAATTTTGCGGATTGGTCAATCCGTTCGCGAGATATGGCAGTTTGGAGGTAAGCAACGCTTGAAAAACTCAAAATTTTCGCAGTTCTGTTGCTCGAAACGAATAACTAGAACGGGATAGGGGAAAAGTACGCATACAGTTGTAATCGGGCGAATTTCTACTTTCAGATGCAACAGAAATTTTGCGGATTGGTCAATCCGTTCGCGAGATATGGCAGTTTGGATGTAAGAAACGCTCGAGAAACTCAAAATTTTCGCAGTTCTGATGCTCGAAACGAATAACTAGAACGGCCTAGGGGAAAAGTACGCACACCGTTGTAATCGGGCGAGTTTCTGCTTTCAGATGCAACAGAAATTTTGCGGATTGGTCAATCCGTTCGCGAGATATGGCAGTTTGGAGGTAAGAAACGCTTGAGAAACTCAAAATTTTCACAGTTCTGATGCTCGAAACGAATAACTAGAACGGCCTAGGGGAAAAGTACGCATACCGTTGTAATCGGGCGAGCTTCTACTTTCAGATGCAACAGAAATTTTGCGGATTGGTCAATCCGTTCGCGAGATATGGCAGTTTGGAAGTAAGAAACGCTTGAGAAACTCAAAATTTTTGCAGTTCTGATGCTCGAAACGAATAACTAGGGCGGCCTAGGGGAAAAGTACGCATTCCGTTGTAATCGGGCTAGTTTCTACTTTCAGATGCAATAGAAATTTTGCGGATTGGTCAATCCGTTCGCGAGATATGGCAGTTTGGAGGTAAGAAACGCTTGAGAAACTCAAAATTTTCGCAGTTCTGATGCTCGAAACGAATAACTAGAGCGGCCTAGGGGAAAAGTACGCATACCGTTGTAATCGGGCGAGTTTATACTTTCAGATGCAACAGAAATTTTGCGGATTGGTCAATCCGTTCGCGAGATGTGGCAGTTTGGAGGTAAGAAACGCTTGAGAAACTCAAAATTTTCGCGGTTCTGATGCTCGAAACGAATAACAAGAACGGCCTAGGGGAAAAGTACCCACACCGTTGTAATCGGGCGAGTATCTACTTTCAGATGCAACAGAAATTTTGCGGATTGGTCAATCTGTTCGCGAGATGTGGCAGTTTGTAGGTGAGAAACGCTTGAGAAACTCAAAATTTTCGCAGTTCTGATGCTCGAAACGAATAACTAGAACGGCCTAGGGGAAAAGTACGCATACCGTTGTACTCGGCCGAGTTTCTACCTTCAGATGCATCACAAATTTTGCGGATTGGTCAATCCGTTCGCGAGATATGGCAGTTTGGATGTAAGAAACGCTTGAGAAACTCAAAATTTTCGCAGTTCTGATGCTCGAAACGAATAACTAGAACGGCCTAGGGGAAAAGTACACATAGTGTTGTAATCGGGCGAGTTTCTACTTTCAGATGCAACAGAAATTTTGCGGATTGGTCAATCCGTTCGCGAGATATGGCAGTTTGGAGGTAAGAAACGCTCGAGAAACTCAAAATTTTCGCAGTTCTCATGCTCGACAAGCATAACTGGAACGGCCCAGGGGAAAAGTACGCACACCGTTGTAATCGGGCGAGTTTCTACTTTCAGATGCAACAGAAATTTTAAGGATTGGTCAATCCGTTCGCGAGATATGGCAGTTTGGAGGTAAGCAACGCTTGAAAAACTCAAAATTTTCGCAGTTCTGTTGCTCGAAACGAATAACTAGAACGGGCTAGGGGAAAAGTACGCATACCGGTGTAATCGAGCGAGTTTCTACTTTCAGATGCAACAGAAATTTTGCGGATTGGTCAATCCGTTCGCGAGATGTGGCAGTTTGGAGGTAAGAAACGCTTGAGAAACTCAAAATTTTTGCAGTTCTGATGCTCGAAACGAATAACTAGGGCGGCCTAGGGGAAAAGTACGCATACCGTTGTAATCGGGCGAGTTTCTACTTTCAGATGCAACAGAAATTTTGCGGATTGGTCAATCCGTTCGCGAGATATGGCAGTTTGCAAGTAAGAAACGCTTGAGAAACTCAAAATTTTTGCAGTTCTGATGCTCGAAACGAATAACTAGGGCGGCCTAGGGGAAAAGTACGCATACCGTTGTAATCGGGCGAGTTTCTACTTTCAGATGCAATAGAAATTTTGCGGATTGGTCAATCCGTTCGCGAGATATGGCAGTTTGGAGGTAAGAAACGCTTGAGAAACTCAAAATTTTCGCAGTTCTGATGCTCGAAACGAATAACTAGAGCGGCCTAGGGGAAAAGTACGCATACCGTTGTAATCGGGCGAGTTTATACTTTCAGATGCAACAGAAATTTTGCGGATTGGTCAATCCGTTCGCGAGATGTGGCAGTTTGGAGGTAAGAAACGCTTGAGAAATTCAAAATTTTCGCGGTTCTGATGCTCGAAACGAATAACAAGAACGGCCTAGGGGAAAAGTACCCACACCGTTGTAATCGGGCGAGTATCTACTTTCAGATGCAACAGAAATTTTGCGGATTGGTCAATCTGTTCGCGAGATGTGGCAGTTTGTAGGTGAGAAACGCTTGAGAAACTCAAAATTTTCGCAGTTCTGATGCTCGAAACGAATAACTAGAACGGCCTAGGGGAAAAGTACGCATACCGTTGTACTCGGTCGAGTTTCTACCTTCAGATGCAACACAAATTTTGCGGATTGGTCAATCCGTTCGCGAGATATGGCAGTTTGGATGTAAGAAACGCTTGAGAAACTCAAAATTTTCGCAGTTCTGATGCTCGAAACGAATAACTAGAACGGCCTAGGGGAAAAGTACGCATAGTGTTGTAATCGGGCGAGTTTCTACTTTCAGATGCAACAGAAATTTTGCGGATTGGTCAATCCGTTCGCGAGATATGGCAGTTTGGAGGTAAGAAACGCTCGAGAAACTCAAAATTTTCGCAGTTCTCATGCTCGACAAGCATAACTAGAACGGCCCAGGGGAAAAGTACGCACACCGTTGTAATCGGGCGAGTTTCTACTTTCAGATGCAACAGAAATTTTAAGGATTGGTCAATCCGTTCGCGAGATATGGCAGTTTGGAGGTAAGCAACGCTTGAAAAACTCAAAATTTTCGCAGTTCTGTTGCTCGAAACGAATAACTAGAACGGGCTAGGGGAAAAGTACGCATACCGGTGTAATCGAGCGAGTTTCTACTTTCAGATGCAACAGAAATTTTGCGGATTGGTCAATCCGTTCGCGAGATGTGGCAGTTTGGAGGTAAGAAACGCTTGAGAAACTCAAAATTTTTGCAGTTCTGATGCTCGAAACGAATAACTAGGGCGGCCTAGGGGAAAAGTACGCATACCGTTGTAATCGGGCGAGTTTCTACTTTCAGATGCAATAGAAATTTTGCGGATTGGTCAATCCGTTCGCGAGATATGGCAGTTTGGAAGTAAGAAACGCTTGAGAAACTCAAAATTTTCGCGGTTCTGATGCTCGAAACGAATGACAAGAACGGCCTAGGGGAAAAGTACGCACACCGTTGTAATCGGGCGAGTCTCTACCTTCAGATGCAACAGAAATTTTGCGGATTGGTCAATCCGTTCGCGAGATATGGCAGTTTGGAAGTAAGAAACGCTTGAGAAACTCAAAATTTTCGCAGTTCTGATGCTCGAAAGGAATAACTAGAACGGCCTAGGGGAAAAGTACGCATAGTGTTGTAATCGGGCGAGTTTCTACTTTCAGATGCAACAGAAATTTTGCGGATTGGTCAATCCGTTCGCCAGATATGGCAGTTTGGAGGTAAGAAACGCTTGAGAAACTCAAAATTTTCGCAGTTCTGATGCTCGAAACGAATAACTAGAACGGCCTAGGGGAAAAGTACGCATACCGTTGTAATCGGGCGAGCTTCTACTTTCAGATGCAACAGAAATTTTGCGGATTGGTCAATCCGTTCGCGAGATATGGCAGTTTGGATGTAAGAAACGCTTGAGAAACTCGAAATTTTCGCGGTTCTGATGCTCGAAACGAATAGCAAGAACGGCCTAGGGGAAAAGTACGCACACCGTTGTAATCGGGCGAGTTTCTACTTTCAGATGCAACAGAAATTTTGCGGATTGGTCAATCCGTTCGCGAGATATGGCAGTTTGGAGGTAAGCAACGCTTGAGAAACTCAAAATTTTCGCAGTTCTGTTGCTCGAAACGAATAACTAGAACGGGCTAGGGGAAAAGTACGCATAAAGTTGTAATCGGGCGAGTTTCTACCTTCAGATGCAACAGAAATTTTGCGGATTGGTCAATCCGTTCGCGAGATATGGCAGTTTGGAAGTAAGAAACGCTTGAGAAATTCAAAATTTTCGCGGTTCTGATGCTCGAAACGAATAACAAGAACGGCCTAGGGGAAAAGTACCCACACCGTTGTAATCGGGCGAGTATCTACTTTCAGATGCAACAGAAATTTTGCGGATTGGTCAATCTGTTCGCGAGATGTGGCAGTTTGTAGGTGAGAAACGCTTGAGAAACTCAAAATTTTCGCAGTTCTGATGCTCGAAACGAATAACTAGAACGGCCTAGGGGAAAAGTACGCATACCGTTGTACTCGGTCGAGTTTCTACCTTCAGATGCAACACAAATTTTGCGGATTGGTCAATCCGTTCGCGAGATATGGCAGTTTGGATGTAAGAAACGCTTGAGAAACTCAAAATTTTCGCAGTTCTGATGCTCGAAACGAATAACTAGAACGGCCTAGGGGAAAAGTACGCATAGTGTTGTAATCGGGCGAGTTTCTACTTTCAGATGCAACAGAAATTTTGCGGATTGGTCAATCCGTTCGCGAGATATGGCAGTTTGGAGGTAAGAAACGCTCGAGAAACTCAAAATTTTCGCAGTTCTCATGCTCGACAAGCATAACTAGAACGGCCCAGGGGAAAAGTACGCACACCGTTGTAATCGGGCGAGTTTCTACTTTCAGATGCAACAGAAATTTTAAGGATTGGTCAATCCGTTCGCGAGATATGGCAGTTTGGAGGTAAGCAACGCTTGAAAAACTCAAAATTTTCGCAGTTCTGTTGCTCGAAACGAATAACTAGAACGGGCTAGGGGAAAAGTACGCATACCGGTGTAATCGAGCGAGTTTCTACTTTCAGATGCAACAGAAATTTTGCGGATTGGTCAATCCGTTCGCGAGATGTGGCAGTTTGGAGGTAAGAAACGCTTGAGAAACTCAAAATTTTTGCAGTTCTGATGCTCGAAACGAATAACTAGGGCGGCCTAGGGGAAAAGTACGCATACCGTTGTAATCGGGCGAGTTTCTACTTTCAGATGCAATAGAAATTTTGCGGATTGGTCAATCCGTTCGCGAGATATGGCAGTTTGGAAGTAAGAAACGCTTGAGAAACTCAAAATTTTCGCGGTTCTGATGCTCGAAACGAATGACAAGAACGGCCTAGGGGAAAAGTACGCACACCGTTGTAATCGGGCGAGTCTCTACCTTCAGATGCAACAGAAATTTTGCGGATTGGTCAATCCGTTCGCGAGATATGGCAGTTTGGAAGTAAGAAACGCTTGAGAAACTCAAAATTTTCGCAGTTCTGATGCTCGAAAGGAATAACTAGAACGGCCTAGGGGAAAAGTACGCATAGTGTTGTAATCGGGCGAGTTTCTACTTTCAGATGCAACAGAAATTTTGCGGATTGGTCAATCCGTTCGCCAGATATGGCAGTTTGGAGGTAAGAAACGCTTGAGAAACTCAAAATTTTCGCAGTTCTGATGCTCGAAACGAATAACTAGAACGGCCTAGGGGAAAAGTACGCATACCGTTGTAATCGGGCGAGCTTCTACTTTCAGATGCAACAGAAATTTTGCGGATTGGTCAATCCGTTCGCGAGATATGGCAGTTTGGATGTAAGAAACGCTTGAGAAACTCGAAATTTTCGCGGTTCTGATGCTCGAAACGAATAGCAAGAACGGCCTAGGGGAAAAGTACGCACACCGTTGTAATCGGGCGAGTTTCTACTTTCAGATGCAACAGAAATTTTGCGGATTGGTCAATCCGTTCGCGAGATATGGCAGTTTGGAGGTAAGCAACGCTTGAGAAACTCAAAATTTTCGCAGTTCTGTTGCTCGAAACGAATAACTAGAACGGGCTAGGGGAAAAGTACGCATAAAGTTGTAATCGGGCGAGTTTCTACCTTCAGATGCAACAGAAATTTTGCGGATTGGTCAATCCGTTCGCGAGATATGGCAGTTTGGAAGTAAGAAACGCTTGAGAAACTCAAAATTTTTGCAGTTCTGATGATCGAAACGAATAACTAGGGCGGCCTAGGGGAAAAGTACGCATACCGTTGTAATCGGGCGAGTTTCTACTTTCAGATGCAATAGAAATTTTGCGGATTGGTCAATCCGTTCGCGAGATATGGCAGTTTGGAGGTAAGAAACGCTTGAGAAACTCAAAATTTTCGCAGTTCTGATGCTCGAAACGAATAACTAGAACGGCCTAGGGGAAAAGTACGCATACCGTTGTAATCGGGCGAGTTTATACTTTCAGATGCAACAGAAATTTTGCGGATTGGTCAATCCGTTCGCGAGATGTGGCAGTTTGGAGGTAAGAAACGCTTGAGAAACTCAAAATTTTCGCGGTTCTGATGCTCGAAACGAATAACAAGAACGGCCTAGGGGAAAAGTACCCACACCGTTGTAATCGGGCGAGTTTCTACTTTCAGATGCAACAGAAATTTTGCGGATTGGTCAATCTGTTCGCGAGATATGGCAGTTTGGAGGTAAGAAACGCTTGAGAAACTCAAAATTTTCGCAGTTCTGATGCTCGACAAGCATAACTAGAACGGCCTAGGGGAAAAGTACGCACACCGTTGTAATCGGGCGAGTTTCTACTTTCAGATACAACAGAAATTTTGCGGATTGGTCAATCCGTTCGCGAGATATGGCAGTTTGGAGGTAAGCAACGCTTGAGAAACTCAAAATTTTCGCAGTTCTGTTGCTCGAAACGAATAACTAGAACGGGCTAGGGGAAAAGTACGCATACAGTTGTAATCGGGCGAATTTCTACTTTCAGATGCAACAGAAATTTTGCGGATTGGTCAATCCGTTCGCGAGATATGGCAGTTTGGAGGTAAGAAACGCTCGAGAAACTCAAAATTTTCGCAGTTCTGATGCTCGACAAGCATAACTAGAACGGCCTAGGGGAAAAGTACGCATACC
This sequence comes from Ptiloglossa arizonensis, assembly GCF_051014685.1. Classification (NCBI taxonomy): domain Eukaryota; kingdom Metazoa; phylum Arthropoda; class Insecta; order Hymenoptera; family Colletidae; genus Ptiloglossa; species Ptiloglossa arizonensis. Next base: position 618,903 of record NW_027478386.1, read on the forward strand.
GTTGTAATCGGGCGAGTTTCTACTTTCAGATGCAACAGAAATTTTGCGGATTGGTCAATCTGTTCGCCAGATATGGCAGTTTGGAGGTAAGAAACGCTTGAGAAACTCAAAATTTTCGCAGTTCTGATGCTCGAAACGAATAACTAGAACGGCCTAGGGGAAAAGTACGCATACCGTTGTAATCGGGCGAGTTTCTACTTTCAGATGCAACAGAAATTTTGCGGATTGGTCAATCCGTTCGCGAGATATGGCAGTTTGGATGTAAGAAACGCTTGAGAAACTCGAAATTTTCGCGGTTCTGATGCTCGAAACGAATAGCAAGAACGGCCTAGGGGAAAAGTACGCACACCGTTGTAATCGGGCGAGTTTCTACTTTCAGATGCAACAGAAATTTTGCGGATTGGTCAATCCGTTCGCGAGATATGGCAGTTTGGAGGTAAGCAACGCTTGAGAAACTCAAAATTTTCGCAGTTCTGTTGCTCGAAACGAATAACTAGAACGGGCTAGGGGAAAAGTACGCATAAAGTTGTAATCGGGCGAGTTTCTACTTTCAGATGCATCAGAAATTTTGCGGATTGGTCAATCCGCTCGCGAGATATGGCAGTTTGTAGGTGAGAAACGCTTGAGAAACTCAAAATTTTCGCAGTTCTGAAGCTCGAAACGAATAACTAGAACGGCCTAGGGGAAAAGTACGCATACCGTTGTAATCGGGCGAGTTTCTACCTTCAGATGCAACAGAAATTTTGCGGATTGGTCAATCCGTTCGCGAGATATGGCAGTTTGGAAGTAAGAAACGCTTGAGAAACTCAAAATTTTCGCAGTTCTGATGCTCGAAACGAATAACTAGAACGGCCTAGGGGAAAAGTACGCATAGTGTTGTAATCGGGCGAGTTTCTACTTTCAGATGCAACAGAAATTTTGCGGATTGGTCAATCCGTTCGCGAGATATGGCAGTTTGGAGGTAAGAAACGCTCGAGAAACTCAAAATTTTCGCAGTTCTGATGCTCGACAAGCATAACTAGAACCGCCTAGGGGAAAAGTACGCACAGCGTTGTAATCGGGCGAGATTCTACTTTCAGATGCAACAGAAATTTTGCGGATTGGTCAATCCGTTCGCGAGATATAGCAGTTTGGATGTAAGCAACGCTTGAGAAACTCAAAATTTTCGCAGTTCTGTTGCTCGAAACGAATAACTAGAACGGGCTAGGGGAAAAGTACGCATACAGTTGTAATCGGGCGAGTTTCTACTTTCAGATGCAACAGAAATTTTGCGGATTGGTCAATCCGTTCGCGAGATATGGCAGTTTGGAGTTAAGAAAAGCTCGAGAAACTCAAAATTTTCGCAGTTCTGATGCTCGACAAGCATAACTAGAACGGCCTAGGGGAAAAGTACGCATACCGTTGTAATCGGGCGAGTTTCTACTTTCAGATGCAACAGAAATTTTGCGGATTGGTCAATCCGTTCGCGAGATATGGCAGTTCGGAGGTAAGAAACGTTTGAGAAACTCAAAATTTTCACAGTTCTGATGCTCGAAACGAATAACCAGAACGGCCTAGGGGAAAAGTACGCATACAGTTGTAATCGGGCGAGTTTCCACTTTCAGATGCATCAGAAATTTTGCGGATTGGTCAATCCGCTCGCGAGATATGGCAGTTTGTAGGTGAGAAACGCTTGAGAAACTCAAAATTTTCGCAGTTCTGATGCTCGAAACGAATAACTAGAACGGCCTAGGGGAAAAGTACGCATACCGTTGTAATCGGGCGAGTTTCTACCTTCAGATGCAACAGAAATTTTGCGGATTGGTCAATCCGTTCGCGAGATATGGCAGTTTGGAAGTAAGAAACGCTTGAGAAACTCAAAATTTTCGCAGTTCTGTTGCTCGAAACGAATAACTAGAACGGGCTAGGGTAAAAGTACGCATACCGTTGTAATCCGGCGAGTTTCTACTTTCAGATGCAACAGAAATTTTGCGGATTGGTCACTCCGCTCGCGAGATATGGCAGTTTGGAGGTAAGAAACGTTTGAGAAACTCAAAATTTTCGCGGTTCTGATGCTCGAAACGAATAACAAGAACGGCCTAGGGGAAAAGTACGCACACCGTTGTAATCGGGCGAGTTTCTACTTTCAGATGCAACAGAAATTTTGCGGATTGGTCAATCCGTTCGCGAGATATGGCAGTTTGGATGTAAGCAACGCTTGAGAAACTCAAAATTTTCGCAGTTCTGTTGCTCGATACGAATAACTAGAACGGGCTAGGGGAAAAGTACGCATACAGTTGTAATCGGGCGAGTTTCTACTTTCAGATGTATCAGAAGTTTTGCGGATTGGACAATCCGTTCGCGAGATGTGGCAGTTTGTAGGTGAGAAACGCTTGAGAAACTCAAAATTTTCGCAGTTCTGATGCTCGAAACGAATAACTAGAACGGCCTAGGGGAAAAGTACGCATACCGTTGTAATCGGGCGAGTTTCTACCTTCAGATGCAACAGAAATTTTGCGGATTGGTCAATCCGTTCGCGAGATATGGCAGTTTGGAAGTAAGAAACGCTTGAGAAACTCAAAATTTTTGCAGTTCTGATGCTCGAAACGAATAACTAGGGCGGCCTAGGGGAAAAGTACGCATACCGTTGTAATCGGGCGAGTTTCTACTTTCAGATGCAATAGAAATTTTGCGGATTGGTCAATCCGTTCGCGAGATATGGCAGTTTGGAGGTAAGAAACGCTTGAGAAACTCAAAATTTTCGCAGTTCTGATGCTCGAAACGAATAACTAGAACGGCCTAGGGGAAAAGTACGCATACCGTTGTAATCGGGCGAGTTTATACTTTCAGATGCAACAGAAATTTTGCGGATTGGTCAATCCGTTCGCGAGATGTGGCAGTTTGGAGGTAAGAAACGCTTGAGAAACTCAAAATTTTCGCGGTTCTGATGCTCGAAACGAATAACAAGAACGGCCTAGGGGAAAAGTACCCACACCGTTGTAATCGGGCGAGTTTCTACTTTCAGATGCAACAGAAATTTTGCGGATTGGTCAATCTGTTCGCGAGATATGGCAGTTTGGAGGTAAGAAACGCTTGAGAAACTCAAAATTTTCGCAGTTCTGATGCTCGACAAGCATAACTAGAACGGCCTAGGGGAAAAGTACGCACACCGTTGTAATCGGGCGAGTTTCTACTTTCAGATACAAAAGAAATTTTGCGGATTGGTCAATCCGTTCGCGAGATATGGCAGTTTGGAGGTAAGCAACGCTTGAGAAACTCAAAATTTTCGCAGTTCTGTTGCTCGAAACGAATAACTAGAACGGGCTAGGGGAAAAGTACGCATACAGTTGTAATCGGGCGAATTTCTACTTTCAGATTCAACAGAAATTTTGCGGATTGGTCAATCCGTTCGCGAGATATGGCAGTTTGGAGGTAAGAAACGCTCGAGAAACTCAAAATTTTCGCAGTTCTGATGCTCGAAACGAATAACTAGAACGGCCTAGGGGAAAAGTACGCATACCGTTGTAATCGGGCGAGTTTCTACTTTCAGATGCAACAGAAATTTTGCGGATTGGTCAATCCGTTCGCGAGATATGGCAGTTTGGATGTAAGAAACGCTTGAGAAACTCGAAATTTTCGCGGTTCTGATGCTCGAAACGAATAGCAAGAACGGCCTAGGGGAAAAGTACGCACACCGTTGTAATCGGGCGAGTTTCTACTTTCAGATGCAACAGAAATTTTGCGGATTGGTCAATCCGTTCGCGAGATATGGCAGTTTGGAGGTAAGCAACGCTTGAGAAACTCAAAATTTTCGCAGTTCTGTTGCTCGAAACGAATAACTAGAACGGGCTAGGGGAAAAGTACGCATACCGTTGTAATCGGGCGAGTTTCTACTTTCAGATGCAACAGAAATTTTGCGGATTGGTCAATCCGTTCGCCAGATATGGCAGTTTGGAGGTAAGAAACGCTTGAGAAACTCAAAATTTTCGCAGTTCTGATGCTCGAAACGAATAACTAGAACGGCCTAGGGGAAAAGTACGCATACCGTTGTAATCGGGCGAGTTTCTACTTTCAGATGCAACAGAAATTTTGCGGATTGGTCAATCCGTTCGCGAGATATGGCAGTTTGGATGTAAGAAACGCTTGAGAAACTCGAAATTTTCGCGGTTCTGATGCTCGAAACGAATAACAAGAACGGCCTAGGGGAAAAGTAGGCACACCGTTGTAATCGGGCGAGTTTCTACTTTCAGATGCAACAGAAATTTTGCGGATTGGTCAATCCGTTCGCGAGATATGGCAGTTTGGAGGTAAGCAACGCTTGAGAAACTCAAAATTTTCGCAGTTCTGTTGCTCGAAACGAATAACTAGAACGGGCTAGGGGAAAAGTACGCATACAGTTGTAATCGGGCGAGTTTCTACTTTCAGATGCATCAGAAATTTTGCGGGTTGGTCAATCCGTTCGCGAGATGTGGCAGTTTGTACGTGAGAAACGCTTGAGAAACTCAAAATTTTCGCAGTTCTGATGCTCGAAACGAATAACTAGAACGGCCTAGGGGAAAAGTACGCATACCGTTGTAATCGGGCGAGTTTCTACCTTCAGATGCAACAGAAATTTTGCGGATTGGTCAATCCGTTCGCGAGATATGGCAGTTTGGAAGTAAGAAACGCTTGAGAAACTCAAAATTTTCGCAGTTCTGATGCTCGAAACGAATAACTAGAACGGCCTAGGGGAAAAGTACGCATAGTGTTGTAATCGGGCGAGTTTCTACTTTCAGATGCAACAGAAATTTTGCGGATTGGTCAATCCGTTCGCGAGATATGGCAGTTTGGAGGTACGAAACGCTTGAGAAACTCAAAATTTTCGCAGTTCTGATGCTCGAAACGAATAACTAGAACGGCCTAGGGGAAAAGTACGCATACCGTTGTAATCGGGCGAGTTTCTACCTTCAGATGCAACAGAAATTTTGCGGATTGGTCAATCCGTTCATGAGATATGGCAGTTTGGACGTAACAACGCTTGAGAAACTCAAAATTTTCGCAGTTCTGTTGCTCGAAACGAATAACTAGAACGGGCTAGGGGAAAAGTACGCATACAGTTGTAATCGGGCGAGTTTCTACTTTCAGATGCAACAGAAATTTTGCGGATTCGTCAAACCGTTCGCGAGATATGGCAGTTTGGAAGTAAGAAACGCTTGAGAAACTCAAAATTTTCGCAGTTCTGATGCTCGAAACGAATAACTAGAACGGCCTAGGGGAAAAGTACGCATAGTGTTGTAATCGGGCGAGTTTCTAATTTCAGATGCAACAGAAATTTTGCGGATTGGTCAATCCGTTCGCGAGATATGGCAGTTTGGAGGTAAGAAACGCTCGAGAAACTCAAAATTTTCGCAGTTCTGATGCTCGACAAGCATAACTAGAACGGCCTAGGGGAAAAGTACGCACACCGTTGTAATCGGGCGAGTTTCTACTTTCAGATGCAACAGAAATTTTGCGGATTGGTCAATCCGTTTGCGAGATATGGCAGTTCGGAGGTAAGAAACGGTTGAGAAACTCAAAATTTTCACAGTTCTGATGCTCGAAACGAATAACCAGAACGGCCTAGGGGAAACGTACGCATACCGTTGTAATCGGGCGAGTTTCTACTTTCAGATGCATCAGAAATTTTGCGGATTGGTCAATCCGTTCGCGAGATATGGCAGTTTGGAGGTACGAAACGCTAGAGAAACTCAAAATTTTCGCAGTTCTGGTGCTCGAAACGAATAACTAGAACGGCCTAGGGGAAAAGTACGCACACCGTTGTAATCGGGCGAGTTTCTACTTTCAGATGCAACAGAAATTTTGCGGATTGGTCATTCCGTTCGCGAGATATGGCAGTTTGGAGGTAAGCAACGCTTGAGAAACTCAAAATTTTCGCAGTTCTGTTGCTCGAAACGAATAACTAGAACGGCCTAGGGGAAAAGTACGCATACCGTTGTAATCGGACGAGTTTCTACTTTCAGATGCAACAGAAATTTTGCGGATTGGAAAATCCGTTCGCGAGATATGGCAGTTTGGAGGTAAGAAACGGTTGAGAAACTCAAAATTTGCACAGTTCTGATGCTCGAAACGAATAACTAGAATGGCCCAGGGGAAAAGTACTCATACCGTTGTAATCGGGCGAGTATCTACTTTCAGATGCAACAGAAATTTTGCGGATTGGTCAATCCGTTCGCGAGATGTGGCAGTTTGTAGGTGAGAAACGCTCGAGAAACTCAAAATTTTCGCAGTTCTGATGCTCGACAAGCATAACTAGAACGGCCTAGGGGAAAAGTACGCATACCGTTGTAATCGGGCGAGTTTCTACTTTCAGATGCAACAGAAATTTTGCGGATTGGTCAATCCGTTCGCGAGATATGGCAGTTTGGAAGTAAGAAACGCTTGAGAAACTCAAAATTTTCGCAGTTCTGATGCTCGAAACGAATAACTAGAACGGCCTAGGGGAAAAGTACGCATAGTGTTGTAATCGGGCGAGTTTCTAATTTCAGATGCAACAGAAATTTTGCGGATTGGTCAATCCGTTCGCGAGATATGGCAGTTTGGAGGTAAGAAACGCTCGAGAAACTCAAAATTTTCGCAGTTCTGATGCTCGACAAGCATAACTAGACCGGCCTAGGGGAAAAGTACGCACACCGTTGTAATCGGGCGAGTTTCTACTTTCAGATGCAACAGAAATTTTGCGGATTGGTCAATCCGTTTGCGAGATATGGCAGTTCGGTGGTAAGAAACGGTTGAGAAACTCAAAATTTTCACAGTTCTGATGCTCGAAACGAATAACCAGAACGGCCTAGGGGAAACGTACGCATACCGTTGTAATCGGGCGAGTTTCTACTTTCAGATGCATCAGAAATTTTGCGGATTGGTCAATCCGTTCGCGAGATATGGCAGTTTGGAGGTACGAAACGCTTGAGAAACTCAAAATTTTCGCAGTTCTGGTGCTCGAAACGAATAACTAGAACGGCCTAGGGGAAAAGTACGCACACCGTTGTAATCGGGCGAGTTTCTACTTTCAGATGCAACAGAAATTTTGCGGATTGGTCATTCCGTTCGCGAGATATGGCAGTTTGGAGGTAAGCAACGCTTGAGAAACTCAAAATTTTCGCAGTTCTGTTGCTCGAAACGAATAACTAGAACGGCCTAGGGGAAAAGTACGCATACCGTTGTAATCGGACGAGTTTCTACTTTCAGATGCAACAGAAATTTTGCGGATTGGTCAATCCGTTCGCGAGATATGGCAGTTTGGAGGTAAGAATCGCTTGAGAAACTCAAAATTTTCACAGTTCTGATGATCGAAACGAATAACTAGAACGGCCTAGGGGAAAAGTACGCATACCGTTGTAATCGGGCGAGTTTCTACTTTCAGATGCAATAGAAATTTTGCGGATTGGTCAATCCGTTCGCGAGATATGGCAGTTTGGATGTAAGAAACGCTTGAGAAACTCAAAATTTTCGCAGTTCTGATGCTCGAAACGAATAACTAGAACGGCCTAGGGGAAAAGTACGCATACCGTTGTAATCGGGCGAGTTTCTACTTGCAGATGCAACAGAAATTTTGCGGATTGGTCAATCCGTTCGCGAGATATGGCAGTTTGGATGTAAGAAATGCTTGAGAAACTCAAAATTTTCGCAGTTCTGATGCTCGAAACGAATAACTAGAACGGCCTAGGGGAAAAGTACGCATACCGTTGTAATCGGGCGAGTTTCTACTTTCAGATGCAACAGAAATTTTGCGGATTGGTCAATCCGTTCGCCAGATATGGCACTTTGGAGGTAAGAAACGCTTGAGAAACTCAAAATTTTCACAGTTCTGATGCTCGAAACGAATAACTAAAACGGCCCAGGGGAAAAGTACGCCTACCGTTGTAATCGGGCGAGTTTCTACTTTCAGATGCAACAGAAATTTTGCGGATTGGTCAATCCGTTCGCGAGATATGGCAGTTTGGAAGTAAGAAACGCTTGAGAAACTCAAAATTTTTGCAGTTCTGATGCTCGAAACGAATAACTAGGGCGGCCTAGGGGAAAAGTACGCATACCGTTGTAATCGGGCGAGTTTCTACCTTCAGATGCAACAGAAATTTTGCGGATTGGTCAATCCGTTCGCGAGATATGGCAGTTTGGACGTAACAACGCTTGAGAAACTCAAAATTTTCGCAGTTCTGTTGCTCGAAACGAATAACTAGAACGGGCTAGGGGAAAAGTACGCATACAGTTGTAATCGGGCGAGTTTCTACTTTCAGATGCAACAGAAATTTTGCGGATTCGTCAAACCGTTCGCGAGATATGGCAGTTTGGAAGTAAGAAACGCTTGAGAAACTAAAAATTTTCACAGTTCTGATGCTCGAAACGAATAACTAGAACGGGCTAGGGGAAAAGTACGCATACAGTTGTAATCGGGCGAGTTTCTACTTTCAGATGCAACAGAAATTTTGCGGATTGGTCAATCCGTTCGCGAGATATGGCAGTTTGGATGTAAGCAACGCTTGAGAAACTCAAAATTTTCGCAGTTCTGTTGCTCGAAACGAATAACTGGAACGGGCTAGGGGGAAAGTACGCATACAGTTGTAATCGGGCGAGATTCTACTTTCAGATGCAACAGAAATTTTGCGGATTGGTCATGCCGTTCGCGAGATATGGCAGTTTGGAGGTAAGCAACGCTTGAGAAACTCAAAATTTTCGCAGTTCTGATGCTCGAAACGAATAACTAGAACGGCCTACGGGAAAAGTACGCATAGTGTTGTAATCGGGCGAGTTTCTACTTTCAGATGCAACAGAAATTTTGCGGATTGGTCATTCCGTTCGCGAGATATGGCAGTTTGGAGGTAAGCAACGCTTGAGAAACTCAAAATTTTCGCAGTTCTGTTGCTCGAAACGAATAACTAGAACGGTTTAGGGGAAAAGTACGCATACCGTTGTAATCGGGCGAGTTTCTGCTTTCAGATGCAACAGAAATTTTGCGGATTGGTCAATCCGCTCGCGAGATATGGCAGTTTGGAGGTAAGAAACGTTTGAGAAACTCAAAATTTTCGCGGTTCTGATGCTCGAAACGAATAACAAGAACGGCCTAGGGGAAAAGAACGCACACCGTTGTAATCGGGCGAGTTTCTACTTTCAGATGCAACAGAAATTTTGCGGATTGGTCAATCCGTTCGCGAGATATGGCAGTTTGGAGGTAAGCAACGCTTGAGAAACTCAAAATTTTCGCAGTTCTGTTGCTCGAAACGAATAACTAGAACGGGCTAGGGGAAAAGTACGCATAAAGTTGTAATAGGGCGAGTTTCTACTTTCAGATGCATCAGAAATTTTGCGGATTGGTCAATCCGCTCGCGAGATATGGCAGTTTGTAGGTGAGAAACGCTTGAGAAACTCAAAATTTTCGCAGTTCTGATGCTCGAAACGAATAACAAGAACGGCCTAGGGGAAAAGTACGCATACCGTTGTAATCGGGCGAGTTTCTACCTTCAGATGCAACAGAAATTTTGCGGATTGGTCAATCCGTTCGCGAGATATGGCAGTTTGGAAGTCAGAAACGCTTGAGAAACTCAAAATTTTCGCAGTTCTGATGCTCGAAACGAATAACTAGAACGGCCTAGGGGAAAAGTACGCATAGTGTTGTAATCGGGCGAGTTTCTACTTTCAGATGCAACAGAAATTTTGCGGATTGGTCAATCCGTTCGCGAGATATGGCAGTTTGGAGGTAAGAAACGCTCGAGAAACTCAAAATTTTCGCAGTTCTGATGCTCGACAAGCATAACTAGAACGGCCTAGGGGAAAAGTACGCACACCGTTGTAATCGGGCGAGTTTCTACTTTCAGATGCAACAGAAATTTTGCGGATTGGTCAATCCGTTCGCGAGATATGGCAGTTTGGATGTAAGCAACGCTTGAGAAACTCAAAATTTTCGCAGTTCTGTTGCTCGAAACGAATAACTAGAACGGGCTAGGGGAAAAGTACGCATACAGTTGTAATCGGGCGAGTTTCTACTTTCAGATGCAACAGAAATTTTGCGGATTGGTCAATCCGTTCGCGAGATATGGCAGTTTGGAGGTAAGAAACGCTCGAGAAACTCAAAATTTTCGCAGTTCTGATGCTCGACAAGCATAACTAGAACGGCCTAGGGGAAAAGTACGCACACCGTTGTAATCGGGCGAGTTTCTACTTTCAGATGCAACAGAAATTTTGCGGATTGGTCAATCCGTTCGCGAGATATGGCAGTTCGGAGGTAAGAAACGGTTGAGAAACTCAAAATTTTCACAGTTCTGATGCTCGAAACGAATAACCAGAACGGCCTAGGGGAAAAGTACGCATACAGTTGTAATCGGGCGAGTTTCTACTTTCAGATGCATCAGAAATTTTGCGGATTGGACAATCCGTTCGCGAGATGCGGCAGTTTGTAGGTGAGAAACGCTTGAGAAACTCAAAATTTTCGCAGTTCTGTTGCTCGAAACGAATAACTAGAACGGGCTAGGGGAAAAGTACGCATACCGTTGTAATCGGGCGTGTTTCTACTTTCAGATGCAACAGAAATTTTGCGGATTGGAAAATCCGTTCGCGATATATGGCAGTTTGGAGGTAAGAAACGGTTGAGAAACTCTAAATTTGCACAGTTCTGATGCTCGAAACGAATAACTAGAACGGCCTAGGGGAAAAGTACGCATACAGTTGTAATCGGGCGAATTTCTACCTTCAGATGCAACAGAAATTTTGCGGATTGGTCAATCCGTTCGCGAGATATGGCAGTTTGGAAGTAAGAAACGCTTGAGAAACTCAAAATTTTCGCAGTTCTGATGCTCGAAACGAATAACTAGAACGGCCTAGGGGAAAAGTAAGCATAGTGTTGTAATCGGGCGAGTTTCTACTTTCAGATGCAACAGAAATTTTGCGGATTGGAAAATCCGTTCGCGAGATATGGCAGTATGGAGGTAAGAAACGGTTGAGAAACTCAAAATTTGCACAGTTCTGATGCTCGAAAAGAATAACTAGAATGGCCCAGGGGAAAAGTACTCATACCGTTGTAATCGGGCGAGTATCTACTTTCAGATGCAACAGAAATTTTGCGGATTTGTCAATCCGTTCGCGAGATATGGCAGTTTGGAGGTAAGAAACGCTCGAGAAACTCAAAATTTTCGCAGTTCTGATGCTCGACAAGCATAACTAGAACGGCCTAGGGGAAAAGTACGCATACAGTTGTAATCGGGTGAGTTTCTACTTTCAGATGCAACAGAAATTTTGCGGATTGGTCAATCCGTTCGCGAGATATGGCAGTCTGGAGGTACGAAACGCTTGAGAAACTCAAAATTTTCGCAGTTCTGATGCTCGAAACGAATAACTAGAATGGCCCAGGGGAAAAGTACTCATACCGTTGTAATCGGGCGAGTATCTACTTTCAGATGCAACAGAAATTTTGCGGATTGGTCAATCCGTTCGCGAGATATGGCAGTTTGGAGGTAACAACGCTTGAGAAACTCAAAATTTTCGCAGTTCTGTTGCTCGAAACGAATAACTAGAACGGGCTAGGGGAAAAGTACGCATACAGTTGTAATCGGGCGAGTTTCTACTTTCAGATGCAACAGAAATTTTGCGGATTCGTCAAACCGTTCGCGAGATATGGCAGTTTGGAAGTAAGAAACGCTTGAGAAACTAAAAATTTTCACAGTTCTGATGCTCGAAACGAATAACTAGAACGGCCTAGGGGAAAAGTACGCATACCGTTGTAATCGGACGAGTTTCTACTTTCAGATGCAACAGAAATTTTGCGGATTGGAAAATCCGTTCGCGAGATATGGCAGTTTGGAGGTAAGAAACGGTTGAGAAACTCAAAATTTGCACAGTTCTGATGCTCGAAACGAATAACTAGAATGGCCCAGGGGAAAAGTACTCATACCGTTGTAATCGGGCGAGTATCTACTTTCAGATGCAACAGAAATTTTGCGGATTGGTCAATCCGTTCGCGAGATGTGGCAGTTTGTAGGTGAGAAACGCTCGAGAAACTCAAAATTTTCGCAGTTCTGATGCTCGACAAGCATAACTAGAACGGCCTAGGGGAAAAGTACGCATACCGTTGTAATCGGGCGAGTTTCTACTTTCAGATGCAACAGAAATTTTGCGGATTGGTCAATCCGTTCGCGAGATATGGCAGTTTGGAAGTAAGAAACGCTTGAGAAACTCAAAATTTTCGCAGTTCTGATGCTCGAAACGAATAACTAGAACGGCCTAGGGGAAAAGTACGCATAGTGTTGTAATCGGGCGAGTTTCTAATTTCAGATGCAACAGAAATTTTGCGGATTGGTCAATCCGTTCGCGAGATATGGCAGTTTGGAGGTAAGAAACGCTCGAGAAACTCAAAATTTTCGCAGTTCTGATGCTCGACAAGCATAACTAGAACGGCCTAGGGGAAAAGTACGCACACCGTTGTAATCGGGCGAGTTTCTACTTTCAGATGCAACAGAAATTTTGCGGATTGGTCAATCCGTTTGCGAGATATGGCAGTTCGGAGGTAAGAAACGGTTGAGAAACTCAAAATTTTCACAGTTCTGATGCTCGAAACGAATAACCAGAACGGCCTAGGGGAAACGTACGCATACCGTTGTAATCGGGCGAGTTTCTACTTTCAGATGCATCAGAAATTTTGCGGATTGGTCAATCCGTTCGCGAGATATGGCAGTTTGGAGGTACGAAACGCTAGAGAAACTCAAAATTTTCGCAGTTCTGGTGCTCGAAACGAATAACTAGAACGGCCTAGGGGAAAAGTACGCACACCGTTGTAATCGGGCGAGTTTCTACTTTCAGATGCAACAGAAATTTTGCGGATTGGTCATTCCGTTCGCGAGATATGGCAGTTTGGAGGTAAGCAACGCTTGAGAAACTCAAAATTTTCGCAGTTCTGTTGCTCGAAACGAATAACTAGAACGGCCTAGGGGAAAAGTACGCATACCGTTGTAATCGGACGAGTTTCTACTTTCAGATGCAACAGAAATTTTGCGGATTGGAAAATCCGTTCGCGAGATATGGCAGTTTGGAGGTAAGAAACGGTTGAGAAACTCAAAATTTGCACAGTTCTGATGCTCGAAACGAATAACTAGAATGGCCCAGGGGAAAAGTACTCATACCGTTGTAATCGGGCGAGTATCTACTTTCAGATGCAACAGAAATTTTGCGGATTGGTCAATCCGTTCGCGAGATGTGGCAGTTTGTAGGTGAGAAACGCTCGAGAAACTCAAAATTTTCGCAGTTCTGATGCTCGACAAGCATAACTAGAACGGCCTAGGGGAAAAGTACGCATACCGTTGTAATCGGGCGAGTTTCTACTTTCAGATGCAACAGAAATTTTGCGGATTGGTCAATCCGTTCGCGAGATATGGCAGTTTGGAAGTAAGAAACGCTTGAGAAACTCAAAATTTTCGCAGTTCTGATGCTCGAAACGAATAACTAGAACGGCCTAGGGGAAAAGTACGCATAGTGTTGTAATCGGGCGAGTTTCTAATTTCAGATGCAACAGAAATTTTGCGGATTGGTCAATCCGTTCGCGAGATATGGCAGTTTGGAGGTAAGAAACGCTCGAGAAACTCAAAATTTTCGCAGTTCTGATGCTCGACAAGCATAACTAGAACGGCCTAGGGGAAAAGTACGCACACCGTTGTAATCGGGCGAGTTTCTACTTTCAGATGCAACAGAAATTTTGCGGATTGGTCAATCCGTTTGCGAGATATGGCAGTTCGGTGGTAAGAAACGGTTGAGAAACTCAAAATTTTCACAGTTCTGATGCTCGAAACGAATAACCAGAACGGCCTAGGGGAAACGTACGCATACCGTTGTAATCGGGCGAGTTTCTACTTTCAGATGCATCAGAAATTTTGCGGATTGGTCAATCCGTTCGCGAGATATGGCAGTTTGGAGGTACGAAACGCTTGAGAAACTCAAAATTTTCGCAGTTCTGGTGCTCGAAACGAATAACTAGAACGGCCTAGGGGAAAAGTACGCACACCGTTGTAATCGGGCGAGTTTCTACTTTCAGATGCAACAGAAATTTTGCGGATTGGTCATTCCGTTCGCGAGATATGGCAGTTTGGAGGTAAGCAACGCTTGAGAAACTCAAAATTTTCGCAGTTCTGTTGCTCGAAACGAATAACTAGAACGGCCTAGGGGAAAAGTACGCATACCGTTGTAATCGGACGAGTTTCTACTTTCAGATGCAACAGAAATTTTGCGGATTGGTCAATCCGTTCGCGAGATATGGCAGTTTGGAGGTAAGAATCGCTTGAGAAACTCAAAATTTTCACAGTTCTGATGATCGAAACGAATAACTAGAACGGCCTAGGGGAAAAGTACGCATACCGTTGTAATCGGGCGAGTTTCTACTTTCAGATGCAATAGAAATTTTGCGGATTGGTCAATCCGTTCGCGAGATATGGCAGTTTGGATGTAAGAAACGCTTGAGAAACTCAAAATTTTCGCAGTTCTGATGCTCGAAACGAATAACTAGAACGGCCTAGGGGAAAAGTACGCATACCGTTGTAATCGGGCGAGTTTCTACTTGCAGATGCAACAGAAATTTTGCGGATTGGTCAATCCGTTCGCGAGATATGGCAGTTTGGATGTAAGAAATGCTTGAGAAACTCAAAATTTTCGCAGTTCTGATGCTCGAAACGAATAACTAGAACGGCCTAGGGGAAAAGTACGCATACCGTTGTAATCGGGCGAGTTTCTACTTTCAGATGCAACAGAAATTTTGCGGATTGGTCAATCCGTTCGCCAGATATGGCACTTTGGAGGTAAGAAACGCTTGAGAAACTCAAAATTTTCACAGTTCTGATGCTCGAAACGAATAACTAAAACGGCCCAGGGGAAAAGTACGCCTACCGTTGTAATCGGGCGAGTTTCTACTTTCAGATGCAACAGAAATTTTGCGGATTGGTCAATCCGTTCGCGAGATATGGCAGTTTGGAAGTAAGAAACGCTTGAGAAACTCAAAATTTTTGCAGTTCTGATGCTCGAAACGAATAACTAGGGCGGCCTAGGGGAAAAGTACGCATACCGTTGTAATCGGGCGAGTTTCTACCTTCAGATGCAACAGAAATTTTGCGGATTGGTCAATCCGTTCGCGAGATATGGCAGTTTGGACGTAACAACGCTTGAGAAACTCAAAATTTTCGCAGTTCTGTTGCTCGAAACGAATAACTAGAACGGGCTAGGGGAAAAGTACGCATACAGTTGTAATCGGGCGAGTTTCTACTTTCAGATGCAACAGAAATTTTGCGGATTCGTCAAACCGTTCGCGAGATATGGCAGTTTGGAAGTAAGAAACGCTTGAGAAACTAAAAATTTTCACAGTTCTGATGCTCGAAACGAATAACTAGAACGGGCTAGGGGAAAAGTACGCATACAGTTGTAATCGGGCGAGTTTCTACTTTCAGATGCAACAGAAATTTTGCGGATTGGTCAATCCGTTCGCGAGATATGGCAGTTTGGATGTAAGCAACGCTTGAGAAACTCAAAATTTTCGCAGTTCTGTTGCTCGAAACGAATAACTGGAACGGGCTAGGGGGAAAGTACGCATACAGTTGTAATCGGGCGAGATTCTACTTTCAGATGCAACAGAAATTTTGCGGATTGGTCATGCCGTTCGCGAGATATGGCAGTTTGGAGGTAAGCAACGCTTGAGAAACTCAAAATTTTCGCAGTTCTGATGCTCGAAACGAATAACTAGAACGGCCTACGGGAAAAGTACGCATAGTGTTGTAATCGGGCGAGTTTCTACTTTCAGATGCAACAGAAATTTTGCGGATTGGTCATTCCGTTCGCGAGATATGGCAGTTTGGAGGTAAGCAACGCTTGAGAAACTCAAAATTTTCGCAGTTCTGTTGCTCGAAACGAATAACTAGAACGGTTTAGGGGAAAAGTACGCATACCGTTGTAATCGGGCGAGTTTCTACTTTCAGATGCATCAGAAATTTTGCGGATTGGTCAATCCGTTCGCGAGATATGGCAGTTTGGAGGTACGAAACGCTTGAGAAACTCAAAATTTTCGCAGTTCTGGTGCTCGAAACGAATAACTAGAACGGCCTAGGGGAAAAGTACGCACACCGTTGTAATCGGGCGAGTTTCTACTTTCAGATGCAACAGAAATTTTGCGGATTGGTCATTCCGTTCGCGAGATATGGCAGTTTGGAGGTAAGCAACGCTTGAGAAACTCAAAATTTTCGCAGTTCTGTTGCTCGAAACGAATAACTAGAACGGCCTAGGGGAAAAGTACGCATACCGTTGTAATCGGACGAGTTTCTACTTTCAGATGCAACAGAAATTTTGCGGATTGGTCAATCCGTTCGCGAGATATGGCAGTTTGGAGGTAAGAATCGCTTGAGAAACTCAAAATTTTCACAGTTCTGATGATCGAAACGAATAACTAGAACGGCCTAGGGGAAAAGTACGCATACCGTTGTAATCGGGCGAGTTTCTACTTTCAGATGCAATAGAAATTTTGCGGATTGGTCAATCCGTTCGCGAGATATGGCAGTTTGGATGTAAGAAACGCTTGAGAAACTCAAAATTTTCGCAGTTCTGATGCTCGAAACGAATAACTAGAACGGCCTAGGGGAAAAGTACGCATACCGTTGTAATCGGGCGAGTTTCTACTTGCAGATGCAACAGAAATTTTGCGGATTGGTCAATCCGTTCGCGAGATATGGCAGTTTGGATGTAAGAAATGCTTGAGAAACTCAAAATTTTCGCAGTTCTGATGCTCGAAACGAATAACTAGAACGGCCTAGGGGAAAAGTACGCATACCGTTGTAATCGGGCGAGTTTCTACTTTCAGATGCAACAGAAATTTTGCGGATTGGTCAATCCGTTCGCCAGATATGGCACTTTGGAGGTAAGAAACGCTTGAGAAACTCAAAATTTTCACAGTTCTGATGCTCGAAACGAATAACTAAAACGGCCCAGGGGAAAAGTACGCCTACCGTTGTAATCGGGCGAGTTTCTACTTTCAGATGCAACAGAAATTTTGCGGATTGGTCAATCCGTTCGCGAGATATGGCAGTTTGGAAGTAAGAAACGCTTGAGAAACTCAAAATTTTTGCAGTTCTGATGCTCGAAACGAATAACTAGGGCGGCCTAGGGGAAAAGTACGCATACCGTTGTAATCGGGCGAGTTTCTACCTTCAGATGCAACAGAAATTTTGCGGATTGGTCAATCCGTTCGCGAGATATGGCAGTTTGGACGTAACAACGCTTGAGAAACTCAAAATTTTCGCAGTTCTGTTGCTCGAAACGAATAACTAGAACGGGCTAGGGGAAAAGTACGCATACAGTTGTAATCGGGCGAGTTTCTACTTTCAGATGCAACAGAAATTTTGCGGATTCGTCAAACCGTTCGCGAGATATGGCAGTTTGGAAGTAAGAAACGCTTGAGAAACTAAAAATTTTCACAGTTCTGATGCTCGAAACGAATAACTAGAACGGGCTAGGGGAAAAGTACGCATACAGTTGTAATCGGGCGAGTTTCTACTTTCAGATGCAACAGAAATTTTGCGGATTGGTCAATCCGTTCGCGAGATATGGCAGTTTGGATGTAAGCAACGCTTGAGAAACTCAAAATTTTCGCAGTTCTGTTGCTCGAAACGAATAACTGGAACGGGCTAGGGGGAAAGTACGCATACAGTTGTAATCGGGCGAGATTCTACTTTCAGATGCAACAGAAATTTTGCGGATTGGTCATGCCGTTCGCGAGATATGGCAGTTTGGAGGTAAGCAACGCTTGAGAAACTCAAAATTTTCGCAGTTCTGATGCTCGAAACGAATAACTAGAACGGCCTACGGGAAAAGTACGCATAGTGTTGTAATCGGGCGAGTTTCTACTTTCAGATGCAACAGAAATTTTGCGGATTGGTCATTCCGTTCGCGAGATATGGCAGTTTGGAGGTAAGCAACGCTTGAGAAACTCAAAATTTTCGCAGTTCTGTTGCTCGAAACGAATAACTAGAACGGTTTAGGGGAAAAGTACGCATACCGTTGTAATCGGGCGAGTTTCTGCTTTCAGATGCAACAGAAATTTTGCGGATTGGTCAATCCGCTCGCGAGATATGGCAGTTTGGAGGTAAGAAACGTTTGAGAAACTCAAAATTTTCGCGGTTCTGATGCTCGAAACGAATAACAAGAACGGCCTAGGGGAAAAGAACGCACACCGTTGTAATCGGGCGAGTTTCTACTTTCAGATGCAACAGAAATTTTGCGGATTGGTCAATCCGTTCGCGAGATATGGCAGTTTGGAGGTAAGCAACGCTTGAGAAACTCAAAATTTTCGCAGTTCTGTTGCTCGAAACGAATAACTAGAACGGGCTAGGGGAAAAGTACGCATAAAGTTGTAATAGGGCGAGTTTCTACTTTCAGATGCATCAGAAATTTTGCGGATTGGTCAATCCGCTCGCGAGATATGGCAGTTTGTAGGTGAGAAACGCTTGAGAAACTCAAAATTTTCGCAGTTCTGATGCTCGAAACGAATAACAAGAACGGCCTAGGGGAAAAGTACGCATACCGTTGTAATCGGGCGAGTTTCTACCTTCAGATGCAACAGAAATTTTGCGGATTGGTCAATCCGTTCGCGAGATATGGCAGTTTGGAAGTCAGAAACGGTTGAGAAACTCAAAATTTGCACAGTTCTGATGCTCGAAACGAATAACTAGAATGGCCCAGGGGAAAAGTACGCATAGTGTTGTAATCGGGCGAGTTTCTACTTTCAGATGCAACAGAAATTTTGCGGATTGGTCAATCCGTTCGCGAGATATGGCAGTTTGGAGGTAAGAAACGCTCGAGAAACTCAAAATTTGCACAGTTCTGATGCTCGAAACGAATAACTAGAATGGCCCAGGGGAAAAGTACTCATACCGTTGTAATCGGGCGAGTATCTACTTTCAGATGCAACAGAAATTTTGCGGATTGGTCAATCCGTTCGCGAGATATGGCAGTTTGGAAGTCAGAAACGGTTGAGAAACTCAAAATTTGCACAGTTCTGATGCTCGAAACGAATAACTAGAATGGCCCAGGGGAAAAGCACACATACCGTTTCAATTGGGCGAGTTTCTACTTTCAGATGCAGCAGAAATTTTGCGGATTGGTCTATCCGTTCGCGAGATATGGCAGTTTGGAGGTAAGAAACGGTTGAGAAACTCAAAATTTGCACAGTTCTGATGCTCGAAACGAATAACTAGAATGGCCCAGGGGAAAAGTACTCATACCGTTGTAATCGGGCGAGTATCTACTTTCAGATGCAACAGAAATTTTGCGGATTGGTCAATCCGTTCGCGAGATATGGCAGTTTGGAGGTAAGCAACGCTTGAAAAACTCAAAATTTTCGCAGTTCTGTTGCCCGAAACGAATAACTAGAACGGGCTAGGGGAAAAGTACGCATACCGTTGTAATCGGGCGAGTTTCTACTTTCAGATGCAACAGAAATTTTGCGGATTGGTCAATCCGTTCGCGAGATATGGCAGTTTGGAGGTAAGAAACGCTCGAGAAACTCAAAATTTTCGCAGTTCTGATGCTCGACAAGCATAACTAGAACAGCCTAGGGGAAAAGTACGCACACCGTTGTAATCGGGCGAGTTTCTACTTTCAGATGCAACAGAAATTTTGCGGATTGGTCAATCCGTTCGCGAGATATGGCAGTTTGGAGGAAAGCAACGCTTGAGAAACTCAAAATTTTCGCAGTTCTGTTGCTCGAAACGAATAACTAGAACGGGCTAGGGGAAAAGTACGCATACAGTTGTAATCGGGCGAGTTTCTACTTTCAGATGCATCAGAAATTTTGCGGATTGGACAATCCGTTCGCGAGATGTGGCAGTTTGTAGGAGAGAAACGCTCGAGAAACTCAAAATTTTCGCAGTTCTGTTGCTCGAAACGAATAACTAGAACGGGCTAGGGGAAAAGTACGCATACCGTTGTAATCGGGCGAGTTTCTACCTTCAGATGCAACAGAAATTTTGCGGATTGGTCAATCCGTTCGCGAGATATGGCAGTTTGGAGGTAAGCAACGCTTGAAAAACTCAAAATTTTCGCAGTTCTGATGCTCGACAAGCATAACCAGAACGGCCTAGGGGAATAGTACGCACACCGTTGTAATCGGGCGAGTTTCTACTTTCAGATGCAATAGAAATTTTGCGGATTGGTCAATCCGTTCGCGAGATATGGCAGTTTGGAGGTAAGCAACGCTTGAAAAACTCAAAATTTTCGCAGTTCTGTTGCCCGAAACGAATAACTAGAACGGGCTAGGGGAAAAGTACGCATACCGTTGTAATCGGGCGAGTTTCAACTTTCAGATGCAACAGAAATTTTGCGGATTGGTCAATCCGTTCGCGAGTTATGGCAGTTTGGATGTAAGAAACGCTTGAGAAACTCAAAATTTTCGCAGTTCTGATGCTCGAAGCGAATAACTAGAACGGCCTAGGGGAAAAGTACGCATAGTGTTGTAATCGGGCGAGTTTCTACTTTCAGATGCAACAGAAATTTTGCGAATTGGTCAATCCGTTCGCGAGATATGGCAGTTTGGAAGTAAGAAACGCTTGAGAAACTCAAAATTTTCGCAGTTCTGATGCTCGAAACGAATAACTAGAACGGCCTAGGGGAAAAGTACGCATAGTGTTGTAATCGGGCGAGTTTCTACTTTCAGATGCAACAGAAATTTTGCGGATTGGTCAATCCGTTCGCGAGATATGGCAGTTTGGAGGTAAGAAACGCTCGAGAAACTCAAAATTTTCGCAGTTCTGATGCTCGACAAGCATAACTAGAACGGCCTAGGGGAAAAGTACGCACACCGTTGTAATCGGGCGAGTTTCTACTTTCAGATGCAACAGAAATATTGCGGATTGGTCAATCCGTTCGCGAGATATGGCAGTTTGGAGGTAAGCAACGCTTGAAAAACTCAAACTTTTCGCAGTTCTGTTGCTCGAAACGAATAACTAGAACGGGCTAGGGGAAAAGTACGCATACCGTTGTCATCGGGCGAGTTTCTACTTTCAGATGCAACAGAAATTTTGCGGATTGGTCAATCCGTTCGCGAGTTATGGCAGTTTGGAGGTAAGAAACGCTTGAGAAACTCGTAATTTTCGCAATTCTGATGCTCGAAACGAATAACTAGAACGGCCTAGGGGAAAAGTACGCATAGTGTTGTAATCGGGCGAGTTTCTACTTTCAGATGCAACAGAAATTTTGCGGATTGGTCAATCCGTTCGCGAGATATGGCAGTTTGGAGGTAAGAAACGCTTGAGAAACTCAAAATTTTCGCAGTTCTGATGCTCGAAACGAATAACTAGAACGGCCTAGGGGAAAAGTACGCATAGTGTTGAAATCGGGCGAGTTTCTACTTTCAGATGCAACAGAAATTTTGCGGATTGGTCAATCCGTTCGCGAGATATGGCAGTTTGGAGGTAAGAAACGCTAGAGAAACTCAAAATTTTCGCAGTTCTGATGCTCGAAACGAATAACTAGAACGGCCTAGGGGAAAAGTACGCACACCGTTGTAATCGGGCGAGTTTCTACCTTCAGATGCAACAGAAATTTTGCGGATTGGTCAATCCGTTCGCGAGATATGGCAGTTTGGAAGTAAGAAACGCTTGAGAAACTCAAAATTTTCGCAGTTCTGATGCTCGAAACGAATAACTAGAACGGCCTAGGGGAAAAGTACGCATAGTGTTGAAATCGGGCGAGTTTCTACTTTCAGATGCAACAGAAATTTTGCGGATTGGTCAATCCGTTCGCGAGATATGGCAGTTTGGAGGTACGAAACGCTTGAGAAACTCAAAATTTTCGCAGTTCTGATGCTCGAAACGAATAACTAGAACGGCCTAGGGGAAAAGTACGCATAGTGTTGTAATCGGGCGAGTTTCTACTTTCAGATGCAACAGAAATTTTGCGGATTGGTCAATCCGTTCGCGAGATATGGCAGTTTGGAGGTAAGAAACGCTTGAGAAACTCAAAATTTTCGCAGTTCTGATGCTCGAAACGAATAACTAGAACGGCCTAGGGGAAAAGTACGCACACCGTTGTAATCGGGCGAGTTTCTACCTTCAGATGCAACAGAAATTTTGCGGATTGGTCAATCCGTTCGCGAGATATGGCAGTTTGGAAGTAAGAAACGCTTGAGAAACTCAAAATTTTCGCAGTTCTGATGCTCGAAACGAATAACTAGAACGGCCTAGGGGAAAAGTACGCATAGTGTTGTAATCGGGCGAGTTTCTACTTTCAGATGCAACAGAAATTTTGCGGATTGGTCAATCCGTTCGCGAGATATGGCAGTTTGGAGGTACGAAACGCTTGAGAAACTCAAAATTTTCGCAGTTCTGATGCTCGAAACGAATAACTAGAACGGCCTAGGGGAAAAGTACGCATACCGTTGTATTCGGGCGAGTTTCTACCTTCAGATGCAACAGAAATTTTGCGGGTTGGTCAATCCGTTCGCGAGATATGGCAGTTTGGAAGTAAGAAACGCTTGAGAAACTCAAAATTTTCGCAGTTCTGATGCTCGAAACGAATAACTAGAACGGCCTAGGGAAAAAGTACGCATACCGTTGTAATCGGGCGGGTTTCTACTTTCAGATGCAACAGAAATTTTGCGGATTTGTCATTCCGTTCGCGAGATATGGCAGTTTGGAGGTAAGAAACGCTTGAGAAACTCAAAATTTGCACAGTTCTGATGCTCGAAACGAATAACTAGAATGGCCCAGGGGAAAAGTACTCATACCGTTGTAATCGGGCGAGTATCTACTTTCAGATGCAACAGAAATTTTGCGGATTGGTCAATCCGTTCGCGAGATATGGCAGTTTGGAGGTAAGCAACGCTTGAAAAACTCAAAATTTTCGCAGTTCTGTTGCCCGAAACGAATAACTAGAACGGGCTAGGGGAAAAGTACCCATACCGTTGTAATCGGGCGAGTTTCTACTTTCAGATGCAACAGAAATTTTGCGGATTGGTCAATCCGTTCGCGAGATATGGCAGTTTGTAGGAGAAAAACGCTCGAGAAACTCAAAATTTTCGCAGTTCTGTTGCTCGAAACGAATAACTAGAACGGGCTAGGGGAAAAGTACGCATACCGTTGTAATCGGGCGAGTTTCTACCTTCAGATGCAACAGACATTTTGCGGATTGGTCAATCCGTTCGCGAGATATGGCAGTTTGGAGGTAAGCAACGCTTGAAAAACTCAAAATTTTCGCAGTTCTGATGCTCGACAAGCATAACCAGAACGGCCTAGGGGAAAAGTACGCACACCGTTGTAATCGGGCGAGTTTCTACTTTCAGATGCAATAGAAATTTTGCGGATTGGTCAATCCGTTCGCGAGATATGGCAGTTTGGAGGTAAGCAACGCTTGAAAAACTCAAAATTTTCGCAGTTCTGTTGCCCGAAACGAATAACTAGAACGGGCTAGGGGAAAAGTACGCATACCGTTGTAATCGGGCGAGTTTCAACTTTCAGATGCAACAGAAATTTTGCGGATTGGTCAATCCGTTCGCGAGTTATGGCAGTTTGGATGTAAGAAACGCTTGAGAAACTCAAAATTTTCGCAGTTCTGATGCTCGACAAGCATAACCAGAACGGCCTAGGGGAATAGTACGCACACCGTTGTAATCGGGCGAGTTTCTACTTTCAGATGCAATAGAAATTTTGCGGATTGGTCAATCCGTTCGCGAGATATGGCAGTTTGGAGGTAAGCAACGCTTGAAAAACTCAAAATTTTCGCAGTTCTGTTGCCCGAAACGAATAACTAGAACGGGCTAGGGGAAAAGTACGCATACCGTTGTAATCGGGCGAGTTTCAACTTTCAGATGCAACAGAAATTTTGCGGATTGGTCAATCCGTTCGCGAGTTATGGCAGTTTGGATGTAAGAAACGCTTGAGAAACTCAAAATTTTCGCAGTTCTGATGCTCGACAAGCATAACCAGAACGGCCTAGGGGAATAGTACGCACACCGTTGTAATCGGGCGAGTTTCTACTTTCAGATGCAATAGAAATTTTGCGAATTGGTCAATCCGTTCGCGAGATATGGCAGTTTGGAAGTAAGAAACGCTTGAGAAACTCAAAATTTTCGCAGTTCTGATGCTCGAAACGAATAACTAGAACGGCCTAGGGGAAAAGTACGCATAGTGTTGTAATCGGGCGAGTTTCTACTTTCAG